>NC_142349.1:26406449-27123115 GCF_059441175.1 Urocampus carinirostris
CATGTTTCACCCCATTCATTTAATCATATTCGGGCCTTCGTCTTATTCTATTTCCCACCACTTCTGCATTACAAACTATTTTAGTCAAATGGCCTACATCCATTCTTCCAACATCTCCAAACCACCTCAAAACCTTTTCATCAAACCTCTCACCACACCAGTTCTTCTTCTCATTCCTTAACTTATCCAGCCTCGTCACTCCATACATCCTCTGCAAACGTTTAATTTCAAAGACATTTAACCTATTATGCCTATTTACTCTCAAACCCCATGCCTCTGAGCCATATATCACTGCTGGTACCATCACACCTTAATACAATCCTCGCTTTGCATCCATTCGCAAGTCTCTACGTTTGAACAATCTTTTCAGCAGACCCATTGCCTCGCACCCTTCACTCACCCTTTTCTTCACATTCTCCTCCAAACCATATCCTGCTACCACATACAAACCCATTTACCTCTTGCAACTCTACACCATTGAACAAAATCCACATCTCTAACACCTCATTAACTTGCTCATGTCTGCATTCACCATTACCAATGCACTCAGTCCTGCTGCAGAGACAGCCACCAAAGCAGTGTCATCTGCAAACAACAGCTGACTTACATGGAAGCCACCATCAAACACTATGCTCCCGCTCTCCTGGCTCTTTCTCGCATCTCACACATCACTTCATCCATATGCAAATTGAACAGTCAAGGTGACATGACACACCCATGTCTCAAACCCACTCGAACTGGAAAACACTCGCCCACTTCACTCCCCACTCTCACACAAGCTCTACTATTCCCACACAAGCTTTGAAAAGCACGCAGCAACCTGCCACCCACTCCAAATTTCAAATTACAGGTTCCACATAATTTCTACATGAACAGTACTCAACAATGGAGGAAGAGATCGTGTGCTTTGAAGCCCATTGACAAAATGGATATGGAGTGTCTTGGCTCAGTGTTTGTTTGCAGGTTCTAAAGATTACAAAAGAAAAGAACCTCTTCCATAGGTTGGTATACAGACTATTTTCTATTTCTTGGTTCTGTGTTGTGTTTGTAAGGTTTAATATTGCTTTATTAGGGAAATTACATTACATTTGGACATACCTGTATGCTAATGATTGGCGTCATCACAATAAACATTATGCAAAGTTCCTTTAACTCGTTATAGCAATCTTAATACAATGAAAACTCAAATATCGATCCGTTTATTGACCTGCTTATGCCACTCTCATTTCAATGTGAGGACAGAGCCATGTCGACCTTTGAACTTCACCCCCAAGCAGAAGGGTCAACTGAGCAGGCTCCTAAATTGAAAGTATTGGCGCAGACGTTAATTGCGCTCTCTCATCAACATCACGAATGTCCACGATGGAGACAGAGAGGTTAGCTTTACGCGATTGGGACCTGACAATTCACTCTAAAATTGGAGGACTTCTCCTTTCAGTGTAAGAATGTGATGTAGAGAACGGTCAGCATCGAGATCCTTGCAATGAGCCAGGATTCTGTTGAAATACAACCATCCCAATTGTTTCCCACAAATTGTAGTTCCAGGTTATCTGTTTCATGGGTAATGGATCTGGTGTTCGGAAGGGGTGGCTTGTGCAATTTTATACGTAAAGTAGCAGTAGGCCGGACCTGCAGCCCCACTATTGCTTTCTTTCTCCTAATACTAACTGTAGCCATGTGCCCGCCTGGCTCTTTGACTAACACAGCAGTGTCCAAACTACGGCCCGCGGGCTGCAGTTGGCCCACGGGTCAGTTTTTATTGGCCCGCAGCAAATTTTGAAAATATAGTTGAATATGGCCCGCACATGGCGCTTGAGCTCAACTCTGTTGCACTTCTCATTTTTAACACTAGATGGAGCCAGTAACGAAAAAGGTGCTTCTCCACCCGTGCATTTGGGATCCCCTGAACTTATTTAATTAACCTTCTTGTCATTCATTTGAACTGTCATTGAAATTCAAAGTGTATTACTGTGTAACCTATTCTGACACAAAATAGATTGATTGTTAATTCTAAAACCTATTAGTGCAGATAAACGTAAACTGTGCTACTAAAAATAGGTTAACAACAAAATTAGAGTAGATGACCGGCTATCAAACTGATAAATAAATAAAACATCCATCCATCCATTATCTGCACCGCTTATCTTCAGGAGGGTCGCGGGGGTGCTGGAGCCCATTCAAGCTGTCTTCAGGCAGTGGGCAGGGGACACCCTCAACTGGTTGCCAGCCAGTTGCAGGGCACACAGGGACAGACACTTCGCTCGCTCAGTCACACCTAGGAACAATATAGACTGGCCAATTGACCTGACATCCATGGTTTTGTAATGTGGGAGGAAGCCGCAGTGCCCGGAGGAAACCCACGCAACCCACAGGGAGAACATGCAAACTCCACACAGGAAGGTTCGATCTCACGACCTCAGAACTGTGCCGCACACGCGCTAACTACTGCTCCACCATGCTGCCCGAAATTAAACATATCTAGCAAAATAAATATTACCACTCCTCAAACCTAGAACAAGTCCAGTAGTTTTTCTTTCCTCTGTCTAACAGCATAGGAGCTACACTCAGGTATTGCTGAGGTTTGTATTCGAGAATGTAACGCTATATATAAAAAATGTGATCAACATTTTTTTCTCCTCCTGGCCCTTTAAAAAATGTTTAAGCCAATGCAGCCCGCGACTCAAAAAGTTTGCCCACCCCTGGACTAACAGCATACACCAGCCTATCACAGTCGTGCACACAGACAGTCAAGCCCGCCCAACACACACACACACACAGAACCGTCGGCGACCTGCCCCCATGATAGCATTTGCTGTGCGTGGTCGCAGGGTATTTATAACAGCCTTGCAGGCAGTATAATCGCGTTTAGCCACCATCCTGGGATCCGGGCGATTATCCAGCTGTCAACGACCATATCTTCTGTATGCTGTCCTTACATGCCGTTCATACAGATGGCTTGATAATTGACTGAACACTATGAGGATCCCTTGCTTTTTAATCAAAATCCATTTTTTATGTAATCCTTCGTCTGCTCACCACTTGATGTTCAACCCCATGCATTACTCCCATGGAGAACCACTGCTTGTCTTACCTATTGTCATTGACATGCAGTGTTGGGAGTAATGCGTTACAAAGCAATGTGTTATAAAGGAACCCGTTAGAAAGAAATGCGTTCCTGGAACGCAATTGCATTTCTTGGTAACGAGTACTGTAACCAGTTAATAATAACATTTCTTAACGTAACTGGTGTTACAACATGATGGTTATGAAATACCATATCTTCTGTTGTTTGCCGGTTCCACCTTTGCTTTAGAAACGACATGTAACCCACAGCAACACAACACTGAAAATAACAAATGAAAAAGGTGGCCATGTTTATATTCACTGACAAAATACAACTGCCGCCGTCTCAAACACAGTGTACGAGAACACGTAATTGATCCCAACTGATATTCTGATATTCTCCTGACCACATATACAATCCTCACATCCAAACCATGATTGCAACTACAGTATAAAATAACATACTTACAAAGAACCAGCATTTACCATGATAAAATAAAATACTAAAATCAGAGGTCAGTTTATATGCACATATTTTGGTTGTGTCACAATTAGCACGTGGTAGGCTGCGTGTGGGGAGGGGGGCGGGGCTTATACAAAAACAACGAAATAAATGGGATGAACGCAAGAACAGAATTTACAGTGAAAGAGTGATGATTTTTAATATTTTTACTAACAAAATTATTTTTGCAATACACCATGCCTGGAGAAAAAAAATAAAAATGTCTTGGACATTACCCAGAAATGGAGAAGGAAATCTTTGGGACTAAATTGATATGGCGTAGCTCAGCTGTGTTAGTTTGCAAGCTCTCAAGATTGCAAAAGCCCAGGAAAATAAAGGGTTCACTTCTTCCACAAGTTGGTGAACCCGTTTCTTCTATTTATTTTATACACAGGTTATGGTTCACAGATCCCTTAACTGAATGTGTCTTTGGGGCACCAATGAGCAGTGTTCCCTCTAAGCGGCGCGCGTGCGCAATTGCGCACTGCTCGCACATTCTCAGTGCACAAGAAAATCTAGCCAGCGCACAAGGGTCCTAAACGGCTCTTCAGGTTGTTTTTGCTTCTTTAATCCCAACATGACCAAATATTATGTAAAATTATGCACAAAATGACTTGAAGGAAGGGCGGAATAGAACAAAAAAATACCAAAATGAAAAAGTAGTGAAAAGCTGAGAAAAAAAGAAAGAAAATTTTCCAAAAAAGGCAGAAAAAAAGAAAAGAAAGAAATGTAGGAAAAAAGTAACAGCTCGGAAAAAAATAAACACAATGAGAGTTTTTTAAAGGAATTTTTAAAAAAGTAGAAAAAAAACACGTAAAAAAGAAGAAAAAGTTTGTGTTGCATTCAAATAATTTCCAATTATATCAAGTGAATCTTGTTGCCAACATTGTACTTCCACTCAAAAATGTGATTAAGTACAGTTCTGTATCTTACAACCGACTAAAATAAGCCCCCCAAAATGTTAATATTATGCGACAAAATATAACAGGAAATAAAAAGAAATGGATATCTTGTGAAAGAATTGTAAGAATAAATGACGTTTGTAGGCCGTACAACCTTTGCAATAGTACATGAGTCAATTTGTTCAAAAGAGAAAAATAATTTTGCATTGCTGGAAACTCAGCAAAATGTAACTTGATGTCAAGTTTTGGACATGTTTGATAATGACTTAGTTGGGATTGCCGTTGCTCACTGTTGTTTCAAGCGTTGCTCACCAACTTTGTGTGAACGCTCGAACCTGGGAAAATTACAGGGAACATTGCCAATGAATACACAACTCTGGACAGTCTTCTCAACTGTTGACGGTGCCTGACCTGTTCTTGGGTCGTGGCAAAGTTGACACAGGTCCATTTGTTAATGCGGGTAGCCTAGTTCTTTTTCAGTCTTCCTCTTCTCCTGCTCCCTTGGACTGTGCCCTGGAGAATTTTCTTGGCCAGTCCTGATGATCTTGTGACGTGACCATACCACTGAGGTTTCCCTCTAGGAGTTGACAACAGTTATTCTTAGGGTCCAATGTGACCTCTGATGGTGTTGCGCACCATGCATTTGTCACATGGGCTAAGTAGTTGATGCTTCCTGTAGCATGCTTGATGCTTTGTCCAGGCGATTGACCAGAACTCTGACTTATTATTTGTCTCCTCCAATTCCAGCAAAATGGAGGTTAGTGATGTACAATACAGAGCATTTGACATGATCCTTTCTAGGAAGATGTTGAATAAAGTTGGAGAGAGAATGCACCCTCGTATCATATCAACTGTGGTTTGAAACCACACTCCATCGGTACCAGTTCTGCACTATTGGCATTCTCATGAAGTTGTTTAATGGCCTGAACAAGTTTCTGGCCCATGTTGTACTTCCGCACCGAGGCTGATAAAGCGGCTTGCCATACTCCGTCAAACGTGACAGAGGTTTCTCTGGTGTTGTTGAAACTTCTCACGTAGGATGCGCAGATTAGAATTCTGTTCTGTGGTCCTCCTTCCCTCCCTAAAACCTGTCTGTTTTTTGGCCAGGATGTTTTCAGCCCGTCATTTTAGTCTGTTCATTAAGACCTTTAGCATAACTTTACTTGCATGGCTGATAAGACTGATGGTTCTGTAGTTGGAGCATAGTTGAAGTTACCTATCTTTGGTAGCATAATTACTAGCAATTTTGTCCATGCAGATGGCCACTGTCCGGTTAGCCAGGTCTTTGTGCAAATTTTTATCAAGATGTCTATAGTTTGCTCACCACCATTTTGGATGATTTCGGATGGGATGTTCTCGACTCCTGGAGAATTTCCATTTTTCAGCGAGTTAATTTCTGCCTTTACTTCTCTGAGGATAGGGAAGTCGTCACTTTAGCCTGGGCTAGAATTCTTGAGGATCTCAGTGTCTCCGTGTTGGGTGCTTGTGGAGTTTGGAGCAGTATTCTGTCAATCTATTCATGATCTATTTTTAAGTTAGCTTATTCCCTGCCTCATCCTGAATGCTGCTGACTTTAGTCAGTTTTTTTGTGCAGGGCATTTTACAATTTGGAAGGCTTTGTTAGAATGTTTTTGTTCTAACTCCGAAAACTGGTCTTTGATCCATTTCTACTTCGCTTCTCTTAAGATTTTTCAAATTTTCGTAATGGCTGCTCTATACTTGGATGCTATGTGGATATTTTTAAGCAGTTTTAGGGAGTCATTGTGAGATTAAATGGTAATTTGTACCTACTTTTGGGTGTCAGTAATCTAATGCAAAATTATTTTCAAATGAAGTAACCTGTAACCAATTACTTTGTTTTCCAGTAACACACCCAACACCGTTAACATGTTGCTATTTTATATTGGATTGTTAAATGCTACATTTTCATGTTTCTCTTGATATTTTGTCTGATAAGTGGCAATGTCTGTCATCCAAATTATTGATTTTCTCCCTGTCTATGGCTTAGTGCTATTAATAGTCATCTAGCCAGCTAACTTACTAGCTCTTTAAAAAGTCGACTGCTATAAATAGCTATTAGGGATTGTACTTTAAGTGCTGGCAGGCAAACATGTCAATATTCTTCATCTCATCAGTATCCATTGTTTTAAGTCACATATCCATTGTGCCTCAGGGCAAGGTTTATTCATTATTAAGTAGATTAATCCGTTTAGCCGAGAACTATAAAACCTTTGAGGCCAGTGTCAATTAAAATATCCCATTGGAAAAGGTAAAATCAAGAAATTAGATCTACAACATGAATGTTCTCTGAGTTTTACAGCATTCGCATATTTGTTTTGTTTACTCGTCAATGGAGGATTGAATACATTTGTCTCACAATAGAGGCATGAGGGGGGATTTTGTAAGGTTTATTGTTCTATATTCTTTGTCAATTATCCATTATCCGTTATCGGTCAAATCATAATACACTATAAAGCCAAGGGGCCGAGACATTTGCTCTCAGCCAAGAGGCTGAGTCAAGGTCCTAGCCACAGAGCCATGCAGTCATCAGTGCGAATGCACCGTTCCCGGAGGTACTGCAATACCGGGCCGATGCGTGGAGTGGACAGAGCAAGCTCTTATTCCATCTCCAGATTGCAAAAATCTAACTTACAGCATTGCTGTATTATCAGCTGAAACTTGCCGATACATCAAGTAGCGATCATTGCGAATATTCAATTCTGGAACCCCAGGACCTGAGGGGGGATTTTGTAACCGATAACCATAAGTCATAAATATGAGCTCAAAATACAGTCTTAAATTTACACTTACGCACACACAATCATATTTAAACAGTTTCAATGGGATACCGTGATCATATACTGAAAATTATTCGGAGATGTTTTGAGACATGTATCAAACCTGTTCTGTGACCATGATGAAAACCTAAATCCTCTTTTCCATTGAAAGTAATGCTATACGTAATAAAACAATATTAAAAAATAAAAATGATGTAATTGCTTCATATCCATTACTTAAAAACATTCAATGGTGTTGTGTACTTTAATGTTCACACATGTATGTAAAATCAAAAATGTTACATTTGGACTTTGTTCATTGCATTATCTAACAAACTTTTTCTTTGTTAGTTTTTGGTCGCATAGTGGATCTCTATAGTATTTTATTAGTGACCGGGGTTGGGAGGGTTACTCTAAAATCAGTATCCTAATCCGAATACTATAATATTGAAGTAATGTAACTTTATTACTCTCGATGACTATTGGATTTCTCCAATACCAAATATGCTAAAAAAAGACAAGTGTCCCTGGGATGTATTCTGTCCAAACATCCTGAGATATTCCGGTTTACCAAGTTAGGCAAACCAATACCAATTGGCCGCAAAATACAAAAAGACACACAATCATTTTTACTAAATGTCCTTAAACGCAGCACTACAACAAAACTCGTTGGCCTCACAAAACTACCGGCTCATGCCAATTCTACGCAATGAGTGCTACATTGAAGGAGAAACAAAATACAGACATACAGAGGTAGATGAGTTGGTCGTCTGTCATAAAACCACAACAATGCAGGTGTACTTTATGTTCTAGCCTCATCTCTCTCTGTCTCTCTCGTGTCAGTAATTGAAATACAAAGACAATTTGTTCATCGGCGTTGGTCAGTGTATCAATAAATTATTTTACATGGTCAGTGAATCAAAAAATTGTTTTACATGCTAAGAATTTTAATTACATCGATTGAAACAAATCTGTAAACTACCTTAATAGTAAGATGGACGAAATCCTTATTTTAACAAATTGTACCTGTGATTTGACTAGGTCCTTCTTTTCTGTAAATGTAACAGAATACAATTGCATTCTTTTTTGGTATCTTGATTACGTAACACTGTTACATGTATTCCGTTACTCCCCAACGCTCTTGGTGACACTTAAGCTTTATACAAATTTGATTAATGATATGTCTAAACACCACATTCCTGAGAAGATCCAACTAACTTAAGTCCAGCTTTTGTTGTATTTAACAAAATACAATTGATTTCTTCATTAAGGGTTGGGCGGCTTGAGTAAACTTTCTCCCCAGATGACGAGACTGTCATCAGTAGAATAATGATCCATTCGATGTAAAATAATTTCAATTACCTTATGGACTGCTCTTTTGTATAAGGATGATGGTAAAACTTGACAGCCTTCGCACATGTGAATTACTACAGTCATTGTATGTTAGTTCATTGATGCCCTGAATATCCATCCATCCATTATGTGCACCGCTTATCCTCAGTAGAGTCGCAGGGGTGCTGGAGCCCATCCCAGCTATCTTCGGGCAGTGGCAGGGGACACCCTGAACTGGTTGCTAGCCAGTCGCAGAGTCAGAGACAGACAACTCACTCGCTCATTCACACCTAGGGACAATTCGGACCGGCCAATTAACCTGACAAGCATGTTTTTGGAATGTGGGAGGACACTGAAGCAGCCAGCGGAAACCCACGCAAGCACAAGGAGAACTTGCAAACTCAGGAGGTTCGATCTCATGACCTCGGAACTGAGCCGCACACGCGCTAACCACTGTTCCCCCGTGCTGCCCCTGCCCTGAATATAATCTGTAATAAAACCTTCAAAGGAACTGTGCATCTATTTTCAGCCTTTATCATGAAAACCTGCCCTCTCGGTACAGTATACGGAACCAATGAACACGCCATTCCTCAACAGACTCTAATAGAAAAATGTAGTAGGATACAACTAAATTACCACCTCTTGTATAAAAATGATAGTCTTCCCTCCCAGGATTCAACCAAAATGTCGCCCTCTCTTGGTGAAAACTTAAAATGCGTGTCTCAAGTTGCGTGCATGACACGCGCCAATATTTCTCTCACAAGCTCATGTTGCCTTTTGCATGTCTCACGCGCAGGCGCACTTTTTCGTAGTTAGATAAAGTGAGGGTGGGTGAGGGTCGTCAAGTCCACGCCAGCTAGAAGCACATCGCCTGTGAGAAGGGAGCTGCAGTTGTCATGACAACGTCCGGGTGGTTGGGGCGGAGCCCTGGCAAGTGGGACCAGTGCGTTTGTTTTGTTATTGAAGGTCACGTGCGAAGTCAAGCTCCTCCCCCTCCTTTCCTCCCCCCAGCATTCTGTACACAGCTTCAAGTGTGGCTCACTTGAATACAAAATGGCTGCACGGGAATCTACGCCGCTGTCGCGGACGACGACGAGGACAAGCATGAACGTCTAAAAGCTTCGTGGGTAGGATGTTTCTTCACCGTCGACCTGACCTTATCTCCATACGACGCTTTTCTCTCACACACAATGCGGAATTCCTGAAGCGACCATTTAAGCTAGCCCGCGAACCGTGGAAAAATGTTTTCAACGCAGAGCACTTTTGAATTCAAGTCCAAATGAGCGCTCTTTTCGCAGGCAATTCGGAATATTATTTTGGAGCTGCAACCCTTTTCGCTCTTCTAGCTACGCAGATGGACGACTAAGTACACTTTATGTAATTCAAGGGCATTGTATGCTGATACGAGTTGTTTTTATTTTCTTTGCGTGTAACTCTTGATTTAAAAAGGCGTGCTTGAGTGTCATCCCAGACGACTGAAGTTCCCATCTTCTCCCCGTGATTGATTCCAGTTTCACTCACTCATATCCTACTGGTATTAGTCGAGATGCTTCTAATCTTAGGCCATCCTGTCAGGAGGTTGCATGCTCTGGCCATGTCCCAAAGTGACTCTCAAACTGGAAAATTAAGGAACTTAGGTTGGCATCACCGGGTTCTCCTAATTGTTGTGGTTTATTCCAAACTTCCGTTGTACCTCTTCGTGCGAGCTTAATTTGTCCCAGCATCCTGCTCGTGGCCCAAATTGCTTGTGTAATGAGCGAATTTTCCCGATATTAAATAATTTAAAACGAATTGGTACGCGTGCATACGGGAGCTGAGTGGTTAGCACGTCCGCGGCACAGTTCTTCAAATCAAGCTACCAGCCTTCCTGTGTGGAGTTTGCATGTTCTCACCGTATTTGCGTGGGTTTCCTTCCATGTTCCAAAACATACACGTCAGGTTAATTGGCCGGTGTTGTGCCCTTTTCCGACTCCTATGCAAATTCCTCCCCCCCTCCGATTTTAAATGAAAAAAACAACAATTTGTTTACACCGCGGGATCCAATGCAACCAGGGTTTCATTCACAATAAAAAAGACATTACATACGGATATTATAGTAAATCAAATAAATATTATTTGTGTACAATTAGTTGTGATTGCGGAAATCATAGCGTACAGTGACGTTGGTGACTTTTCCATCCGCATTAACAAACGCATTTTGTAAAATACGATCGCGCTTTATTGTTTAAATAAACGCGTTATATAGACTAGGATCTCCCAATTATTATAATTAGCTCGCTTTATTTTGTTTTAAAGCGTATTATATAGAATACGATCGCTTTTGTCGGAAGCGTACATTGACGTTGGTGACATTTTCATCCGCGTTAAAAAACGCAATTTGTAGAATAAAATCACGCTTTATCGTTTAAATAAACGCGTTATATAGACTAGGATCTCCCAATTATTATAATTAGCTCGCTTTATTGTTTTAATAAGCGTTTTATATAGAATACGATCAGGGGGGGAGGAATTTGCATAGGAGTCGGAAAAGGGCACAACACCGGTCTGAATTGTCCCTAGGTGTGAATGAGCGAGTGAATTGTATGTCCCTGTGTGCTCGCTCATTCGCACCTAGGGATAATTTGGACGTATTGGTTTATTTATTTTTTTAAGACCGAACTCTCCTTGCCCATTTCGGCTCTAATGTTGATCGTCTCGGTCACTGATGGCAGAGGACAACGTAAACGTAGATTGCTAAAATTGTTGCGGTACTCTACATAATCTGTCTTGCTGTAAGTAGGTATCACCCGTTATTGTCAGGTTTATTATTGCTTAATAAAGAGGATTTGCAGTAATTGATAAGGGGAGCAATTGGCAGAGGTTGAAAGGTATGAGGTCGCAAGACTGTTGATGATACGTATCCCTTACTGTACACTTTTAAGTTACTGTAACTATAAATGAGCGTTGCATTCAAATAATTTCCAATTATATCAAGTGAATCTTGTTGCCAACATTGTACTTCCACTCAAAAATGTGATTTTGATGAATTTACTGCCAAATTTTTATTTTTTTGCCTGGAGTAGTTTGCATGCGCAAACTGGACTGCTGATGCTGGCGGTAAGCGGTCACGAGAGCGGTGTCTAGTGGTAGCCTCTGGGGTTGCTTGTGACTTGGCGAGCAAGATTTTTTTTTTTTTTTTTTTTTTTTTTACAAACGAAACTCTTGTACCGAATTTTTTTGATTTTTCAGGTGTTTAAAGAGGTGCCACTGTTCTCAGGTCCTGATGGTACATGGTGATGAGCAGGCAAGGAAGGTTACTTTGTACGAAGAGTGTGAAGGTGTACTCGTTAGACTGGTTAATAATTTGGAGGAACACGTTGGGTATATTTATAATCAGGGAATAGTCCGACCAAAATCAGAATTCGCATGGTTGGACTACTGTGAATAAATCGTTAAAATGTCTCGCAATAAATGAACAACCCCGTATACATGCTATTTTAAACCTCAAGCGACTGGGTTCCATAAATAGGCGTCATTCTGTATTTACCTGTGACATGAAATAAAAGATGATTTAGTTCATGTCTCTCACCAATATCAAATGAGTACCGTGCTCATTTCCTGTTTGCTCTAAAAATGTGCTGAATCGCTGCAACACGTGTGTTTACTAGTTGTTAGTACATTGTTTGCTGAAGCATGGATGAAAATGGATTGATCCAACTGTGGCATTTTTGCCACGGGGACAGAAAATAAAATAGAATTGTCTCAGGGAAATCAAGCTATACACATAAAGTTTGTTTAACAAGTAAACTGGATTTGGGATGGATAATTCAGATTCGCAGTCTACCCACCAGCAATCAGACCAGTTGAATAGGTTTACATCCTTGAGTAAACTCAAATTTTAAAAACGCACTCACACATTTCAGAGTCATTATCTAAGACCATAATCAGACCAAAGTTTGTGTTTACATTGCTTTATAAACTGGGATGCCGGCAATAGTCAATTTAAATCTTTCTGACAAATACCCATCAATACTCCAATTCACACTTAAATGGGCTGGTTTAAGTTAATAAATACCGTAAAATTCGGACTATAGGCTTCAAGCTTTCTAACCAGAGGTTTATGCAATGATGTGGCTAATTTATGCATTTTTTTCTAATGGCCACCAAGGACGTAACCCCAACCCTGAGTAGTGTGACTATATGTGTCGAGTAAGATGCTAGTGCATGAATAAAACTAGCATGAACAGACCCTCTTCATAGAAAAGGTATCAATTGAAAGAGGAGCGCTAACTACCATATTGGTAATAATTTTCAGGTATGATTATTTGTAAACAAAAATAATGTGGCGAGACAAAACGAACAGATTACAAGAAGCAACGTCCAACAAAGCAGAAATGTTTGTTAAAGGCAGATTTATATTTATCTGTTTGCATTCTTGTGTGTTTTGGAGTAAATATTTCACACGGTTGGATTCTATGGATTGTCCATGATGTAATGAAGCTATTTTCGCGGAGATTCAAAGAAGTCGAAGGCGGCCAGCAGACATATTGGTTAATTACGTCGGCTTTATAGTTTTCAGGTATCTTGTTTCATACTGATCGTGATGTTGATCTGATGAGCATATCTTGAATCCCTAGAGTTTAAGCTTTTCAATAATATGTAGCATGACAAAGTTCAGTGAGTGGTAACATTGTACAGACACATATTTTTTTATCGGAACATTAAGGGGTTAAGGTACCGTCTATTATTAAAACTCTTTCTGCGTACCAGCTTTCTTGATAAAGATCTCGTATTTCAATGTGGGCACATACGGCTCATGTAAATACGACGGTTTTTTTTTTCTTTAAACATGTGCTGTGTGGGGCTTGTAATCAGGTGTGCTCAATAGTCAGAATTTCACAGTAAGTATATAATAAAGTTAAAATGTTATTGCTCCCTAACTGCTTACAACAAACCATTTATTATGTGGGGCCCTAATTAGTAATCTATTTGCTGAACCGTTGTTGAAGCTGAGATTTGGACCCCCCAAAATGTTTATCACCTCCCCATGGTTGTCATTCTGCAGCAAACACACCCCTTGTTGCATTCTAATTGTGCACAACAAGGACAACAAGTTCATTAGTAGTAGTACCCGGATACTTGCAGAGGCCAGGCAGACCTAAGCCGCCAACCCTTCAGCTTTGCTAATTTGCTACGTTTTTAAAATTAAGGTTTTAGGTCTGGCAGCAAAAATTAAATCGAGAGTTTAGATTGGAGTGGTGCGAGAAAACAGTTCGCAAGGTCCTGGTCAAGCCTGTGAAAAAGGCAGTTTGTATACCTGAAAGGCCCCAATAGGGCTCCATAACACCAACAGACCTCTAAATACTCTGATTACTCTAGACTAAAGCTAAGTAGGCCATGCCTGGGGCGCAAGGCCAAGGTGTTTGTTGCCAGTCTTGCTTGGTTATGGTGTCGGTGGTCAGCTTGATGGTTAATTCCTCACCGTTAAAATGTTGTTAATGGCAGACATCATCCATCCAGAAACTTCAAAATTAAAGCTACATCCATTTTATTTTTACTCATGTTAACACAATTGACTGGTTTATTTTGTGTTTGTCATTGTAAGACGCGAAGATGCCAGTCTAAGATGACCCTACCTGGAGCCCTTTGTTCTGGCTAAATTCATTATCATTTGCTAGATGCTCTCACTCACCTTTATGGCAGTTCATTACAGAGTGCTTTTCCCCCTCTTGTGTCGCTAAATAAGAGTATTTTGACACAGGCACACTTTGCTAAGGTAATTCAACCCTTGTAGTTAGGTTGTAGTGAAAAATTGATCCAGTCAGCTTCGCCACCCCAAGTGTCACAATATTCATGCAACAAATAACTGTGTAAAAGACAGACTAGAGCTTACTGAACACGTCTTTTGGTCGGATAGCAGTATGTGCAATTTAAATAATTTAATAGGTGTGACTAAACGGTTACAGAAATAGAAATAAATACTCAGATTTGTGTGCATGCGTGTGTAGTAGAAACAAGATAAATGCAATTCTATCACATCAATATATTGCTTTGGTGAATGTTAGTGTTACTGCTGAACCAAAAATGACTAAGATGTGTTACGGCCTGTTGCAAGATCCATTTGAAATTACTAAAGCTGCAACGATTAGTCAATGTTAATCGTTAATAGAAATAGCCAACAGTGATTTATATTGTTGACTATAGTCTCAAGACAGATTTTCCAACAGAAGCCTCTCTACATACGATCTTTGCTGAGAGTTGAACATATGCAATAGCGTTTTAAACGGTAACATAAATAAACAAAAATGGCGGCGTCAATATCTGTTGCGCGTATGAAATCTTATTTAGTTTGGGAGCATTTTAGACTGGATACAGCAAATACACTACGTACAAAGTTTGCAAAGAAGACCTTGCATGTCATTGCCGTAGTATGGGTGACGCACTAACATTTATGAGCTTGTTGGACTGTTTAATTAAATGTAGTCTGCCTTGCCTCTGTAAAATTCAAGTAACGGTCAAGTCAATACGGTTTTGATGACATGCATCGTAGATTTTATATGCGTCTTTCGCTGTAAAATATAGCTTGGGCATTATGCCATACTGTACCTGACAATTGTATTTAAAATTAAATGCATGAAATCAGAAGAACAAACTTCAGGTGTTAAAATGTTGGTAATGACAAATGTCAGTTGTTAAAATCGTTTGATTTCAAACTGTTTCGAATAGTAATAGGCTACTACTTAACAAAATGCCCATATTTGTTTTATTTACTGTTCTTCTGCTGCTAATGAGCCTCATCTTGGTTTCCAGGGATAAAAAGATGTTTACTTGATTTCAATTTATCGTTTATTTGCCTGTCTCTGAAAAATGGACAATGGTTTATTTATGTATTTATGTCTTTACTGACTGAGCATTTTCCCTAATTTGTTTTAGATGGGGTATTTTCATTCTTTTTTTACAAAGCCACAGTATGTTTAATAAAAATATGTATTTTTCATTTTACCTATTTTTCATGTGTTATCATTTTCTGAATAATTAAATCAACTTCATGCTAAATTTGAGAAAAAAAAGATGTAATTGCCCAATTATTTGACTAATTGTCACTAACAGTAGTCAGTGACTAGTTTATTAGGCTATTAAAATAGTCATTAGTTGCAACCTTTTAAACTACATTATCATATGTTGCCTCTCAAGCTCTTCCCAGTTAATCGTAAGGCTCTATCCTGTTGTCCTTTTTCTCGTTGTCAGAGAGCATTAACATGGTCCATCCTGAGAATAGCTTCAAGTGCTTTAGCTCAATCCTCTTTGCACAGAACTCGTAGCCTGCTTGCTTCGCTGTTTGGTCTGAGCTGCAATGATGCCTTTCCGCTTCCATATAATTGAGACTTTAAAATGTTTAAATTTAAACAAATCTCCTGAGTAGAAACAAGGTGATTGGAATCTACATGCAACTCTAAACGGTTCAAACTAATGTTTCATTGTGGTCATCCAAAGTCTTTGTTTTTAATATAGTGAACTCAAGTGGGGAAAATTCGCTACCCTTTTGTGCAGTCATTAAGCAATACTTAAAAAAATGTTTTGAGGTTTGTCCTTGTTAGAGCAGAACTGGATGCCATCACTGGTGAAGTTCTCACGAAGGTTGCTCTTGTTTGGTCTGCAGCCTTGGTATTCCTGGCAATGTGCCCATTCCCTGCTGTATCGCACCCCTCCCCCATTTACCCCACATGTAGTGGAAGCAACCCTATCAAACGCACAAAAGAAAGCAGCCTTCCCATCTTCACAGAAATTAAAAACGTCAACATACCCACGTTTCACATAGTTTAACTCGACCCTTCTCCCCTCCCTCTCTCGCCTCTTCGTTTCATGCAATCCTCCACCTGCTGTCATGAAGCCATCCTGGCGGGTGCGCATCTTTCTGCTTTCATTACCTTGCTTTGGCGTCACTGCGAGTGTCTGGTTTTAAGAGGGACGTAATCCTGTTGTTCAGAAGGGAGGGTGCATTCCCACTACAAAGCTAAGCTCGTATGTCGGCATTGTTTCTAGCCTATCCTTTCTAACTGCCACACTTGCACATATTGAACATCACATCCTTAAGGCCCGGTCACACAGCCTTTTGCGTCTGTATCGCGGGTAAAATCTTGCGATTTTTTTTTTTTCCTGTGGTTGCCCGTGGTGGAAAATGTGCGAAATTGGCCGGCGACTGTTCCGCGTCCTCCGGCGACTGTTACGCGTCCTTATCGCTGGTAACCGCTGCTGCATCGCTGTGCCGCCCGCGGTTACCTGTGGTCTAAAGTTTTGAGCAGCACAAAACTTTTTCGCTCGGCCAACCGCGTGTAAAGCACGGCTGTATCTCGTCTGTATCGCGATCTCAAAAGCGTCCAACAGCGTCTGCTTCACGGGCAGAAATTTCTGGCCGTGATTCAGCCTCGATTCGCCCGTGAAAGGCTGTGTGACCGGGCCTTTAGGTCTGTTATTGGGTTCGCCTTTGAAAGTTTGGTGCATTTGTTGTCTAAATAATATGCACTACAGTGGTGCCTCTGGTGCCAATTGATAATATTTAACAACATCAAAAAAAGTCAAGTTTCATAATGTTGCCATTTCCTCTCAATATAATGAAGAAGTTAAATAATTTTACAAGTTGATTTTCCTAAACTCGACCCCCCACCCTTTTTTATGGTTGTTAAGGACTTTTTGATGCCCATATTGTAAGTAAAGGTGTGTACTATATTTATCTGTATCATCATGGCTGGATTTGTGACACAATTTATCTTGTCAAAGTTGTGACAAAAATCCATTAAAATCTCTTTTAATCTTGACTTTACTACAGCGAGGCTTATTTAATTTTTTGTATTAATTGTAAGCATTTAACTGTCTAGTGTGTTATATTTTAGTGTCATTACAGACATAGCTTTAAAATGTTTCCAACATCTTTTGACTTTTCAGCTGAAAGAAGCAGCATCGAATTCTAGTTGAGAGGTATTTGATGGAAGATAAGACAACAAAAAGACAAGGAGAGAAAAAAAGAAAGAAGCTCCTCCAAAAAAGGTGACCCTTCTTTTTAGACTGCCAATCATACTGACAAAGAACTGTCAAACAACTGATACTGGTGAATATTTTTTAAATGTTTGACTGTGTTTTGTAGCTGCAACAAATGCTATGAATTATTTTCATCCCTGAATAATAAATTGTGTAAATTTGATTGTTTATATTTGTTAACTTTTTGTTAATATACACTAGCTGAAAAATAGTCTTAAACACGTGACTATTTTTGATCAATTAACATATTTCCAAAAGTTGCTATTGAAGTGAAATATTTACCATAGATATGGAATAATCCAAATATCCATTACATGCAAAGAAAGATGAAAAAAATAAGATCCAAAAATTAAGTTGTTTTGTGAAATTTCCCCTTGTAGTATTCTCTTGGTTGACTAATTTCCCAATCCATGCCAGGCCAGCAACTCCACATCATGACTACATACTGTATATTATTATGTGTATAAGAAACAAAAACTCAAACAGACACGGTCTTGCCTAATAAAATGCAAATTCAGGTGACAGACACTACACTCCAATCCAACAGTTAAGATGAACTAGGTCCATACAATAGGAGCATTTAAGTATTTTTAATTGAAAACTTTGATTTGCTGATATTCATACTTTCTTCCCTCTGCTTTTCAGGACACAGAACTGATTACCAAAGGTAAGTTGCCTTTTTCCCTCAAATTGAATAAAAACACACTTGAAAAAGATGACTTGTGCCAAGACAAGGAATGCATACAGTAAATCTACACGAAAAATTAATTTAGCAGTTATTTTGCGAGGGTATACCGTAGTTAGTTTGTTTGTCCCAGAGGAAATTTATGAGAAAAACAATCTTACCGGATTTTCACGCCCAAAAGGTGCACTCTCAGGAGCTGGTTCCATTTCTGTTTTTAATCAACTCATGAGGTGCATCGACTCATTGTGCGTGACTGCTGCTCATTGATCCTTCATATATCCATCCATTATCTTCACCGCTTATCTTTAGGAGGGTCGTGGGGGTGCTGGAGCCCATCCCACCTATCTTCGGGCAGTGGGCAGGGGACACCCTGAACTGGTTGCCAGCCAGTTGCAAGACACACAGAGACAGGCAATTCGCTCACTCATCCACACCTAGGGACAATTTGGACTGGCCAATTAACCTGATGTGCATGTTTTTGGAATGTGGGAGGAAACCGGAGTGCCCGTAGGAAACCCACACAAGCACGGGGAGAGCACACAGGAGGTTCGATCTCATGACCTCAGAACTGTGCCGCACACACACTAACCACTGCCGCTGTGATGCCCATCCTTCATATATATCTTTGTTAAAATAAAAATCATGTCGGCCTACTCTATTGCAGTCTTGTACATAAATATTTGGCTTGGTAGCTTTGAGTAGCATAACTCTTTATGTGTACTGTCGTTCTTTGTAAATATTTCATCTTTCAATGTGGACACATGCGGCTTATAGTCAGGTGCGGCATATTTATGCACAAAATGTTTTTCTTTAAAAATGTACTGGGTGCGGCTTATAATCAGGTGCGCCTTATAGTACAAATTTTACGGTAGTCTTGCTGTTTTGTCATCTCCGTTGCATTGTAATGTTAGAGGTGTCTTTGTGAGAAATCGCAACAATGAAGGTACTGGCAGTTGGCAGTACTTACTAAACTAGAGTCTTACTTGTCAAAGAGTTAAAAAACAACTGGATTATATTTTGATTGTATTTTTGTTTCACGTTTATCATTAGCGATCACCAAGTGGTGAAGTTGACCGACATGGACTTATAAAAAGGACTCTTACATATTTATCGGATCCTGCTAATTTGCGACAGCATTCTGTTTTCTCGCCGGGTCCCTCCATTAAACTGTATGTCTCTTCTGTACTTAACATAACAACCATGCAGCAAAGAGGCAATAAAAAGGTACTTGTGAGTGGTAAGATCTGACCTTAAAAAATCCAGCCCGATCTGACCCAGACCAGCGGTTATTGAAGATTTTCTTTTGTTGTATTAGCTAATATATGGCAAAGTATATCCCTTAGTTTACAACAATGGGTCTTGGAGATTTATAATGTGATTTTTATTCTCTGTGGGGCAAAATGAGATAATGCATTCTTATGCATTTTTTACTAGGAAGAACGATCATTCTGGGGCAAATAGTTATTAAACCGATAACGGCAAAATCTAACGTTCTTGTTAGCAGCCTAAATGCAAAAAAATAGACCCAAAAATTGGTCACTTGGAGCTACCATATAAAAAAAAGTCAGTTCACTTTACTTGTTAGAAAGATTACAAACATTGATGTTCCTTGTAATAATGTTTTAATTTTGTATGGTACCATGGACACTGCTTAGTCGTATTTCCTCTCTACTTTGCCGTATTCACTAGGCATCTGTGATCTGAGTCGCATTTAGGCTCTGTGTTCAGTATGTGATTGTATGAGCTTCAGAACTTTATTTAAAACGTATATATTTTTAAAATAAAATGTTTTTGTTACACTCCTGCATGTGTTTTTATGCTTGAATGCAGATGTAATAAAGATTGATAGCTCAGGCTGAGCTTATTGATTTAAGATTGAAAGCTGTCCGCAAACAAGTGTCTTGATTGGGATTTACTTTTCTGCACTAGACATACATAAAGTGTTGTGTGCATATTTCAATTTTAATTCTAAACTTTCCTAGCAGATCATCGCCACCATAAACTTGCTTGTTAGTGTGTATTGTTACTGTATACAAACGAAGTATGTATTGATTGATTTATAAAGTCAAGCTCTTGTCTCTCAAAAACTACCTTTTGGAGACCCGTGTAACAGAGCTGTATAATGTAATTGTAAACCCCAAAAAAGTAACACATAAAAAATTTAAGTGTGTGTGTGTGTGTGTGTGTGTGTGTATATGTGCTTAAATTCCAAATATAGCATTCAGTAAAAAAATGGTCAACAGTATCAGTCTCTTGAAGCATTACTGTAAATTCCGGACTACAAGCCGCTACTTTTTTTCCCCAAACTTTCAACCCTGCGGCTTATTTAGTGATGCGGCCAATTTATGTAATTTTTCTAACTACATGACGCAACTTTCAAGTTAAACGCAATCGGTCAGTCCGATATAGAAGGAAACAGCTACTGCACGTAATCTTTACTACGTGAGCGTGATATTAGCGTGTTTTTGAATAAGGGAGATTACGTGAGCCTGATATTAGCGAGTTTTTGAATAAGGGAGAGCGTGGGACAACGTCTATATGACAGTCTCTTTCCCATACTGAAGGAAGACGATTTCGATGACGTCAGTTATAGGGAGGAAGATGAGGACGGTTTACCGTGCTTACTACAAGCACGGTATGTTTTTTTAACGGAGCTGTTTACTGTGTTGCGAACGTGTTGCTAGTAGCGTTTTGCTACCTCTTCACAGGCACGGTTTGGGATGAAAGTTATAATATTATTATTAAAGCTTTGAAAACTCTCTCGGTGTACCGTCTTTCTTTGTAACTATGTGTAACCATGTATAATATGTATTTGCAACTGTATATTTTTGTAATGTATTTATTTTAGAAACTTATTCTGATATGTTTTGAACGAGCAAATGAGAAAGAAGGGGCGGGACAAACGCGGGCTGACGGGAAGTGGAGTAAAGGTGAGACGTGTTTGTGGATGCGGCCGACAATGGTGGATATTTATTTTTCCCACCCTTACCTTTGGAAATATACACTTTTTTCCTTGGATTACTTTCAACGGGCACCTGGACTCTGCAGGTCTGCATTAAATCTTAAGTACCGGTAACATTCTCCGTTCATTTTGCCGTCTGGGTTTGTTGGACTGTATTGGGTATGGGTTAATTTCGTGTTTGTATTGCGTTTTTTCAATGTGGGCGCATGCGGCTAATATACAGGTGCGGCTTGTGTATATACAAAATCGATTTTCCTCCCGAAATGTGGTGGGTGTGGCTTATAATCAGGTGCGCTCTATAGTCCGGAATTTGCGGTAATTTATTGAATATTGGTTGAAAAAAATAAAAAACCCATATTGATGCCCCCAGTGTGTTATATTTGACTAGATGGCACTTTTGTGTAATGCAAACTGAAACCAGTGCCACAGAGCACAGCGTAGCAGCAAAAAACGCCAGACCAACATGGCAGCGACTACTGGGTGGGATTCTACCATGTAAAAGAAAAACAAATTTCTCGACCTAAAATCAACATTGGTATGATAGTTTATGTATTTTGCCTAGTATTCAAATGTTGTTTTTTACTGGATCAAAATGTTTTTGTAGACTACAAGGCACCAAATATTACACACTGCCCCTTTAAAGAAGAACTGCAGATAAGTGCCTTGTTGATGTGATTAAAAAGCTGTTTGAAGGTTTGGCTTGTGATCAAATCCATTTACTAATGTGATGTGGTCACTTACAGCCTTATTAGATGACAATTTTAAGGACACAAAAACATAACAGACACAAAAATCCATCTGTGACCAAATGAGGGTTTATGTTCATGATGTTGATCCACAGCATACAGAGAGTTAATTAGGAGATGAGGGATTTTGTGGAGTCTGAACAAACAGCCCCTCATATGCTGGAGACCTGCAGGAATACGCTGAGTGCCATAGCAACAGAACACCAGCTCTTGTCTGGTTCAGCCAGGATGTTCACTTTGGGACAAAGCAGGAAGGATCCAAAAGATCTTTGCTTTACGGACTGACATTAAATTGAACAAGGAATTGTTGTAGTTTTTGTTGTTCAACGTGGAGTGTAATAGACACCCAGGGAATTGTGCCTTTTGTTGAAAAAAAGAAGCATGCAAAAGAAAAACCGAAAACACACTAGGCTTCTTCCTGTTCAGGGAGCGCTTTGTGTGCATAAGTGACAGGCCAAAACCACAGACCTTCTAAAATAAAGTTTATTTCATAAAGATCTAATGACTGACTAGGTTTAGACGATTTTACCCAGGATATAATCTCAAATTTATTATTTTTTTAATTAAAAATAAACCATTGCCACTTTTGTGTTTTACCCTAAGTTATTATTGCCTTACCTCTTTTTATGAATATTAGGTAAAGAATTACACAAGTATAACATATTTAATCAATATTTTTCCTTGCATTTATAAATTGTTATTATTTATCAGGGTTCCCGGGGATCCTGGAAAAGTCCCAAGACATTTAATTCATTATTCTAAACACAAGACCTTAATTGGCATTAAAATGTCTTAAATCCAGTTTTCGAAAGTCTTAACAATATAAACACATTAAAAATGTTTATATTTGTTTGAACTAAAAAGATTTAGTACCATTTCTCAAATTTTCTTTTAATAATTCACCAATTTACTCTCATGGCATCAGCGCATGACCACAGTAATGGAAATATCACAACGGTGATGTGGTTTCAGTCTGCCTTTTATAAGAGAAGCATATCTTTAGTCTACCCCCAATACACATAGCAACTTCAGACAGACATTTACTTTGGATAATTTGTACATTTACGAGAAGTGGCTATCCGACGAATGTTTTTCCCCATGGCAAGAAATATGTTTTGTTTGTTTCAATTGTGGTGTTTTTCTCTACTTGGTCTTAACATTGATGTCAATGGGTGTTAAATTCAAGACTTTTTATCACTTTTTTTTAACTTTCATTAAGCTGTAGGAACCCTGTTTATGGAAACGGTAATGCATTTTGTCTAGCGATGTTATGTGGTCATTTTTCAAAAGCTGCTCCCATACAAATTCTCATTCAGGATCTACTTTTATTTAATATAGCCCTTGCGGACCTAGCGGTATCCGTGAGCAACACCACTTGCAATCAGCATTTTGCCCTTGGCTGGAGTCCAGGGGCACTTTTGGGAGGAAAACGACACGGCACTAAAGGCGTAGTGTGTCAAACACTTTTGATCTTTTTTTATTTTTTTTTATGTATGCCTGGTGTTTGGACAGCCAATGGTGTGGATCACCAATTTCTACACACAAATGGCGTCCAATGTGCGCAGGAATTCCCTGTTTTTATTTTTTATAAATGAAAGAGAAAAAAAAAATCCTGAACCGGGTTTTTTTTCCCACCCCCCCATAAAATTTACATTTTGGATAAACGTCTGCACTGACTGCATGCATGTATGGCCATTGCATCTACTTGGCATCAAGACCATCAAGGTGGCCTTGTTTTGGAGTGTCTGCCCTGTAACTGTGAGCTCGGGGTTTTGACAAAGTTAGACTTAAGACTTAAAATATGTTACCCATTGCATTGAGAATATGCGTCAAATTCAGTTTGGCCAATGCCACAAACGAGAAAACTTTAAGCCTCTCCTTAGCCCTAACCATATTCAGGCTTCATTGATAGGAAATACCCTTGTTTCTGTGTAATGAACATATTACTCAACAGTCTGATGTATAACGTGGAATAAAAATGACCCATCACTGATGGGCTGAGTGAAGCGTGTTAAATATGATGTCATCAGAGGTTTAAAACTACAATAACCAACGATGCGCTATTTAGGTTGTGTAGTGTTCCTGTGTTATTCCTTCTAAAAGTTAACTTAGTTTACCTGCCTAACTTCAATTCATATTTGATGGTTTTTTTTCAGGCCACATTTTTTTTCAATGTTTTTTTAACACACTGTGTAAACAGACAAACATCTACGTTAAAGTCAAACAGATCCTTTATAAAAAGAGGACAGGTTGGACATGAAATACAGTGCATCCGGAAAGTATTCAAAGTGCTTCACTTTTTCTACATTTTGTTATGTTACAGCCTCATTCCAAATTGTATTAATTTAATCTCTTATCTCAAAATTCTACACAAAATACTCCATTATGACAATGTGAAAAAGTTTTTTTTTTTTACTTTTTTGAATTTATTAAAAATAGAAAACTAAGAAATCACATTTACATAAGTATTCACAGCCTTTGTTTAATACTTTGTTGATCCACCTTTGGCAGCAAATACTGCCTCAAGTCTTTTTGAATATGATCCCACAAGTTTAGCACACCTATCTTTAGGCAGTTTTGCCCATTCTTCTTTGCAATAAGTCTCAAGCTCAATCAGGTTGGATGGGAGACGTTTGTGCACAGCCATTTTCAGATCTCTCCAGAGATGTTCGATCGGATGCAAATCTGGACTCTGGCTGAGCTACTCCAGGACATTCACGGAGTGGTTCTGAAGCCAATCTTTTGAGATCTTGGCTGTGTGCTTTGGGTCGTTGTCCTGCTGAAAAATGAACCTTCGCCCCAGCCTAAGGTCAAGAGCGCTCTGTAGCAGGTTTTCATCCAGGATATCTCTATATATTACTGCATTCATTTTTCCTTCCATCCTGACTAGTCTGCCAGTTCCTGCTGCTGAAAACATCCCCACAGCATGATGCTGCCACCACCATGCTTCACTGTAGGAATGGTATTGGCCTGGTGATGAGCAGTGCCTGGTTTTCTCCAAACATGGCGCCTGGCATTCACACCAAAGAGTTCAATCTTTGTCTCATCAGACCAGAGAATTTTGTTTCTCATGGTCTGAAAGTCATTCAGGTGCTTTTTGGCAAATTCCAGACAGGTTTCCATGTTCCTTTTACCAAAGAGTGGCTTTCGTCTGGCCACTCTACCATACATGCCTGATTGGTGGATTGCTGCAGAGATGGTTGTCCTTCTGGAAGGCTCTCCTCTCTCCGCAGAGGAACGCTGGAGCTCTGACAGAGTGACCATCGGGTTCTTGGTCACCTCCCTGACTAAGGCCCTTCTTCCCCGATCGCTCAGTTTAGAAGGCCGGCCAGCTCTAGGAAGAGTCCTGGTGGTTCCAAATGTCTTCCATTTACGAATAATGGAGGCCACTGTGCTCATTGGGACCTTCAAAGCAGCAGACATTTTTCTGTATCCTTCCCCAGATTTGTTCCTCAAGACAATCCTGTCTCGCAGGTCTCCAGACAGTTATTTAGACTTCATGCTTGGTGTTTGTGCTCTGACATGCAAACTCAACTGTGGGACCTTATATAGACAGGTGTGTGCCTTTGCAAATCATGTCCAATCAACTGAATTTACTGCAGGTGGACTCCAATTAAGCTGTAGAAAGATCTCAAGGATGATCAGTGGAAAAAAGATGCACCTGAGCTCAATTTTGAGCTTCATGGCAAAGGCTGTGAATACTTATGTAAATGTGATTTCTTAGTTTTCTATTTTTAATAAATTCAAAAAAAGGGAAAAAAACTTTTTCACATTGTCATAATGGAGTGTTTTGTGTAGAATTTTGAGATAAGAGATTCAATTAAGACAATTGGGAATGAGGCTGTAACATAACAAAATGTGGAAAAAGTGAAGCGCTGTGAATACTTTCCGGATGCACTGTATGTGAAGAAGCCTTTTCTTGTATTACATTATATTGCCTACCCCTCAAATTGAAGAGGTTAAAGGGCCAATGGCTCAATGGGCAGGGAGTGGTGAAGAGATGAGCAAAATAAAAAATGAAGCCTCCATATAGCAGAAGCTTCTGAAACCAATAAGCGGCTGGGTTAATGAGTCATTGTGTGTCTGCTCCTACTGCATTTTCATGCGAGGGGGTGTGTGTGCCAAGTGCAAACTGTACACGTCACAACTTTCATTTATAGTGCAAAAGACAACGACATTATTTCTAAGTTGTGAGGTGGCTGTAATTTCGCAACTAATTATTGTTCTATTCCACATTTGCTTAATTACACTCAGTGCTTTGTACCACAAATTGCCATGCGATCAGTGAGGGCTTTCTCTTGTCACAATCACCACCTTTTATATATAACAGATACTCTTCCAAAAGCCCTGCTTTTTAACTTATTTTTTCTTAAAAACTTTGGGATTGGTATTCATGAAGAAACTAGGTAAGTTTAGCTGATAAACGTATCAGAATGTACTATTAAACAATACTTATTTTTAACCTTTCCCCGGTACTTAGTCATTGATTGAGAGTTTATATTTAATGTTGGTCCATAAAGAACCTCTGATTCAATTTTACATCAGAGTCCACCAAGGTGCTGTGCACAAACCAAGACGAAGCACAAAACAGATAAAAACAAAGATGAATTAAGAGCGTAAAATTTGCTATTGGCCTGAAAAATACTATGTGTTATCAGACTGATGTTTTCCAAACAGTATTTTCTGTGAAATGCACAAATGAAAAGGCCTTGATTCTTAGTTTTGTATTCATTCATTTTTAAATAAACGTTTTAATCATCTCTCTTGTGAGACACTGTGCTCTCATTTTGAAGCCTACCAGGACTAAAGTAATTTTGATAATCTCATCACACGACTAAAAGCACTTCACCTACTCAAATTCATTACCTGTTTGTACTTTTGACTTTTTTCTCTGACAAATGTGACATTTAAAAAAAAATGTACAGTACTAAATATTAGTTTATCAGGAAAACTTTTTAAAACAAGCCTGTAAAATCTGCACTGGTATTGCCAACTGATATTGTATTGTGAAAGGCTATCATTAGCTTAAAAAATATCTAAACCTACCTGAGACCCCCTACTATAAAAGGATAGTAATGACAAAAAGGTTCTTCAGGCCGTCTTCACTCCACAGATTAAAGGGTCAGCTTTGCAAAACTTATAATCACGCACTAACCAAAGTTGCAAATGTTTAAATGCTCGCTCGCCTTGATAGCAAGGCTTCAAATAATGACAAAAGGAAGTTTGTACGGTACATTTTGTAAAGCATTAGGGAGTAGGATATGTTATCAATCCACGCACTTAGTACTCTTTATTTTAAGCCTGGCTGTGATCAATACTAACCTAACAAATCGCTAGTTTACTGTAATAGAGAATTTGGCCTACTGTTAAATGTGAAGTAATACTAAAGCTGCTGATGAGACAAAATTGTATACAATAGTTCAACATTTTAACCATAACCTAATCTCACAACCAGTCCAATTGAACAGTCTATTACAATGTATTTTTTTTTTTTTTTTTTTGCTTTTAATTCATGCATAATGCAGATGCTGTGTTTGCACCTCCTTTTACTAAGATACACATATGAGTCTTTTTCTCAAGATTGATATTTTGTGCTTCCACCCAGGAGATCACTTTAAAACACTAGGAACTTGCTCTCCTTTCCCCCCCAATTTTGGTCGCTGTAACATCTCCAAAAAATCACTCTCCCTCCCATTTGACATTGAAGTCTTAAACACCCTACCAAGCATTGCTATCATCTTTCCTATCAGGAATATTCAGATTCTTTTTAAAGAGGGAAATTAGGTAGCCTCCACCGAGTAAGGCGCACATCGCCTGCAGGCGACTGTTTGATGTGCATTTTTGATGAACAGGGAATTCTGCTGTTCACCCACACAGCTGAGGAGGGTGTTCTGCAAATAGGCTGCTGGAGAAGGTTACTGATCTTGTTTGACTCTGGCTCTATAAAGCCGAGTGCTCAGCTTAAGACCTAAAATTCTGCATTTAGTTTGCTTGATGCAATTATGTCTATGTTTACACATTTTTTTCAACAAAGTCATTCAGAAACAACACCACAGTACACCAAGGTGGCATTCTGTAGGAAAGTAGTGTTCTAAATGTAAGCGGATTTTCGACATAAGCTTGTTTCCGGCTGTGTGACTGGAGCTCAGTGGCATTTGTGAGTCCTGAACATACACACCATTGTCTTCACCTCTGGCTGTACCTCGGTCCCTCCGTTCCTGTGTGTGCACTGTTTTTCATTGCCTCTCTCCTCGGGCTCACGCGCTCTCGTTTTATATCGTCTCTTCGATTGGCTGAGAGAGCAGCTGGCCCCACTTCCCCCTTCCAGAGCTTCCACAGCAATCAACGTCACACAGCAGAGTCCCACCATTGTAGAAAATGCATCCATTATGCCTCCTTTACGAGGAGTAGCCGCGCAGAAATCGGTAGTCTGTCTCGTCATTTGTGCTGCTTGAATAATGTTGACTAGAGCATCAAAATGGTAAATTAAGGAAGTGAGTGCAAGCTGTCAGGCAAGAGTTACAAAAGGGTTGGAGATTACTGTACTTGCAATGGCATCCGAGGTGAGGTTTTCAGCCTCTGTTCTCACAGTAGGCATATGAAGACGAAACTAGATCATTCCCATGTTATAGACTACTGAGGGAGACATTTGACATGACATAAAATGCTTGTGCGGCAAACAAAATTCAAGTGCTTAATGTGCGCAAACGCATCTGACGATTGTAACAAGCAGCTGGCTGTAGGCTCTATGACTGCATCCTGCCCTCCCCACAGTGTGAGCCTCAGCGTTGCATAACGCTTTGTTTTTTTGTGTGAGTGTGTTGGGGCTGGCCTTGTGGATGTGTGTTAGTTATTCATTGCTTCAATGTGCACACATGGAAGCTGAACCAATGTCAAAGCACCTTTCTTTCTCACTAATTCAAAGACTTAATTTAAACCTTTTTATCACTGCAGTCAACAAGTGGGTGGGTGGTCTAGGTGGGGTTTTGAAACACCTCGTTGGCTCTGTTTACTTCCAATAAACTATTGGTTCCAACAGGCTTATTTATTACTTTCTGTTTATGTTCTAGTTGACCAAAATCCATATGATATAATGTTACATGTTCAGATGTGATTATCCTTGCTTCTCAATGCTCATAATGCATTTAACCCTGCAGACGATATAATGCTTTTCGACCTCAGGATACCTTCTGACTGTGTACTTCGACCTCGAATTTGACACCTACCTAATTGTTAGGATGATGAGTCTTACATGATGCACAAAAAACTAAAATCTCACAAACAGATAGTTATTTCAGATACCTATTGGACAGCACTTAAGCAATAAATAATATATAGCAGTAATAACCATCAAAGAGCACGGAGGTGGGTGACTTTTTTTGTTGATGATTTACTTAACATGACTATGTCTATATTCAGGCACAATTGGAAGAAGGATTTCAATTCTTTTGGAATCAACAGTCAGATGCATATAAGGAAAAATATTACCATAATTTACCTGCGAGCTGATTGGATATGGAACATCCCTTTCAAAAGGGCAACAATTGGACAACGTCAAGATTCAATTTGCGGATTTAACCTGCTACAATAAATAAACTACAGTACTTTTTGTCTGTCTCCCTTGTTTTAAACATTCAATGAGGGGAAAAAAACACCAAAGAAGGAAACAACAACAAGAAAAGCACAGTACAGTATACGCAAGTTAGATCAACATCTTGATTGAAGTTTACCTCAAATGTTTATATATGATGAATTCCCATTCTCACCAGGTCATGAAAAAGCCAAAGAATAGCTCATTCTAGCAGTCTGTGGTTCTGGAATTGTGCATCATGGCAGAACTGTGGTTCTGGAATTGAAGTTCTATGAAGTTACAGCAATGCTGTAAGTTTGATTTTTGCAATCGGGAGATGGAATAAGAGCTTGCTCTGTCCACTCCACGCATCGGCAGTATTGCAGTACCTCCGGGAACGGTGCATTTGCAATGATCGCTGCTTGGCTCTGTGGCTAGAACCTTGACTCAGCCTCTTGGCTGAGAGCAAGTGTCTCGGCCCCTTGGCTTTGTAGCTTATTATGATTTGACCGATAATGGATTATTGATAAAGAATATAGAACAATAAACCTTACAAAATCCCTCCCCCCTTTTCTTTTAAAGCCTTTGGCTTACAAGTGGTCAAGTGACTTTGACACAACTAATGTAATGTCACTCATTTCCTGAACAGTTTCAAGAAAGATTATAACTGTGGTTGTAAACGTTTAAAAACAAATTTAAATTGGAAACGCTACACATAATATAAAGTAAAAAAATTCCGTCTTTGATGTAGCTCGTTGTTATGTTTAGCGGGAAGTCACGATCTTGTGAAACAATATAATGTGCTATGGCAAGGATGTCAAACCTGCGGCCAACTCTTTCTATCTCTCTCTCTCTCTTTCTTTGTCTCTTTATTATTGTTTCCCCATTTCTATTTTTCTCTCTCTTACTTTCTGTCTCTGTCTGTGTGTCTACCTCTCTTGCTCTACCTCTCTTTCTCTACCTCTCTCTTTATGTTTAATCAAGTAGTCCGGCCCCCGTGAGAGTATGTTTTTTTCTAAAATTTGCCCCCTGAGCGAAAATGAGTTTTACTTCCCTATCCCATGGCAAAGGTTAGCCTACTAAAAACCTTTATTGCATGCACTGCATGGCAACAATGCCTGCAAGAAGTTCCTCAGTTTGTGTATTTGTGCCTTTTTTTTCGCCATCCCCTCTATTAAAACGGTGCCAGACTCCCCCAAGCTCAACCCTGTCCATCCTCTTCCCTCTAACAGCGCCAGCATCATCCCTCTTGTGCCGCCAAGCAGTGGCGATGGCAAACATACCTCCAGCGGTAGCCAGCTTTAGACCATTTCCGAGGATCCCCTCAAACAGCGCCAGCTAGCCAGAGAGGTGCCTCCACGCTTCCGGCAGCAGGAGCACAAGCAGCTGCTGAGGAAGGGCTACCCGGTCCCACTGGGTCTCTGATGCTCGCCGCTACAGGCCATCCCACCACCACTGAGCCTGCGGCAGCTGTGGCCAGCCAATTGGATTCCACCTCAACAAAGCTGCCTGCAGGTTAGCAGAAATGCCCGTTTTGCACATTTCCTATTGCATTTTGACCAGTACATAGTCAATTGTAAATTTGGATCTGTATTGTTGGAGAAAAAAAGTCTGCATCCATCTTTGACTTTCCCACATAAAACTACAATATGGTCTATTCATCCCCGTAGGGAAATTCACACTTGCAGCAGTCTACCCCGTTGTTTATTAACAGATTAACATGATGCCACTCCATCATGATGCCATGATGTTATCCTTTTTTTTCTTTGGTGGTTAGTTAATATAGTGCCTCAATAGTGGTACAAGACGGCTACTGCAGTTAAGATATGCATTTGCAGCAGAGGGACATCAATCAGCTGGCGTTTTATCTTGTGTATCAATCGCTGTTGCTCGGGGCGGCGCCACACAATTTGTGACTTGTAAACGTCTGGTATCTGTAAATACCCCTGCGTGTCCTGCTGCTGTTGATTTTTGCCCTGTCTAGAGGGGAATTAAAATTGGGATTCAATGAATACAGAGGAGAAAAAAGGGAAACACGCTGGGGGTAACAGTGTGTTTGCTTGTTTTTCTTCTGGAGTTTCTGGTATATCCTAAATAAGGTTCTCTAGAATTTTCGGTCAATTATTTAGAGAACATACTTTAAATACAGCTCCATATCCATGGCAATGAGTCTGTTATCCCACATCTCTTGATTTCCCTCCTCTTCCTACTTTTGAGTTTTGCTGACAATTTCCTGTTTTGGGAGTGGGAGGCGCTGTTCAGGGCTAGCCAGTTGGCCGGACTATTCAGTGGGCCTGGCTTGGCATCACTCAAAAGCCGAAAGAAGTGTAAGATTGGTGGAGTGAGTGAGGCGGAGGTCCTGTGCTGTGGGCTGGAGTGACTCATGGCTTACGGTAAAAGCTATTGCTTCTTTCCTCCTCTTTTTATAAAGGCCCCCCCGGTTCTTAATTTATTCTGTGTCAGTTGAGTGGATGATTACATTTGGACATCAAGACAGAGGAGTCACTCACGCTCCTGTTATGTTCACTTCATGTTATCTATCATTTGAGTTCCATGACAGGTCAACTTGATTTGAGTCCCCATTGTTTTAAGCCTGCATTCACTTAAATGATCAAATGTGTAGTGCATCCTGATGTTCTGTTTTAACAGGACAAGAGGGAAAACTACTTAAGCAAAATGTGTCCCTACATGCCATCTGAGAGCTTTTATTGTGTTAAATGGTCAGATGAATATGCAGAATATGGGCCTTTGGTTTGTCCATGAGCATTTATCCACATCTTTCATTCAGTTGTTAGTCTTCTAAAATGCAAATCTTAACACATATCCACATCTTGCATAGTATAAATAGTGACAAGCGGTCCTGCAAAGAAAATTGCAACAGCATTTAGTCTTTTTGTGCCTTCAATCTTGACATTTTAAATTCTATCCCAAATCTTTTTTTACAGATAGAAAGGGGCAAGATGTGTGTTAGTTTTGAGGCCTCTATTTTAGACAATTTGATATTTTATGTCATAGATTTTAAATGTGATTTAACATGTGCATAACTTTGTTTTCTTATAGACCAACTTATTTTTTAGAGTAAAACAAATTTGAATAGGGCTCTTATACTCTGCACCATGTCACAGAATGATCACTGAAAATTTGATTAGCTCCCAAAAGCATTTTGCACGTTATACAAAAGTTACATTTTGGAACTGAATTGGTCAAACCATTAATATTATATGGACTGTTACATTTTAGAGCGCAATCACTTTAGGGCCCTCGTATTGTGCCTAAGCACGGTTGTTGCTTAAGTCTAGGTAGTTTGAATCCAATCAATCTATGCCAGAGCAGGATTGGCACATGCAAAATGCCACGGATGTAGTTGCGCCGCAAAGTCAGACAGTTTAGAGAGAAAAGTTGGGCTTCATTACAGTACAGAAGAAATTTCCGTAATATAAGTCCATCTTTTTGGGCTGTAAAAGGTCTCAACTTATTAGTTTTTGGAATCTGACGAGCTTTGTCTAAAACATCAGGGCACCACGTTGGAGGCCCCTGGTTTAAGATATAAAATCGTATACAACTCATATTACTGATATCACCTTGCTTACTGTTATCATGCAACCAGGTCCAACCTAGCTTCCGCATTGTCCTTTTAGTCTGTCATATTTTGTATAGATTCAAGGCTTTATTTTATTTTATTATTTTATTTATTTATTTCCTTCATTCCTTTTTTTTCCTCTTCAGTCAACCTCACCTCATTTTATCTTTGCAATTCGGCTTTTTTCTAAACGATAGATTAATAATAGAAAATGTCTATGTCTCCTTATGGCATCTAATGTTTTAACAAAATGGGCCATGTAACATCAACTGCATGTTATTTGATTACTTCTGTGTATTTGGATCTTTCCTGTGCAAAGTAAACGACTGCTTTTGCCGCAAACATTATCACACACAGAATGACAAAGTAAGTACTGATGATGTTAAAGTTTTCAGGACGCTCCTAGTAGAAGTCTTTTGATGTTAGTCTCACTTTAGGACACATTATCAGTGCTTCATTTTTTTCCAACAGTATTCTCGGGCACATTTTTTTTGTAGAGCGATCCATTATTTGAGGTACCTCCGCTTCTGCCACAACAGATATCCTTCACAGCTCATAGCATGTAACTGGCCTGGGGTAAACGGGATAAGTCCGCACTACAGGTCGTTTTAACAATCTGGCTGTGTTGTCCTTCACTTGGCTTGCAATTCGTATCTCATGGCTCTTTCATGGAGAGGAGGCGTGTGAGAAGGAGCTATTTTAAGCCTGGCATGTTGGAGAAAGCCCTTGACCTGGTTTATCCTTTTAGTGGGGGAGGGTAAAAATGGAAAATATGACAACATGCTTGTGTAATTTAGAAAATGCAAGGCGGTCATATCCTTACCTTTTTAATATGCCATTACACTATTCATGTGTGCTTAGATTACATTGATTGAAGCTAGGATATATGCACAATGACGTTTTTTTCATACAGACGCTGGTTGAGTTTACTTGCAGCAATGTAATTTGTTCCTTTACAATTATTGTGTTGTCAGGAACTGTAAAAGTACTGTTAAATACTGTAAAAATACTTGCATCGGCTTGTTATTAGACTTGCAGAACCGAGCTCAATATTGTTTTAAATACATTACTTCATTTCTGCTGTAGCATATTAAATGGTCATCTTGCATCTGTGATCAAACATCGCACAAACATGCTGTGACACTGACTTGGAAAAACTTAGGACAATAAGAAGAATTAAGTGAGTTGATTAAATCCCGAGCAGTCTGTTGCTTTTTAAGCATTTTAACATTGCAAAGCAAAATATTGTAAAATGACAAAACATAACATATTTTACATTCTTGCATAATAAATTGCTAAAATTACAACTCCAACTAATGCACAAACATAGTGTTATGTGTTATGCGACTGGGTATGGATTTCGCCATTGAAAAGTAAAGTAAAGTAAAGAAAATTTCTCAACCTATTGCTTTTTAAAAAAATTAGCATTGGCATGGCAGTTCATGTATCTTTGCTTAGTATTCCTTTTTTTTTTAATGAATACAACTTTTTTTACTAATAGGAGGCATTAAATATTACACACTGTTCCTTTGAAGTTTGCCCATATATCTAATGTTTTGTACTATACACTTGCATTTGAAAATTGCATACATTTTCGACCAAATAAATTTCAAAATTTAAAACGTGTGATTTGTAATGGATCAATGAAGGTGGACATCCTTCACCCCCCAAAAAAATAAAATAATATATACATACAGATGCTGCCGTACTTACGACCAAGATAAGTTTTGGACAATTGTTCGTAAGTTGAATTTGTTTGTGAGTTGCTTCAGTAAACATTTAATAAAATAATATGCTCTATAAAGATAAATTGAAGTTTAACTTACTTTGAGAAGATGAGCTTCAAAAGCTAGGCGACTTCCTACTCTGTGCTAAAGTGGCTGAAAAGAAGCGATCCAACCATTTTCTCAACCGCATCAAGCTTTCTTATTCAACTTTCATGAAAAAGAAACGACTCATCTCTTCTTTACACTTTAGACCATTTATATCTTTATTGCTTACTAATCTTTCCTGTACCAAGTCACAGTGCTTGCATACATGTAAAGGAGTAGACTCAATCACTGTAGTTGCCTTGTGTTCATGCAACTTAGCGTGAATTATCTTGTTACATGCCCACAATCATGAGGTTCAGTATTCAGAACTACCAGCATAGCAGAACTGTTTTCCACCAAACATTGATGTACTGTGTTGTTGTGCGTGGGCACTGGTATCACTAGCGCACAATGCCAGCCCTGATTTAGGGAGCTGCTGACAATTTTTTTCTCTCTCAGCTTTCAGCCCCTGCTTCTCCTGTTGCCTCTGTACCGTCTATTTATTGACAAATACATCATCCCATGTTGTGTTGCTCTGCTATGACCCCTTGACATTGTTCCAGGGCCACAATGAATCTGAATGATGCTTTTTGTCTAAACATTGCCCTAGTTTCTTATTTTTTTCTGCTGATGTACAATATTGTACAGCAAACACATTTATTATTATGAGAAATGTGTTATTTTTACCGTATTATGATCTGCTCTGCTATTCAGTAGCTTTTCAATTCTGTGTTGCAGTTGTAATTTAACATGGCATGGTCAGGGTTGATTATTTGCTGCCATTTAGTGAAAGGTTAAAAGATCCAAGGGTGTGTTTGGAGATTCCCATCCTCGCTTGCTCTTGGCGTTCTGTCCACAATCTACCAACAATACAGTTCCAGATTACTTCAGCTGTGCTGTCCCCTCCCCCAGCTTGCCTTCTTTTAGGGCTTACATTACAGCGAGGGAGCGAATCAGTTGTCGGGGTTGGAATAGTGCACGATAAAAATAAAGTGTGGCGGCGTGGGGGGTGCAGCAGTAGATGGAGGTGGCGAGACTCAGCCAAAGCAATGTTGGTGGGAAGGATAAAGCATGTGGGGTAAAAAAGGAAGGGGAGGGAATCACGAGAAGGGAAGGGGAGGGGGGTTGTCTCATGCCGCGCAGGAGCTGTGCAACTTCTTGGCAGCATTTCAGAGATGAGGCACAGAGCCTTGATGTGTCAAGCAGGCATATTGAGACAAGGATGGTCACCGTGCCGCACAAAGCCTAGTTCTTTGCACGATGGTCGGGAAGCACCTCTCCACAGGTATTTTGTTATTGCGTGGCGGATCTTTCACTTCTCTTTACGCTTTCTCATGGCTTCTTCTGTGCAATTTTTTTGGGCTAACATACATGCACTTAAGACCTGCAGCAACTGTGTATGGTGGGCACGTGTTAAAGCATTATCATATGTCATCTCGAGTGAGGCATGTATTCGTTTACAGTGACTGTAGCTTAGCCTTTTCGGCTCAAACTCAGGACTGAGAAAATGGCGGTCCTGCTCCTTTCTTTGGAGCAAGACTACAGATAGACTGTGCTCTGTGCGTGTGTCAAAAACACAGTGCCCTCTTTGCCCCCACTCTCTTACACTGGTTTCTGTCTTTTTACTTTAGTTTGAAAGTGGTTAAAAAATAAGATGGAATTAAAGGCAAATGATCAATGCAATGTGCTTCATATGTATTGCTATGAAAGCAGCTCTTTGCTTGCAAGTTTATCTTGTACTGTATGAATGTACACAGTTGCAACAGTATAAAATCAGTGCTCATATGTGTTGTTATGCATTGGATACCCCCAATAGAAAATTATCGTGTACAGAATGGTTCTTCTGTGAGTTTTCCAAGCACTTTAGCAGGGACATGCAGATGGCTGTGTATTTTCGCTCTTGTGTGTTGTAGACAAGTCATGTTATGTCCATCTAAATTCATGACTGAGACTACCTACCAGATGAAACAGGTTATGAGTGTCATAGGTTTTAGGCTTGTGCCAGCAATTTTTTTGGGACGATTTAAAAACAAAATACAGTCAATACATCTGTTCATTGTTGCAATCAAGTATTCAATTATATTACAGGCTTAGTTGTAGCTGCTTTAAAGGTCTGCTCATCTTATTTGTACTTAATTGTTGTATTAAATTATACTTATGCTGGAATTGAAACAAGAAAACCAGTGACATAATCACATGGTTTAATTACAATCATTTGTAGCCGCCATGTATTTACACGGGGTTCCCGTGAATCCTTGAAAAGTCTTCAAAGGCATTGAATTATTATTCTAAAAGTAATGTTTTGATTGTCATTAAAATGTCTCAAATCCATTTTTCAAAAGTCTTAAAAATCACAAAGATTTTGTGATATTTATCAATTGTCCAAATCCAGGGAGTACAAAGGTTTTTTTTTTCTCCAAGCATGTGTTTTTATTATACTACACTCAAAATTGGTCATAAATATAGCAGTTTAATTTAAAAATAAGGTTTACACTGGACCAAATAGTCATTTTTTTCCTGCATTATGATAAAAATGTTTCATGAATGACACAGAAAAGTTCTTTGGAAAGTCAAAACTGACTTCCTAGGATCCACAAAGTACTGCAAATATCCATTTTATTTATTGTTTTCCATGTCTAAAAATTAAGAGATGGAAAGTTTTTAACCGCACTAAAAATATATATGTATATAATGTATATAATTAGGGCTGCAACTAATAATTATATTAACAATTTATTAATCTGACAATTATATTTTTCGATTTATCGATGAAACTGATTTAAAGAAAACACATTATTTTTTCTTAATTCAAATATTCACATTTTGTGGACAAATAAGAAAATAGTGCACAAAACAGAATATTATACAATATCAAACAATAAAAAAAAATCTTTTTTTTTTTGGGGGGGTCAAATAACAAACAAAATACATGTATACATATAAACAAATGTATGATGTACACCTGCAAATATATACGTTTTTTTATATAAAGTGCAAAAATAGCATCTTTGTTGTTTAAGGTACATGTCATTTTTTTCTGGGAGCAAGCGATCTAACATTCAAAAGACCAAATTTTAGCTTTGAATCATTTAACTTAGCTGTAGTCTTTGTAAAGATCGTCACAAGATGTCGCCGTTCGTGTGCGTTGGGCTTCAGGCGTCAGTTGACTCGCAGAATCGACGAAGAAATTATGGTTGGATTAGACAGATTTTTCTTCAACTTCACACGCTTCCCTGCATGACATCCCCGCTTCTGTTTTCTGTCTTTGCGCCGTCTTCGATTTTTCTTTTTCTTCGGTGGAGCGGGAAAGCAGGGCGAACCTGAGTAAAAACTAGGTATTTTTTTGGAAAGGGACATAAGCTCTTGGAACAAGAAATGAGAGCAAATGTGAAAACCCAGTAACAAGATTTTCAACATTAACGAGCAAAAATTAACCACTATCACGTTGCTCACTAACTCGCTCTTCTTTTAGAAATATGCATTTCAATTAAAAAAATGTGAGCATGTCAATGAGAACCATGTTTAGGATGCTCTTAGTGGTGACACCTGCTTGCTGTGGCGTGCATGATCTTTCTTTCTCATCATGAAGCTTGTCATTGTTTGCTGTTTTCTATTGATATAAAATGCGCAGTATTATCATGGCACAACTTACAGGGACACAATAATCATTCAGACTTTGCCGGAAAAGTAAAACTTGATGCCTAATCTTAAACTTATTAACACCGTTGTGTCCAAGCGGAGTTTTTTTTTTTAAATCAAGCACAATCATACACTTTTTTACCACATGTTATTGATAATATTGTAATGCTGATTTCTTTTTTGGGGCGGTGTTTCGTGCAAATAATTTGTTGTTCCGATTGTTAATTTGTGGTTGGTACTGTTTTTTTTGTGCTGTCTCCAAATAAACTTCATTTTCATTTAACTGAAAAAAAAGTATCTCGCTCACACACGTGCACACACACACACAGTCACGAACAAGCAAACGCAGGTAATCAAACGAGCGAACAGAGACATTACGTTTCCTCACTTATTCACCTGTATTTTTCCTCAAAATTAAAACTTAATGCTAGATATTATCTCCATTGTGTGAAAGTTGAGTGTTTTCTATATAAAGCACAATCAAAACCTGCTCAAGACTTAACTGAAATAAAAAGTATCACACACACATGCGCAGTCATTTATCAGCTAAAACACAAACGCTCACATCAGCTAGCTACTAGGGACGGAGCTTACTTTTCCACTCTTAAAAAAGCAAATAACAAAAACAAATAATGTAGTGGCTTACCCTGCTGAGCTCCCTTCATCCTCGTCTGTGACTCCATGTTCTGGTTGTGTTTGCCGCCTCACCATCGTGGTGCTCTCATGCCTATATCACTTTTGCAAAGTTTGAAAGTGACGCACGTATTTGTTTTGGGAAGTGTGGGGTCTTCCCACACTTTTGCGGATTTCGGTCGAACTGTTAGCTCCATATCCGTTATGCTCTCCGACTCGCGCTGCAAGTGACATCATTGGCTCCTCGATGTGCTGACTCATAAATCGCGCGACACGACAAACCGATGAACGAATTCGCTGGCAACGCTTTTAATCGTTGATTTTAATTGATTTCAATCAATTCTTTGTTGCTACCCCAATATATTCATGGATTAATATGTGTATGTTATATATACATATATATGTATATATACACACACACACATTTGTTTAAAATTAGTCATGTGGTGTTTTTTGTTTGTTTCAATGGTAGTTTTTTTGTCAACTTGGTCCTTTTGCTTTATCATTGTTCTCAGCGAAGGGATGCTGCTGGAAATGTGAATTTCCCTGCGGGGATGAATAAAGTGTCTATCTATCTCTATCTATCTATTAAATTTCAAAAGGCATCAAAAAGTCTTAAAAGTTCTTGAATTTAACTTGTCTTAAGATGTAGGAACCATGTGTACAGAACATTCTGACTTCTTAATAAGTGGTAAACCCGTTTGTCGTGGGAGCAATATGGAATGTGACTCATTAATTCTGTAAAATAGTGTTTTTCAGTTGGATTGGGATTAAGAATAGAAGTGGACTCGTTAGGTTACCATGGGGCTTCAGACTCTGTGGGTGTGATGACATACCTAACTTGACACTCCTTTCTTAGGTACCTGTTCACGCTTTTCACACATTTCTTTTCTTGTGTTTACTTTCTTTTACACAGAACTCCCTGCACAGAGCGGCCAGGGAACCCAATATGATAATCCCCTTTGGGGACACCCTTCATGTGATAGAAGTGCCACAAGTGCTGAAACTTCCACTTATGCTACTTGCAGTGAACCACTGATCATTGATCAGAAGGACACAGAGGCTTGGCCTTCTGTAAGTTCTAGCCAGATCAAGGTCCCTCAAGCAAGATGCTCTTTGGAGACTGACCCGGGTCTCTTGGCCAGCAGCAGTAGCGCTTGTAGTACCAGTTGTAGTAGTACAAGTAGTAATTGTAATTGGTGCTCTATTACGAGTATGGCCTCTGGGGCCAACAACCTGACAGGCAACTTTTCTGTCAACCACTTAAGCAGTAAGGTGAACACTGGACTCAGCCCTGTCAATCATACTGGAACCAACATGCACTCAAACCAGGTTGCAGCCAATCGCTGGGGCTCTGGGTCTGGCCTGCCTCAGTCCTCGGTGGGAAGTGAAGGGAAAAATGATATTCCAGCGGTAGGCGTGGGCAGCAGAGGTTGGGGCTCTTCATCATCCTCCAACACTAACTGTAACTTAAACTTAAACCCTAATGCTAATCCTTCTGCTTGGCCTGTGTTGGGCCATGATGCAGTTGCAGTAGGGGCAGGCAGCTCTGGGGGTGCCAATACAACTTCACCACCCCCCTCTACACCAAATTCATGTAATCTTACTGGCCCCCCATCATCCCAAAACACCACCTATACTGGAGCCAACACGAACACTAAATCCTCTGGTATTGGCAGTGCCTGGGGTAGCATAATGAACTCTGATGTTGCGGAGTCAAACTCTTCACCATCCGCAAATGTGTCTTTCAGTTCAGAACCTCAAAACCTTAAAACTGATGGACCAAATCATATCAAGAACTTGGAACAACCCAATCCTACACACCACTTGCCTAGTTGGGGCAATGCATCTGGAGGTCTGGCTGGATTGGGTCAACAGCAATCGGGGACGAAGCAGGTTAATGGAGAAGAGAATACATCTGTTTGGGGAATTGATGGCAACTCAAAGGTACCGTCATCCAAAGGGCTGTCAGGCTGGGACTCTGGGTGGAGCCAGGGCGGGAGTACAACAGCAAATTCTGGAACCTGGGGTGAGCAGTCCAGTGGAGACTGGGGCAAAAAGCAAACTGAAGATGCCCAGGGAGGCTGGGATGGCACCAGTTCTCCTCCCCAGGATACACTGACTGGTTCTTGGAACAAAGCTGCGAGCACAACAGCTGCCAGTGAAGGAAGTGGTGACAGCATGGACGGACATCCAGGGTCCAAACACCATTCATCCAGAGATGCCACTGCTCCTCTGTTGCCTGCCCAGGATCTTGACCCACGGGTGCTATGCAACACTGGATGGGGACAGACTCCCGTTCGCCAACACACATCATGGGACATGGACAATACTAAAACAAAAAATGACGTTGCCACTGAATCATGGGATTCTCAAACTGGTCCGAGTGATGTCCAAGGGCTTGCCAATGATAACATCAATCCTCTGCAAAGAACTGAAACTGGAAGCAAAAACGATATGCCTGCTCCTCTGGGAGCTTCAGGTTGGGGAGGAAATATAGCTGCTAGCAACCAGCCCAGCTCAGGCTGGGGCGATCAACCCAATACTATTAAACCTCCAAGTGACCCAGGTGGCTGGGGAAATCTACCAAAAGGAGTTCCAACCTCTACACTTGCAAAGAATTGTGGGCAAACTTGGGGAGAGGAGCGGTCCAAAGGATGGGAAGATTGTCATAGCAAGCCAGTAACCCAAAACTGGGGGGAGCAACCTAAAGCACCCCACGGCTGGAGCAATAGTGGGGTGAGCAATTCTGCAAATGACTGGGGGGAAACTGAAGAGAGAAAAAAGAATCCCCCCAACTCTGCCTGGGAGGGGGAGTCAGGCGGTTGGAAGGAAACACCTCGCGGTTGGGGAATGTCCTCATCAGGGCAAGGGATGTCAAGTACTGGAGGCAAAACAGGCTGGGGAGAGACCGTTAGTCCACGTCCAAGTTGTCCTCCCCAAGGATGGGTTGGTAAATCTCAGGATGGACCCACTGGCAGCATTGGAGGGGGTATTGGTTCCTGGAGTGGCTCTGGCGCTGTCAAGCAGGGCTGTAAGCAAGAGTCCTCTGCTGAACCTACTGGTTGGGAGGAGCCATCGCCGCCTTCAATCCGACGCAAGTTGGAGATAGATGATGGTACATCTGCTTGGGGTGATCCAGGTACCTATAATAAATCAGTCAACCTGTGGGACAGAAACAATCCAGGAATGTCCCAAGCTAAAACTACCACTGGAGGCAATAACTCAGTAGGCCCGAACAGCAGTCAACCACACGCTCATAATCGCCTTTATCAAGGACAACATGCACCTTTGCAGAATCATTGCCCGAATTCTCCGAATCCAGGACACACCAGTGGACCCATGGAACCTGTTGTGCAGCACCATTCAGGTTCATCTCACAACAGGGGCCCAAAGATAACTCAAGGTAAGAAGTAATGATCGACATAACTCTCATTCATTTTTTTTCTTGTAAAATGTGTGGTTCAAAACATCTGAAGGACAATGATGAACATATGAGTAAATCAAATGCTGGATACTATACTCTATTCCACACATAACATTTAACTTACCAAACATTAAGTGTGGCTATGTTTAATTATTACTGTATACTTTTTTTCCCGATAGCTTTTACTTGCCATTCAAAGTAAATGTGCCAACTGCAAAAAAGGATCAGTTAGGGCAGTGCACTGTTAAGCTCCAAGCTGTTGATTGACTTAAAGGTAATATCTTGACCTTGCTGGCTCTTTTTAGATTCACAACTAATAAGCTACTCAAATAAGATAAACTGTCATCCTCTTCACATTACACAATATGAGTCATATCTGTCCAGCATGTCTTACTTTAAGCTCCAGTAGCCAATGGAATAAATACAACAATAGTGTCGACAACCCATTTCACTATGTTTTATAAGTGACAATTAACAGTTTTAGGGCAATATCAGATGCATGTCTTTCTTATAAGCGAAATTCTGTAATATTTGAGAACTTATGAGCTCAATTTGTTTAGCAGATATGTCTTGTGACTTTTGACACTTCATTCAGCATGCTGTCTTAATAGCTATATGTGAAATCTATTTGCTATGACGTAAATCCAGCAGTGACTCCTAAAATCCAAGACCAGAAAGGGGTTTGTCTTTTTTTTAAATCAATATGGTTCTTGGTTTTGTCACATTAAAAATTAGCATCCTTTAAGTCACCCTTTTTCCCCTCACTAAACTCTTCCTGGCACTGCTGCAGACGCACAAACGATAGTGCTCCTATCATGCCAAAGTTCATCAGGCTGTGCCATCTCTTGAATGGCCATTTATTCCATACTGTCACCGTCCTGTTACTCGAAACACAGGATGAAGGTTTCCCTGCATGGCTAAATTTATAAAGATAGATTTGTTTTTATGTCAACTCCGCCTTAAGTGACATGTTTCAAAACGTACACAAAAGATTTGACTGAAAGGGGTACCAATCACTAAGCCACCTAAAAAAAACGTTTACTATTATGTTATATTTTTGTCCCCATCAGGCTGGGGTGAACTCTCCAGCTCCCACACGAAACCAGAAAATTCTTGGGGGGAATGTCCGCATTCAGCAGTCAACGTAGACAATGGTACATCTGCCTGGGGAAAACCTACTGGGGGCCCCACAGGTTGGGGTGACTGCAACCCTGACAACTTCAAGATGGGAAACCCAGCTATGACAGCTGCATCTTGCAAACCCGGTAAATAGCTGATCAAATTAGAGGTTTTTAATGACATTTTCCAGTCATTGCTGTACACTGATGTTCTTATTCTTGCTGGAGAATTAAGGCAGGGTCATCAGCATGTTTATAGCAATGCTGGACACATGGTTTTAACAAATCTAGTGTGACCCCTAGTGGCTGAATACTGTGACACAGTAAAAGTGTCCATTGTAGCAAGAACCTTTTTTTTACACGTTTATTTGATTACTTTTTTTCATCCCCAGGCCCCAAATTTATGAAAGATGGATGGGGAGGTGGTGGGGATGAAATGAGCCTCTCAGGCGGTCAGTGGGACGCAGATGACAGAGACATGTGGAATGGTAGCCCTTCCCAGGAAAGCAACCCCTCCACCAACTCTTGGGGAAACGTACCCAAAAAGATACCACAAAAGGTATGGGGCTAATTTACAAAAAAACACCTTACCCACGGTGAACACCTGCTATTTTTAATAATTTGCTGTTATGGTCATTACAGGTCAAAGTTTCAGGGAAGCCAGAAGACACCTGGATTATGAATCGTCTTCTTAAACAGCTGACTGATATGGGATTCCCGGTAACTTCATAATGCAATCCCATGTCACAGTTTTACATTTTTAAGTAACATTCTAATGTGTTGTTGTTGGCTTCACATAGTATATCATGCTATTACTGTATGTATTTTCCCTGACTTCTGATGCGTTTCTTAGCGGGATCCATCAGAGGAAGCTTTAAAGGCCAACAACATGAACCTGGACCAGGCCATGAGTGCCCTGCTAGAGAAAAAGACTGAGCTGGACAAGCGGGGAATGGGGTTGGCAGGCCACGACTATAACAATGGACTCATCAACAAACCCCTGAGCTCAACTCGACCGCCGCTTCTCTCCAAAGAACCTTCCACGGATCCTCGCTCACCCTATATGGATAAAGTGAGTCAGATGTTCACAAAAGTGGATGATTACCTAAGAAAAGAAATACTGACCTAAACCTTTTTCCCGGACTATTGTAATGTGATCTGTCAGATATTTGTTTATATGAAAAGCCTGCTGACATTAAAAATATTTTTCTTCTGACAAGGGCTGAATTACAATACATTGTCTTTATTTTGAGTCAGTATTTGCATAGTAAATTGTGAATTCTTAAAGTACAGTAATCCCTTGTTTTTTGCAGAAGTTGCGTTCCAAAAATGTCCAGCGATATCCAAAACCCGCAGAGTAAAAACCTTTTGTTTTAATGTATCAGTAACATGTAATATATGACTGTAACAAAATAACAACTATTGATCTTCAAATTAAAACACAGAACACAGAATTGCACATGAATGAATGGTCTTTTCATTAATACTCACTGAACAATAATACGACTAATTTGGTAGGCTTATTTTTTCAGTGCAAGAAAGCGTTGTTAGGAGTGGCCTGTTTGCTGCAGGCTAGCCTCGGTAATCTTTGGGTAGAGCCAGGACTCCATGCTGATTAATATAAAGAGTCACAGATGTAGTGGATTCTCGGGACTTGTAGCTCTAGGTTCTTCATTTAATGGGTAACGGATTTTGCAAGATGCAGGCTAGGCATAGTTGGCTTGTTACGCTACTGCTTTACGGACGCTGCCTCAGTCTTTATTGGACCCGAAAACAAAGCACCTGCTGGTTATCAGCATTTCTTTGCGCACTTCTGACTTTTCTCAGAGTCCTTTTTAATTGATGGATTTCTTTTCAATGTAACAAGTCGCTGAAATACTAGATGTAGCCATGTATGTTTTGGGTGGGTGGACACATTGACTTGTGCGCTTCCTTCCCTGGCTGTTTGACTGATACATACACCAACTTTATCACAGTTGCGTACACAGACTGTCACGCCCACCCTACACGCAGTCACATCCTTCCGTTTGCAGTGTGTTGTCTGCTGCAGAACACAATCCACGATGAAAATCAGCCAAGTATCGAAATGTAAAAGTAAACCGCGATACAGCGAGGGATTACTATATGTATCGATAAGCATTTAACCCTGCTGTCTGACTTGTATTCATGGCCATGCAAGAAAGGCAAAGTTTTAAAGGGAATACAACATGTGAATATGTTGATATCTTTTTCAGCAAATGCAAAGTGGAATGCTTGGTGGTGGAGCAGCAATAGCACGGTCCATGCCTCAGCCGCCTCCTCAGCCGCCAGTGCCGCCTCTCGGTTCATCGCAGCCTAGTCTACGGGCTCAAGTGCCTCAGTTTCTCTCCCCTCAGGTACACATTTGAAAACCAACTGTCCCTTCATTTCGATTGCTGAGCGCGCAATTGACCTTGAGAAACAACATACTGTAAATGTCACTGGCATGTCAGTGCAGTTCGCTCACTGAAACATGTTTTGAACTTATTGATCCACAGGTTCAAGCACAGCTCTTACAGTTTGCAGCAAAAAATATTGGTCTGAATCCTGCACTTTTAACCTCGCCAATAAACCCTCAACATATGACACTTTTGAATCAACTCTACCAGCTGCAACTGGTGAGTGTCATTCAGAATCATCTCAACTTTTTACACGCCCTCAAGGTTTGCTATTCTTACAACCAGTCCGCGAAAGTTTAAGCTCTTTTAACTGTATACATGTTTACAAGGAGTGCATCATATTTGCGGCACAAAGAAATCCGCCCAAAATGACTAAAAGTGAAAATAATACTGAAAACAGGCTTCTGAAGAACAATATTGTGATAACATCAGGTCTAAAGGAAGCTGTGCAAAGCTGGCTTTTGCTCAGTGGGGAGTTTGTGAACATCGCAGCGGCTTATTTCTTATACTTTTGCACGAGAGAATGAAAGATGAGGTCAAAACGGGAACTATGCCTATTTATAGCAACAAGATATCTTCTCAAAAGTTTGCGTGGGCCTCGGCTCTTACATTTTTGATAGCCACTAGCTGTACTTTGACTATTGTTTACATGTTAACTGTCTGCAGTTTTAATTTGTAAACATGTTTTTGTGTTTGACATTGAATGAATGTCGCTAAAGTAGAACGGCTGCTGCTAATCGATGCACATTAAGGATTTAATTTACAATTATTATTATTATTTTAATTACCAATTGAAGTTATCGGCAATGACAAAAGCTCCTTCGGGGTGGGAGACCTAATGTTTGGTAATTGCAGCGAGCTAAAGATTTATCGCTATGCTAATATTAGCAGCCGCTATACCAATAAATACAGTTATCTCCGTTAGGAGATAAAAGGGTCTCCAGGATACTGCTAGAACCTCTGTTGGGTGAATAATGTATGTTTATGACCTTGCTGTTATTACGCCACTCGTTATGCACGTAAGTGCATAGTGCCCTCTTCTGCTTTTGCCGAAGTCTTCATCATGGTCCTGCCAACGTAGCAAGCCGCCTTCCAGTTGTACTGCAGCGGTGGGGATTCCTGGGGGAAACCATGTCTGTAATGATAAGGACTTAGCAATTTTGAACCTAGCCGTTTGTAGCAATCTGTAACTCCAATTATCCATCTTGTAGCCGAAGGATCTGTGGTTAATCAGAAAAATGCTCAGGGGTGCTGGTCTGTGCCGTAGCATTCATAGTCTACCATCCAGGCCCGGCAACTGCTCCCTCAGCCATGTTCATTCCTTGTAAGTGAACCATCCACGGAGATCCCAAGGCTCTCTGGATGTCCCTTGGGATATTTTGGGTCTTGTAGAAGTTGTCAAAAACGTTTAAATCAAATCTCAATCCCAGGTGATGAGCTGTTTGTTACTGTAGGTATTGTGGGCCCGTACATATCCAACAGAGAGAGTATTCTTGCTACTTAGAAATGAGACCAATTATTTGTACATGTTTGACCTGCAGGCTTATCAGCGTTTACAAATTCAGCAGCAGATGCTGCAGGCCCAGCGCAATGTTTCTGGACCCATTCGACAACAAGAGCAGCAAGTAAGTACACATTCCTCTCACTTTTCATTCCTTGAACGTTTTCACATGATCCATGTTAACAGACAAAAGTGGTTTGGTTCAAAACTTTCATACTGTTTTTACCAGGTTGCACGTACAATCAATAACATGCAGCAGCAGATCCAACAGCACCAACGTCAGCTGGCTCAAGCTCTGCTTATGAAACAGCAGCTACAACAGCAGCCGCCCCATTCCCACACGGGTCTACATCATAGCGGGACCAAATCCAACCATGAGTCATTTTCGGGCCACCCTCAGGCTCCGGGCCTCTCTGACCTGCAGACCAAAGAGCCTCAGCCTTCTCAAAGCACTTACAGCCCTTACTCTCTTTGTGAGTACCACATACTTTATAAGGTGCACTAGATTTTTAGGCGCACCACCAAAAAAGTATTTTGTGATATTTTTTCATATATAAGGTGCTTTGGACTACAAGATGCATTAAATTGAAACTACTGTCATGGCTAGGGTTGTACTATAAACAATAAAATGCCGTATTTGTGCATTGTTTGATCAGTCAGAATGTAACAACTGATTACAATACAACACAAATACATCGTTTTGAGTACAACTGTTATCAAACCAAGATCATGTTGTGGAGTGCACCAGATCCTATCCACTAGACCCCAAAGGGATGCAGATGAAAAGGCATGAATTCTCATCTCATTTGCAAATGTCAACACCATCTTTAGTCACAGTACCAGATATTTTAGAGTAGAGAAAGTGTTGTAGCTTTGTAATTTACAAACATTTTGATTAAGTCACTTGTTGATTTCTACTTTCTGGGTGATCGAATTACTTCCCACAATGTCCTTACTGTCATCTAGTTCAGAATTCTGCCATCCATGTCCCTAGTGGCTTGGTGGTTAGGAATTGGTGCTGATACCATTGCTACCCCGTTCAATCCCTGTTGCCACCATAAAATGTATTTCTAATTTTAATTCAATTTTTTAAGGCACACGTTCAAATTTATGTCCAATTTTGGGTTTTTGAGTGCACCTTCTGGCCCGGAAATGCGGCGGTCCCGTTTTAGATATAGGTAGTGCAAGGATGCACTAATCTTTGAAGTAACAAAGATTAATATCATTCCCCAGCTGGACTGAATCCAAACATGAATGTAAACTGCATGGAGGTGGGTATGTCTATGAAGGATCCACCCCAGGCCCAATCACGCCTTTCACAGTGGACACACCCCAACTCAATGGAAAGCCTCTCTGGAAGCTCCTCCCCTTTGGAACCTAACCTGAGCAAACATGGTAATAACATTTAAGAAGGAACCGCATTTAGTATACATGCATAAGTCTTGTAGTGCCACAATTTTTGAAAGCGAAATTGACAAACTGCTTCTGCAAACTAGTCCATGTTTGTGTTGTATTACATTTTAGGTACCAACCTTGGTCCACCTGGAAAGCCCCCTCAGCTGGACGACTCTTGCAGCCCTTATAACATGATGTCTAGCTCTGAGTCTCCCACCAGCCCACTGGTGCCCCCAGACAGCTGGGGGCAAGGTAAGACCAGCAGTGACAAGATGGCCAATGGGACTAATATCAACTGGCCACCGGGTATGATTGTTATTGAAATGAGCCTCGCGATTACCAAACAAATGAATATTATTCACTCATTTTGTTCCAAACTTTTCTGTAACATTTTACAGAGTTTTGCCCAGGAGTACCCTGGAAGGGTCTCCAAAATATTGACCCCGAGACAGACCCCAACATGACGCCTGGTAGTGTCCTGAGTGGTCCTACAATCAATACTAACATCCAAGATGTCAACCGCTACCTGTTAAGAGACAGAAGTGCAGGTGAGAGTCCAATAAAGTTGAGCAAAATGCAGTTTTATGAGGAAGGCAGTTTTTAATTTTTTTCCCAATAATACATTTGGGTTCCAATTATGTAAGCGCCGGCACTGTACTCCGCTTTTTTCTCTTTAGTATTCCATCTTTCTGCTAAAATCTGCTTTTCCAATCATTGCTTGAATTCATAAATTCTCTTCTGTTCTTCTGCATCATTTCGTTTGCCTTTCTTTGATTCCATGCGCCTTCTACTACTTTCCCTTATTTGTTTTTGTCTATTCTTTGTGCGCTGTCATCGGCTCAGGCTCTTCTCCCACTTCATCTCAGAACGAGGCTCTGCCTCCCTCTTCTGATTGGTCAGTCAGTGCCTACACTAGCTCGTTCAGTCTGTCATCCCCGGAGGCAGACGAAACAGGTACAAGACTCCCCATTTTCTCCTTGCTTCATATCGTCCTTGCTGTTCAAAAGACTTATTGACTTGATGACTTTTTGTCATCTATAATTTTTCAATGAATGGAAAGTTTACAAAGTGTGGAATTTTTTTTCTTAAAATGCCCAAAAAGAGATACGTATTTTTCTAAATGGCAGTGACGATATGGAAGTTCATAAAAAAAAAAAAAAAAACGATTGCAAGCCAATCCTATCCTTTACCTGCGTGTACTTTGACGCCATGATGATTATCCCCATCATTAAATGGAGAGCACCCCCGGCCTTTCTCTCAAGTCATTGAACCTGATTACGTCAGCCTCATTCCTGCTCCCATCCTGAGATCTTGCCTCCTACAGTGCACAACCCCTTGTGGTGGTGGTGACCCTCCCTTTTACTTGTGCATGGGAAAACAAGACAACTTGTTTTCATCCTGTAATTACATCTACCTTTCTATTTGATTTAGGCCATAGGGTAAGAGTTTAATTTACATTAAAGATTAATAGCCTGCTTGGTCAAAAATAAAATATTTAAAATGATTTTGACATGTATTCCGCACTATAAGGCGCGCCCACCAAAAATACTCTTTTATGTGAATTCTTTCATATATAAGGCGCACCAGACTTTAAGGGGTATGGAATTAAAATTTATTAGGGCTAGAGTTAGATATTAAATATAAAGTGCCGTATTTGCGGATTGATAAGTCTGAATACATCACTGATCACAATTGCTTAACACAGGATGCATCGGAATCGAACCCAAATTGTGGCGCAGAGTGCACCAGATCCTATTGACTTGACAAGTAGAGATACGAGTGACACATTCTTGTTATTATTGGGCCGGGTTGCAAGAATATATTCAGACATTGAACCTGTCTGTTGTACAGCCGACTTGCAAATTATTTGGGATGCACACGAGATTCTGAACTGAATAGCATTATGGGAAGTAAGTCTGTTGTTCTGTACTGAATACATTGAATGGCCTTGTCGGAAGTGATTTGGTCGTCCTTAAACATATATAAAGACATGGCCAAATGTATTCAAATTGTTTGTCAATTAAGATGCTTAGTTTAAGCTGAGAAAAGTTAAAGAACTTTTTCTCTACTCTTACCATATCTGGTACCGTGATAAGAAATAGTGTGATAATGAAATAAGATCTATTTCCTTTTCATCTGTCGTCATCCCTAGTGGAAAGGATCTGGCGCTCTCCATTCTGTGATCTGGTTTTGATCCCTGCTGCATTCAATGTGCGATTGTGAACAACCATACATGTCCCTTGCGGCCCTGTGGAATCTGTGCTCTTACCATTGTTATGCAATTGTGGTCAGCAATATCAACTGATTGATAACTGCACAAATATGGTAACATTTCCAATTTTGTCTGCATTTGAGGCGTACAGGTTTTTATTGCGCACTATCAAATCTCTGGCCATTTTGAGGTTTTTGGGTGCGTCTTTATAGTCTGAATAATACAGTACTTTTAAACGTTTTACAGTCAGCTGTTGATGTACTGGAAATATAGGATCTCAGAACCAGGTGGAAAGTAAAATATATCTTGAAGATTTACTAATAAGTTTGATGCCTGTCATCTGCTTTATTTGTTTGTCTTGTAACGCATAGTGTTGTATTCATCCAGGTAAACTGTCAGAGATGAAATCCACTTGGTCCCCGGGTCCCATCTCCCACAGTCAGGCCTCCATTTCCCATGACATGTGGAAAGTTCCACAGGGGCCACGAAGCAGCTCTACTGCCCCCTCCCGTCCTCCGCCTGGCCTCACAAACACCAAGCTGTCCTCAACGTGGGGGGGCAACTCTCTGGGTCTGTCACAAGGCTGGAGCAGCGCTTACACCACGGGTAGGTCACACAGTCTTGTAGGCCTTGGAATACTTAAAATAGGGATCGACAATTTGTTAAAAAAAAAAACATAAGACCGAAAAAAGGACATGGCTCCAGCTGAACGAAATTTGCAAGTCTTACAAAAAGGGGATTCATACATAATACTGAGTCTGTGTTGAGTACATTTATACAACATTGTAAAACGTTACATATGTTTTCTGTCGTGTTTGTCTTTCTACAGAAACCATATTTTTGAAAAAAAACGGTTGTCCTCCATCTTTCTTCATTTTGACTTGGAATATACACGTGAAATAATAATCAAAAGATGGAAAACATGTTTCAGGTTTTTGCATATTCTATCTGTCATTTTCTCGTCAACTTAACAATAATGCCCATTTATTTGGTTTATTTTGATCTGTTGAACCCTTCAAACATGACTCTGAGAGTTTCTTTCGACCCATGCACAAAAACAGGAACTTGGAAATTAAACCATATGCCTAATCAAGGATTTATATTTTTCCCCTGAAGCACACTTAAAGATAACTCCAAAAACATTTGTAACTGTCACACAATCCCAAGGAAATCTAATAAACTAACAAAATGAGTGAATAAAGCATACGCTCCACTTTAGATGTCCCTTCTCAAGGTTTCTTCATCTTCCTCATGTGGAGGTTTTTGAGTTTTTCCTTGCCCTCATGTAGGATTTAGATCAGGGGATGGTGTAATAGTCGTCTGTGGTTTGCAATAATCTGTGGTCTGTGCAGCCGTTTGAGACTCTTTGTGATTAAGGGCTATACAAATAAACATGACTTGACTTGACGTATTTCCTTTTGTGAAGATTATATAAAATTTGTTAAGTAAAATGTAAAATTTTAGGGATTCATAATCTTTATCACGATGTTTATCATACAAATGACAGCAAAAATATTACAAGTATTAATGTACATTACATAATACAGAGACCCTCAAAACTTCACACTTCAGTTTTGGTTCACTACACGCACTGGGAAGAAAATATTTATAAAAAAATCCAGCAGTTACTTCCCGCACCAACAAGGATTGTTTCAGGCAGCCAAGAGTCGAGCTGATTGGCCATTCAAATAAAAAAATAAATTAAAAAAGATTAAAAAAATCAACAAATGCTTCCTGCACCACCGGCAAACTAATTGGCCAACAGCTCTTAAATTGAGTTATACGATGATGATTCGCCAATTAATATCAAAGCATCTTATCATACTGTACTGTAACCGGACACCTGTTCTGCGTTACTTTCTGCATCTCGCTGAGGACAATTTGCGTCTCACGCATTCGTCATGCCGTCTAAATGATGCTCCTGCCAAACCCTTTGCTCCATCTCTGCCTCTCTCTCTCCATATCCCTCTCTCTCGCCCTCTTCCTCTCCAAGTCTGCTCTAAAGAAGGCTGCGATGTAAAGTGTGACACTACTTTGCGTATCTTCACTTTCCGCGGGTGGTTCTGGTCCCCATCAAACGCAAAAAAACGAGGGATCTCTAAATTGGAATATTCTATTTTGTAGAACAACTTGGTCGCATTTAAATTCTACCTCTCCATTATGAGTGCAAAGCAGCAGTGTACTCCTCAGTTACTGGAGCACTATTATACATGGCTCAGAATTGTGTTCAGCACAGGCTGTATGGTGTTTTAAACTTTAATAAGTACAATCGGTTATGACCAGAACGTTTGTCCTGTGGCCTGTTTTAAAGCCATCAATATTCGACATCTCCGTTGTCTAAAGTCATCCAATTTACCAAATAAATCATCAACGGAATGATCCACTCATTAAAAATGTGCAAGGGCGTCATTATTTTATCTTTGTTTGTCTCTGCTTATTGGGACAAAAGTTGTTTATGCACTCCCGTCCCAAATGGGTTGATAAGACGGTTTCCTTTGTTCTGCAGTGGGCACCACGTGGAGTACAGACAGCTCCACCAGGACCAGTAGCTGGTTAGTTCTGAGGAACCTTACGCCACAGGTATGGAGACTTCTGCATCCGCTGTGCCTGTGAGCATGCCCACTTGGGATGATGATATACTGTTGACTAGGGCTGCAACGATTAGTCAATGGTGTCGACAAAAAATAGTCGATAATAGAATTCATTGTCAACTTCTATCGCCAGACGTGTTTTTCCAACTGACTGAGGCTTCACTACATTTATATCCTGGTAATCTCTGCTGATGGTCGCACATGTGCAGTTCGGCATCTGTTTTGAGCGGTAGCATTTGAGACACTTAACCACTAGGGTCGTAGAGGCACCATTTCCTGTCATGTGTCTTGGGCAAGTACATCCTGGTGGCTCCCATTCCTCTCCAGGCCAACTTGTGTTACCAGGGACTTTTCGCGTGTCATGCGATTGTACTTACCACTGCACTATGGAAACACGGGGATATTTAACAGTTCCCTTGATTTTGAATTTAAGAAAAAAATGATCTTTTGATATTATTTGATTATCCAACTAACCTTTTTAATAGTTGGTGACTAGTCAACTATTAAACAGGGTTCATACAGGTGTTTGAAATCCTTGAAAATGCTCAAGGATGGAAAAGTGTTTGAATTTTTGGTGAAGTTCTCATAAATGCTTTAAATTGTTGCCAGGTTTCTTAAAGTCTGCTTAAAAATGACGTTGACACTGCTCTCTGGTGGCTTCGCTTTGCTGTTGCATTTTGGCTTCCCTCTTAATTAATGGCAGCTGGCATGAGATTGTATGGCGTTTTCGTTTGAGGCGTCATTTGCCCCAATGGGTCACACCCAAGAGGACCGGCTTAAAAGGGTGGTGTCCGTAATTTCAAAATATTCTACTTGCTGATGCCATCTTCTGGCTGAAATCTTCATTGCACCATCTGTCACACTGCTTGTATGGCGCATGCACGTATGTGCTTTCTTAGACACTCTCGAATAAATGTTTCTTTTTTGAGATTTGTGTTGACATTTGGACTGTATTTGAAACAGTCCTTTTCTTACACTTGGTAATTTCATCCTGGAATAAAATAAAATCTCTTGCACACGCATGAAATCACTCTCCACCCCAAACCCCCCTGCCTCCTTTTCTCCAGCGTGATGTGCTCCGTGGCTGGAAAGAAGTAAGATAAAAGCAGATAAGCGTGATGTAAAAATCTATATAAAGGCTCTTTGAACTCAGTTGGGCATTGTTAACATATACTTAATACAGAAAATATTTAAATGTAATTTTTTTTTTAAGGAGACTTACTGAACAACCCACACCACTTTTGAGGTAGTGTTTCCCAGTGGTAAATTGTAATGGGAAGAACTTCCTGCAACCGAATGTAAGCTACATATTACTGTCATTTTTACTCAACACCTATATGGGGAGAAATTTGTCTCAAAAATATTTTCACACATTTTGTTTGATCCAAAAACATATTTGCAATTTACTTCTGATCAAAAAAATCATATGTTTTGACAAATGCACAGGCAAAATGAAAAATCGCGTTTGTAAATCAGATATATTTGTGGATACACGATTCGCACTGGAGTTCTTCTTTTAATGGTACTGGAGAAATTGTAAAATTGGCTTTGGAAGTCCTTAAAAAGTACTCGATAGTGGCCACTAAAAAGGGGTACGAACCCTACTTAAAATAATCGTTAATTGTTGACCGAACGCTCTCTGCCTGCAGATCGACGGCTCAACTCTGCGTACACTGTGCATGCAGCACGGCCCGCTCATCACATTCCACCTCAACTTGACACAGGGCAACGCTGTGGTTCGTTACAGCTCCAAGGACGAAGCTGCCAAGGCTCAGAAGTCCTTGCACATGTATGTTTATTGTATGCCCAAGGCCATTAGTCAATGCAAGTTTTTTGATTGGCTCATGTCCTTGTGTCCGTCTCAAGGTGCGTGCTCGGGAACACCACCATCCTGGCAGAGTTTGCCGGAGAAGAGGAAGTGAATCGTTTCTTTGCACAGGGCCAGTCGCTGGGCGGGACGACCAGCTGGCAGGCCACTCCTGGCGCTAATCAGACAAGAATGGGCGGGACCGGCTCTGGAGCCTCCCACCCTATTGGTCACACGCCCCACTGGAACAACAACAACAATGCCGGTGGCTCAAAGGCAGGCGGAGAGCTACTCTGGGGCGGCGTCCAGCAGTATTCCAGCTTGTGGGGGCCCCCAAGTGGAGAGGAGACTCGCGTCATGGGGAGTCCCAGCCCTATTAATACACTGCTGCCGGGAGACCTGCTGAGCGGGGAATCCATGTGAGAACAAGGGAGCAGAAATCAATATGGAGATAATCAGCTTGGAGTAACCAATGAAGGTAAAGGAGAAAGTGGGAGGAGTCTACCCTCAAACGTTCCACCTCCATACCTTCCTCTGCTCCTTGTTTTTCTTCTTTTTTTATTTTTCTTTGCAGCATTGAGCTTTTACACTTGGAGATACAGGAATATGTCTGTCATTCATTTTAAGAGAAACACTTTTTACACGCGTGAACTCCCTGAGTCAGACTTGACTTATGGTGACCAGTAGCCATCTTGAGCATACCGTCTGCCTTTCCAAGGCGATTGCACCTCAGAAACCTACGTGATGGCGTCATTCCCAAATTTAAACGAAAACTGAAAGAAAAAAAAAATCGGAGCGCTGGTTGTACCCTTTGGCTGTTCTGGACTCTCAGCACTAATATTGGCCTTAACATTTTACCCGCCCCGCTTCCTTCACTCACGTTGAAACTGAAAGGGAGAAACGTGCCGACCCTCTCATCTCTCAGCCATTCAAAGTGGAGCGGAGTGTTCATGCTGCTGCGGCCCAACGGAAGCAACCACAGCTGACGTCTGAAGAAGGACTGATGCAACTCTCTTCGCCTTGTTTAAGCCATTTATTTTTTTATCTGATCTTGTTTTTTTTCCTGAACCCTTGCAAACCACCTTACAAAATGTTAATGTTCAAACGTGAGTAAGCTACGGAAGGGATTGGGCATTTGGGTAGATGTGACTGACTAAATGATCCACTGCTATTGCTGTGGATGAAAAAAAAAACACTTTGATGCACTTCAACTGGCAGTTTGATCTCTGACCTCTTTGCTGCACCTCAAGACGGGAAGATGAGGAGCGTGTGCACTTGGGTTTCCCCTTCCCCTGTCTGCCTCCCTAATCCCCAGCTACTTCCTCGCCAAGCAACCATTTCAAGCAATGTGCAATATAAGCCAGCACAGAGTTCGACCGTCCATACTCCCCGCTGTTGGGGAGGATAACCCCAACCTGCAACAACCGGACTAGCGCTACCACTAAAATGGATGCGAGTGCGTTTGGATATGTAAGCTCAGGAGAGTAGCAAGCTTGTCTGGCTGATATTCAAGGAAATTCACTTAAAGCACTTCTCGTGTGTGTGAGTGTGTGTTTGTGTGTGTGTGTGTGTAAATATGGAGAGAAAGGGCATCAAAACCAAAATGAAAGGAGCTTGTCTATACTTTTTGTTTTTTCTTTTATCTCATTTCGCTCGAAAAAATGTAATCCTCTGGAAAGGCCTGGCCTATTATAGCACTTAATAGGGGCGTCTCACTTCCACTGTGCCCCAACCACTCCCGTCCCCTTGATCCTTTCATGGCCAGGAGGGCAACATGAAAAGCCTTGCTGGCATGAAAGTGAATCACGTACTTCAGAAGTAACATAAAGAAATGGGCCCATGATGAACATGGTAGCAATGTGAACAGAACTGGAGGAGCTTCCATCCTCGCAATATTATTGTCAAGCCTTGAGGGGTGTTACGATGAGATGATTGGAGGCTAGCCGGCCTCCTGCCATGTGGGCTGAGTGCCTGCCCGCTTGCAAGCGGCCCTCAACTCCATTTCCACGCCCGCCGCAGTACATTCTCCTGCCTCCCTCCTCCAGTCCGCCTGTGTTCGGTGTAATACTACTATTCTGCTACTACTACAACTACTACTGCTGCTCTCAGCAACCTCCACTTCCACTCTGAAATGTGTGTTTTGTTTATTTAAATTGGAATCAGATTCTATTACTGTTGATGTTTGCTGTTACTGTTTGTATCATTGCTGATTCTGATATCTTGGCTTTAAAGGTATTCCCAAACAGATTTTTTTTTCCAACTCTGCACAGAACATGTATTGTTCCTCCCCACAATTATGCAAATATGTTGCAAAAATACTCCACGAGCCAAGTGACTCGAGAAATTCAGTCTCCAAGTTGACCTATCTGGCTTCTTTCAGTTAGAGCTGTGACATCATTCAAGACACAACACTTTCGAAATGGCGAATTCCATTAACCTGTCGCTTAAAGCATTTGTAACCTCTTCGACCAATTAACACTTAAAACAACATGGTGACGGACTTTCCCGGGTGCTTGTGTTCCTCAGATGATGTCACAGCTCAGGATGGCAAAGACAAGACAGCGTGTCTTCAAAACACATTAACTCGGAAAATAATTGTAATTTACGGATGAAGTGTATAGAGATTTTATGCAAAAAACATGTACTTTTTCCTCACATTTTGCATGCTCAAGACTTTGAGAATACCTTTTAAGCAGTAGTCTGCCCTACTTGTAAACATGTGAGCCTGTGTCCGTCCGGCGAGGATGTGGAGGGGAAGAGGAATCTCTGACCTCTGCACTCGCGCACACTCTGACATACATTGGTGCTTCATGGTTTTCATCTGGGAGCACTCGTTTCCACTTGGAGCTACCTCCACTGAGACGCAGCCTTCCATTTCTATGCAAAGAACAAGGTGTCAACTCACAACTATCTTCATCCCCAAACATCCCGTACCCCTTTTTGCAACTCTCCCAGCAATCACTGTCTGACAAATGTCACTACATTTGCCACCCACAAAATCAAAGGCAGCTTCCCGTCAAAAAGAAACCTGGACACACTCTCCTCCTTACGAACTTTCTTCTGTCTCGTGCCAACTGACATCCAAATATCAAAAACGAGTGACCACAGCTCCTTGCTGCATGCTGGGAGGAATAGGAGAATGGAATGTTGATTTTTCTCACCGGGAGGTGGTGGTCGCACTTCTTCCAATGCTCATGGTTTGCTTTGGGTACATCTTTGTTTTATATTTTCTTAAGGGTCTTTATCATTTTATCCGAACTGTGCTCTCCAAATCTGCCCTCTTTTTCTTACTCAAATTTAGCCTAGGAAGTAATTTGGGCCTCCAATCTGAAGGTGGGCCAGTTTGAAACCGGAACACAGGTACCAAGTCTTAAATTTGATTACATTTCGTTTGTTACCATTTCTTGTTTCCCCTTTTTGGACTTGACACTCAACAATCACTAATGCCTGTCTTGTTGTTTTCGGGTTTGCCCGTAAGTGTGCGTGTTTTTGCCACACTGGACTTTTCCGAAGAAACCGACTCTGAGCAGGGCGGTTGGACCAGTTGCCTGGAACTAAGGCTGGGCTCTCAGATCTGCTCAAAATTGTTGGAGCAGCACCAGCAATGAGGGCTACGGCCCCTGTCAGAGGTCAAATGCACGCCTCTGGTTTCCTTTAGCTTTCTTTGATTTCACGAAATGTTGCACAGATTCAAAGGGGACTGGAACAAAGAAAAAGAAAAAAAAACGTGTCTCAATCGTTGGTTGGCGTCCCCCAGAAAAATGTAGAATAAGCACAGCAGGGGTGGGCAACCTTTGCAGTTTTGACTCAAGGCCGCCTCGGGGTTATGAGATTTAAGGAAAATATAAAGAAATGTTCTATTGCTGTCTGTCGGGAGCATTTGGTTTTTATTTCTAGAACAATATGGCTAACAAAAAAAAACCACAGGGTTCCCTAGCACGTCTCCAAGGCAACACCCAAATTGACTACACACAGGCACTAGTTGCTACGCCTTACTAGCATGTGTGTATGCCCCCCCCCATCACCTCCCCAACATTGACAAACATATCAAAGACAAAAATAATGAAAACAAATACTTGAATCATAAAGCGCCAATAAATTAATGTGAACATTTATTTCTAGTTTTGTTTCCAATTCAAGGATTTTGAAAAGGCAAAACAAGTGTGTTTTGTGAGTGAGTGTTTGCACAAGGCTGCTTGTACTGTACGTTGGTCCGAGTGCGCCTGCCATTGAGTTTGTTTCTCGTACGACTCAGTATTCTTGTGACTTGTAGCCGCTATAGCATTGCACTGAGTGTCCTCATCCAGCTCGAACCACAACAAGTACCGAATGGGGGACAGTTCACGTGTACTTGTTTACTCAAGGACTAAAAGAATATGTATGTGTGTGTGTGTGTTATGTTTAAATGCAATGTCGATCTACCTTTAGTGGCTTTCATTGTGGACAAAAATCCAAATATGGATTGTATTGAAGTATTGCACCACTCTTCAGACTACGAGGTGTCCAAAAAGTTCCGGAACCTGTGTCGCAAAAATCGAATCATTTCTTGCGGCCTTTTTGCTTTAAGTGCGCGAGGGAACGTCTGAGCATTAGACACTTCCTGGCATGTAAGCGGGGGGAATTGACAATATCTTTTGCGGCACTGTTCCGGTGTTCTTCCGAAACGTCCTACCTTCTTGAGACGTCCTACCTTGGGCTGATCTAACGGCAGCAAAAAAACGTTTCTTTCGAATCTAGTAAGAGCAGCAATACTGAAACTCGAGTTATTGCAAATGACTTGGAAAAGGAGGGCATTAAAATCTCCCACCTTTTTGGTGAAATTCACCGTTTTGAAGTCAAAAAAAGTTGACCGACATGAATTGTGTCGATCCGAAGAGAACACCCTTTCGAGGCCGTGCATTCCAATTAAAGTCCGTGTCGTTCATGCTGGCTGGAGTACCTTATTTATTCATGTATCACACGTTGTTTTTTTCAACCCTGAAAAAAATCTCATTGTCTGGGTGTGCGTCACACACGAGCTTTTACAGTATTATATTACCGTATTTGTGCAATGGTTGCTCAATCCAAAAACATAGCTCATCGCAACCGCATAAACATTGATTGCAATGGAAATCGAACCTGGCATGCCAAAACCCCATTAGACTACCAGAGATATGGATGTCATGAAAAGCCATTCAATTTTATCTCATGATCACACAATTTTTGTTCACAGTACCAGAGACCAATATTAGCCAATGGAGAAAACAAAGTTGTCCTGAAAGATTTAAATGAAGGCAAAAAAGCTCAAGGGAAACAACTCTTTAGTGGATCTGATGATGGGATCGGACTCCGAGGGACATGAAATTAACACGTTGTAAATTTTATGTTTGTATCGTGTTAATGATTTATGGCCGCGCATCGTCAACGTTTGTGACCTACAATGCTTAGTTTGAGATAAGAACAAACAATTGTACAGATTCTTCATTGAAAAAAAACTTTGCGCGCGTTCACAAAAAATACTGTATTTCCAACGTACCCTTCTCACCTTTTTACCATCTGACCTATTTCCATTCATGGGGTTGTCATGCATAAGTACACTGCTTGATTACTGTCGTCAACAAACACCATGCTCTAATGCAATCATAATAAAACACGTCCGGCTTAAAAGCTACTTCAGAAAACTGCGTTTTGAAGCAGAGAAAGGGGAAAAATAAGCCTTAAAAAACATCCTATGTACTAACCGCTTTCAAAGGCAAAAATCGCTGTCAGCGTTTTGCAAACTCATTCGCACTGGGCATTGGTAGGACGTCTCAAGGTGTATGAAGGAATTGCAGAGCACTCGAATGACCTCGCATACATTAAAAAAGAAAAATACATAAAATCTATGAAAAGACAAAAAAAAAACTAACATACCTGTGGCCATTGATGTTTGGAGAAGGAAGGACATCTGTGTGAGGGGCTTACCATTTCCTCTGTTGTCCCTCACCCGACTTATTTCTGTGTACTCGCCAGGCCACTGACAGTTTACAAAATGATTTTGTTTTCCTTCTGGAGTTTCATCAGAAATCAATATGAGAACGTCAGGGGGAAGAGGGTTATTTTGTTTTTTTTTAAAGGACCAATGCTTCCATTTTTCAAAGTGCAACACAGAGTGGAGATTTCTCATGTCATTTTTTAAGAACTCTGGGATCGAACAGTGTTGCTTTCTCCGTTTTTTTCTGGTGGACTTACTGAAAGCCAATATGTGTTGTAACGAATAGTTGTTTTTTTTTTACTTTATACAAAACGAAAAGAAAAACAATACACAAAAAGACAAATGCTCACTATCTTGCACACATGAAAACGTGGATCTCGTCTCAGGAAGGCCAGGGTTCCATATTACCTACCCCGCATCGTTTTAATGTATATTTTGATGACGAATAATCAATCGAGCACTGAAAGTTGTGGATTGGAGAAAGCAGCAAATACCTGTTCTTTCTAAATCCATGGCAGTTATGTAATAACCAAATAATGGAGTTTGAGGATGGAGTGCTTTTATTAGATATATGCTATATAGTCAAATTACATTTCAAAACACAATGTGGGGGAAACGGTGAATAAGATGCAAAATGCTGTGCAGTTTTCTCGAGGTCCCGTCCTGACTGAATCAGGAGGGTCGTGCATTATTCTCTTCTATTTTTTGGAAGTGTGTAACCTACAAAAAGACGAGGTTTTGCGCAACATGGGCGGGCGCGGCGAGGATGTTTGTGAAAACGACGAGCTGGTTGTAAAGGAACACAAAACTATGCACAAGTGTCGGAGGAGCAGAGGGTGGAAATCTCACGGCCTAGACTGGCGTGGATGATTTTCTTTGATCGTTTTGGGGATTTGTTTTCCAATGTGTATCGTCTATTTTATTGTTCTTGTCCCCGCTCCGTTACATCGCCATGCTGCGTATTCCTAAAAACCAATGAGTGTCTCACTATTTAGCACTGTGGGATTCCAGCCTGTCATCCTCAAGGTTTTATTATTTTATGAGTGGGTTGTTTGGATTTAGGGCTGCTCTTTTTGAGGGGCGGGGGATGATACAAAACATGTCTGTACTGAGATTTATTGATTTTTCAAAGTCGGTGGCTTGTAATGTTTTATTTGAATTTTCTCTTTGTATATCTTTCTCCTCATAGAATGTGATTGTTGAAACAACATGCACCGAAAAACAAATGTTTTCATGAACTATGGAGCTTCTTTCAGATATTAATAAAATAGCAATTTTTCTTGGCTGTTTAAAAGAACTGGTCTTTTTTTGTTGTTGTGTAGGATTTCAATTTAGCATGTCTGCCTCAAGTTATAAGTGTGCTTGTCCTTAGAGGGACATTGTGTGTTATTTACGAGCTCCTACTGGTAGATGAAAATTACATTGATTTGAATAATAGGCCCAAATACAAAAACTAAAACATAAACGTGCATTTGTTAAAACACTCATACATTTTTATTCATTTTGCACGATCATTTAGCCTTGTATCGATAAGAGGTTTGGATTTGGCTGCTTGGAGTGGTCGGTAGCTGCGATGCCCGGTTTGGCCGATGTTTATCGATTTTGTTGGTATTTATTGGGCGCGCCTTGACTCGAAACCTAGCTAAGACACTCACGGAGACCTCAAGTGCAACTGTGTGAATTTTCATACAAATCTGTTGCGTGGCCTAAAATTCCCATACAAAAGTACACAAATCAGGATTTATAAAGTAGCTTGATGAGATTAGATTTAGATAGATACCCTCCATCAGCCAGAAGGAGCTGACATGGTTGTCCATCTTGCTGCAATAGATAACCCCAAAAAAGATTGTGAAATGCAGGGGGGAAAATAAGAAAAATGGTGCAGTTTGGCCACTCTGAGTCCATAGTTTGTAATCCTCCTTGTGCTTTGTTGCACTCGTCTTCGGTTGCACCATACAAAACAGCTGCATCTCGTGGTCAAATATTATACAGTGTTCCTTTAAATGTGCTCTGATTGCGTTTTCCAATAACAAAAAAATAATAGAAACATTGGCATTGTTTTGAATCAACAGCTACTTTTTGTTTGAGGTCTACACTTTCATAAAATATCACAACTGATAAAATACAATAAACGAGATGTATTTTTGGAGCAACTCCTTTGAATCGTTGACATGGATGGTGATAAACAAAACCCGTAAACATGGCATTTGCAGGCAATCTGAAAGGTTCAACATCACTATGCTATTGCTTATAGTGTCGTTTCAGCAGTTGTGGGCTGTCAGGGCCTGCTAGGCCTTCTCTCCAGGCCTAAAAAATATCTGCATCCAGTGATGTCAATATTGATTTTTTTTTTTTTAATATGTGTCATGTAGAGGTAAAATCACACCTAATAATGCAACCTGGCTCGCGTATATAAAAGCCCAAGCCTGACCGATAAACTTGATTTGAGGGACAGAGCCTGAAATTAAACCAGAATTTTCATATCTTATTTGCTTGGACTCGTTAGGAGGAGGGTGATTTTGGCCATATTTTCTATATCGTTTCAGTTTTGTTCTTGAAGTCCTAAAATATGTGTTTTCACATCTTGATGAATGACTTCTTTATGTAGTCAGCATTTTCAAAGTTGTACTTGTTATCTCCTGGATTGCAACAAACTAGATGGGGTAGTGTAGTTTGGTGATGCAATCCACTCATTCACTCATTTCTCCAGAAGTGATTCAATCGCACTTTTTTCCCCCTCCCTTCAAACTGGGTACTCTGCTGTAAATTTAGCATGCTTTCCCTGGAAATATCCACAATGATATTTTTTATTCGATGAATTCTCTCTACAGAGCAAATATTCAGACAATCCTTCTGCATTGGTAATGAATGCAAATGATCCGGTTAAAGCAACGTTTGATCATCTGTTCCCCTCAGTTATTTTTCTCTCTTTACCTTTGGGGTCCACGACTGATCACACACCTGCTGGTTTGAACAGCTGCCTGGCTGGTGACGCTTCCCATTTAAAAGGTAGAATAGCTCTCCTAACACGGGACAGAGAGAGGAAAACAAGCCAAGGATAGCAGCCCCAGAGCTTTGCATTGCAGATAAGTTCTCACGGCAGAGGTGCAAGCCTGAGAGCCACGACTTAACGTCACAATATATGACTTTGCTGTATTTAAGGCTACAACCTGTATCTCTGTGTTTTTACAACCAAATACCAGAAAGAAAGCGGTAGTCAAACGTATCACTTCCCACCTGTGAACTTGTACCAGCAGATCTTCCCTCTCATCTCACAGTTACATCGTTACACACCTAGTTGAAATGTAAGATTTATTCTACAGATTTTACAACATTAGAAAACATCCAAAATGTTTGTGTCATGTCTGTCCTCCCTCAGAAACCATATCAAGACACAATTATATCTTTTTCAATTTGTTAACATTTTCTGAAAAGCGCCAAGGAGCCATTGTATGTTTTCTGTTGTTTAAACAAAAAAGGGTTTGTTTTTTTTACCGTTAGGAGGCGCTAAATAATACACAATGTCCCTTTATGGAAGGCGGCACGAGTAAAGATTGTTATTAAATGACATCTGGTTCAAACTCTGAGTGTGACGAGTCTGGGGCAAGCATAGTAATTGTCTTGCGCTTGTCTGACGAGGGTGTTTGCATACAATGGAGAGGTGACCTCCTCCAGGGTTTCCTGCACGGTCGGAGGGCTGTCGGGGTTTTGCTGCTTCCTGCTCATTTCCTCATAAATGGGAAGAGCAGCTCGGCCCCCGAGCGGAGGACGCCTCGCCGTCACCTAAAATGCGTTACACCTTAGCAGACAAGTCCTTTACTTTTTAGTTTTGAATGGTTTTCGGGGCTCACTCACACATTCTCCAACAGCAAGCCACAAGAGCATGATCAGGACGAGGCCTGTCGCAGAAAAGATGCTCATGAGCACAAGAGGATAACTGGACGGGCACTGGCATGACTTCCCTGCAGCGATATGACACATATTTAAAATCGTACACACATGGAATTCGCCGTTACAAAAAAAGCTTTACAGCCAACGTTATGTAAGCGTAATGTTTAAAACCAGTAAATTATTCATAATAATATGCATACAGAACATGAAGATATTGAACAACTACTATGTCTATCTGTCTATACCAGGGGTGGGAAATGATTTGGAGTCGCTGGCTGCATTGTGTTAAAAAATTTGGCCCAGGGGCCCAAGCTTGGAGACCTATGCAATTCTTTAATTTATGAATAAATATACATGCAGACTTCGACATGGTATATTACTTTATATGTGTTTTTAGATATATTAGTTTTATCAGATTGGTTTGAAAACGTTCACAGTTAAAGCAAAATATTATACAGATTGTGTCCCTGTTTTAGCCATAAATTTGAGATTGAATTTCGTTGTATTACTATAGTTGTATTTTTGTAGTAATCTTTAGTATCTTTGTAGTATTACCATGTTTTTTGTAGTATTTCTGTAATTTTACTGTAGTTTCATCTTTGTAGTATTGCTGCAGCAAGTTTTTTTTTTTTGGTAGAATTTCTATAAAAGTATTTTTGTCGTATTTCTATAGTATTTCCATAGTGGAATTTTTGTAGTATATCTGTAGTAATTTAACTGTATGTCATATGTCTGTGTATTTTTTTAGTATTTCTGTAGTTTCATTTCTGTAGTCCTATTTTGTTTTATAGTACTACTGTAATGATTTTTTTTTGTTATATTTTTGTAAAAGTATTTTTGTAGTATTTTTCTGTATGTCCATTGTTGTATTTTGTAGTTTTTTTCCTGTCATAATAATTCTGTAGTAATGTTTTTGTACGAGAGTATTACTGTTGTATTTTCTGGGGCATTTTTAGCAAGTATTTTTTAAGTATTTACATGATAGTAATTTTGTAGTATTTCTTTAGTATTTTTGTAATATATCTGTTGTAGCATTTTTGTTTTATAGTATTACTGTAGTAGTATTTTTGTCGCATTTTCATAGTTTTTACTTTTTCAGAACGAAATAAATAATAGTCCCTGCTTTTAAGCACTAAATTTGATATTCAGTTTTGTAGTATTTCTCTAGTGGGATTTTTGTTTCAGACACTCACAAAGGGACATTGGGGACAAAATTGGTACCAAAACCTTTTCCCACCTTTGGTCCATACAATGCCTTGTAAAAGTATTGGCCCCACAGGAACTTTTTGAGAAATTGCCATACTTCACGCTTCAAACTCAAATATTAAAAACTCAATATATTTTCTAAGAATCAACTACATGTGAGACACAAATGTGAAAAGAAACCAAATGTATTCAACATTTTATATTATGCTACCAAATAAAGAATTGCAAAGTAGACTTTGCCAAAATATTGGTCACCTTTCAGTTAATACTTTGTACAACCTTCCTTTTGCTGCGATCACAGCCACAAGTCTTTTTGTGTACGTCGCTCTAAGTTGTGTACATCTTGAAATGTAAATATTTGCCATTCTTCCTCACAAAACAGCTCAAGTAGTAAAGGTTGGAAACCTGTGGCTCACGAGTCAGAAATGGCTCTTTTCATAAGTACATATGACTCGCAGTCGAGTCGAGTATAGTGCACACATAGCCAATTTTTTGTCAAAAAATATATGGTTTGGTTCTCTCTCTCCCCCAACCCTGTTGTAGATTTTCCTTTCTGTTTAGTCGTTGTCCTGATAGATGGTGAACCCCTACCCTATTCTCAGGTCTCTCGCAGACTCTAATAGATTTTCTGTCGGAATTGCCCTGAATTTGGCTCCATCTTCCCATCAACTAACAATCTTCCCATTCCTTGCTGAAGAAAAGCACGGCCAGAACATGACGCTGCCACAACAATGTTTGGTTCCCGGTACATGAATCCCTTAACCATATGGGTCATCGGGGCAACAATGAGGACGCAACACTGGACAGCTTTCTCCACCATTGACTGCACCAGTCCATTCCTTCATGTTGTCGACCCAGTTCTTTTTTGGTCTTCCTCGGACACTACCCCAAGGAATTATCTAGGCCAGTTGTGATGATCTTGCGATGTGACCATACCACTGAATTGTCCGTCCGCGCACAGTTGTCAACAGTTCTTTGTAGGCAGGGTTGGGTAAGGTTACTTTAACTTGATTACTTTCAATTACTTTTGGATTACTCCAATACCAAATATGCTAATAAAAGACAAAAGAAACTAAATATGAATAAAATGACTAAATTTTGTGCAGGCTTGTGGAGTAACGGAATACATGGAACGGCAAAAATGATGTTGGCAAGCTGTTAGGATTTATTTTCATTTTGTTTCTGTCGCATTTTATGTTAGTTTTGCCGGAGATCAAAGAGATCAAAGCCAGGAGAGAAAGCTTATCACGTGTTGTGAGTCATAATTGTATTCATATTTAGTTTATTTTGTCTTTTATTGGCATATTTGGTATTGGAGTAATCCAAAAGTGATTGAAAGTAATCAAGTTAAAGTAACCCTACCCTGTTTGTAGGGTCCAATGTGCCCTCCGATGGTGTTGCGTGCCGTTTTGTTGGTCACATGGGCTAACTAGCTAATACTCTCATCTCCATGGCCTTGATTTTCTTTTCCAGTTTTGCTGTGAGAGTCAATTTCTCGCAAGCGTAGAGGAAGATGGAAGTAACCAGGACTTGCATAAGTCTGATCGTTGATTCCACTGCTATGTTCTTGTTTTTCCACATGGGTTTAAGTCTGGCAAGTGTGGCTGTGGTGTGAGCTATCCTGCCCATGATTTCTGGTTGTTACGCATCGTCTGATATAACAGCTCCAAGATATTTAAATTGGGTGACAGGTTTTAGCTCTGTGTGGTTGATGGTGATGTTTGTGTTGAGACCTTGGGATTACTTTTTCTGTGCTGATTTCCATTCCATACTGGCTTGATTCTTTGTCCAGGTGATTGACCATATCCCTGAGTTCCTGTTCACAGTAGGGTTTTTTCAGGTTGATGTGCAGTGTTATTCTTATGATAAACGTAACGCTTTGCATATAGTCCAAACAGTTCAATTTTGGTCTCATTTGACCAGAGCACCTTGTCCCACTTGTTTTTTGTGTCTCCCATTGTGGCTTTTTATGGTATTCTTTCAGAGAGGGCTTTCTTATTAACACTCCTCCATAAAGGGCAGATTTATGCAGAGCACGGATAATAGTTGTCTTATGGATAGATTTTCCCACCTCAGCTGTGTATGCCTGCAGATTATCCAAGTTATCATAAGACCCAGTGACACGGTAAGCAAAGTTCCGGTTTCTCCAAGCAGAAACAAGCAGTATGCAATCGCTCTAAACTACAATCGCCATCGGTTTTTGGAGCTTCCTCATATATTGCTTCATCGAGATCTGCTATTGTTAGTCTCGTTTTCATCCGATGATGTCACAGCTATGGATGATATCAGCCAAATCGGCCAACTTTGAGACCAAATTTCTCGAGAACCCGGGCATGTGGAATATTTCGAAATCTATATGCATGATTGTGGGGAGGAACACTACACAGTCTGTACCTAATTGGAAAAAAAAATCGTCTTTTGAAATCCATTTGAAGTCGTAGCCATAATTCAAGATGGACACATAATGTTTCAAATGTCTATTTCCTGGTACTGACTCGTTAAGTCCTCACGTTAGATGGGAGCTCTTTTGCATGTTTACTGCCCTTCAGCAGCCCGCGGGAGCATTTAGTTTCCATTTATTATTAAAATTCATACATTTTTTAAAAGAAATGACCAAGAAACTTCTTTTTTTGACATACTTAGAAATTTATGGCAGGCCGGATTAAATCATTAAATGGGCTGGGTCCGGCCCAGGGCTCAATGTTTGACAAAAATGAAACGACGTGTACTTATTTTTCCCATTTATGTGAAGTGTTGCATTTCTCTCATACAAATACAGTGGAACCTCGATTCTCGACCATAATCTGTTCCAGAACCCTGTTCGAAAACCGATTTGTTCGATCACCGAAATCATTTTTCCCATTGAAAATAATGTAAATCGTTTTAATCCGTTCCAACACCCTGAATGTTTACCTTGAATGTTCAACGTAAACATAAAGCTAACCTACGCTAATCGTACGTCCGCGTTATCGTAATATTCCATACGAAAGATTACGCTAACATTAACGTGTAAAAATTAAAAAATCAGGTCGTTTACAAGTCATTTAGGACCCGGGTATCCACAACAAGTGGTGAGCGGTTCATTGGAAAGGGGGCTCCGTTCCAACACCCTGAAAGTTTACCTCGAATGTTCAACGTAAACAAAGCTAACCCAGGCTAATCGTACGTTCGCGTTATCGTAATCTTCCGTACGAAAGATTATGCTAACATGAACGTGTAAAAATAAAAAAATCAGGTCGTTTACAAGGCATTTAGCACCCGGGTCTCCACAACAAGTGGTGAGCGGTTCATTGGAAAGGTGGCTCCGTTCCAACACCCTAAAAGTTTACCTTGAATGTTCAACGTAAACAAAGCTAACCTAGGCTACTCGTACGTTCGCGTTATCGTAATCTTCCACACGAAAGATTACGCTAACATGAACGTGTAAAAATAAAAAAATCAGGTCGTTTACAAGGCATTTAGCACCCGGGTCTCCACAACAAGTGGTGAGCGGTTCATTGGAAAGGGGGTTCCATTTCAACACCCTGAAAGTCGGGCTCCGTTCCAACACCCTGAATATTTAGCCCGAATGTTCAACGTAAACGAAGCTAACCCAGACTAATCGTATGTTCGCGTTATCGTAATCTTCCGTACGAAAGATTACGCTAACATGAACGTGTAAAAAAAAAAAAAAAAAAGGATAAAGAAAAGAATTATGAATAGGATTTCTTACCTTTGTGGTGGTCAGCAGAAGGCGCAGGTGGATGGTGGTGCTATTATTTCTTTCTTAAATGCAATAGTTGTACGCAATACTTTTCTTTTTTCACCTGTAGCAACTTTGCTGCTTGCACTGACTTTCTTCGAAGGCATAATTAGGGGCTAAAGCACTTCGTACACCTATATCAAAAGCGAAAGCAAAACAAAGCACGTCCGCACGCGATAACTGTTGGTCACGAAAAGAGCGATCTACACCCGTACGTCACTCAGCATCGCACCCTAGCGTACGCACTCACGCATTGCCGGCGTTCGAACTCCGATATTTTGAACGAACATCGAAGCAAGAATTTCTCGAAATTTTGGGTCGGATTCCGATTTGTTCGAACTGAGAGGCGTTCGAAAACCGAGGTTCCACTGTATACTGAAAGAGGTACAAATTTCCTACCTGAGGCCTCAACCAGCAAGTAGAGCTGAGTCGTGAAGATACGCCAGGAGCCATTTTCTCGGCTCTCACACACATACAACCCCGAGTCCCCTGGCCCCAAAAGGGACAGGACAGCCTTGACCTGTGAAGAGTTGCCCCCCTGGGACACCTGCAAACGTCTCGCGTAGCCAAGGTCCAGTCTGGGCGGCCCCGCCAAAGCCAAAGAAAGCATGGTGGTCTGAGTGGATCCTCGATGGTGGTACAGGTGAAAACTAGCCGGGCCACCGTGGTCCTGCTGAGCGGGACACGACAGCTCCACGGACTGCTGCTCCGTCAGATGTACAAACTTTACATCTGGATTAACTAGTATAAACATAACACAAAATGTTTGACATCAGCAGAAATGCCAAAAAAAGTGTCTTTCTTACCATTGGAGAGGAAAATGGCAACGAGAATGAACACAAGGCTGGTCTTCATGTTGGCCTTTGACGAAGCTCAGCCACAATGAGCCTCTTACCATTTCCTGTGCTCGCTTCATTTGTTGTTCTTTGCTGCTTAGCAGGAAAAAACATCACAGCCACAAGCCACCATTGCTTCTTATTATTGTCTGGCTTTAAATTTTCTTGTTTCTTATCTTATGACACAATAACTCCTTATGGTAGTGTTTTGGTCCATTTGTTTCTAAATACTACAAATTCACAAAATTTTCAAGAGCTTAGGGTAGTCAACTAGTAAAATTACTATTCTGGTTTTCAAACATCACTGAAAAATGTCATTTTTCCTCACAGAGGACCTTTATCATCCATCCATCATTCATCTATTTGTCTGTTCTTATTATAGCAGCATAACACGGACACTTCAGGTGCATAAAGTTAGATGTGTGCTCATTATCAATCATCAATATCAATAAACTGAAAAATCGATTATTTAAAGCTAAAAGTACAATATGTTGTGAGAATGTCTTGCTTCTTGACACTAAAGAGAACAAAAAGAGGCTATTTTGGAAACTAATTTGGTTGGGAAATTGTGAGCACCACCATCTGGCCAGATCGCTAACAACCAAAGTAGATTCTAAACCCAAATACATGTTAATTAAGGCAATTTTCTTTACATCAGCTTCAATGACTAAAGGTATGGCCCACTTACACCTGTGGTTATAAAGTCACTTCAGAGGTTGGTGTTCGAGCAAAAAACTTCCTACCCCCCACTCTGGACCCTCACCAATTTGCCTACAGGGCAAACAACTCCAATGATGATCCAAAAAACCCCGCATTACATACTGCACCGAGCCACCCGGAGAAAGGAGGGAGCTACAGTAAATTATGTTCGAAATCCATGGCAAGGAGGATTTAGGAGGTTCTGCAAAATGATGGTGGCCACACAAAATATTGAACTTCAGGAACTTTTACTTTAGGGTGTACTCACTTTTGTTACCAGGGGTTTAGCTACTAATGGCTATGAGATAATACATTTACACTGGTATCTAAGCTTTACACAGAGTGCATTTCATTCTGTCAAAGCCATGTTTCATCAGTGTTGTTCACATCTCTGCAAAAATGTGAGGGGTGTACTCACAGGATACTCATCAGCTCAGCATTCATCAATGTCATCCTGGAGATTCTGGTAAAGAAACCCCCCCCGTATGGCTCTCTTCCTCCATCTGTTGCTGGATTATGGACCTTAGTTCTAACTGCCTCAAGGACTCAGCTACCATGTCTCTTCCACCCCATCGCTGAGGATTGGCTCTCCCCCAAGGAAGTGTGCCCTCTGCAGTAACACCCTCTGAACCTCGGAATGTTTAACGACACACCCCACAAAACAAATTGTAAAATTCGCAGAAGACACTACTTTGGTCCACCAGCATATATGGAGTAGGTAGATACACTGACAATGTGGTGTTTCGAAAAAAAAATGAACTTACATCATCACCACAAAATCCAAGGAAGTCATACATGACTTTGTGAGGACAAGCACTCGTCAATGAAGACTACCACATCAAGATGATTACAACAGAAACTGCAAATTACACCTATTGCGGTATTACAACAATTCTCCTATGGAAATATCACAAAAATACTGCAAAAATAAAACTACAATAACACTGCACCACAAAAATACAACAGAAATACTACAGATACACAACATACATCGAATATGGAAATATTACACAATTTCTGGGGGGCCACCCACACTCCCTCAATCGCTGGATAGAAGAGCAAAGCAATACGAGGATATGGTGGGGGGGCTCCCCGATGTGTGGACAAAGATGTGATCAAATTCATTCCTGCCATGATAAATCATTCGTAAATCATTCCCAGACGCTTGATACTCTCGCCAGTGCCAAAGCCTTGAGAGTATGTTTTTTAAATAAAAACCAAAAGATAAACGTATTATTGACAGCCATCGTGTTGCGATGGGTGCTTGAAAACAGAACACCTTATGAAAGCCTTTTGTTTTTTTGAATGAGAAAAAAACGGTGTGTATCGGTCAATTTGTATTTTTCCCTTTCAGAAGGGACAATGCTTCTGAAAGCATACTAGCTGCACACGGCCCACTAGTGACGCGCGTGTGCGTGGCCGTGTGTGCAATTAGCAGGTAATAGAGATCAGGTGTGCAGTGGCGCGGGTCACCTGAGAGCGCCGAATAAAAAGCTTCACCTGAAATTGGTTTTTAGGCTGGCAGGTTTCCTTTGCTGAAGGAGCAGTTGTGGTGTGGCGCGCGTATTTAGTTTGGGGCTCGTCCAGATGAGGCCCTCGGCAATGGCGACTTTGCTCCTCATTCTCTTCTTGTCTGGCGTCGACTTCTCTCTGGCTGCCCGCGAGCGTCTGTTTCCTCAGCACAGCGTCGCGGATTACCGCCACAAGGACCCCAAACGGGTCCCGGTGGACCCGCGGCGGCCGCTCAACACGGTCCGGGTGAGCTGCCACCCGGATTCCCTAGAGATCCACATCCAAGCCGACATGTTCGGTGTGGGAGCGCCCGTCAACAGCCACGAGGTGCGCCTCGGCGTGGAGCGCGACCTCATCGACCACTGTTATAGTGTCTCCTCCTCCCAACACGAGTACCGAATACTCGTCGGCCTGCTGGACTGCGGAACCAAATTCTGGGTAAGGGTACGATGCAGTGTTCCCCTGCGGTTTCGCGGTTCTTGAATTGCGAGTTCATTCTACGCAGCACGCTCAATGATACAATGCTTGTTATGCATTCATCTGGAAGATGCTTCTAAAGCAGGGGTGGGAACTAAGACTACTTACAGCATTTAAAAAGCTTTTCTCCTTAAAGTATAAGCTTGTCTTGTATTTGACAGGTTAAGACTATAATTTCATTCTGTTGCTTGCTTTTAATGAAAGTAACCAGTGTTTTTTTTTTTTTTTTTTTTTTTTTTTTTTTTAAATACTCTTGAAGTGGTTCAGCCAAAAGCATAGTATTGGTGATTCCGATAACCACAAATCGGAAGTGACACTCCTGAAGTGTTGACTGACTCAATCTCAAGTCACATTATAACCAACTTGCCCAGAATCTGCTCTGAACTGAGAATTGTTTTCTGAATCCAGCCCACCAAATTTGCATTTTTGTTTTTTTGTTTTAATACTAAGTGATTTGATGCTGCGTATCTTTATTTTTGTATCACGTTATGAAACACCTGAACTAGCTGTATTGCATTTTCCAATTAATCAAATTTTGTGCTGTAAAAAAAAATCACAATACTTTAATAAACTTGTAAATGAATCACTACTGTTATTTTTTTTATTTTTTTTTCCATTAAATGTTAATGAGCATACTTAAACTGTCTCTTTAAAATTGGGGTTGACGATTTAAGAAATTTGATGGCCCTATAATCTTGGCTCATTTTCCAAGGAATCTGTGTTGTGGCTGTACCAGTAAATGCGAAATCCTTATTTTCCTTTATGGATAGTTTGCCCATTTTATAATCTCACTATGTTCTGGGACTTCTGTTGTAGTATTGAGACCTAAATACTTCCAGTCACTTTGTATTTCCTCCTCTCGGTGAAGTAAATCCAAAAATGATGGCTTATTTCAGGTTTCAATGGAAGGGTAAGTTTTATTGAACACTTGGCATTCTGGGCAAAACCAGATGACTGTAGTAAACCCCCTCACCCCCACTGACTACCTTTTTTGAGTCTTGCGCCTTAGCCACAAATTGTTTGCCAAAAGCTGTGTTTCCTCCTAAAGTTGCATATTGTCTAGATGACTGACGTGTCCTTGGTCTACACCAACCTGCTCATCTACACACCAGCTCCTTCCCCTGATGGCCTGACCCGAATGGACGGTGCGGTCGTTCCCATTGAATGTCACTATGCAAGGTGAATGCAGGTTAAAGAGGTTTTGTGTTAAGTGGTTCTAATTTAGTGTTTTTCTCAGGCGTTATAGTCTATCTAGTTCATCTCTGACTCCCACCTGGATTCCTTTCACGGCAACAAAAGCGGCAGTTGAAACTTTGGACTTTAGACTCAGACTCATGACCAGTATGGTTTGTTGCATCTTCAATTTAAGGAATTTTTTGTCTCACTTTTTCTGTTTTGGTGCAGATGACTGGAAGTATGAAAGGGGCACCAACGTGTACTACCTTAGCCAGCCAATTTTCATGGAGGCCTCTGTCCGAGTGGGTCATCATGTGGGCCTGCGCGTGTTCTTGAGTAGCTGCGTGGCAACACTACAGCCAGACATCCACTCTGTGCCAAGATATGGGTTTATTGAGAACGGGTGCGTTTACCAACTTGAATTCTCAAAGGAAAAATTATTTTGATGCTGTCCAGTTTAACCATATAACTAAACTGTTAAATGTGAGAATTTGCTGGTCACTTTATGTAATGGTAGACTCACCAAATGGTGACTGGTGCCAAAGATCAACTTTTTTTTGACTTATTTCTTGGGCAGATGTTTGTTGGATTCTAAACTTCAGCCTTCAAAGTCTCGCTTCCTAGCAAGAACTCAAGATGACAAGCTGCAGTTGGTCATTGACGCCTTTAGGTTCCACGATGACGACCGAGGAGAGGTAAGTCGCGTGTCCAAACATTAGTCTATTTGGGGCACTGTTGCTAACGTTTCTCTTCCTGTTTGCAGCTGTACATCTCGTGCCTCCTTACTGCAGTTCCTGTCCATGATATGGAAGCACCCAACAAGGCCTGCACATTTGTCAATGGGAGGCAAGTGTTAAATCAGCCAGTTTAAGACAGTTTTTTTTCTTTTTTTTTTTTTGTCTTTAATTATAAATGGCCCAATTCATAAGGTGGACTCATCTCATTAGCTGCACCGCTTATCCTCAGTAGGGTCACAGGGGTGCTGGAGCCCATCCCAGCAATCATCGGGCAGGGGACACTCTGAACTAGTTGCCAGCCAATCGCAGGGCACACGGGGACAGACAACTCACTCGCTCATTCACACTTAGGGACAATTAGGACCGGCCAATTCACCTGAAATGCATGTTTTTGGAATGTGGGAGGAAACCCACACAAGCACGGGGAGAACATACAAACTCTGCACAGGAAGTCTGGAGCTGGATTTGAACCCACGCAGGAGGTTCCCATGACTTGAACTGTGCCGCACATGCGCTAACCACTGTGCTGCCTCAATTCATAAGGTGGGCTGTGACTCATAATTAGGCATTTACATTTTTGGTCATTAACTGAATTTGGAACAATTTACTCAATGCCTCTGCCTTGTTGTTGTTGCAGTATTTCACCTTGTGTGTGCATGTTGACACTCGAGCCTAATTGAAAAATGAAATCTCTTTAACATTGGATAAGGATGACTCTTTACGAGGAATTGGTATGACAAACATGCTCTATGATCCATTGACATTTAGTTTTCATATGAAATCACTTGTGTTCATCTTTGCTCCCTGCTGTTGGTAAAAAGTAATGCATTTAACTGCAATGCAGTTTTTAATGTAGTGTTTACAGCTTTTGGATCATCTGGGAAACCCTTTTTCTTAATTTCTGCTAAACTGCATAGCTGAATCTTACCTTGATACCAAATGGAAAGGAGGTGGGAACAAGCATCAAGTCACTCTCCAACTCTTGCCTAATGAGTTCTGCATTAAAAAGCTTTACTGAAATGACAAAGGCTCTTTTAACTAGTTGGGCATGGCTAACACTTAATACAGAAACTACTTAACTTTCAACTTTAAGGATGCCACAAAACACCTTTTAAACTATTAAGCATACAGAGTCCTAAACTTTGTACCCCAATGATTGTATGTTCCCAGGTGGCGATCAGCTGACGGCAACGACTACCTGTGCGGGTATTGTCAAAATGATGCTGGGAAATCTCACATTAAGCCTGCCAAGTTCAGTCCTCGTGGTTTTGGCAAGCCAGCTGAGCCAAAATTCCATTCTAAAAGTCAACTTCCTGCTATTGGTATTTGAAGTCTCCATAATTGATGGCTGACTGCCCAATTACTTGACTGTCGTTTTGCAGGGTGGGAAGAGCAGGCCAAAGTGGGTCCTGTGTTGGTTCTGCCCAAGCAAGACAGTTGGGCTGTTCCTGACAAGCAGCTGCCTCCTGTCCTCCAAAAGATTGGAAGGACTGCTCTGTATGGCAGCCAGTGGATGAGCGGTCTTAACTCCCTGAAAGGTGAGATCGACTTGCAATTCAAACACCAATGGTTGTGCCTGGCTAAAGTGGTACTTTTGTGCTTCAGATTCGGAGAATATGGTCATTCCAGGTCTGATCACTGAAGAGGATTATGACATGACACCCGAAGGAGATTATGATGATGTTGACTCCACAGGTGAGATGCATCCTAAAGTGACATTGAATGCTTTATAATGCAAACACTGGTGTTTTCCGAGGCAGATGACGAAAGTGGCGCTCCTGACCCATCACCTACCCTGCAAGATGACAGTGACAACTCTACTAAGCCTGTTGAAATATTGTCTGAGGTGCATACCACACTAATCTCTAATTTCACAGACTCTGAAACTCACAACTCCTCTTCAAAGGACACAAACAGATAATAAAACTATTTGTAATCAAATATTTGTTATGGAAATGTTTTAATGTTAAAGTAGTTATTGCAACTATAAGGGCAAGTTAAGTCTAAGTCCCAAAGGTAGTAATGCTCTGTTTAACTTAATGTCCTGGTTTCCCAGTCAATAATCACATGTTAACAATTTTGGGACCCATGACTGTGCTCAGGGGGGCTGGCTGTCAAATGGGTTGCTATTCTTGGACTCTTAGGAGAAAATGGTCAAAGTTATCATGATTAAACCTTGGTGTGGAAAGTGCATGATACATGGCATGGGGGTTTTAAATGGCCATTATTTTTTGGGAGCTGATGCTGAAGGCTCCACATTGCAAATCACAACCATTGTAAATTAAGTTCATGCATTGGGCCAAACTGCTTAAAAATGTCCCATATACTATTGGTGATTTAATTTCACCTCAAACTCTCTCAAGGCCAGGGCTCCGTAATTATGATTTTTATTTTTTTTTATTTTTTTTTTCTCCCCTGTAAATGGATTAAGTGACTTTGTAATCAGTCAATTGAAAATATAAAACTGGGTGCTCTTTGCTCTAAATGTTAGGCTCCCCTTGTTTTAACATTTTTGTTTTCCCTCGTAACAAGTTCTTAATCGTCACAACAGTGACTTTTAAAATTGTGTTAAAAACGCAACTCTGATAATAAAGATGGTGTATAGTCGTTAACTAATGCCAGCATTTTGGAGCTAAAACTACACAACTGGATTGAGCATTCCAAGCTAAACAGTCAACAGGTTCAAAAGGTACAGAAAGACAGGCAAAAGAGGAAAAGAAAGTAAATGAAATAAGGTAATAAAATAAAACGTGTTTAACTCAACACCAGAAGGAGCTTTTTCTTATTTTGTATACATCACTTTGACATTGGGAATGTTTTTAAAATATTTAAAACTAATAAATGTACCCCCGTAATTACCAAAGTGAGCTACCATGTTTGACTTTGGTCAGATAAAGGTGCTGGCAAGTTACTGGCTTAGAGCATGGGCTCGACCAGTCCATTTTGCAGGGTGCTTAAGCACACCAAATTACACATGAGCATTCCAAAAACTATAGATTTTTTTTAAAATCTAAAGGACAGGATGGAATGTGGTGAAAAACGGTTCATAAAACAATGTGAATGCAACTGCCTTGAAATGGTTGAGTCTATTTGTTTCCAAGCTCTGCTCCCCTTTAGCTTGGCTAATGTTACTTGCGTCATAGTGGCAGTTTGTGGAGGCCTTTGTGTATCACAGTGAGTGTTATACGCAACTATATTACCACCCAAGACCATGACTTTATTGTCAACTGAAAGGGTGGTCATTTTGGTTGTAAACTCTCAGAATTCAGTGTGAATATAACTTTTATATTCCTAAATATAAAAGCAATCTTTCTCACACACATGAAGTAACGGTTCAATAATCAGTCTAATTGTGTGTCTTGTACATCTATCAGTTTTGTACTTTTATTTTGAAGTTGCATTTCTGGTGTGTTTCCTGTGTGACTGAAGTTGACTAGACACACGGGTGTGGCCGGGGCAAGTGGCGTTTGGGCCATCACCAATGCTAATAAATTTTATCTACCTTAATGCTGTTTTTTATTTGTTTAATTCTGCCAACATGGAGTTTATATAAGTTAACTTTAACATAAACCATTGTCATTTTAGCTGCATTGAATCAAATGTAAGAATGATCAGTCTAGCTTGTTTCGTGAATTATCTGCACCATTTGGGTATTTTTTTTTTGTTATATTTTCAACAAGAGGATAGAATGGTATATATATCTTTGTCATTGTTACAAAAATGGGTTAACATATTGTTACAACGAAATTGGTCATGACACTCCAGTTTCACACATTCACAGTGAGGTACAAAGCCAAGAAGATAATGTTATAGTTATAATTTACACAAGAAATGTCTGCATGTAGGATGTTGCTGAAAATGTGAATTTCCCTATGGGGATGAATAAAGTATCACCAGAATGAACATTTGCAATTTGTTTCTGTAAAATAAGCATGTTCATGTGAGTAACTAGGAAGAAATACACAAAACGATTTTTGTATATGGTCATCGCGACCCAGTGGATCAGTTTGAAGTGACACTCTTGAACAGTGTTGTACGATCCTAAATGCCTTTAAGTGAAATGAAAAGGAAAAACGTCAAACACTCTGGGTGCTCAACACCCACAAAGTTGTGAACCTAAGATCGCCCCTGTTTAAAAGATGCACACATTTATTTATTTTTAGATTCTTTAAGCTTAAGTTTGGAAGCTAGTACAGCTCCATCAGAAATAGAGGTAAGATCATAAACCCGAACGCACGATTGCTCAGCGGAGAACACTCAAACCTTGCTCCGTAAACATCTTTTTCCTGCATGAAAACGTAAATATTCTGCTTTTGAAATTGATATTTACATTGTCCGAGGCTTGAATTATTTCCTTCATTTCACTGGTATAAAGACCGGAAAACGGGCGCAATTTGCAAGGCGAGGGAACAGTCGAAGCTTTTATTCTATTTGTTTTGCAAAATTTGTACACGCTTAAAATTCATTGTATTACACTGAGCTATTTTTTTTTTTTTTTTTAAACGTGATAGTGTTTTCTCTTGAGTCATATGCAATCATTAGTAGGCTTATTCTGACGCATATTTACCTTTTTTTTTTTTTTTTTTTTTTAAGTGGTAACACATTATTTTTGTCCCCATCAATTTTTAACATTCGATCTAGCTTGATTCTTTGTTGTATTAAATTACTCTCCAGCATGCCTGTTTTGAGTTATTTTAATCCTAAAAACGGGTTTTTGAATGACTTCCTATTTTGTTTCAATGCCTCCTAAAGCATGTTGTTTTTGTATGTGTTTGGATGCAAAAAACTAGAGAATTGTTCATTTATCTAGTTTGTACTTTTGCTCATTGATTATTTCTTTGGATTTTGCATTTTCAGACTGCAGAAATAACAATTTCATATATTTTATTTTTCTCATTGATTTGAATTGCCGTAATCTATTTCAATCGTAGTGGGCTGCAGTATTTCTTGACGTAATTAAGCAAGTACACATCGAGAACTCTTGAGCTCGTGTTGTCTGGCCTCTTATTCTGTGTCTCAGTGTTACTTCGCTGCTGAAATTCATTCGAATCAAATTATTTGTAAAGCACTTCTCAGGGAAAAAAATGGCTACTCAAAGTGCTGTATAAAAACATGGCATAACAAAATCCCCACTAATACAACCAAAACAACTCGTATACAGGCACACACAATGGTTAAAATAACAATCAAATCAAAATAAGTAGTGAAAGAGATAAAATAGGATGATAGCAAGGCACAGACAAGCCATGTGAGGAAAGGGAGGTATATCCACACTGATTGCAGTCAATAGTCTCTGGATTTTCAGCCACTGAAACACTCCAGTGGGGTACTCTCAATTGAGGAAATACAAAAATAGAAAAAAAAAAAAATCAACTGCAGGACGAAATAAAAGTAAGGTTCTATATAGTAAAAGATTAGACGTTAAACAGATAGAAAAATAAAAATGATCAATTCAAATACATATCAAAAAAGTGGGTCTTGAGCCTCCTCTTAAAAATGGCAAGAGTCCTTGCAGAACTGATGTCCTACGGCAGACTGTTCCATAGATGAGGAATGCTGCTTCACCGTAGATTTTGGTCTTCACCCTGGGAACAGTCAACAAGCCGCTGCTAAAGGACCTTGGGGAATGCGAGAGCTGATATAATAAAAGCAAATCAGACCGATAGGATGTTCCAAAAACTATTAAGACATTTAAAAACTAGTAAAAGCACCTTAAAATTGACCCTGGAACGCACAGGTAGCCAATGCAGTAATTTTAAAACTAGGGTAATGTGAACCCTCCCCCTGGTCCCCGTGCTGCTGAGTTTTGCAATAGCTGCAAGATAGCAATACTCTTTTTGGGAAGACCAGAGAGCAGAGCATTACAATAATCTAAACGAGAACATATATAAAAGCATGCATCGGTACCTCCGTATTTGCCTGAGAAAGAAATGAGAGGTCTCTGGCTATATTCTTGATGATAAAAAATAATTTTGTCATGTTTTTGATATGTGGCATAAAATTGAGCTCAGGGTCGAAGATAACGCCCACATTTTTAATATAATCTAAAGTTCTAAAATCTTGTAGTTTTGGTAAAAGTTTCTCTCTCAGACTTTCAGGACCAATGAGTAAAACCTCTGTTTTGACCTGGTGGAGCTGTAGAATGTTTTCTGCCATTCATGACTGGATATCTGAAACACAATTCCAAAGGGTATTTATTGGACTTGTGTCATCAGTGGATACGGCAATGTAGAGCTGGGTGTCATCAGCGTATCTATAGAAGTTGACTCTGTGTCTCCTGATGACATCCCCAAGGGGAAGCATATACAGTACAAAGTACTGGGCCTAAGATTGAACTCTGGGGGAACTCCACAGTTAATTTCATGGGTTCTGGAGGAACATGAATCCAAACCTACAAAAAAATGCCGGTCTGTGAGATAGGAACAAAACCAGTTTAACAGTACCAGAGATGCTCACCAGGTTTCTAAATCGTTTTTAATAAAATGTAGTGATCTACTGTGTCAAAGGCAGCACTGAGATCCAGTAGCACCAGAACTGCGTGTTTATTAAAATCCTTATTATACCTGATATAATTTAAACATTTTAAAAGGACAGTCTTTGTACTGTGGTTGCTCCTAAAAAAAGACTGAAATTTCTCTAAAATGCTGTTTTCTTCTAAAAAAAGAATTCAGCTGAATAAAAATTTCTATTAAGCGTTTCTCAAAAAAAGTAGGTTGGAAACTGGATGGTAGTTATTAGAAATCTTTAAGTCTAAATTGTTCTTTATCAGAACGCCCGACTGGAGAGAGCAATTGACTACATTTAAAATCTGGTCCTCTAATCCATAAAATGTCCTAAAAGAGATGTGGGAATTGTGGATTTTTTGGGGCTGGTTCTGCAAAATCAAGTTAATTGTTCCAATGGCGGCCCGACCAAGATATTCAATTTCTGTTTTGCTTCGGGTGCGGTCCTGTCAATCAAGTTAATTGGTCAGAGTTTCAATACTTCGGGGCCGGGTCGGGTGGGTTATTTTAGGCCTGATTTGACCTCTAATCAGAAATAGACGAAATCGGCGGCATTAGCTCAGGAGGTAGAGCGCTCGTCTCGGGATCAAGTGATCGCAGTTTGAGTCCCGGCTCCTCTGTGTTACATGTCGAAGTGTCCTTGGGTAAGACACTGAACCCCTAATGCCCCCAATAAGCAGGTCGGTGCCTTGCATGGCTGCATGACCGCTATTGGTGTGTGAATGGGTAAGTGTGAAGCACATTGTAAAGCACTTTGGGAGGTCTTCATTGACTTGAAAAGTGCTATAAAAATGCAGACCATTTGCCATTTGGATAAAATAGGAACATTTATTTACGGTTTCAATTTGTCGCGGGCGGACATATTTTGAAGACGCACGCGTGCTTAGCGCATGCGCAAAACTAGCGTTCTGCCTCCCACTACAATTTGCTTAAGGATTGCCTCAAATTTCTCGTTTTCGCTCATTAAAAAGGAGTAGCGACAAACCACAGCGCCTACGATATTAGGCTGCAAAAAGAGCCGCTGGCTATCCTCTGCGAAGCAAAGTTGTAGCTATCCTTGCAACATTTCTGACATGTTTACATCCCAGACGTCGTCATTCCAAGATTCCATCGACGTGGAGGAGAAAGATGAGTACGAAAGCGAGGATCTTGCATCGTACGGCCAGAAGACTCAATTGAACTGCTATTATGCCATTTATCTGTACGAAGGCACCAGGTAACGTTTACCTGTTTCTATCAATGATACGGTTCTTGTGGGGTGAGGGATTGTTTCTTCCGTTTCGCTTGCTCGCTCTCTCTTTACTCGCCTCGGGGTTATTCGTCGAATTTTTCTTTTCCTGCCTTTTCTGCAAAGCACCACGCGTGCATTGGTAAACTAAACATCTGATGATGATGATGATGATAGTGCATATTGTCGTAGATCTGAGGCAACCGAGGAAAATGTGGCTTGGAATCAGACACGCGCAGACTCTACAACCAGTCAGGAGGATTTTAGGTAACACAGGAGTTGTGTGCAGTGCCGCCGTTTTCTGGCTTTTTTTGTCTCACTTTTTCCTCTCACTTTTAGTCGCAGTGGTTGGGCTGCCATTGGAAGCGACATTGCATCTTTATTTCATTTCATTTCATTGCATACATGTCAACCTCCACGGCTCCGTGCCCTTACAAACTGTCATATTTTCCCGTACAAAATACAAAATAATCTTTCACCATATTTTTTTCTAACGTGCTAATTTATGTAGTTTAACATGTTATATTGTACATGTGTTTCGTTATATCATATAGATTGCTAATGAACATTTTGTTGTGAGATCCTGAGTTGCTCGACATGAATGAGGTTTATTATTTAAAAAGGGCAAAAATGAACTAGCTCGGACGTTCACTGTAGAAGGAAAAAATACATGCAAATATAATTAAGTAGAATAATACATTTTCTTATTCAAATTATGAACTCATTTTCTGCATCAAATTATTGTTGGTAATATACTGATTAAAGGGATAACCACAAACCTGTCTTTTTTCATTTTCTCCTTTTATACTTTCATTTTTTCTTAACTTCTTTATCGACATAATAAGTCATAATATAATGCATCAAAGCAAGTAGGCTGTTTGAGAGCCGGCTCTCTTTAATGAGTTGAGCCGAAAAAGCCGGTTCTCCATAAAGAGACGGACTTCCTTTCACTACATCAAATCGCTCGCTTCGTTTGCAACGGGAAAAAAACGATACCGCGGCGAACTGTTTTAACTTGATTGATTTGCCGTTTTGTGAGAGTCGGTGGTACCCATAATTGACAAATTTGCAGTTTTCCGTAAAGATTTTCTCGTACGTCGTACACATCTTAAAATGCATACTAATTGTACTTTGTACGGCAAAAACGTACAGGTTGACAGGTATTAAGATGTGATGTTGGCTCAAATGAATTCCATGGGAAGCCACCAAGGGTGGGCAATGTAGGGAATATTTTAGACCAACGTGGTCCAAACCTATTTCATATCTTTTTCATAAGCTTGCTGCTGTCAAACTGTTGCAATGGCGTGATCTACAGCGGTAGTCGGCAACCATCGGGTCGCAGACCGGTATTGGGCTTTTGGTACCAAGCCCCGTGAGAGGAAAATAATTTGCTCATGTTTTGTTTCTTACATCATATTTATTCATATGTAGATGCATTGTTTTCACCCCTTAGAAAGTCAAAGTTTGGGTGCTTATTATACTGAGGTTTCACAGTACTGTGATCAAACAATTATTGATCTGTTAATAATTATGACTGACGCTTATTTGCTCAGCATTGGATAGGTTGGATATGGATCTTGGATCGCGGCAGTTATCTGTAATGGCATTAGAGTTTAACTCATCTTAGTACTATTTTTACTCACACTGTCACTTTGCACAACGTTATAATGGAGCATTATGGGAAAGGGGTCACCCAAAACAACGTTGTACAACGTGGAACTGTGTGTAAAAGCATTGTGCTGTTGAGATAAGACATAATGCCTTTTCCTATGTCATCTATTAGGAGTGGGTGATGCCGGGATTTTTGGTAACAATCCGATCCAAGTAAATACATGGTAGTATTGATTTTTTTTTCTTAGCATTTTTTTTGCCAAAGCAAAGGCCTTCAACCCACTAAAAACAGGTGGCGACCCACTTTTGGGTCCCGACCGACTAGTTAAGAACCACTGATATAGCCTCTTTGTAGTCTAGTGATTACATTGTGGATCTGGGATTATTCATATAATCATGATTTATTAGTATTGTTATCCGTACGGGCTGTGTCGATAGTCTGACGTTAAATCGGTCTTTGGCACAGAGAGGGTTGCCGACCACTGATCTACAAAGTTATGTTAGTCATTACACTGGTTTACACTTGAAACGCATGATTCTAATGAGGAAACCACTTTAAAAATGGATGTATTCTCTGAAATCATTCATTTCAAGCCCCATCCAAAACAATGTTTTATATCAATGGCCAGAATTGACAGTGAATGAGCTAATAATTAAAACTGGAGTCATCTCATTCTACATCTTTCTTTCACAACTGGTGTTTCATGCTTGGAACACTGCTGTTCTATTTTGTTGTGTATGTTTCTGAAGCTTTCTCCATCTGCGTTCTTTTCAGTAGCTTTCCTTTGCTACCCACAGCTTATTCATTCACTCGTACCACTTTGGTTCCATTCCTTAGCCTGACCCCGATAGACAGCAGCCTGCCGGTGGAGGCGGAACCCGAGCTGCGCACGTATATCTCTAGGAGGCTGAGCAAAGGAGCTCTGCTCGGGGGGATGGGAAACATCGCCACCGTGGAGCTCAGGTGAGCCATACGTCCTCATCCGTGCCAGTGCCCGGCATGGCTTCCATTGGATCAACCCAAAAAGGGAAAAAAATAGGATAATTACGAGGGAAATATTCATCATGTTTAAAAGTTGCAGGACCTTTAGAACAGGTTGACATTTTGCATCTTGAGGGTCTTTTGTATAGGCTTCTCTTGTTCCCTTCGCATGTTCAAAACTCATTGATGTCTTCTCTCCTTATTTCCAGTGTCTACTAAACTGTGCATTTATCATTAAGCCTCCGTTAGTTGTGTGTGTGTTTATTTGTGTGTGTCGCAGCCTTCCCGAGAAGGCAGTGGGCTGCTACTGCTGCCTCCTGGAGCAGGAAAGATCTCCCGAGCAACCCGACGCTGACGGCAGCGGACATGTCATCTGTTTCTTGGGCGGCTCTGAAAAGGGACTCAATTTATATCCTTTTTTCCTTTCTTTCGCAAAGGGGAAATGTCCGCTTTGGACGTTGGTTCCTTGACCATGTGTACGTATAGGCTGGAGCTCGACAAGTATGTTCAAGGCTTACACAGCAGTCTGCAAACACCCGAGGTGCAGATAGAAATAAAAAGTAAAAAACCTCCAAAATGACCTTTTTATGTACTTAGCTGCGTGTGTGTTCTACAGCTGCAAAACCTGGAGACGGAGCTGCGTCCTTATCTGAGCCGCTGGTACGAGGAGTCGGTCATGCACATCTACCGACTGGTGCAGCTGGTGCAGGGCAACATCAGCTTCTTGCTGCATGCCGTAAGTTCAAGCTTTTATAGGATTACGACAGGTACCGTCATCAAATTATACCTGACAAAAATCTATTAAAATGTAGGCTTACTTTTAGTACATGGCAGCAAAAAGCTTTTCTCTTTTTTTACAATACAATAATCCTTCCTTTATCTTGAGGGTTATATTTCAAAATGAGGCAAAATACGTCAAGCAGAAACCTTTATTTCTTTACAATTAATATACAGTTAAATACACTCTTACTACCTGAAACCAAAGAACAAGCCCATTTTACAGACTCAAGCATTTGTCAAGTAATTCTAAGCTGGAAGACTGTTTAGCCAATCAGAAGGCAGAACACAACGCACGATGCAAATCCATCAAGTAGCGAAACTGTGAAAGGTAAACCGCTTTAAAGCGAGTGTTTACTATATTGTCGTTTAATTATGGTTGTCAAGGTGAAATCCAAAATGTCTGCAGGTGATGTTTTTAATCGGGCATGTCAGACACATGGCTCGCAGGCCAGGTGGATGTTTTCTGCATATGTCCAAAAAAGAAGTCTCTAAGTCAGGAGTCGGGAACCTTTTTGACCCAAAAAGTCATGGAAGCAAAAATATTTTCATTTTATTTTTTTTATTTTTGAAAACAAAATACATAAAAAAAAAAACACCAAACCCGCTCTCCAGAAAAAAAGCTTATTTTTCAGGGCATTCTATTTCACTGTGTGACATTTGATGATTTGATCAAATCCATGATGCAGTATTTATCCCATATCAAAATAAATGTAAGTCTTAAAATTTGTCTGACGCAGCTCCTCAAGAGTGTTGAGGCTCATTTTGACTGTCATTTTTTTCCCTAAATAATAGTTTCAAAACAAACTGCAAGCAAAGGTCTTTTGTACAAATGTCACAAAATACTGCAAACACTAAGTGTTTGTATGTAATTTCCTTAAACACGGTGGGCGTGTGCAAGAGAGAGAAGGGAGTGTCTGTGCTGTATGCGTAACACTGACCACCCCTACCGCTCAAATTGCTCCTGCTAATTTGCTGGTGACTTGGGGATTTACAGTTGGTTCCGTAGGTTTCATCATAAAGTGTTTGCAGAGTGAACCTAGATTGCTGAATTAACTTCCATATAAAGGATTCTTTAGCCACGTACAGCCAAAACGGGGTCTGTTGGTGTTGTAACTGTAAACCGTAGTTGAGACAGTGCTATTCATATACTGGACAATAACATGAGGAAATTCTTTGTTGCCCCAACATTGGCTCAGCATGTACAGTCATTCGAATCATACATACTACATTTGCTTGAACTAATTTTTTTTCACCAAGCCAGATGTACTTCATCTGAAGACAAATGGTGCAGTGTTGTCGTTTAGAATCTCTGGATTGTAATTCTTCCTTGTGCTTTGTAGCACTTGAATTTAGTTGCACTACACAATACAGCGACATATAGTGGTCAAATATTACACGGTGTTCCTTAAATATAGGAAGACTGAAATATAATAAAGTGTAGCCATCTGAAAATAAGACATTTTATGTGCAATCCTATTGAAATATATTGACTACTCTATTTGATTGACTTTTTATGTTTCTAGTAATTTATATATATTACAAATATAATTTTATATCTCAGTTGTGTATGCCCATTTGAGATTGAAAACCTCTGCATTAAGAGTTTTACGAAATGCAAATGTCTGCAAGACAAGGCCGTGAATTTATAGCTGCCCAACTTTGCTTTTGTCTGTCCAGGCTCTGAGTCACAATCATGTTGAGGTCACCAATGCGGATGAAAGGACAAAAATGGATGTGTCCCGGTGAGAGGTGTTCTATTTCTTTCTTTTTTTTTTTTTTTTTTTTTTTGTCGTACCATGCATCTTAGTTGATTTGTGACCTCCCAGGTTCATAAAAGCAGCCAGCTTGCAAGGCCTGTCGCAACAAGACACCACGGCAGCCTCGCTCTGCAAGGCCATGTCGGAGGATGCGCATTTGCACCTGACGCTCGATTGTTCCGTCTCGCCGCCCAACATTACCAACACCCGTAAACCGGCAGGGCTCGTACACTCTACCAAGAGAGGCTTTACGTTAACTCGTACGTTTTGTGTTAACAGTTAGCAACCGCTTCTGCGAGGACTGGAGTCAAGCTTTTTTGAATGCCGCCGAACGGGCCAACCCCTTCCTCCTTCGACAAATCCTGGAGAACTTCAAACTGAAGGTGAGCGAACACACCCATCTCTCAGAAGCTTATGCACATGCATATCTTGAGTGTTGGGTGCATTACTGAAAAAAAGGATTGGTTAAAGTCACTAGTTACTTCATTTAAATAGTAACCGTGTTAGCCCCCAGATTACTGACGACCAAAAGAAGCATGTTACTCTCAGAATAACTATCTGGTTACAGATGACCATATTTACTTACATTGAAGGTGACTCCTTAAAACTGCCTAAACTAGCCACATAATAAAAGAATTGGACGAAAATGTGTACACTAATCTTAGGAAGTGTTGAATTCTTCATATTTTTTCTTGTTACTCTTGAGAGATGCAAACAGTCGAGACACTTCCTATCCACTTTATCTTGCCTTTAAACCTTTCAATGATTCTCTTATCCAGATATGAGTCATGTTCTACATGTTATCTTTTTGTCCCATTCATTTTTTGTTCCTGTCTGAGACACACCTCCCCTGCCCATGCACAAGCAAATATGCAGATATAAACCGAACCCACATTCAGTTTATTATTGTACGGTAGTTGTAGATATGGCTTGGATGAGAGTATATGAGGTTTGCAATAAATTACCAGTCCTCCTACTCTGTGCTTGAGACGATGCCACCGTAACTGTAATTGGTAATGTTTCAGTGGTAAGTATAAACATGCCCACCCTTGTGATGTATTGTATTTAAGTGTGTGGGAGATTGAAGGTTAAGTTGTGACTTGGCTAACGAAGGTACTGTGAGAGAACAGAATCCAATGTTATCCATGATCTGCATTTAAAAAGCAGCGGAGTAAGGCACCATGTTGTAACGACAGTTCTTACAAAATGATTTTAATATCTCGTAACAGTACTCCGTAACAATAAAAGTAATTGTGTTCCTTTGTAACGCTGCGTGACTTCACCTTCGTGTCTCTGCAGGCCATCCAAGACATGAACAGCCTGAAACGTTTCGTGCGCCAAGCCGAGATGAGCCACTATGCTCTCTTCCGCTGCTCCCGGTTCCTGCAAGGAGGCGGCAACAGCGACGTGCTTTTGCAGAATGCCAGGGCCGAGCATAGCGACCTGCCTGAGGCCTGCCGCATCATCGCCGTCCTCGAGGAGTTCCTCAGGGAACAGTCTCGGGCCTGATTGCCATTCTGACACTAATAGTTTAATTTCTAGATATTTTAATTAATCTAAGGGGGTAACACAATCCTCATAAAAATATACTTTATCAAGTGACTGTAAAGTAAAATGTGAATCCCTCTATAGGTGTCAAAAAGGATGTGAATATATTTTGGGGTAGTGCTGTACAGTATATACAATGTCTTATCTTAAAACACTAGTGAGATATATGTGTTAGTTGCGTTTTATATAATTATTTAAAATTGTATTTATATTTAATTTCTTTTGTGCGGATGAAATGATACAATTTGTGTTGTCTAAGTCACAACCTTTAATTCTTATTCAAATCAGTTGTAAGCTTGTCTTACAGATTCAAATCATGTCTGTTATATACAGGTTGTATTCATTTTACCAGATGTAGCAAATACTAAAGTTGACATAAGTTGCTTTTTGAATCATTTGAAACACAAATTCCCCCCTATAGTGTAGTTTGTTCATTTTTTTAGACCTAGTATTTTGTATTAGCATGCAATCTTTCCAAGTCAAAAACATAATTTCCATGTATCAGTTCTGAAAGGCAAAGTATATTTATGAATTCTACAAAATGAAGCGATGAGGCTTTTTGACCAGTGCACAAGTTCATCTGTGCGGGATGATTATATCTATTGTGAATCAGATGAGTTGTAATCTACGTATTTGTAATAAACACATGGTCCATTACTTTGCTTATCTTTCCAAGCATGCACAACCAACAATGGGTGTAAATTAATTTATTGACTATTTCAAATCATTTGATGTGTGAAATTAGCCACCATTTGACTCAATAACAAAGTTGAAATTGGGTAAAACGTTTTGAGTAAATTGTGTACTAACATAGGAATAAAGCTCGTTAAAAACAATAAAATAGCATTGACTGCACTACATACAAAAATACATGAAAATATATTTGTCGCAGGTGAACCACTCAATAGATACGTTAATAAATTAAAAATATTCTGCTTGATTGTGGCGTTAAAATAAAGTTTGTCTAGACACCACTAGGTGGGACCAAAGAGGTCATCAGTAATGCTTTTCAGGCCCGTATCAAGAATGAAAGTAATGCATATACTATACATATTCTTGACACGTCAATTCACTAACTGGCTGCCTCTATTTGTCCTGAGAAGAAACTAAACACACTGGCATCAAACCCAGCGTTTGAAAATTGACTGGTAGGCATTGACGAGTTGCATTTTCCTTCACCTCCCTTTAAAACATAAGAGGATTGACACTTCAGGATTATATGCATATAAAATGGCGTCTCACTAAATAATAGGATGAATGATGTGAAGCAGGCAGCAACCGTGCTGGTTGGAGAGTCTTCCAGGTGACGGATGAGGAGCACACGGGTACGAAGACACTTGCGTCTGGTCGTCCCATCACCGTTGTTTGAGAAGCACTCTGTACATGGCGAAGCCCAGCACGGCAAACACGGTGGCGCCCAAACTTGCTCGCAGCCAGAACGTGGAGTTCTTCAGGTCAGCTTGCGCCATGTGCCTGCTCAAAGGCACAGCACACAAGGTCAGTCCGCGACATTCTACACAAATCTGGATTCGTGGTATAAATCACGTGATGGGACAATACATTGAAGGGACAATGTGCAATATTTGACCACTAGATGTCGCTGCAATTTGAATGGCGACTGAAAATGCTAAAAAAGCACAAGGAAGATCTCAAACTACAAAGCGCGTGTTTTTTTATTTTTTAGCCCGGCCTTTCACAACCTTTTTGAGGTACCCTTAGCAGCAAGATGGCAATCAATCATGAACAACCTCTACAGCAGGGGTTGGCAAACTTTTTGACCCAAAGAGCCATAAAAGCAAAGCATTTTAAATTTTTCTTTCGTGAAAGACACACTATACCTTTAAGACAAATTCCACAAAACCGCCAAACTAGCTCACCAGACATAAGTTGGAACAGGGTCTGTTGGTGCAACACCTTGACTATAAACCGTAGTAGAAAGTGCCCTGCATATACTGAACCAAACCCTTGTAAGATACTAGCAGTGCTTCGGCTCTGCATGTATTGAAGCGGTTTTTGTGCACACTATCATTGAAAGTCACAGAGAACATATCTGGCTTGCAAGCCGTAGGTTCCCATACCCTGCTCTTCAGATTATGTACAGCTTTTTCATGGCTAAGTTTAAGCAATTTTTAAGGAGTTTAAAGACAATTTTTTTCAAATTTCCTGGTGCAATTATAAGAAAAAAAATGATTGTGAATCTTGTGTTTTGTAGATCCACAAATATATCTGCGATTTACATAAGTAATTTTTAATCTTGCCTGCTTATCGACCACTACACGATTTTTAGCTCGAGTCAGTCGCGAATGTAGCTTACATTTTCAGTCGCAGAAAGTTCTTCCCATTACAATTTACCACTGGGAAACACTACAATCATTTTTTTTTTGCATGACTCATAATAAATTGAGATGTAATCCTGGCAGTAATACACATTTCATAAAGCCCTGTTTAGGTGGGGTGAGACCCATAGGGGGCAATGAGGCTTCATTGAGCAATGCCATAGAAACCAATGCCAGCTGCAGTTAATCATGAGGGAAGAATAAATGCACTGGCAAAGCAAAGCGACCAGGGAGCAAGCAGTGTCAGCGTCATTTTTAAGCAGACTTGTTGCGAAATACGGCAGCATTTACAAGGACTTCACCCAAATTTCAAGCACTTTACAATGAATGAAAGCATTACAATTCAAGCATTTTCAAGCATTTCACGCACCTGTACGATCCCTGCCTCTAATCTAGGTGAGCCTCGTTTTATATGAAATACATACAAGCTTTAGACAACAATTACTTAAAAATATAAATATGTAAAGCTTAGTTCACGTCTTTTTGTTTACTAGAGGAGAGGTGTAACCCTGGGCACAAAGATTTCCATCTGCTGCAGGGACGTCAAACTTTTGGTCTAGCGTGTGACGTCATCCACTCCGCTGTTGCTAAACTTGAGCATAGCACCCCGAGGCCATCCTGTTAATCCGTTAATAAACAACAAAAGGACACTGCTGGAAGTGTGAATTTCCCTACAGGGATAAATAAAGTATCTATCTATTTATCTTATTATTTGAAATCAATAGTTTTCTTAGTAGGAGGCACTAAGTAATGCACAGTCCCTTTAAATTATTATTTCAACATTTAAATCTGGCACTAGAAGTCACCACTTTTCCTAAATACTAAAAAAATTAAAAGTTATTTTTGCTGCACTGAACTTTAAGATTTAATTACCCAAGTCCAGGGGTGGGCCAACTAAGGCCTGCGGGCCACATACGACACACTAAGCCATTTAGTCCGGCTTGTTCAACAAAAGGTTTCTAAAAATATAATATGTATAACTGTAAAAAATACTGCTAACATTTGTTTTGCTAGCAGAATTGTCCCCCATGTCCATTGTTTTGTTTTTTATAAATATAAATTTATAAATAAATTTAAAAAAACACGCCTTTTTTTCTAGTTGTGCATTTATGAAGCTATTAAAAAAAATATAAATATATGTGCTAAAAGGGGCATATTGTTCTTTTGAGTATTTCAAAACAAAGTTTTGTTAAATATTTTTTTCATAAATGCATATAAAAAAAATATTTTTTTTTTCTTCTTTTTCAAATTTCTCAAATTTGAGACAAATGGAATCAATCATTTTTTATTCTTGAGCCAATTTATTTAAACCAATGCAAACCGCGACTCAACGTTCAGCCACCCTTGATGTAGTCTGTTCATATTTGCAAAGACAGCCGATTGGATGTAATTTCTCAATTCAATCCCATTGTTCACTGCTACACCCTTCTCCTGGCAGTTCCTTTGTCACACCCAGGAATGTTGGCCACATTTTCCTAATTTATTTCCAACTTGTTGGCATTTGTTTGCTCACACATACCCAGAATAATGCAGTAAATAAGCAATTTTTGGGTCTGGTGTACTGTCAATGTCCCATAAGACGGACTGAAAAAGATTCTATTGATCAGGAGTATAGACTTGATCACACACTACAGGGAACTACAACCAAAAAGGCAAGCGCTGTATTTCTACACAAAGGTGCGCGACTACGGCAAAACACGCTGGACATATCAACCTGTTGTGAATGACCCTGCGCAGTTGGGCCTTAATGCTGCGCAGCAACTCCATCTTGAGGAGGTTCTGACAGAGGCAATAGGTGCACTTGTTGCAGGCGCACATGCATCGAAGTCGGACGTGGCTGCGGGGGGAAGAACACACACGAGAGCGCGTGTATGCGCATGCAAAACTGACAACATGTAGAGAACCTGGAGGTACCTGGAAGGCAGGATTATGAGGTACTTATTGTTTTAAAAAATAAAAATAGAGCAAATGTTTAAAGAAGGCCGTGTATTGGTTCCCTTGAATAACATTCAATCAATCAAGGCTGCCACTTAGTAGTAAGCCCCTAAATCTCAACAAGTGAACTTTTATCCGGTCAGGGCAAAGTGGTTTAAATTGCTCAGGTTCAGACGATGGCATTAGCAGAGAGCTCAAATGAGATTTCCAGAGCTTACTACTGGTTAATCGACTCAAGAAGCCAATCTGATCAGGGTGATTTCAAGGAGTCAAAGCACACTTCTGCAAGTCCCGTAAATTTTTTTTAAGGTTTCATGTCGACAGCCTGCTGTGTTCAAAATCAACATACGAAATGAAAATTTACTTCAAGACAGACATCATTTGCAGTGTAGTAAACTTGAGAATTTTGATATACGAGTTTTATTTGGAAGAAAAATCTTGCTCAGCATCACTAGAGACCACTCACTGCCAGCATCAGCTTGTTTCAGTTTGCGCATGTAAACTGCTACAGATAAACTTTTTGGATCTTTACGTTTATTTAACTCATTCAGTGCCATGTTCAAGCATTGTCCCTGAGTGCCGAAACGTTAAAAAAAGTTATGTTTTTGATAAATATTCTAAAGGCTTTGACGCTGCTGATCATCTCAAGTCACATTTCTTTGTATAGCCCTTAAACACAAAATGTCTCAAACGACTGCACAGGCCAGAATTACACCATCCCCTAAGATCAACATGCATGCAAGGAAAAACTCAATACCTCAACATGAGGGAAAATAAGAAACCTTGAGAAGGGGCAACACAAGTGGTAATCCCCCTTCCAGGATGACCAGGCTCCAACAGATGTAGCATTGGGTTGCCATTCTGACACTAATAGTTTAATTTCTAGATATTTACACATAAACAAAACAATATAAAAACAGGAACATTAGCCTAGATGGTAAGGCGCCCGCTTTGAGACTGGGAGGTCGGTGGTTCGCGCCCCGGCCGAGTCATTCCTAAGACTTAAAAAGTGGTCGGCGGCGCCCTCTGTTGGCTGCGGCTGCATCGGCTCGCTACAACGGGTCAGGTGCAATCGACATTTCGTTCTGTGTACATTGTCACACAGAATGACAATACAAGGAAATAATTATTATTATTATTATTATTATTATATCAGTAAGTAAAAAGCCTTTGGAAACTGTTTCAGTATGACATATCGCCACTAGATGGCAGGAGTGGCTTTAATCAGCTCTTTGTCAACACACTTGGTGCCTTGTTTTGTTTTGTGTGTTTACAGTCACCGTTTGACACTATGCAGTGTGTCAGAGGCCCATACACCGTGTATACGCAGTGCGTGCTGTGGCTCTTTAACTCTCACAGTTAAAAGTACAGATTGTATAACGACTCAAAGCTTTATTCTTTCTAAAAAAGATGACAAAGTGACTTTGGGGAAGATGTTTCGGCCACTTTAGACATGAAAACCCGAATCGTGATAACAGACTTTCTTATTGGTACAATATGGTGGCTCGTTTAATTGCTGTACATATATCTATATACATGTACAGCAACAAACATCTGGGTCAGAAAAGTTCTTGCATCGTTCATGCATAAGTTTAGTGTTCTTGCAATAAAATTTTATTTTGCAAGCAAAGTGTCCTTGTGTTTATGGAAAGCATTGTTTAGATATAGTAAGTTTCACAAATAAATTATGTATATATATATATATATATATATATATATTTATATATAAATATATAAAAATAAACACCAAAGTGAAAGTTCGGCCTGAAATGCATCCTTTCACAAAAAGCTGTTTTTCTCAGAATTTTTCCTGGAAACGAATATTTTCAAGAAAGTTCGCAATGTTCAATGTTGTTCACTACACAATGGTAAAAGCTAGAAGTATTTTTTTCCAATAAAAGAGGAGGGCTCAAACTTTCTTTAAATGTGTCCTTTGCCTATATAGCTACAGGGCTAAATTTCGGTTGGCCTTCAAAAATGAGTCAAAATGGCATAAATTGTCCGGCACGTCACTTAGTGTTTGAGGGTAACGTCTGTTACTCATCGAGTTAAAGTTCCAGTAACTTTAATTTTAAGTTAAAGTTAAAGAGCTTACAAATCAACACTCTCTCAATCTTATACCTGTGAACCTCAGCAAATTGCTCCCTGTATTACCGTTGCAAATCTTCCGTAATAAGGGTTAATCAACCTTGCAAAACAACAGAGCATGTATTCATCCACAAAAAGACAGACTACAGACGCTGTCCAACCTACTAACGAGTTAGTTCTGGACTATTGTTCGTAAGTTGAATTTGTTCCTAAGTTGCTTTAGTGCTATATTTTGTATGTTTAAGCTTTGTATAAGTAACCTGTATTGTTTTTTTTACTAAAAAAAAAATTAGGATAATAATATGCTCTATAAAAAGATAAATAAAGTGAAGTTTTACTTACTTTTGGGATTTGCGTGTCAAGAGGTTCTCCTCAGTGTTAAAAAGTGGCCGGAAAAAAAGCGTTCTGAACATTTTCTCAAACGCATCAAGCTTTCCTATTCCACTTTCGTTTCAAAAGAACCGGCTCACCTCTGCCTTACACTTCACACTAAACATATTGAATGGATGCACAAGATATTTAATGACAAAAACATCAAAGTTCTTAGAGCATTAGCTATACAGTACACATTGTAATAATTACACACGAACCGGGAAGTAGAAGCCGGATTTAGTTTTCGGTGTGGATGTTGGGTGACCTCTCACAGCGCCACAGTACTGTCCTTTACTCAGAAAAAGGTGCACACAATACAAAATCTAACTTACAGCAATGTCCGGATATATTTCGACATCCCTAAAAAAAGGATCGTATCTGCAACGAGTAACTAAAACGATCAGGAGTAGAGACGAGGTGGGCAAAAAGGAGAGCAATTTGAAATAATATATATCATTAAATTAAAAAGAACATAAAAACGTGGAAAACATAAAAATTGACAAGTAGGCGATTTTCATCGCTCCACCGTTGTTACGGCGACTGCCTCCTTGATAAATACTCATAATAAACTTGTAATATCTGATTTATTACTTTATTTTTATGTTTAATTACTACCTAAATGTGCTATAGGTGATCAAGAAGATGTGTTTATTAGGTATTTAGGGTTAACTTGGATGCCTTTGGGAGGACAGCAACAGACCACTTAGTCTTGAAATATTTCATATCAGGAAACTTTGCCCGTTAGACAAGAAATTTAAGCAGTTCCCTGGAACAGGTTAAGCTCGTAGAAGGAGGTATCACTGTACACGTAACAAAAAGGTTAGTTAGACCAGTTTTTAGGGCTAAAAAGCTCAGAAATTAAACAAGCATGGAGAAGAAGAACATAACTGTCATGCTGCATACAAATAAACTGGCAGTAGGAGTGAAATCAGCCCCAAGTGCAAATGCTTTATAAATTAAGAAAAAAAACATTGTGGGGTTTTTTTTTTTTCCACCAATCATGTTGGTTTTGTTAAGTACTCTGAACCCTTAACTTGATCTGGTTTTAAAACCTAAGAGGTAAGCTGAGGGCTAATGGTTTGAATACTCACGGGTACATGGCCATGGTGGTGATCCTTGTGTAAATGTCTTTGCCAGGGCTGTCGGTCGTGTTGCATGTAAATGGCTGAGGTGGATGGAGTTTGTGTTTGCGGCAAAACTCATGTGGCGAAAGGCTGTACTGCTGCCGCACTTCGTGAAGGTCCGACTTGGCAGCTATCACCACGCATGGGGTCTTGCTGTCTATCAAGTAGCGCTGCCAAACACACACACACAATCACAGCTTCACGAGTTGTTTAGGTCAGAAACTCTCTAAATCAGATTATTTTTGATGGGATCTAAAAACCCAGTCCATGAGAACTAAACATTTATAATGTACAGCACATTTTTAGGGTTGGTGTGTGACAAAATTGCACACAAGAAAATACCTTAAACATTTTGGCGCAGTATTCAAAAGAATGCGGATTGCTGACGTCGTAGACCAAGCAGACAACATCACAAGCAAGGTCCACCTCTGACATGAAGTCAAAATCTGGCATCATCTCATGGAGCTGGCGGGAAAAAAAGCCCACCAAATAATAACTCTGGACAGGTTAAAGGCCACAAAACAGAAGACACGGGACTTGTACACATTTTCATAGCCAAATTAAAGCATTTTAAGGACTGAAATCGAACATTTTTGAATTTGAATGAAAATACTGGTGTGAATCATGTATTTCGCAGAGCCACAGATATATCTGCGATTTACACATGCGTTTTCTAATCTTGCGCAGGCATTTATCAAGACATTGATTTTAGATATTGAGTAAATCGCGAATATAATTGTGGATTTGAACAATGTGTGTGTAAATGTTTTTACGACAAGTCTCTCCCCATATAGGTGTTAAATGACAGTAATATGTACCTTAAACTTTTCAGTTCTTCCCATTACAATTTACTACTGGAAAAACGCTGCCTTATTTTTTTACATGTCCATAATCGATGCGAAATCCTGGCACTAATACATATTTCCTAGTGCCATGTTTGGGTGCAGCATGCACCTGTCATCTTGGGTGGGACCCATAGGAGGCAATGACCCTTCATAGGACAATGCCATACACAATAACACCAGCTGATGTTAATCACAAGGGAAGAAATGCAATAGCAAAGCAAAGCCACCAAAAAGTAGTGTCAGCGTCATTGTTAATTAGACTTGTTGCAAACCTGGCAACAATTTCGACCACTTCACTCAAAATTCAAGCACTTTTCAATCCTTTAAAACTTAACATTAAAAGTGAAGAATGTTAAAGGATTTCAAGCACACTTTTGAACCCTTAGTACATACAAAAAAAAAATAGAAATCAGCGCACATCAGTATTTGTTCCTTTAGATTGATCCATTGAATGAACTCTCAAATGCCAGTTATATTAAAATAAAGTTTTAGCTCTTATAGTAAAAATCCTGACCGTAAATACAATTGATAATGGTTAAGTCACCTACCAGCAGATACTTTTCTTGACCATACACGTATGTTGTGCTGATGGCGTATAAGGACTTGTGATCTTCTCTGATACGCCTCTGTTGCTATGATAACAATAACAAATCCCAGAAGGGTCACATGAGACAACATGACAGACAGCCAGTTGACCACACAGTCTCAACAATGATTTCATGGATTTTCCCCACACTCTCGGCTAACTATAAAACTCCCATTTGGCACAGAATGGTTAACAGACCTGGAGGTTCTTTCCTAAGAAGGCCTGCAAGAAGCCACTTTTCCCGCTGGTTCGGGCCCCGAGGACGTTGCAGCGAAATACACTGCGCTGGGTCTGTTTCTTCTGCAGGTCAATTCGTTTGTTTCGGGTTACTGAAAATACAGAAAAGGGGCAAATGTTTTGATTTGTTATTGTTCAGAAGAGAGAGAAAAAAGGGGCTACCTGTGATAGCAGCTGCTTGTGACTCCTGCTCACAGATGATTGAGTAGCCCAGGTAACCCAAATATTCTAAACTCCGTTGGACATCCAGGTATGTCGTTAACCTGCATGGCAGTTGCAGCACGTTTTTTTTTCAGCTTCCATTTTAAATCAAAACACACAGGAGACATCTGACTCACGTCCACTGGGAGAGGTACCCCTGGTATGTAATCCATCCCTTTTCATTGGTGCACACTGTGTGGTTTACGTCCGGACCCCATGGCATGTAGGGAAATACTTTGAACAGGTCTTTCACCTCGTCTGGTGAAAGTGCACAATCCCTGTCCTGAAAACACAAAGGCTATTCAGTATCGGGCTATTAAAAAAAAAAAAAAAAAAAAAAACATTACGGCTCCGTGTGAAACAGATTTTGTCATTTAGATATTTTGGATTTGGGCATTTATCTGTAAATTTGACATGTGTCCTTCGGCAATATCCATAATATCAAAAACTATCAATTGTAAGATATCTTAAAACAAATATCTACGAATATTGTTTCTAGGTTTTTTTGAATGTCCATCAGTGTTACCATTTAAAAACCATGGTTTGCAGTGTCTAGTTTTTTTTTTTTATACAAGGGAACATTTTCAATGCATTTATGTACATATGTATCAGTTGGCTAATGTATGCTTAAATATGTGGCTGAGGGAAACATGTACACAGACTTATGGATGGCAGTACGTATGTGACAAAAACAATTGAGGAAGAAAACCTGGGGCAATTTCAAATTTCAATTTTTGCTCCAGCAACTCACTTTGTCATGCTTGTCAAAAACACTCTGGAGAAACATGTAAGCATTGTGGTTGAGCTCTGTGGTGCAGTCTGCCGGGATCTTAACGCTGCAAGAAGAATAATCATTAATCTTCTCCCCCTTGAAAGCGTTCTACAAATCAGATGTCCAACATTTTGTGCCACATACACGGGGAAAAGATATTCCTGCGTAAGCTCCAAGTCGTCGTCGTAACCAAACTGCCTAAGCACGGTCCAGGTGGTCTCGTGTCGACCACGCTGAATGAAGAGGGTGTGCAGGAAAAGAAAGCCTAAATACAGAGATAAGGTTAGCAAACAATGATGATCTCACGTTCAATCTAATAAAGGAACAGTCAGATGATTTGCAGACCTTTTAGTGTGAGCCCGTTGTCCTTGACGCCATCAGCCATGTTTTTTCGGACTACGTTTTTCACGTCCTCTAAGGCTTGGGATGCCAGTGGCGTGTTGAAACATGTTCTCTACATAAAGACAAAGCCAGCTTTTCACAATAGAGCATAAATGGGAATCACATTTCTTAACCCCAAATATGACATGATGAGGAAAAATGACCTGGAAGAAGTTGAGCTCGTTGTCGTTGAGGATGCCATCATTGTCCAGGTCTGACACTTTAAAGATTCGAGTTAAAGCCTTAATGCAAGAGGGCTTCAGCTGAAAGACAAATCCACTTGCATCTTAGCATATGAGCAAACAAATGATCTACTTTTAGCCAACGTCAGCCACCTCACCTCCTTTTCTTCTGGACAGTACAGAGGCCCTGTTGGGTGCAACACAGCCTTCTGAGCATAGTAGAACAGCTCAGAGATGTTCTTAAGATTTTTGGCAGAGCACTATGAAAAAAAAAACACTGTTTGAAGGACAATAATATATTCCAAAACAAATCACTCAATGACTACGTAAATTGACTACAGTGTGCTTACCTTTTGCAAAACATTAAAATAATCATATTTACTGCTAATACCATGTAATCTCTAGTAGAAAGTTAAGGGAAATACAAGGCTGAATCTTATAGCTGTCAATGAAAACCACATTTATCTCCCTAAAAAAACTGAAAAATAACCACATTCCCTCCTAGAGGATTCTCGTCAATCTGTCATTGACATTGAGAGAACACCTCAAATGCCTTTGGGTAGTGAGAATGTCTCTTAACTTGGATTTGAAATTTCAGGCTCACTTCCCTCATCTAAATATATTCAAAGCAAGAATGTAGTTTGTATAAAAAAAGTGATGCTGATCATGACAACAAACTGGTCAGATGCATCTCTCAGCTGAGGCACAACCTAACACCGGCCTTCAGACTTTGGGAAACATCTTGTCTGGCCCCTTTGCCAGAGAAGCACTGGAGGCATGTTGCGTTAAACCCCTCTTCCATATTAATAAGGCGTCAGAGGGGTTGAGCGTTCCTTACACCAGAACCTCATATGGATCTTCTACAATTTGCATATTGACCAAACATAAGTGTTGATGATGCCCTCATTAACATGATCCACAGGATCTGTATGTACAGCACATACAGATTCAGACTTTCGCAAGGAGGCTAGTTTTTTTTAATAATCGATCAAGCCTTGTTTTGGACTTTATTTTTTGTGCTAGCCTGCTCTGTGAAAAAAAGAAAATGCAGAATTTCTGCAAAAACAGGCCAAGAGCTGCTTCTTGCTATTTAGTGTGAAAAACACATGTGTAATGATATACCAGTTAATAATGTTTAATAATTTTACAGATAATGGCGTAGAATTCGTACTCCCAGCCAAACTACGAAAAAAAAAACTCGCTCTTATAGTCCGGAAAATATGGTAAGTAAATAAGTTAATGATATTATCAGACAAATATCTCGTCCATGGATTGGAAAAGGTTGGGATCACTGGGTTAAAAAGAATGTGGATGCTGTCTAACAGATTACACCCATCAAGAACAAACCCACTCACCCAGTTATACTATGGAAGAAATGAACAGCTGCTCTTTCAGTCATAGAATAATTATGCTTGAATGTGAGACTTTTTCAAAATTTCATTGATTAAATGTGTAGTTATTTGGTGTTCAAATTGTACAATTCTTGTGATTATTGGGTGAATTTCTCCGTTTTGTCGACTGCTACATGGTATAATTTCCTGTAAAGGATCATGAAATTAGTAGCCAACCTATCACTTTGATTTTTAGATAACAGGTAGAAAGAAAGGTATAAAAGTGAATAGCTAAATGTGTAATGATAGATTGTCTGAACTATTTTCGTTCGTATGCGCCCAAATTTAGATATCTTCTCTGCTTTGGATTTGCATTTAAACTGCAAACAGGTCACCGAAACAGTTGCCTCATTAAAAAGTAAGGTCATGTTGCAGACACCTGACAAGAAACAAATTCTATCATGACAATAACCCATTGCCAAAGTCACCCACTGATATCGATCCATTAATAGTTGGCATGAAAACAAGGTCAGCAATCTTTGGGTGTTACCCCCACAAGAGGCTGTTTAAAATCTTACTTTACAGCTAGCTAAGATATGACAAATTCTGACTTCAAAATTAGAATACATCTTTGTCACAAAATGACGCCACCAAAACATTTCAGTAACCGAATTTGTGGATACATTCTGAATCCAGACACTGGTCTGCTCAAGATATCTTACCTCTACACATGTCTCAATGTCCTGGTATTGATTCATTATTGGTAGGATGGTTTCCATGCTGCTGTGTTCCACCAGGTCAGACTTGTTGCCCACTAGGATTAATGGCACCCTAGGAAAAAAATGTAAAATGAGTAAGAATCCCAAAACAATAAGATCTTAAAACAGTTATCAAATACAAAAATGTGTGTTAATACCATTCTTCAGACAAATATTCATACTGTACCCCAAACACTTAAATACAAAACTGTCTTAGAAAATAATATTGATAGTTATTGATTTTCTGTAATGCAATTAAAAACAAAAAGTTATACAATCTGGATTAGTTACAAATCAACTAAAATATTACAAGCCTCTCATTTTTGTAATACTGCTGAATCTTAGCCTACTAGCACACTTCATAATGATATTCTAATATTTTAAAACAAATGTTTTTGTCATAATCAACCATATTAAAACAGAAACCCTTAATATTTCATTTGATTTGTAACAAATCCATAATGCATGACATTTTTCTTTTTTAATTCGGTTACAGAAAATAAAGAACTTCATCACAATATTCAAATTTTCTGAGACAGTTTTGTGGTTGTCAATACAAATTCACAATACTAGTTTTGAATGTCTCTCCAAAGACTACTGGGAGATAATCATAAAAAAAATATATATTTCCCTAAATAGCTCTAAATGATTGTAATGATTCTTAATTTTTTCCTGATTGTATAACAAGTGCTGTATAATGGTGGCTTGTTTTAATCCTCTATTATCATGTCATGTTCTAAACATTCTTTGTAAAGAATTTTAATCACATTTCATCTTAATGATAATAAAGAAAATCTTGAATCTTTATTATAAAAATGTTACTTTCTTAAGCCATTAAGTGCCATGATTATTTTACTACCAAATATAAGAATGAATAAAATTGTTTTAAAATTTGGGAATTCAGCGGTTTCTTATGGATGTTAAAATGTTAAAATTAAGGTTTTTCTAGATTTACATCCACTGCCAATTTTTAGATCATTTATGAGTTTAAAGTGCCCAGACCTTTGTATTGTGATTGTGCTTATTCAGAGGGAGTCAAGCTCAAAGCATGTAAAGAGGTGAAAATCTGTTTACTTAGGGAAAGAAATGATACCTCATAAATATAACACATACCTGCTGTCTTTGTCTATTCTGTCATTGATGAGGGGAATCCAATGGCTTGTCACCTGGAAGCAGAGAACACAACATTGAGCAGTCTCAACAAATACCCACACAAAAAAACCCAAAAATAAGAAATCCACTTAGTATGGCATTTGGTGGATTGTTCAGGTGTAGTTAATTGGTTGTAGTTCCATTGAGACACAGTCAAGCTAAATCAACAGCAGCCTGGTTCCCTGCTCACCTTTTCGATTGACTTTTTGTTGTTAACGGAGTAAACGATGCAGATGACGTTTGCCTGTGAAAGGGAAGTAGTGCAAATTAGACTTCCATTTTAGAAGGAAATGAATGGAAAATATTTAAGCACTGGAACACGTGATAAAATAAACTCACTTTAGATATTTCTTGAAATAGTTGTTCATCTGACTGCTCTGCTTCTACAAGACGCAAACAAATATGAAAGGCATTTTACAAGTCACCAGAATCACAAAGTTATAATGGCAAAAAGTACTTTATGTTGACTTGTAGCAGCAAACAAAACATATTGATCACTAATATTGTTTTACATCAAACTGTTTTGGGGGGGCAATCAATCACGGCACATTAAAACAAATAAGAGTGAGCACATGGCGAACGCGTTATCTCAATGGAGAAAAGCCTCAGTCCTGAATTCAAGCCACCAAATTGGGACCGATGGCGCAACTAATGGTTAACATTTTACAAATCACTATCACAAACAACATCAAACCTGTCAACATGTATGTTTTCCCTGTATTTAATATATTTTTTTATCATTTCAAATTGTGTATGCTGCATTCAAATTTTTGCACCAGAAAAAAAAATAACAGCGATAACTTGTTTTTTTGTTAGACCGATCTCTTATGCCCATTTCAGCTCTAATCCAGATCACCTGGGGCGGCAGTAGCTGAGGAGGTAGAGCGATCGTTTTAGGATTAAGGGATCCCAGTTCGAATCCCGGCTTGTCCGTGTTACATGCCGAAGTGTCCTTGGGTAAGACACTGAACCCCAATACCCCCAATAAGCAGGTTAGCGCCTTACATGGCTGCACAGATCACGGCCGCTATTGGGAAATGTGAAGCACAATGTAAAGCGCTTTGGGAAGTCATTGACTTGAAAAGCGCTATATAAATGCAGATCATTTCATTTCACCTCGGTGACTGGTAACAGACAACATAATCGTAGGTTGCCAATATCATCACTTTAATGTTATCCTCAATCAAGCATTTATTTAGTAAGCAGAGTAAACTTGTTAACATAAATTATATTTACTTTTATTCTACATAGTCTATCTTGCAGAGTGAATAGGTGCTGCATCGTATTTGTTAGCTTAATAAGGGGAGTAATTGGCCGAGGTTGACAGGTATGCAATATAATACCCGAGTAATCCACAATGTGTGTAGGGACCCTCTCCGGTGTGACATCAGCAGGGATGGTGATCTCCTCAGCTCGCAGAGGAACCTGACAATAAGTGGAGAAAAAGTCGGGTCAATAAGCAGAAATTTGTTTGTGGAACCAACAGTTTCAAATATAAGCACCACCTCGTCAGGAAACTCCTCACTGACCAGAGACATTATCAGAGACGTTTTGCCCACCTTGGCTGCAAAAAAAAAAAAAAAAAAAAAACAATGCATATAAAAATCGCAGGTCATCCACGTGCTATCTATAATGACATTTGTTATGTCAGCAGTTTAGTTTGAGCTTTATAATTTGTCCATGAGACTCTTCACAGTTTACTGCAACGAAATATAATATTTAAGAATTGACATTTTAAAATGAAGAGCAGTTTCCACTGAACGACTCAAGTGCTATCTATTAGCCTCCTCGCTAACAGAGTTTAAGCGGATAAAGCGCTTTGCAGCCCAAACACACGCGCTACTTACGCTCCCCGACAAGCAGTATCCTCACGTCCTTCCTCATGTTTGAAAAAGGTATTCTCCAGGTTTTAGGGAAAGTCTATAGCTTCATGAAGCCTCCTCGTTAACCGTCCCTAGTTTTCTTCACTAGGCCCAGCTACTGTCAAAATAGGACGGCGCCTTTGTAGGACAAAACGGACGGTCGCTTTTCACGTTCTTCGCGCGTTACGTCACAGAAAAACAATTCGCCGGCTCCGAGCTACTTCATTTTAAAAACAGCCGTCTGTTATCTGCTGAATGGAATTCATGCTTTCGGCATTCACAGAACATTTCTTAGTTGTTTCGTGAACATGCCTGACCTCCACTAACCGGCGACTACGGCGAGTCGGGAGGAGTCAAACTTCAATTTTGTATTATAAAACATGGTGTGCTGCCCTCAGGTGTCAGTGGAGCAGTACTGCAAGTCGGTGGATGCATAGTGATTTAAACCGACCCTGAGGAGCCAGTGTTATGACGAGAAATGCACCCATGTCGAAATTTGCATCCCGGACGTTGACGTTGGATCATTTGTACTAGAAAAAAATGACACCGTTGCTGTGACAATGTTAGGCACAGGATGATCTGCTTACTCAAGTAAAATAACAAATACAATTATTGACGTGTTGCGTCTCGTTTGGCGATGAGAAGAAAACACGTTCGTCTCCCGTTTATCTGTTGATGATTTGACACTTCATTTCAGCATAATAGGCTTTATGGTAGAGTGCATAACAGTTTCAATACGAGCAATTTGAGTAGAAAAAGGCAAAATAAACATGTTACCTGCTCAAAAGTGATTTATATACGGCGTGCCTTACCGTCTGATTAGATTCACAACAAATAAAAAGACGAAATGGTTTAAGTTGTATTACATCCCCAACAAATGCAAGACGAAGTGGTTTTGGTTATATGTTCGCCATTACATTCCCGAAAAGTGATATAAAACGAGGTAAAAGTGGTTATCGTAGCTACGGGTAGCAAATCTCGGCAGGCGTGCATTTCTCGACATAACACTGGCAACACGGACTGTGCAAGAGCGGGAGAAGAGGGGAACTTAAAGGGCCGCTCGGAAGCACAACACGTAAAGCCTGTCTTTTGTAACAAAAGCTAAGTTAAACAAAACTGCATGAACAGAGACAAAGAAAAACAATGAGAGAAACTTTGGCCTGAACTGAACGTAACTATTGACATTTTAGGCCAGACCATCCCAAAATTCAAGTCGAGCTCAGGATCAGGGTTACGATCTTACCACTAGGCTGTATGTGGCGGACAAAACATTTTCTCGCTTGCGAAGGTCTTGCTCGTCTCTGAGGTGTCTGACCTTTTACTATTAAATCAACACAACAAAATATTTCATTGTGCAGCTCATTCTCTTCAAGTTTAACGGCTGTTGGCTTGATCGCTTTGCTGGATTACTGCCCCTTTCCCATTCATAGTTTGTGAAACCGGTGATGTTTTTCAACTATCCAACTTGGAATCTGATTGGCTTAGCCCACTCCTTTTTGAACACTGATGTTACGGTAAACAGCCTTCTAGAGTTTTTGCGAAGGCCTCTTGGTAAATTTCTGAGCCTAGTAACAACGAACGGCTGAGAAATGATTGATTAAATGCTTAAATATGAAAGCACATATCTGGAAGCAGCACAACCAGGACAAAGCAATGAAAGGAAGCTGACAATTTGGGAAATTTCAATAAGAATTGATGGACAGAATATAATTATCATCACCTGATCTAAATATTTTTAGGCCAGCAGAGACGACTTACTACTTTGTGAAAATCACATTGCACATACGATACAGTAAAGACAAAACTATTCACTTCCAAAGGGCCATTTACTCATCATCTAGGACAAAGGTGTCAAACTAATTTTTCACAAAGGGCCAGATAACCGTAATGGCTGTCCTCAAAGGGATTGATGGAAGTTGTAATTAAAAATGTAATTAAATGGTATGTAAAATAACTATCAATTTATTAATAATTAAGTGACAACTATTGTGTTGGAGAAAAAAATGTCGCTACACATATGCAGCCTTCCAGGAAGGCGAAAAAACACACAGCTAAGACAAAAATGTCGCTTGGCTAAAAACAGTGGGGACGGCAAAGACAAACCCCTTCATGCGGAAGATAGTGATATGCACTCGCCTCACAAGAAGATAAATAGGTGGCGTTCCTATGATGAGACAGGATTTTATTGACATTCCTATGGAGACAGATATGATGGCGTGACTAATTCCTGGTATGCTTTTCTTGATGTGCGCACATGCGAAGGTGAAATTCCATGCTTGAAGCATCGCCTCTGGCGTTCTGTAGGGACTAAATAAAAGGGGTAATTACCTTATTAGAGGATTCAATCACGCAAATGCCTGGTGGCGCATTTAATGTCGTGGACCAAATGTAAAGATTTATAAATTGGTTTCAGGATCTGTCAAGGTTGATTGGAAATGATCAACAACAGATTTGTGTTTTGTGATACTGTTTTATTAAAGGTGCTAGATGGAATTTGGATCTTTTTTACTCACTGACGCCATCTTCTGGCGTGTTTTATATTTGAAAGCTCTGTCAAGCTCCTTATGGCGGGTGTGCAAGTACGTGCATGTCTTAGATGTGCTCGAATACATTCCTTTTTCATCTTATTAGGGGTTTCGGTTAGCATTTGGACTGTACTTGAAACAGGCCTTTTCTTACTTTTTCCATTTTCATGCTACACTAATGAAGAACTGTGGTGACGAGCATAACCCTGCATCCCCTTTCCTCCTACCTAATATGTTCAGTGGCCCAAACAGCTTTGCTAACAGTAAGCTAAAAGCAGATAAGTGCAGAGGGAAAAAATCACAAGGGCTCTTTGAACTTAGTTGGGCATCTTTAAGAAATATGAGAGATTTTCTACTTTCAACTTTTTTAAGGACACGTCAAACGACACACCCCACCTTTATTAACAAGAATATCCGTAACCAAATAAATACTCTAAGACTACATCCCAACCTTTTGAAAGCAGTCAATGTTATTTATTGGGCTTTCAATTTTTATGCATGAAACACAATAAGTCTAAAAAATATTAAAAAACAAAGAACACGAACTAGTTTAAAACCGTAAGTGGCAAACTTTACTAAAAAGGAAAACTAATGTGATAGCGGTTTATTCCCGCACAGACTTAGTTCCACTGCAAGATAAGGCAGCCGTATCCTAAAATACAAGTATTGAGTCTTTTTTTTTATTAAGAAGAAAAAACACATTAGATTTTAAACAACAAAAAATCAGAAGGCGTTTGTAAATGCTGCAGCGAGGCTTTTAACTAAGACTAGAAAGTTTGATCACATTACACCGATTTTAGCTGACCTGCATTGGCTCCCTGTTAGCTTAAGATGTGATTTTAGGGTTCTGTTGGTAGTATACAAAATCATGCATGGACTTGCTCCCTCATATCTTTCAGATTTAATTTCCCCCTATGTTCCGGTCCGGAGCCTTCGCTCGGAAAATGCTTGTCTACTAGTGATCCCAAGAGGCCAGATGAGCTCTGCAGGTTCGAGAGCGTTCTCCATTCGGGTCCCGGTGCTGAGATTCGATCTGCAACCTCATGGAAATGTTTAAATCTAAACTTAAAACACACTTCTATTCTATAGCATATGAATAACCTATATTTCATGTCGACAATTTATGTGTATTATTTGCCCTCATGTAGGTTTTAGATCAGGGGATGGTGTCATAATAGTCTGTGGTTTGCAATAATCTGTGGTCTGTGCAGCCCTTTTGAGACTCATTGTGATTAAGGGCAATACAAATAGACATGACTTGTAAGGGGATAAAATCAGTAGTCAAACGCATAAACATAGAAGTGTTGGGGAGTAAAAAGCAAATCAGGTTCAGGATAAAAACAATTGCTTGGTAGAAAACATAGTTGTCAGAACTACATACATTATGTAATTGCAAAACAGTGTAGACAAATATTATTTAAAAGTAACTCAATACTTAAAAGGACAGTGTGTATTATTTGACCCCTAGATGTCGCTATAGGTTGTGCAACCAAGAATCAGTGCTAAAAAGCACAAGGAAAAATACAACTACAGAGACTCAAGGTGACCAAAACGCGACATATCACTTTTCATTTTTCCCCAGCCTTTATTGAGGTTTTTGAGTAGCCGTAGCAGCAGGATGGCATACAATTATGTCAGCTCCCTTTAGGCAAGGCTGTTCATAATTAAAGGGATTGTGTGATAGTAAGTGCCTTCTCGTGGTACAAAAAAACTACCTAGTAAGAAAATTAACATACATTTTAATACCTGGCAAAAATACACGGACTATCATACCAATGATATCTTTTATAAAAAATCATAGGTATAGAAATATGTATTCCTTTTCAGGGTGGAATCCTTTCTTAGATCAGCGCCATATTCTTCCGGAATCCTGCCACCACACTGACGTGTATCACTGGTCCTCCCTTTTGCCAGAAAACATTGTCATCTGGTGGTCAAAAATTACACATTGAGGCTTTAAAATAAATGCAAACTTCTCCACCTCCGAGTATTACAAAAACATCAAATGTATATATGATAGTTAATGTAGTTTTTGCTCACTATTTAAATAATTATTGATTTTTTTTTATGTTTTTACCATTTTAGTAATACACACTTTCCCTTTAACACTACTAAAGGGACATAAAATAGTTGAGCGCTGGTAACCATTCAGATGTTTAAGTTTTCGGCACTTTTTCCTTTTTTGGCCTCAGCTGCAAAGACAAAACAAAAAAAGTATGATGCCTTCACTTATTTCCATGCTTACTGGTGTAATCTCGTGATACCAGATGCCTGGACATGACCTATCTGAGGGACTCCTGATTTGGGCCACAGTCTCTTGTAGAATTACTGTTGCTTTCTGTGCAGAGTCAAGTCAAGTCAAGTCATTTTTATTTGTATAGCCCTAAATCACGAAAAGTCTCAAAGGGCTTCACAGATTATTACACTATATTACAGACTATTTTTCAGCCGACGAGAAGAGTAGGTTATTCATATGCTATGGAGTAGAAGTGAGTTTTAAGCTTAGATTTAAACATTTCCACTGAGATTGCAGATCAGATCTCAGGGGGAAGAGCATTCCACAGCACCGGTGCCCGGATGGAGAACGCTCTCGAACCCGCAGAACACTTCTTTGCTCTTGGGATCACCAGAAGACCGGCAGTCTCAGATCGTAGGCTTCAGACCCGGACATAGGGGCAAATCATATCTGAAAGATAAGAGGGAGCAAGTCCATGTATGATTTTGTATAATACTAAGATTGAGGAAAATAAGCCAGAACTTGTCATCAAACTTTATCCACAGAAACCGAATAACTTTCAAAAAATGACACAATTATGTGTTGTAATTTACAAATACTCTCACAAATGGAGGCATTTGAAAGTAATCAATGCAATACTCAATTTAACCACAATTTAAGAAAACTGTCAATTTGTTAAGACCTTGAGAATGAAATGTACAACTTGGGATAATGGGTTTATATACAATGCATCCGGAAAGTATTCACAGCGCTTCACTTTTTCCACATTTGGTTTTGTTACAGCCTCATTCCAAATTGTATTAATTTAATCTTTTATATCAAAATTCTACACAAAATACTCCATTATGACAATGTGAAAATGTTTTTTTTTATTTTTTATTTATTTATTAAAAATAGAAAACTAAGAAATCACATTTACATAAGTATTCACAGCATTTGCTTAATACTTCGTTGATCCACCTTTGGCAGCAAATACAGCCTCAAGTCTTTTTGAATATGATCCCACAAGTTTAGCACACCTATCTTTAGGCAGTTTTGCCCATTCTTCTTTGCAATAAGTCTCAAGCTTAATCAGGTTGGATGGGAGACGTTTGTGCACAGCCATTTTCAGATCTCTCTAGAAATGTTCGATCGGATTCAAGTCTGGACTCTGGCTGGGCCACTCCAGGACATTCATGAAGTGGTTCTGAAGCCAATCTTTTGAGATCTTGGCTGTGTGCTTTGTGTCGTTGTCCTGCTGAAAAATGAACCTTCATCTCAGCCTGAGGTCAAGAGCGCTCTGGAGCAGGTTTTCATCCAGGATATCTCTATATATTGCTGCATTCATTTTTCCTTCTATCCTGACTAGTCTGCCAGTTCCTGCTGCTGAAAAACATCCCCACAGCATGATGCTGCCACCACCATGCTTCACTGTAGGGATGGTATTGGCCTGGTGATGAGCGGTGCCTGGTTTACTCCAAACATGCCGCCTGGCATTCACACCAAAGAGTTCAATCTTTGTCTCATCAGACCAGAGAATTTTGTTTCTCATGGTCTGAGAGTCATTCAGGTGCTTTTTGGCAAATTCCAGACGGGCTTCCATGTTCCTTTTACTAAGGAGTGGCTTTCGTCTGGCCACTCTACCATACAGGCCTGATTGGTGGATTGCTGCAGAGATGGATGTCCTTCTGGAAGGTTCTCCTCTCTCCACAGAGGAACGCTGGAGCTCTGACAGAGTGACCATCGGGTTCTTGGTCACCTCCCTGACTAAGGCCCTTCTTCCCCGATCGCTCAGTTTATAAGGCCGGCCAGCTCTAGGAAGAGTCCTGGTGGTTCCAAATGTCTTCCATTTACGAATAATGGAGGCCACTGTGCTCATTGGGACCTTCAAAGCAGCAGAATTTTTTCTGTATCCTTCCCCAGATCTGTGCTTCAAGACAATCCTGTCTCGTAGGTCTACAGACAGTTCTTTTGACTTCATGCTTGGTGTTTGTGCTCTGACATGCACACTCAACTGTGGGACCTTATAGACAGGTGTGTGCCTTTCCAAATAATGTCCAATCAACTGAATTTACTGCAGGTGGACTCCAATTAAGCTGTAGAAAGATCTCAAGGATGATCAGTGGAAATAAGATGCACCTGAGCTCAATTTTGAGCTTCATGGCAAAGGCTGTGAATACTTATGTAAATGTGATTTCTTAGTTTTCTATTTTAATTCTCATCTCTCATCTCATTAGCCGTACCGCTTATCCTCAAGTAGGGTCGCGGGGGGCTGGAGCCCATCCCAGCAATCATCGGGCAGTGGGCAGGGGACACCCTGAACTGGTTGCCAGCCAATCGCAGGGCACACAGGGACAGACAACTCATTCGCTCATTCACACCTAGGGACAATTTGGACCGGCCAATTAACCTGAAATGTATGTCTTTGGAATGTGGGAGGAAACCGGAGTGCCCGGAGGAAACCCACGCAAGCACGGGGAGAACATACAAACTCCGCACAGAAAGTCTGGAGCTGGATTTGAACCCACGACAGGTTCCCATGACATGAACTGTGCCGCACAAGCGCTAACCACTGCGCCGCCGTGTCTATTTTAATTAATTCAAAAAAAGTTTAAAAAAAAAAAAACGTTTTCACATTGTCATAATGGAGTATTTTGTGTAGAATTTTGAGATAAGATATTCAATTAATATAATTTGGAATGAGGCTGTAACATAACAAAATGTGGAAAAAGTGAAGCGCTGTGAATACTTTCCGGATGCACTGTATCTATTCACAATTCAGGCATTTAACTGTACTTCACGGTTTCAAAAGTTGAAAAACGAGAAAACCTTTAGGCACTTTATTTAGTCAAAACAACAAATATAAGGTGAGCAGAGGTGGAGGTGATTATGTGGGTGTGACATTTATGGTTCAAAAGGGTGAACGTTTGTACAAACACAAAAAAATGCCTTACCATTTATTACTCACAATGATTAAAAATACATAATAGCTCTAATAAGAAATTCTAATGTGACTGAATTAACAGTTGAAAAAGTAAGTCATATATAATTACTAAAAAGTATTATACAAATATGTACAAAATAACACAAAGATTTGATTAAATTAGTGCTGTCAAACACTAATGATTCGCAGAGTGCAATACACCATGTGAAAGAAAAACAATGGAAGAACATTTTTGTTGTGTTAAGTAGAGTCCTTTCCATCTGAAGACGCACAGGAATAATGTATTGTTTTTCTCAAACCCAGAAGTCTTTGCATACTGTACCTAAATATGCCTCAATTAACCAGGAACCCCCAATTGTTTAAGGAATTGACAACCTTGTATCAGTTAAGTACATGTAATGCCGTCTCTGGGAACTATGGAAAGTCTTTGGAAAGATACTGGAGAGTATTCTTGTGGAGGCCGAGATGGATAGAATCGAGATAATGTAGAAATCTGATGGAAGAAGAGGACAACTTCACGTCATTGCACTTAAGACAGTTTCAATTTGTATGTCGCTAAGAAAGAGACATTGTGGCCTTACCGTCGTTTCACCTTGCCTTGCTCCTTAATCTGCTCTGACCTGCAGATGGTGCGCAGGGCTGGCAAATAATCCACAGCAGTTGCGCATCTGTTGCCCATCGTTCCAAATATTCCGCCACACACCAAATTCTCCATTAAGTCTCTCCTCTGCCCAACAATCCTGAAACAATCAATGTGCTTATTTTTGCGCTGGAGAAGGTTTCACACAAACTAAATGTTATTGGGTGTATGTTGAACTTACATGGGCCGACAAAGGCTGCTCTGAGTGAAGCTGTAACAATTGCAATGAGAAGCCACAGGGAGTGAGAGTTCTGCTGCTGTGTCGGCCCTGAGCTGCCCATCTAGTAACTGGGCCTGATCCCAGGCCTCACCCACAGAGACCCGACACTTGTGAAAGCTGAGTGCTTCCACCGCAGCCCGGATCTCCAGAGCCTGTTCAACCATTTCCCAGCTCAACGTTTCCACCTCAAACTTGGACTCATCTGTCATCCCGTCCTTGAGAACTGCACTGACCTGCAGAGGGCCCCTGTGTGAATTACCCCCATAGAGTAAAGAGTCCATGTTAGACAAATTGTCGAAAAAGTCACTCATTGACTGTATGCACTTCGAGACAGGAACACTCTTCAAATATTCAGCAGCAGTCAATGGTTTCCCTTTTTTAATCTTAGGAATCGGGCTTTCCGCAGTGGCCTCTGTGGCCTTTTCCTGCTGCTTTCCAAGAGAGAGAAAACACTCCTCTGAGTCAGAATCAGAGTGCAGTCCATCGTGGTCCGGTAGAGTGCGTCTTTTCTTTATCATCCTGTCGGATATTTTAATTGGACTTCCGTCAACTGAGCAATCGGCTGAATGAGTCGAGTGTGGAGGCACTGCATCAGATGGCTGGGAGTCGAGTACAAATTCAGAAAGCGGCACTGGTTTGTAGCTGGAGATCAACTGCGTGCATGGTAAAGGTAAGAGGGTTTCCATGTTGGAGTAGAGCAAGTTTACCCCACGTTGAGTACTTTCCATCAGTAGCTTCCAGCAGGTCATCTCATTTGTCCGAGTCTGTTAATGACATTAAAAATAAGCAAAAGTTTCAAAATAAACAATCAATTACTACAGAATATTTTAAATATACTATTACGTTAATAAACCATTGATTTTTGATGAAAGTGGTTCTTATCATGTAGAGGTCAACCGATTTTTTTACACATTCATTGTCTTTTTTTTTCTCCAACCCCCTTTGTGACTACCTTCAACTAAAATGGCGAGGAAATCTAGCAAACAAGCACTAAAGCAGACAACACTGGTGTTTCACTCGCCTTCACGTGAAGGCAAACTCAGATTTTCCTATTCTTCTCAGCGCTTCTTCTTCACGTAGCTCAGGAGGTAGAGCGCTCGTCTTGGGATCAAGGGATCCCAGTTCGAATCCCGGCTCGTCCGTGTTACATGTCGAAGTGGAATTGGGTAAGACACTGAACCCCTAATACCCCCAATAAGCAGGTGCCTTAAATGGCTGCACGGCCGCTATTGGGAAATGTGGAGCACATTGTAAAGTGCTTTGGGAAGTCATTGACTTGAAAAGCGCTATATAAATGCAGACCATTTCATAGAACGAGTGTCGCGATTATAGTAAATATAATGTGTTTTGCTTTTAAGAAATATTGATTAATGTGATTAAAGACTACAGAAGAATACCACACTTATTAGTCATGGTAGATGTGTTGAATTTGTAATGTGTTTACAGTAAAATGTTTGGGCGCTATTAACGTTCTATTTGTATTCATAAAAAAATATTCTTTGTGTCTTTTTGCATTATTATAAATTCCTTATGCCAATCTCCAAGCTTTTACAGCAAACGAATAATGGCACCAAATAACGGTTATCCGCCTCCTCTTAAAACTAATAATTGGTATCAGCCCTGAAAAGCCCATATCAGTTGATCCTTAGTATTAAGTGCTAGAAGTTGTAATGTCAATTGCTTTAAGATCTTAGAAAGCAGTGCGTGTCAATAATGTACCTGAAGCTGCTCCCAAACATTTCTCTTAGGTTCGATATTCAAAAGGCCAAGCCGGCTTTCTGCACAGCCACTTTCGAATGGAGGTTGAGGGTTTTTTGAAAGCAGTTCACACTCATCCCCTACTTCATAGATTGTCTGTCGCTTCAGTTCATTTCCTGATTTCAAAAGCACACACTTAACTTTATTGTCAAATTATGTCAATACGTACACTCATGATATGACAAACACTTACCACTTGGGTTTGTGTTGTCAGACAGTGATGTGAGTTTGCGCCCTCCACCACTACGAGCCCAGCATTGCAATTGTAATAAACTCTGCCTGATATCACAGTTGTTGAGTTTAAGCAGTGTGCTGATGTCACATTGATCTGTCCTTGTGTCCTCAGCCAGACACAACAGTCGTAGGTAACTGCTTACATCCAACTATGGGAGAAAATTTGTCATTTTTGTCCGACTCAATTGTGGGGTGAGTAAATCTCCAAAGAGGCTGCTACTCACCAAAGAGGGAGTTTCGAAATGGATCTCTTCAAAGTTACCATCAAATATGGTTCTAAATCCTGGGTCTGTAAATCATCAAATTAGTCAGCAGGTCAAACGTAGACATAGAGTCAGGACTCACACTCAAATTCATGAGTGCAAATGCAAAATGTAGCCATAATTCTGTCAAATATATGTTGATTTAACCAATGTAACAACAACAATAGTAATAGTAATGATGTTTTAGATAATCAGAGTAGTCCATAATATGATATACTAAATGGGCAAAAAAGGAACTCGTCCCCTTAAAACAATTTGCATATATACTTATTTTTGTGACTTGAGTGCTTCTACTCACCAGTGGTGGTGAGGATGACCGGTCTCTTTGTTGTTCCCATGAACGTTTTGATGGCAGCAAGAAAACCAGCATCATCTTCAAAAATAACATCCACTTCTTCAAACAAGATGAGAGAGGTGGCTGTTCGCTTGTTCTGTTCCTCATTCTCTTTTGTTGCAAAAGCTGAAGGTGACTTGATCTTAGTGGTTGCTTTCTTAGGGTCTGCTTGAGCTTTTGCTTGCTTGAGAGGGGCTATAAAATGGAGAAACAAGCCCTCTAGATATTCCCTGGAGGTATCTTTGTAAATATTTTTGTCAAGTAACAAAGTATTTACCATTTTCGTCCTCTAGCTTAGTGCTTAAGGATTCCTTGTTGCTAGGTTGGCCGGTTTTGAAAAAGTTAGCCAAAGTGCTTGGCGTGAGGGCTCCTTGTTTAGTAATTCTTGGGAAGTTGGGAGGTTTCCTGGGAGATGAAATAACCTTGCGTGGAGAGTTTGGTTTTCCTGGATGACAGACAAATGTAGGCAGTAGAAAAAAACTTTATGACGTATATGTAATTAATACACCAAAATTTAGCCAGCATAGTCAGACATTTTTGTCCGTACTTGGTGAGGATGTACGCTTGCCAGTACAGCTGCTTGTGTTGTAGCTGTTAAAGAAGGTGGACTTGATGGCATTGATTCCTTTACTGTCCACCTGGTGCGACTGAGTTGCCTCCTTCAGTTGGGACAGAATGAGACGGCCACTCCGTTGAGATGAAGCGTTTACCTCAAACACCTTGAAAGACCAAAAAGGGACATGGAGATATCGTACATGTAATGCGGAGGTACGTACAGGACAGTTTAATTGCGACTATAAGCCGCAACTTTTCCCCCAAGCTTTTAACCCAGCAGCTTATGCAACCATTTTATGTATTATTTTCTAACGACCGCCAGGAGCGCCCGAGCAGTAAAAAGAAGAGTGAGACACGTGGAATGTGCCCAGGAAGACACAAGTTTAATGTAACTTTGCGCGAGGAATAAAACTAGCATGAACAGACCCTCTTCGTGGAAAAGGTGTCAATCCAAAGGGGAGCGCTAACTATCATATTGGGAATCATTATATGAGTCTGCTTATTTGTAAATGGAAATAATGAGGCAAAACGAGCAGATTACAAGAAGCAATGTCCAACGAAGCAGAAATGTTTAAGGCAGATTTCTATTCATCTGTCAACATTATAGTGTGTTATGGAGTAAATATTTGACACTTTTGGATTTTATGGATTGTCCTTGATGAAACCAAGCCATTCTCAGACATTCAAAGGAGTTGAAGACAGCTCAGGGGATGACCAGGTGAGTTACGTCGGCTTTATTGTTTTCGGGTATCTTGTTTCAGACCGATAATGTTCATTAGATGACTATATTTTGAAATAGTCATCATATCTTGAATCCCAAGAGTTTACGTTTTGTAATAGTATGTGGCATGACATATTTCAGTGAGTGGTAACATCGTACAGATACGTATTTGTCAAAGGTCCCACGGCCCAACAGTGTGCTATCGGAACGTTAAGGGGTTAAATTACCGTATATTATTACAACTCCTTCTGTGTACCGTCATTCTTTGTTAATATCTCATGATTCAATGTGTGTGAATATAGTCAGATGCGGCTTATGTATGCACAAAATGTTTTTTCCGTTAAAAATCTACTCGGTGGGGATTATAATCTGAATTTTACAGTAGTGTGTCATTATTTTGGATCCTTACTTTAAAACCTAACTCCTGAGCACAGGCATAAACTGAGGCAGTCTTTCCTATTCCCGTAGGTCCTGTAATAAGGACCGTATTGCACAATGAGTCCTCTGCAAATAAGGGGTCCTCATCGCCACACTCCCAGTCTGAGTCTGCATAAAAGAACAAATATTCAGACAGTCCACCTAAAAAAAAAGATAAAAATAATTTTGAATGGCATACCATTGCTGACTTCTTGCTTCTTTTCACTAAGCTTATTTCTCTCTTCCCTGTCTGCACGAAGCTTCCATTCTTTCAGCCAACTACAAAAAAATAAAATAAAAGTACGGAATAAGTAAAACGTTTTTTGAATGGGGGGGACTATACTTTTTGCTTACCTATGCAGCCTTCTCACTGAAGCAGTGTTGCCAATGATATCACTGCAATGCTGTGGTTGATATTTTTCTGTCCATAACACATCCTCCTTAAACTCAACTAAAGAACACAAGATTTACCATGATTTGTACTGTGGGCAAAATAATATATATATATATATATATATATATATATATATATATATATATATAAAATTAAAAAACACTAGGTTTAACAAAGTGTATCATTCTAGGTAGTGGAATTGTAAGAGGTACCATCATAATAACTCACATTTCTTGCCAGCTTCATGAGATACATCATCTACCACCACAACAGAATCATCTTTTTTGGGCGCAGTCTCGTCCTTGGCTTTATCCAATCTATCCTTCTGGGCTTTTCTTGCGCATCTTGCCCTCTTTGATGGCTTTGGCTCAAAGGTGCTATTGTTTTCTTCCTTCCGAGCAGACCGCTGTTTCTTGGATATTTTGGGGACTGTGTCGTCCATTCTTTTTCTTTTCCCTCCAGCTGGCTCGGGTGAGGGCTGAGTGCTTGCAGGCTCTGTAAAAAAAGCAAACAATGTGTCCTTGTTTTTGAATTTCAGTGTATCATACAATTTATATAAGAAATTACATTTCGTTCTTCATTTCAGGATTACTTTTACAGTGTTTTTGTGTCGGGTGCTTAAGTGATGTCCAGGTAGGACTCACCGAAAGTCTGTTGGTGATCAACACGTCTGGCCAAGAAGCGAGGCAGCAACGTCTTCCCAGGAAAGAGAGGATTCGAAGAGACGATCTCTTCAACTAGAAACTCACGAGATTTTTCAGACATCTCTTCCCTCCAGCCTGAACTCTGGGGTTGTGGGGATAACCGTAGTTACATAATAAATTAAGTCAAGTCATATTCATTTGTATAGCGCTTAATCACAACGCAATTCTTTTAAATCTGTTACAATCTAGGAATGTCGGAAAGCAAACAAATCTGAAAAAACAACAACAACAACAACAAAAAAAACAACAAAAAACACCTAGAATGCAAAGACTATCGTCTTCTTGATCAACTTACTTGTTCAGGAAACACTATAGGTTCTGCCTTTGTCTTCACATCCAAAGATCCATTTAAATATCGGTTGTAATCAGGCACTTGCAAGTAAAGCTCATTTAGATGGCACAGTTGGGGAGACACAGGCCAAGGCAGATGCCGAAGAGGACAATCTGTCATTGTACAAAAGGCAAATAAATTTAATCGAAAACTTTCAAAAACTCGAAAGTAAGTGCAGACAAAATATATAATCGACAATACCATTTGGCATTTGCATTATGTGTATAACTGGTTGCATTGAGGCACAAGAAAGGGTGTATGTCTCTTTGGCGAGGGCAACCTTGGCCATCTGCTTCTTGAAGGAGTCAGGCAGGCCACTCTTGAGAAATTCTCTACGAGCCCTTAACTGCTCTTCATCTTGGGGGTTTTCAGAGAAGTCTGGGCTGCTCTCATCAGTGACGGAAATCACTGCAGATGCGTTGAGTGTTTTCTTCAAGGTTGGCAAGTTTCCTTTGGAGTCTTTTACAAACACAACACAATCATTCAGGGGCCTGAAAGCAAAAGCGACGTGACTAAAACTGAAAATGGGAATCATTACCTGAGGAAACTTTGCCCAACACGTCATTTAAATTACGTAGAGATTTCTTAGTTTTACATTTAAGCAGTCTCTTAGGTAAAGCACCCTGTTCGTCCTCCAGGCAGATGACATCATCCTGAAATCAAGTTCCAAGTCAAAGTGACACAGAGCTTGAAAATGTAGTTTTTTGATTAAGTTATACCTCATCTTCATAATAACTCTTTGCTATTGAAGCTGGTCTCCTTGACGAACGCCTTAAGGTGCTCTCGTTTTCAACAGGATTTTTCTTCATCTGTCGAGTGGCCTTCGCTTTGGCTACCAGTTTTTTTGCCTTTTTTGTTTTGGAATTATCCGATGACTTAAAACAAACATAAAAGCAGGAAAGCACACCTTGTGAGTACCTTTTAATTTTGTAGTTTATCAGTTACCCATTACAACATAATAACATTATCTTACATTACAGGCTAAAGAATGATTTCTGCGTCCTCCAGAAACTCGTCTCAATTTTAGCCTGATGGGACATATTAATGAATCAATGGACCAGCATAGGGTAAACCGTTATTATGCAATCAACAACACTAATAATGCTTTACCTGATTGGACTCTCTTTGGCATCAGGTGGAGAGACCATCTCTGCTACATAGACTCCGTGTTTAGACTTTTTATTGTGTGCTAATGTAACACACATCTCCAAAGAATCCTTCAATCTGTTTTTTCCCCCAAAAGATGATGTTCCTGAAGTTTCATCAGCTAGCTTAATACGGGCCTCTCTCAGAGATCTCCTCACAGCCAGATTAGAAGAGTTTGAGCAAGGGTTTGGCTCCTGTTGATTGTCATCACTTTTAGTGGTTTCCTTTCCCTTTTCAGAACTTTTATGACATGTTCTTTGTGGTTTTGTTTTAGCCGCAATTTTGTTTCCCTGAGAGTCGTTTTCCTCCACATCTTTTTCTGCTGATTGATTTTGCCTAGCCTGGTTCTTGCCCAGCTTTCCTTTGAAACCATCCATGCTAGGTTGTTTGAATGCAGCCATGAACTGTCGTCTTTCAACGTCAGGGTACTTGGGGGTTGATTCACTCTCATGTACAGTCAGGTCAAGATCCTCCTCTTCAAGAACTACATTGGATTTCCGTTTGGCCATTACAGGTGCAATGTGAGGAGGCGACGCTTCTTTAGTCAGACTTTTTGCACTCTTTCTCAGACTATTGAGAGAAGCCCCCGTGCTTTCAGGTTTTTCCACTTGTGGCTTTGGTGAAATGGTGTGCATTTGAGCTTGAAATGTGATAGTTTTAGGTGAGACTTGGACTGACACCTCTGTAGATTCTACATTTAGTTTTGATTTAGGGGTGTCCAACTGGTGACTGTCCATTTCAGCAGCAACTGCAGTTATTTCTTTCCCATCAGACTGCACATTGACCTTGTTGTGAACACGGACAAAATCCTCATAAGAAATCATGACTGTATTGCTTTTGTGTTCAGAGCCTTCATTGTCATCAACCTCCGTGATGACAGGACAAGGCCTTTCTGACTCATTCTTCTCAGTTTTAATTTGACGATCCTCTTTTAGTTTTTTCTTCTTTGAATTGTGGACTGCTCTCCTTTTAACAGGTTTCACATCGTCTTTAACAAGAGACACTGAAGAGGAAGAAATATTGACTGACACATCTTGTTCAGATTTTGAGGCACATTGGTGCTGATCATCTTTCAGAGCCTGATGAACAGGCTGACAAGTATCGCGCTCCATCACAAGATTAGACGTATTGGTGCTAATCTGCGCCAGCAAAGCAGCTGTATCACTGCCAACGACTGCACAGATACTTCTCGAGTCCAATGCAAAGCTGGAGTCCTCTACAGTTGGGCAGCTTTCCACATCATTTGAGACATTACCTTCAAGATGCATACATTCACTTGCTGTTTTAGTGGTTTTCCTCTTACATCTAATAGTCTGTTTTACTGTGACTTCTGAGTTAGTGTGTTCTTCTGAAAACTTCTGACCATTTTCTTTAAGGCATTCTGATGGTTTGGGCTTTGCTTTCGAAGTCAGGGGGCTACGACTAAAGTAGTCCATGATGTTATTGGAGCGAGGAGGTGAGAATGTTTTTTCCACAGCTTTAGCCACAGGAGAGAAGTAACTGGTGATTGTTTTCCCAACAGCCCTAGCTGCATCTTTGCTAGATTTTATGCAAGGCTGTAAACACAATAAGTGGAAGTAACATTTATATATGATACATACAATGTAATAGCAATCAATAAGTGAAAATACCTGTGTGTCAAAATCCTCTATGCTGGATGCCATTGCCACAACGCCAGCCATACTTCACAACCTAAGTCAAAGACATTGACTATAAGAATATGACGGCCCAGTTAAGTCAAGTCACTTTTGTTTGTATAGCCCTTAGTCACAAGATGTCTGAAAGGGCTGCACAGGATTACAATTTCACCATCCCTTACGCCGGGCAATTTCCACTAAAACTATATTGAAATGTGGCTTAATACATTTGGCATTTGTTGATAAAAGAGCGAGCTCAGTGGTCTCCAAACTACGGCCCGCGGGCTAGATACACCCGGTCTTTACATTTGGTCCACGCCCCACTGAAAAATAGCAGAAAACATTATTACAGACAGGAAAGAACAGGCAGACTCCAAAGTTTGACGCATTTTGGGCGCTCATTTCTGTAACTAGATTCGGGCCCTCCATTTTTATGGTAACATATGGTAAATGCTCTGCATTTATATCGCGCTTTTCAAGTCAATGACGACTCCCTAAAGCGCATTTACCATACCACATTCACACACACTCACACAACATTAGCGACCCTGCAGCCATGCAAGGCGTCAACGTATAAAAAGGCATTGGGTTTGATCTCATTATTACAGTATCTTTAGTCACAGTGCCAGAAATAAATGTTAATTTTGTTGTAAACTTTACATGTTACAGTTATAATAAAGTTGTTTACATTATCTATAATAAAATGGAAGGATAGAACATAATTTACCTTAGTGTAATAATAAAGTCTTCTGCCTTTTTTGGTCCAGTGCTCTGACAACTAATCTGAACTTTGATCTGTTAAGACGGAAATGTATGTTCCATGAACTTTTTCTTTTAGAACCCAGAATGTTATTCCCCCCCCCAAAAAAAAGAGTATTATTTATTTTTTTGCTTTTTTTGTGGTGTGAAGAATCCCGAGAAAGCTATTTGTTTATCTATTCTTAAAATGTAATGATTGACTTTGACTTTTGTTCTGTGAAGAATCCAGAAATGTTATAGGATCGTGGCTTTCTGGAAAATCATTTTTCACATTTAGCTCCTGCAAGCGTCACCTTTTTATGTGGCCCTCACAGGTAAAAGTTTGGAAACACCTGTTCTCGATAATCAATTTCACCTCGAATGTGAATTATAATGCCATATTGACATTAAATGTAAGATTAGTAATTTAGGAACTGTGGTTGCTCTAAATGCTGAGTGTTAACAGAGTTTGTGGTAGCTTAAAAAGATCAATATACATGTATGTTTTCACCAAGAGAAAACATTAACGTTATTGTGAAACTAGGCAAATAAATTTTGCACATACTCACATAAATGTTGACACGGAGAGCAGCACTTGTGGTTCTTCTCCAAGGTGAAGTGACTTTCTAAACGGCTTACCAAAAACCACTTCAGGCCTCGTTTCTGTCAACGTTTTTTTCTCGACAGCAAAATAAGACAATAACAATCTATCGGTTGCTTGCATGGACGTAGTCTCTCACAGAAAACAACAAGCTAGCAACGACAGCTGTAAATTGGTCCAAGTACGGTTCCACTTCACTATTCTCCAAACTGGTCCAGGCATTTTGCTAGCACAGCCTTTGGGCGTACGAACAAGACATGTAAGTGTCATATGAATGTTATCCAAAACGTCGACTTTGTAAGTCTAAAAAAGTTACTCGGGACGAGTGTTTCAAAAACGCGCCAGAGTTCTTCAGAAGGAAGAGCGCCAAACATACAGGACACTCTGCGTCGACCGATTTCACCAATGGAAGGCGAGCACATGATGACGCTATTTCCGGCCACCGTTCCAAATCAAAAATGGAGCCCAACTGGTTATATTACAATGCAGTGATTTAGATTACAGCTACTTCTACTGTGTGATGTGATTTATTTTATTTGGCATATATGTGTAGGTTCATATTTCTTTGTATGTTAAGATTTGTCGATTTAATAGCGTTCTTTCTCGTGGTGTTACGGTAGGACGTTTTTTTTTTGGGGTTTTCATTGCGTGACGTCATTAAGCACGCACCGTTATGTTTTACGTACAGTAGTGTGTAGATTGCCGTGTTGAATTGAATAGGTCCATGGTCTAAATCAGGGGTGTCAAACTCATTTAAGCTCGGGGGCCACACGATAAAACAAACATTCTCTCGGGGGCCGGACTAGTTGATTAGAGAGAAAGAAAAAAAAAGTTAGAAAGAAATAATAGAAAGATAGGGAGAGAATGGTAGAGAGGGTGGGACAAAAACGAGAGAGAGAGAGAGCGTGAGAAACAAGAGATAAAAACAGAAATAGTGAGAAAAAGAGAAAAAGAATGAAATCCAAAGAGAAATAGAAAGAGAGAAAAAGAGGAGAGAAGGAGAGAAAAGGGAAAGACAGAGGGGGAAACCAAGAGACCGAGAGCAAGAAAAGGAAAAAATTAAGAGAGAGCAAAAGAAGTTAAAAAGACAGAGAGAAAGAGACAAAAAGGAACAAAGAAGGAGAAAAAAAGACAGAGAGTGAAAGAGAGTTAGAGAGAGTGAGAGGAAAATGGAGGAAGAGAGAGAGAGAAAGAGAGATTAGAGAGATAGAAATACAAGTGCATGGTTTGTGAGAGGCACCAGGCTTCAAGTGGACCTATTTCAACGTACAGCTCTCTTTCTCTTGCGCTTCTCTGACCGTTGTCTCGCGGGCCGGATCCAATCCCCTAGCGGGCCCGATCCGGCCCACGGGCCGCCTCTTTGACGCCTGTGGTCTAAATTGTTCGCATGCTGTTACGGAATAAATACGCCAGAATGTTGACCCACAATATCCTGCTAGCTTCCTCACGCATAAGAAGACTGCACTTAGCCTTGACACTATACATGTATTACTACCCATGGCAGGATCAGTCGTCCGTAAGAAACAGCCTGTTCATAATTTACACAATGTTGGTTCTTAAATCTTCTATAATAGTTAAATAATAATAATAATATTAACAACAACAACGTCACTTCCTGTTGAAAAATGTAATTGGAGCTCACTATTATTGAATATACATTATTTAAAAACTATTACCTATCAATTTGTAAGGGCCATTATAGACCAATGTACTCGTCAAAATACTTCTTCTTCTGAGTTTATATATATATATATATATATATATATATATATATATATATATATATAGAGGCAGCACTGCGGCGCAGTGGTTAGCGCGTGTGGGGCACAGTTCTAAGGTATTGGGAACCTCCTGTGTGTGTTCAAATCCAGCTACCGGCCTTACTGTGCGGAGTTTGTATGTTCTCCCCGTGCTTGTGTGGGTTTACTCCCACATTCCAAAAACATTCATGTCAGGTTCATTGGCAGGTCCAAATTGTCCCTAGGTGTGAATAAGCGAGTGAGTTGTCTGTCTCTGTGTGCCCTGTGACTGGCTGGCAACCAGTTCAGGGTGTCCCCTGCCCACTGCCCGAAGATTGCTGGGATGGGCTGCAGCACCCCCGCGACCCTACTGAGAATAAGCAGTGCAGATAATGGATGGATATATTTCGTAGATGTTATACCGGATTTTTTTTTTATGTTGCATTATATCGCCCCAATGGTGCAGATAAAGTAATGCAGGAAGTCACAGTTGGAGGACTGACACGCAGGTCTTGTTTCAAAAATTACCTAACATATTGTAACATATGGCGAAATTATATTTGGCGTAATGCAAATGAGGTAAACCTTTGAGAAAATTATTGCAATTTCCAAAAGCCTTTTATTAATATATTCAAAATTAAACATCTGAATTGCATTCTACCTCCAAAGGCACAGTCATACTTACAGTAGACCAAATTCAGAAAACACTGCCATTAAACACCTCTAGTTTACTTTGTATCATCACAATGTACTTAAAAAAAAGTCTAAACGTTTTACTCAAAAATTACTTTTTATGCATTTTAACAAATGTGTGATATGTAATCAGCTACTGCATGTGTTTTGGGCAACCGAAAAATGATTGAATTGTTGGGGAGACGCCTTGGATGGCCTAACAAAGTAGGACAATATTATGTCGATAAAAAGTTAAAGACAACCAAAAGCTATTGTCAAATATCAATAATTAATGAAAGTCTTTCAGAACATGGCTTTATGAAGCAGAACAAAGCCTGCAGAAGGTGGATGCAGTGGAGGACAGAGCACAGTATCACCAAGAATTTCATATTAGCAAGGTTGTGAAGTTGTTTTAAAATGTGACAGCTGCACCACATAATCTACATAACAGTAATTCCAAGAAGACAAAAAATATTCCATACAAAATTGTGTCAGACTTTATGAACGGTCAAGACAGTATGTGCAAAGAAGCTACTTTGTAGCCTACGTGGATAAACCATTAGACGACAGGGAGATCCATAACAAAATAAACAACCACAAAGGATAAAAAGAAAAATAATAAAGAAAAGTTGGAACCTCAGAATATCACCTTGCACTGCACAAGAGGTTCACTTAGTGATCAGGCACAAAAAGATCATTTCTTTTTAAAAGGGTATGAAAAACGGCTTGGCACAGAGAAATAGATATCATAAAATGAAAGGGCAAACGGATTTCCCAGGGAAAAACAAATGGACGTATAGAAGGAAAACAGGGATGAAGCTCTTGGAAACATATACTTATGACACACAGTCTAGATTTTTGCATCAACAAAAAAGCTTATCCCACAACAGAGGCTTTATCTGCACTGGTGTGTAGCAGCTGTAACAGGCACTCCTAGAAAACACAAATGTCTTTACAGGCAGTAAATGACAGGCAGACTCCTAAGAAAAAATTAAGTTTAAGAAGTCACACGTGGGTGAAAAATGTGTCCTTCCTCAAAGCACACAATCAAACAGACTCATTTAGACTCATTTTGAACACACTGGACTCACGCACATAAAAACACATACACACGCAGGCTCCAACACTTGAGAAACACGATTAACCACCAAGTTGACAATAAGACCTCTAGGTCTAGTTATACACTGCTCCTCCAAAAGTTACATTTTCAGACGTACATAGCACAGCCGTTTCACAGATTTCTTTAGGAAGGAAAAAAAGATCTCACTGAGACAAGAGGCTGGGTATACGTGCCTATGCAGTTTCTGGCGAAATTGCAAAAAAACGCTAATTGCAATGATTTTGTATCCGTTGATCTGTCCTTTTTTTGTACGTATGTGTTAATTTTATTGATAAATGTTAGTGCGCATTCATCAGCAAATGACAAACAGAAAGCTTGACTGACTGCAGCAAAACTGTGCACAACATTTACAATAGCTGCTGTACATAATACACCTGTCCTCTTTTTTAATGAGCAGTTCTCTTTTTTATTGGTCTAACGCTGATTGGTTGTCCACTGGCCCCGTAGTGAATAGGACTCTCTGGTCTGTTCTGGCCAGCTTAGCAGGAGGCTCCAAGGATTCGTCACCTAACACCACCGCATCTGACGGCAGGGAGAGCTCCTGACCTTCTTCATCACTTTCCTCCTCCTCCTCCTCTTCTTCTTCTGAAGCAGGCACAGATAAATTGTTTGAAACAAGTTTGAAATGTGGCAGCAGTGAGTGCAAATTATGAGGTGTCATACCTTTGTCACCATCCAGCATGTTCAGACCTCGTCCTAAACTGGCAAACTAAGCACAAAATGAAGGTTTTTTTTTCTGTGACTATAGGGTTGCTGATCATGATGTGAGAGAGAGAGAGAGAGAGGAGAGAGAGAGAGAGAGAGAGAGAGAGAGAGAGAGAGAGAGAGAGAGAGAGAGAGAGAGAGAGAGAGAGAGAGAGAGAGAGAGAGAGAGAAAGAGAGAGAGAGAGAGAGAGAGAGAGGAGAGAGAGAGAGAGAGAGAGAGAGAGAGAGAGAGAGAGAGAGAGAGAGAGAGAGAGAGAGAGAGAGAGAGAGAGAGGAGAGAGAGAGAGAGAGAGAGAGAGAGAGAGAGAGAGGAGAGAGAGAGAGAGAGAGAGAGAGAGAGGAGAGAGAGAGAGAGAGAGAGAGAGAGAGAGAGAGAGAGAGAGAGAGAGAGAGAGAGAGAGAGAGAGAGAGAGAGAGAGAGAGAGAGAGAGAGAGAGGAGAGAGAGAGAGAGAGAGAGAGAGAGGAAGAGAGAGAGAGAGGATGCTGCATGAGAGAGCGCTGAGAGAGCTCTCGAGAGATCATTCCCTCTCCCATGACAACAGCAATGGGGGTCTCTCCTTTAGCCTGGGCAACTCTATGCTCTATCAGGTAGTACATGTACTCATCATACAGAAGGCGAATCAAGTGAAAAGATCCAAAACTGGCAGCACTCCGCAGGGTAAGGTCTCGGATAACCATGGAACTGGAACATAAGTTAGAGTTGTTTAACCTACAAATTCAAGACAATTCCTTGCTGATACTGCTGTGCCACACCTGTAAAAGGACCACTTGAGCAGGAACAATTTTGCAGCTTTAGGGAAGGTCGGACTGTGTTGGTGAGGTTTTAACACCTGGGAAACCACACCATCCAACCAGGCAGCCCATTGCTCCAAAGAGTTCTGCTGCTGTAGAGTAAGTTTAAAGTCCTGCTCCAGTCGTTGCACGACGCGGTCTTCACAGCGACAGACCCATGATGCCTGCTCCTGCAAATAAGAAAGAGAAAGAGGGAAACCTGTCATTACAATATCAAGTGGTCTGAGCCAGTGCCACGTTCATGGCATTAAGATGTTAACCTGAACATTAGCAAAGTCAACACGGTTGAGGTCAGAGAGCATTTGATTGATCTGGGCTGTGTTTTGGAGAACAGCACGAGCTGCCTGAGCCAGGTGGTTAAGACTAGTGTAGCGCCGCAGAGTTTGGGCAAACGCAGTGGCTGATGTGACCTGGAAAACAAGACAAAAAAAGAGAAAAAATGTACGCTAAAACTCCTTGCCGATGACAGTGCACCGTTTAAGGCTGAAATGAGTACCAGCGACCACCTTGTTTAAAGCCTAAACACTACACCATATGCTTTTCTCCAGTGAGTATGGGTCTTATTTTTCCATCAGTGAACATTTTTTGTTTTAACTTCCGGAATGTTTAATGACAGCCAAACTCAATCTTTGATCGCCATATTTTGAATGCCAATTGCAATATTAATAATAATAATAAGGTAAATGTACACCCATCCAGCATGACTACCATTACTTGGGTTGTCCGGAAGTTTTTCACATGATTAGGAACTATATAGGTGCAAACTGCTGCATAAGAGGCAACTATGAGTACCATCATCACCATTATGTACCTTAATGCGAACCATTTCCTCAGGAATGTTCATCATTGCGTTGGTCAGCCAGCTTTCCAGGCTTTTGGCAAAATTCCGGATAGCTTGAGTTAAGGCACCTAAGGGGAACCAACCAGAATTCTTATCCAGAAATTACTATAATTAAAAAAAGCGTGGGCAAAAAATATTCCTTTCCCATGTTGATGTCTGGTAAATAAGTGGCTAGCGTTATAAAATGTTCTGTTGTACAACTTATTTTACCAGACATTGCAAACACGTCTGATTCTTACTAGGGATTGGCCTGAGGACATCAGGGATGAGGATCTCCACCAGGCCTTGATACAAGCTGTTGTCACAGTCACGGCTCCAGCGCAGCACCGGGTCATATTTGCTCAGCAGCACCAGACAAGACTTAGGGAGACGCTTTTCTGATTCATCGTGACTGGTAAAATAGAGAACATTAATTAATATGAGAATACAGATAACCCTTGCTATAACCTGGGTCCCTTTTCATGGCGTCTACTTTACTGATCTGAATCATGCATTCTGTTCTGCATTCGTATTGGCTAAACATTCTCTCAAATTTGCAGATCACATTGATGTTTAAAATTATTATTTGACAGTACAGTAGTATTTGTGAAAATAAAAACTTTATACAGTACTTTTCCTTTTACACTACAAATGCTTCCGTCTTTAAAAAGTTGCTTTTTGGTTTCACTGTACAGTAAAATATTATTTCTATAATAATTGTAAAAAATACAAACTACAAAGGACACTGTGTAATATTTGAGTACAAAATGTCATTGTATTGTGTGGTGCAACCAAAAACAAGTGCTACAAAATATAAGGTATAGTGCAAACAACGGAAAATCAAAGTTGACCAGACCACAACATTCGCAATTTTCTTCACAGCTTTTTTTGAGGTTTTTGTTTTTTTAGGTACTTATAGGAGCGAGTTGGCAAAAAATTGTGTCAGTAGTGGCTAGATGAGGCTCGTGGTTATACAGGGGGTGTAGACCTTTTCCATGGCTAAATTCAAACACCTTTTAAGAACTTTCAAAGCCAATATACCAATTTCTCAAGTACAAGTTAAAGAAAAAAAAATCTGTTGTCATTCATGTACTTTGCAGAGCAAAACATATTTGCAATTTACATATGTGATTTTTTTTATCTTGCATATGCTTTAATCAAGACATGATTGTTAGATCTTGAGTAAATTGGGAATGTATTTGTTTTTGAGATGTGTAGATTACATTTAAATTGTATGAAGTACTTCCCTTTACAATTTACCACAGGGAAACGATACCTTATGTTTTTGCGTGTCCCATAATATATATCAATAATTGATACGTGATCCTTGAACTAAAATACATTTCATAATTATTTGTTTAGGTGTAGCATGCACTTGTCCTTTTGGACGAGATCCGTACGGGGTGGTTACCCTTCATAGCACAACGCCTTACAAACTAATGCCAGCTGAAATTACTTGCAAGGAAGAAATGCAATGGCAGGGTAAAGCCACCACAGAGCGAACAGTGTCATTTTTTAGCAGACCTGGAGACGGTTTCAAGTAATTACAAGCACTTAATCCAAAATTCAAGCACTTTTAAACCATTGGAAATGCAACAATTGCAATTCAAGCATTTTCAAGGATTTCCATCACAATAATTGTTAAATTTGCAGAGCATCTCTCTTACAGTAGTTAGTTCGTCTCCATAATCCCTTCAATCGCAATTCTTTTTCAGTTTTACCGCATATATCAGTTGCCTACTAGCATTCAGTTTGAGGCATTATGTGGCCGTTTCATCTCTCCTACGTGTACCATAGCGTACAAATCAGTTTCTCAGAACAGTATTTGTTCTTGACAAACCACAGCCTGCCACTACCACCACTGATGAAAACCAAATTCTTAAAGCAAGCATGCAAGAGGCTAGAGAAAATCTATCAAGAGGTCATCTTTGATCTGCTTATAAAAATGTCAACACCTTACGTGTCCAATCCATATAATCCACCATCAAATTAGTATAATTAAGGCAGAATTCTGGACTACTTACACAGCAAGTGTGACGTCGCCAGCCTGACTTTGACTGAACCTCCAGAAACTTTTCCAAAGGGTCTCCACAAGAGTAAATTGAAGATTTATCATCACATCTAGTATAGCCTGAACGAGAAAATTAGAATTATAACCAAGCCTGGCAAAAAAACAGCTTTAACTTTAACTGAATTCTAAAATGTATCATTCCACATGCGGTTAACATTCTAGAGTTGTTTTCAACACAAATGTAATCAACTAGCTTCCCCAATTCAGGGTTCATGCACCTTTATGGCCATATTCAAGCACTTTTTAAGGACTTTCAAGGACAATTTTCCAATTTCTCAAGAACCATTAATGAAAAAAATCTTGTGTGAATCAAGTATATGGCAGAGCCACAAATATATCTGTGATATGCATATGCGATTTTGATCTTGCGTGTGCATTTATCAAGACATTATTTTAAAATCTTGAGCAAACCACGAATATATTTGTTATCTAGACAAATCTCTCCCCATATAGGTGTTGGGTAAAAATGACAATACTATGTAGTTTCATTTACAATTTACCACCAGGAAATGCTACCGTATTTATTTTTTTGCATGGCCCATAATAAATGTCCATAATTCAGACGTAATCCTTGCACTAATGCACATTTCATAGTGCTCTGTTTAGTTGTAGCATGCACCTGTCCTCTTGGGCAATGGCGCTTCATAGGACAATGCCGTACAAACAAATGCCATTTGCTGTTAATCACAAGGAAAGAAGAAATGCAATGGCAAAGCGAAGCCCCCAAAGAGTAGTGTCAGCGTAATTTTTAAGCAGACTTGTTAAGGAACATGGCAACAGTTTCAGATATTTTCAAGCACTTCACCCAAAATGTAACCACTTTTCAATCCTTGATAACACAATGTAAAAATTCAAACATTTTCAAGGATATCAAACACCCGTACAAAGCCTGCCAAATCTTGTCATTTTGTTACCTCACAGTGCTCTCTGTAGAGCAGCTGAAAATTCTTTATATGATCCAATTCAATACCCTCAGGTAGGGACTTCCCCTGGAAGTCAATATCTGGGAACTCAGGAAGTGTTCTGGTCGCATCTGAACCAATGGAAATATAACAGACAAAAAAAGTTAATAAAAAAAGGACTGTTATTTGCCATCACAGAATATGACAAAACTGCCACACAAAAAGTAACTAACCAAGGAACTGCTGGTACTGCTGAACTTGGGTGCTGATGTCAACCTGGCCAGAGCCCTGCTGCTGAAGTTGTTGGTGTCCTGCTCCGGAACCTGTCCCATTGGTCATTCCTTCAACTTTTTGCACAGGCTTCAACCTTAATGGACGAAAAGAAAGTACTTGAGACAATACAGGAGCAATTATCAACAGCAAAGCAAAACTTGAAGAAAAATATTAATACAATATTTAGAGCAATGTGATGTGTTCACCTCTGTTTTTGAGAAAAGGGCTGCTGCCTCATAGCCAAATGCTGCTGATCTTCCATAAGGCGCAGAAGAGAAGAGCCTGCCTTGATTCTCAAACCATAATAATGGTATTTCGAATTGCCACTGTCAAATCAAGAACAGGTATTTATTTGATAAATGTAATATTTAATTCCCCAAAAATGACAACGGCAAAATTAAATCATGTAACGGCTTGATATAACATACTCACAATACACCCTGAATTGAAATTCCTCGGCAGTATGGTTTTGTTACATTTTGAATGTACAATTTAGTCGTTGAACAAGTAAACATTATCTTCTCTGGTATCAAACTTGCAAACCCTCAAACATGTCACATCACTGCCTTCATTGTTTTCAATACATTTTCCAGGGCTTCAATAGAACTATGACATAAATTACCACCACAAGAGCGATGCCGCAATATAAAACGAAAGATGACTTTGTAAAGGCACTACGTGTGATCTATGTAGCTAAATCTTAGTATTTGCCAGGGCCTCAGATAGGTTTTTTTCCTGATACAAAATAACATTTGTTGCATTGTATTAAAGCCAGGCAACATGAAGCAGTTGTTTGTTGAGTGTGGAAAGATTATTATTTGCTATAAATGTGATTACCGGTACATTTAGGATCGCATCTTACCGAGTGCCAAGACGTCGTGTACGTAGTCCCATAAAAACAGATCGAATGAGTTTCCCGAAGGAGGCAGCATTAACTGGCTCGAGTTTCTGCTCCTGGCAATGGAGCAGATAATGGCAGTAGAGGGTCGAGCGTGGTAGACTGACTCCTTCAGCAGTTTCGTAGTTGTCCAGCAACCACTGTACCTGACCGGCAAGCAAGGGAAACGCACGAGACTGATGCCATTAGCAATGATAACGTATTAAAAAAAAATCAAAAGAACACTGAACAATCAAGCTTACAGTATAAATACACAAATACATTCACTTTTAAATAAAGGTCAAATAAAGTTCACCTTTAAAACATACAGGTCCACGTGAAATTATCCAAATTCATATAATTGTTTAGCTTTTGCTAGTAGCGTACATAGACCTAATTCCCCAAATCATCTGCATGCACATGCATGTCTAAATTACATTTCTATTGAACACAGAAACTGGTGCTGGACAATGAATACATGAATTGGATCAATTTGTCATTTAAAAAAAAAGAATTGCAAAATTTGCTTAATCATGAAATTGATAGTAGGTAATTTTGAGTTAATTGTGAATTAACCAAAGATGGTGCTGATTATTTAAGAATAGCTACTAAGTAGTTAATATTGGGACTGATGCAAGTTAGTTACAGGGTTTGACTACCACTTTGTTTTTTGCATTAGCTATTTGCATGAAATTTGATTTCAAATCTCTTATTCTTTATCCAAATATTTTGCACAGGATCCATATTATGATCAACTAAATGTTTAAAAAAATATATTTGTGTAGGGTTTGGTATTATTGTTTAAAATAGATTACAAATTGTAAAAATTTGGACTGACCAGGCTTATAAACACAAAAGTTGACATTCGCAGATCATCTTGAAATGAAAACACAAAACAATTTGTGTGCGTGCCGTGGCTTACAACATTGGTATGCAATGAATTAATGACCTGGAATTCTGATGCAATGTCTGGTAGACACAAATAACCCACCAGTTTTCATGTGAACTTCTACAGTATATGATTGAGAATGGCAAATTGAGTTTTGGGACATTTCAAGCATATCATAGGAAACCATGTACATGCAATGAAATAAAATTAATGAGGTCATGACTTTCTTACAACTGGAAATCACAGTTAAAATTATAGGACACTTGAATAGCCTGAAATGTTTGGTCATTCAATTGCACATGGCTGTATTACAATTCTGTTGTGATCTTAATCTGCACAGTTTTAATTGTGCTTTCCACTTGACAACAAGAGTGCACCGCACCAAAGGGTTGTGCAGATGACAACGGAATGAAAAGAAATTGCTTTGATTGGAGCCTCTGCATACCTTCTTGTCTGCCGACGGCACGCTACTCTCCTCGCCTTCTGTTATACTCACAGTGGCTGGGGAGGCCCGGGCTGTGTGTGGGTAGCTCTGATTGTTGTTGGCTGACCCACCACTGCTACTGCTGCTGCTGCTGCTTCCCAACATGTATCCCCCTTGGATCACATAGCTTCCTGTGACACCACCATTAGTGCCCGTCCCATCCCCCGAGCCATTTGTGGTACCACCTGTGGACACCACAGGGGTCCCTCCCCCTGTGGCACTGCTGGGCTGAGCGACAAACATCGATACGGCTCCCGTTGTGCCACTGGTCACAGAGACAGTCAGGGGAGTGCCAGGGGTGGTTGCCTGGGTACCTGTGGTGGCCTGACCTTCATAATACTGGCTGGCAGTGGTCTGGGTGTACAGTGCTGAGTCAGTATAAGGAAAGGTGCTGGAACGACTGCATGAAAGATCAAAACAAACGTTAGTAGATCAACTTGAAAATTATTTTTGGTTTGCATTTGCAAGACAGAAAGTAATTCTAACATTGTGCTTGTGGTGTAGTTGGCATCTCCTCCTTCCACATACTGCACCTGATTGGTGTATACATGTTGCACCTGCACTGGTGCAATCTGCTGTTGAACCTAGAGAAGCACAAATGAACATACAGTATATTTCTGAACAAAGCCTATGACGTTTTTGTGCTAATCTGCAGTATAGTTTGATTCACAGATAATGGATACATATAAATTTTCCACATTTGTCGTTAAATACACAAATACATTACAAATGAAGCCAAAAATAATGGCATTTAAACATTGGATCCGCTGAACAATCAGTAGGATGTTTGCGTATTTTACCCTGTCAGTACATTAACATGCAGCAAGTAGTCGGATTACGATTAGAAAATCACCAATATTCAGGTGCTTTTAGGCTACATAAACGTGCAAATTAATTTGAATATGCTCTTACTCAGACAGCAATTGGGCTGATTCTTCATAGGCAGGATTCTCATTAATGTAAACAACTCTGGTTAAAGTCCTTTGACCTTCGTGCATGCTCAATGTTTTCGTTGGCTATTTTTCTCCTTAGTTGGAGCTACAATAAACATTATGCTCGTAGTACAGAAAAAAGTTATACACACTAACTCTGGCTAACTTTCTAAATAAACTTGGAGTAAATTGGTAGATATCAGTTTAGTTTCTCACCCTAGGGTGAAAATTTCAAAATTGTATCTATACACACATAGTGTATGCTTCTGGCAAGAAACATACGAGCCCAACTTGAAAAGAATCACAATTTAGGATTAATGAATAAAAAATGCACGTTACGTCATAGATTTTAGTGAATGACGGGGATAAAGTTGTCTTATTCTGTTAAAATTCAAATGCCGAAAATATGTCACTTGTATTTTGCCCCTTCCAATCAAGTTATTCCCAAACGCCATGTACATGGGCTTAACCTTTTCAAAAGTCATGTAAACAGACAATTCTCACAGGTCCAAACCCAGAATTGTTATCTAAATCATATTGATTTCATTTCAATCTTAAAAAGCATATTAAAAAGCTATTAAGTATTGTGGTCCGGAAAGAGCATTTCTCAAAATTTACAACATTCTGAATGAGCTGACCAAAAAACAACCAAAAAAACCCCAACAGAAATTTACACATTTGAAATTCTAATTTTATATTATTTATGCAGCGATGCCTTGAAAGAATAATTTTTTTTTTTTTTACATAATGTCAGTCAACCTTTTTTTACCATCTTAAACTTGAAATGCTTTATATTATTTTAGTTAGTTTTAGTAAATAACTCATTCAACTTCATTGACTTTAACCAGTAGTTGAGCAAATACTGAACAAGTCAGCAGAAAAAAAGCTGCTTTGGCCTGCTTAGTGCCACTTCCAAAATACAAGTGTGTGTGTTTTTTTCATAGAAATACAAATCAAATCACTGTGATTTGGGATAGGAGTGTGTACCTCAAGGCACCAATTAACTTTCAGAGCGGTAACAAATGAATATTTCAAAATTCATAACTCTCTTATTTCTCTGACCTACTTGGTTGTAGTTTGTAGCAGCAGACAGCTGGTGAGTCTTTCTCCATGAGTTTAAAGACCCGGCAGAATGGTTGTTAATCGCAACTGTTGTCCACTGCAGTCTAGATGAATTTGTCAGTCTGCGGTCTGCAGTGGGATCTTAGAGCTGCCCTACACTGCTTCATGTCTTTGTTCCATTGATTCTGCTCTCTGACTAATCTGCCACTCCACTGGTGAAAAGGAACTAAATGCCACCACATAGGTGATGTTTTTGATAAGTGAAATTGCAAGCGAGCGGCTCACAGTCACAGCCGATGATAATTTCAATTGCATACAACGTCTTAGAGCTCATTAGAAATACTTTACCTCTGGGTTGATATGAACTGGCTGCAGACTTGTGACATTGAGCTGTGTGCCAGGCTCAGTCTTAGCTATCTGTGAAGTGGCCTGGACCACAGACCTCTGCACAAAGATATGAGGAGTTTAGGGTTGCGAGGGACAACACGCCATTTACCTTCTGTTTACCTGCTGGGCAGTCTGGACTTGTTGAACAACCTGCGTGGGAACTCCGGTCTGCACAACAGCTGGAGGAGAATTTGAGTCTGATACACTATCGCTTGAGTGAAGGGAGCCCTCTGTTTGTTGAAAAACACATGTATAGATAAAGAATAGATGTTCAAATGCAAGTGTCGACGGATCACAATTATACATGTATTCTACACCGTTTTAATAATCAGGCAGGTATACAGTTAGACTCTTAACTTCAATGTAGCTTTTATGAAATACCATTATGTAGTCTGAGGACGTAAAGCTAAAAGGTGTGGCACATTACCTGTAACTGTAACAACAATGTACTGAGGAGCACTTTGGCCATTTCCAGACTGTGTGGGGGAGCCTTGGAGTTCCGCTGTTACATAATGCGTTTGTGTCGGTTGTGTCTGAGCTGGGGACTGAGTTTGATTGGCTGCATTGCACTTCTGTGGACTGATGGAGGCGACTTGTTCAGTGGGTGTATTTTGGGGTGTTGGGGTTACAATGGTAGGAGTGACCACAGTGGTTGGAATTTCTGCCAGGAAGGGAGAGGCATTTGCAGGTGTGGAACTGGTATCAGGCTGTCCAGATGTGACAACAGTCCCTTGGGATGGGGCTGCTGTCTGAATCTCACCGACATAGCCAGAGGAGGCCATTACACCGGGTAATCAGCCTGGAAGCAGAACATCATGAAGTAGGGGTGTTATATGGAACTTGGATTCTAAGAGGAATTCAAGACGCATACTAAATACTGATAACTTGAAGCGTTCCTTACTTTTAAAACCATAGATCAATCAATAAATATTTATTTTAGACTAGAGTGCAATGCATAAAATACAATATGGAGCACAAATACTATGGCAAGATATATTAATGTCCGCATCAAATCTCTTTTAACTAGCCATTGAAAATGTTCGAGGCACCTGGGGAAGTTAACAGTAAATGTTCCTGCTTTTTAATTACGATTGCAAAATATTGCTTGCCATTTACTGATACAACTAACATTACCAATTCAGTTGGCATTTAAAAGGGAAACACTCTGTGTAAATAAAGCAACAATGTGTCCAGCTCATCTTTGAAGAGCGGGATAACACTTTCAACCAAAAAAAGAAAAAAAATGACGACCAGATGATGAAGGTGTTGTATTGGAACAAGATCAGGAGGTTTCCCCTGCTACTGATAACCATGGAAACCAGTACTATATGTTTAATGTAGGGAACAAACCGCTACACAAAAACAACAGCCTGGAGAGGGATAGACGTCCCCAGGCTGTACTTGCCCAGGACACACCATAGCAGGAGTGGCAAACATGTGGCTCAAGAGCCGCATGCGGTTCTTGGCCAATAAGAATGCGGTTCTTTGCCTCATCATATTTTCTATATACTGTGGCTCTTTGCCTTGTTTCATGTTAAGTTTTTTTTGTGTGTATTGAAGGTGGACACTTTCCTTGAAATCAACACAAGAACAGTACTTGTATTGTAAGGAGAAGAGTGTGTTATGGCAAATAATGTTTTTAATTGTGTGTGTTTGTGTGTGTCTGTCTGTCATGGCAGGTCAGTGCATGGTGTGGCTCTTTGACTCTCACAGTTAAAAATTTCGGCTCTTTGTGTCAAACTTGTTCGCCACCCCTGCATTATAGGAAGTGGTGCCTGACAACCAGGCGGTTAAGGGATCTGTGAGCCGTTTTTTTCATAGCAAAAAATGTTATTTACGATTCACCTAACCACTTTAAGCTTTACATTCCTGACTTTAGTTCAGGCATGTCAACCATACGGCCCGCCTGAGAACGGAAAGTCTGGATCCAGCCCCAAAGCCAAACAGAGTTTGACATCCCTTCTCTCTATAGATTGTTCCTATTCAAAATGAGCAGATACCAAATGAGCAATATTTATATGGCATGGGGAATTGGCAGTATTGATGGGTGTTTTAAAATGATTTAACATTCATGCTGCTATGGGTTTCTTTTCACGTTTTCTTTCACAATAATGTAATTACGTAACCAGATCCTTGTCAATGCACTTGTGAAACTTGTTTGGAGGTCCTTCAAACCTGAACAATGTTGGAATAAAAGGAACTTGTAAACGTGGGTTTTAAACTCCCCACCAAAGGGCTAATTAGTTTGACATAATGAATAGAAAACCACAAGCTTAGCTAGATAAACAATCGCGTTGTTTTATTGTGCTAAAAGCGATATTTCCTTTAAATATTCCAAACAAGCACATGATACACCCACGCAGCTTTCTTTTGCCACGCCTCTTCAATCTTCAATGTCCGCCACATGCACGAGCTTGCTGCCTCTCGAATGTTTGGGAACCTACACTAAAGACAGAATGTTCTTTACTCGATTTCAAGACGATCGAAGTAATTTTTAAACACTTTCACCCGAATACTGGTCACACTAAATACGCATCTCTTTGTTTATCTCGCGTTACGTGCCTATTGACTTTTGTGTCCAGGCGTCGTCAACCGTGTTGGAAGAAAAAAAAGACTAATATATTATCGCCACACTGCAAGGTTAACTACGAAATTCTACTAAGTTGTCTCTAGGACAAAATAAGACGATCAAAGTGTGGTGCGACCCTACTAAAGCCACGTATGTCCCGATTGTGTTTCCAAGCGCCACAACAACCGCCATTTTGTAGCTGTTACCTTTCGCTTTTGACATCGCCATAACAACGGCCCGCAGCATCCGTGGCTGCATCGTCACAGCAGAGCACACTGGCAAGCTCAAAAGGAAGGAGCAAATGGCAACACCCTGAAGAGCCACGCGACAGATTATCGCCACTACGTCTTGTTTGCAGTGTTAACATTACAATCCAGATGCGTTATGGAAACGAGGATTTAAAAAAAAAAGCCCGCTCCATTTCATCCTGTAATGGACGCAAAATATCCCATGTACTCCACCGTCTTCACCTGTGATTCCACGTGTGTATTTCTTGGCGTTAGATGGTCTTCTTTTAAATTTATGGCCGATTCAGTCGTTGTTGTTGTTGATTCTCGTTGCCGGGTTCTTGTCGCCAGGGCTACCGTGGCTATGGCGCTTCGTCCTCACCAGGGCAACTGTTGCTACCCACCCCGCTCCCTTAACTCCCCTCCCCAATGCTGCTTCATTGGCTCGCCACGACCAAATTCACTTAAAGTGACAGTAGTAACAATTTTAACGTCAACGAGTTTAACGCCCATGCCGCCATTTTCGTATGATAGAACAAAACAAGTGATTTTAAAGGGTCAATGTTTTGGATCCAATATTGGTGAGTTTGTTTGAATAAATTGTTTCAGCATTAAAATTAAGGTCCATGAAGCAGGAACGATTTTAGGTTCAAAATGTCTGTTTTTTTCCCCTCAATTAGTATAATTTAACACTTCAGGAGTGTGACTTCCCATTTGTAAACATCACATTACACTTTGTGGTTAGCAGAAATACTATTACTATGATTTATTACAGCTAAAATGAGGACTAATATCTGTTAAAGATAAGAAAGTCATGATATTGGGTGGTCAAATACATACCTGTCAACCTCCTTGCCCTTACAAACTGTCGTGTTTTCCCTTACTAATTTTGAAATAATCTTACGCCATATTTTTTTTCCCAAACGTGTTTATGTGGTTGAACATGTTATATTGTACATGATGATGAAATGACAAGTGTTGCTTAATTACATTATGTTTTCCAAATTGTGTTTTTGGCATGTCTCTTTGTATCAAAATGCGTCTTTAAATCATAGAAACTGGAGGCAGCTACTTTCACGTCTTTTTTGCAAGCAACACAATATGAATATTCCACACCTTTCTTCGAAGCTTGTGTCAATCCCTCATATCGTCCTGAAATTTGCTCCCAGTCTTTGTGACGCTTGCCTCTTCTATTTAACTTACAGAGTTTTAACTCGGGTTCGGCCATTGCGACTTGATGATTGTATCCAAAGAAAATTCAAAACTATGTTGTAATGTAGGCCTACTGCTCTGCTTTCGCTTTGTTCACGTGTGATCGGAATGATGCATTATAGGAAATCCCCAGGCGGCAGACGCATGCGCACAGTAGCATCAAACCGCTCGCTTCGTTTGCAACGAAATAAAACCATACCGAGATAGAAGTTACAGCGGCGAATTCGTTTGACTTGATTGATTTGCCGTTTTGTGATAGTCGGTGTATACCGGATGGTACCCATAATTGACAAATTTGCGTTTTTCCGTGCAGATTTTCTTGAACGTCGTACACGTCTTAATATGCATAATAAACATACTTTGTACGGCAAAAACTTACAGGTTGACAGGCAAATAGTTGTTTAACGCTACAAACGCATTGTATAACATACTCTCACCGTAATACACCGGAACCTCCCTGGATTCCGCCGCTATGGCGCAAGTGACACTAGGCGAAGAGTGCATTGCTAGGAATCAAATGGACTGAAACATTTCAAGGCAGTGGCGTATTTCCGCCGCTGCGTTGTTCACATTTTTGTTATGTTTTACTTTTTTTTTTTAATTTAGCATTTTTCATCAAATTTCGGCCTATCATGTCCTTTATTAAAGAAAATAGTTTTTAAAATGCTATAATTTTTGGGGGGGTGCTTGGGTTAAATTGTGCTTGAGCACCCCCAAGCACCGGTGTGGTTACGCCCATACTCCGAAGGAAGTCTGGTGATGTATTGTGTTTTGAATGACTACAATTGACATATCTTGTGTCACCTTGTTTTCAGGCGTGGCCTTTGTATTTTTTTGTTTCACCCTGTCAGCTTCACAAAATGAACCATCAGCACTCAATACGGTTTGAAGGTTTGGAGTCGCTTAGAAATGTCCTTATTTTTGAAGAAAGAGCACTGCTTGTTTCAATTAATATATTGTACAAGTATTTAGAAACACTGTCCGTACATTGTTTACGTGATAAATGACTATTTTAGCTGAAAGTGTCTGTTTTTAATGTAATATCTGTGGAGGCCCATTTCCAGCAACCAGCACAGCGGTGTTCTGACAGTAGATAGTGTTTGCTAATTGCATTGGAAGGCTAATGGATGATAAGAAAACCCTGGTGCAAAGATGCTACCACAGTTGAAAGCAGATTAGCTGGTTAGACTTTTCTTTGAGCTAGTCGAATATCTGGAACATCACATTTGTGGGTGTGATTGGACTTCAGAAGGGCCAGAAAAACCGAACTCAACATTCTATTCTTGGAAAAAAAAGAAAACACCTGGTATATTTTCATTTTGCAAAACTGGAATGTATCTTGAGAAACGGAGCAATGAGTACAGAGACTTAATCAAATCATCAGAAGTGTTACAAACACCTCACAGTCCTTGTTGTAAGCAAAACATAAATGAAGGAACCAAAACAAGGATCGTCAACACACCTGTTTTCAACACTTTCAGTGCGGTTCTACATTACTTATTAATACATCTCTCTTTCGAAACCTTCATGCTGCACTGATTTGGAAGTTTTAAGGTTCTGTCCATCCATCCATTATCTGCACCGCGTATCCTCAGTAGGGTTGCGGGGGTGCTGGAGCCCATACTAGCTGTCCTCGGGCATGTTTTCTTTTATTGATGTTCACTGTTTTGTGTACTGTTTCCCAGAGCCAAATATATTGCACCCTGGCCTTCCTGGAAGGGGGATTACCACTTGGGAGGCCCCTTCTCATGGCTTCTTATCTTCCTCGTGCTAAGATTTTAGAGATTTCCTTGCTCGCAAGTTGGTTTAAGATCAGGCGATGGTGTAATTGTAACCTGTGCAGTCCTTTAAGACATTTTGTTGAAGTATAAAGCGGCCCTGGCCTCTGCAAAATCAGCCTACCTTTCGAAAGTGATTGCGTCACAAAAGAACAATCCCAAGGTCCTTTTCGACACTGTAGCATCGCTAACAAGGCAACAGACTATCCCAGATAGCTCCACCCATTCTGCCCACGACATAATGGTCTTCTTTACTAAGAAGATCCAAAGCATACAGGAAGAAATTGCTAAAGACAGTATTAATTCAACACATACTAAAGCACTCAAATCTCTAGATGCACGACATGGTGGCTGTCTAGGTATTTTGTCCCGTTTTAGTGAACTGTCACTCGAAAATCTTAAACAGATGGTGAATACGGCCAAACCGACGACTTGCCAGTTCGACCCACTTCCAGGTTCACTTATTAAAGGTCTCTTTGGCGTTCTTGCACCTTCAGTTCTAAATATTTTAAACATATCACTCTCCTCAGGTGTAGTTCCAGCTGCTTTTAAGTCCGCCGTCATTAAACCCACATTGAAACGACCCAACCTAGATCCAGAAAACTTATGTAATTATAGACCTGTGTCAAACCTACTGTTTCTTTCTAAAATACTTGAAAAAGTAGTGGCACAGCAGCTGAATGATTTAATGTCCGAGAACAATCTCTTTGAATCAATGCAATCAGGATTCAGGGCTAACCACTCTACTGAGACAGCTCTGATTAAGGTAACCAATGATCTCCTACGGGCAATGGACTCGGGCGCATCATCACTTTTGCTGCTGCTGGACCTTAGTGCTGCATTTGACACAGTGGACCATATTATCTTGCTAGAACGGTTGGAAAAATGGATTGGTCTCTCAGGAAGCGTCCTATTATGGTTCAGATCCTACCTCTCAGATAGGACACACTGCGTTAAATATGGCGAATTGACATCTGAGCCATTTAGTGTTACTTGTGGTGTTCCGCAGGGTTCAGTGCTTGGCCCCCTTCTCTTCAGCATTTATATGCTTCCACTAGGTGATATTATTCGCAAGTATAATATCAGTTTCCATTGCTACGCAGATGACACTCAACTCTATCTCCCGATGGAGAAATCTGCCACACTAAACTGTGGAACTTTGGAGGCCTGCCTCACTGAGATAAAAGAGTGGATGTCACTCAATTTCCTGCGTCTTAACCCTGAAAAGACTGAAATGTTAGTTATTGGTCCATCTAAGTCCCGTGACTTATTCTCTAAAACCGCAGTGAACTTGGACAATTGCCACATCACACAGAGTGACTCACTTAAAAATTTAGGTGTCATTTTTGACCCTGATCTGTCCTTTCAAACACATGTGAAGAAAATTACTAGAACCGCTTTCTTCCATCTCCGTAACATTGCTAAAATTCGTCCTATACTTTCTCAGTCGGATGCGGAAATCATAATTCATGCGTTTGTTACCTCCCGTCTCGACTACTGTAATGCACTACTTTCCGGTCTTCCGATGACCAGACTCAAGAGTCTTCAGCTGGTACAAAATGCTGCAGCGAGGCTTTTAACAAGAACAAAAAAGTACGATCACATCACCCCAATTTTGGCTAACCTGCATTGGCTCCCTGTTAGCCTAAGATGCGATTTTAAGGTTCTCCTACTACTATACAAAATCATACATGGACTTTCCCACTCATATCTTTCAGATCTGATCTCCCCCTATGTCCCGGCCCAAAGCCTTCGTTCCGAGAGCGCCGGTCTCCTGGTGATCCCAAGAGCCAAGAAGTGTTCCGCTGGTTCGAGAGCGTTCTCTATCCGGGCACCGGTGTTGTGGAATGCTCTTCCCCCTGAGATCCGATCTGCAACCTCGGTGGAAATGTTTAAATCTAGGCTTAAAACTCACTTCTACTCTATAGCATACGAGTAACCTAAACTTCTTATATGTAATAACTTTTGAAGCCCTTAGAGACTAATTGTGATTAAGGGCTATACAAATAAAAATGACTTGACTTGACTTTGTGATTAAGGGCTATACAAATAAATGTGACTTTACTTGACTGGTCCTACACCCACTCTTTTTGCCAGCAAAGTTTTTTGATGCAGTTTGAATAAACGTTACCCCTAGTGGGGTTAGACCACATTCCTTGTGTCTCGGGTTTGGGTCTGTCCTACATACCTTGTGACAATCTCCCTACTGATTAGCAGCTAAGAATCATGATCAGCCTAACACAGGAGTCTCAAACCTTTCAAGCTGAGAGATACGTTTTGTTACAAATTAGCACAACCTGCTTGGTATGCATTTCTTGCATAACAACTTATCATGTTATTACTGTTTTAACAATGTTATTTATTGGAAGTAAGGTTATACTGTCAACCACTAAAAATCATTTGACCTGAAAATCACAATGACCCAGCATTGGTTGGCTATTTTCAGAAAACGTCCACAGGCACCAAGTTGAAGATCCCTGACCTAACACCACAGAAGATTGTTCCATTTTAAATAGCTGATTCGAGCTCACAAACTGAGAAAAAAATAAGTTTATTGGCATTGCAATGAAATATGCTACTCTATATTTGTCAACATGATATGACAGGCAAGTGTCTGCATGCTCTTTGCCAATTCAGAACAATTAAGCAATGTTGCATTATCACATTTAAGTTTAGCATGAAAATACTACTCTCTGTTAACATTCTATCTAAAGCTAGAAGTTTATTCAAAAAGCAATGCAGTTAAATTAAATAGCTATTGTGATAAGACTTTGTTTTTATTTTTGTGTTATTTTTGCAAGCAAGCATAGTTTTTATGGTTTGAACAAATTTATTGACACTAAAAACAGAAAACAATCATGAAAATCTCAACAGCAATTAAGCACATTCACAATATTATATTCCAATATTACGTTTTTAACAGCAAACACAAAGTGAGGTTTGAACAAACCTTCTCGAAAATCAAACATATTCACAATTTCATTATATAACATCTTAGTGTTAGTGTAAATAGATCCGTCCAGGCCAAAGTCGATTGTCCTCGGTCTGAACAAATCCACCGACACCAACAGCAGCAAAACACAGCCATCAAGCATATTCACAATTTTTTTATATTTGACAATATGACGTGACGATATGACGTTTTAACATTTTTTCCTGACATTTTCAACATCAATTAAACAATTTCAGAGTTATTTTCTTTTAACAGTAGTTAACCAGCGTGTAAAAGGCAATACTATTGTGCAAGGGCATAGCTCTGCCATCCCACTTTTCCCTGGTATTAGAGATTCTTTAGATCTACCAGAAAGATGCAAATCAATTGATTAAAGACTAAGTTGTCAGTGTAAATATGGTCACGAGTGCCAATTTTTGTTTGTGTTCGTTTGAGTATAGATGAAATGTAATTGATAGGCAGCCAATCCAGTGTCTTCTGCCTCTTGTCCAATGTCACCAGGGATTGGCTGTACCTCGTCTAAAATGGATAAAAAGACCACCTGGTATTTGACTTGGCTATATTGCTGCTTTTGCTCAGTGATAAAAATGAGTGGACTTTGTGTGGCTTCTAATGATTCTATTATAATGAGTGTCATACTTAAAATGTCATTTATTTCTATTTTCATAGTCGTATCCATTGTAAATTCATCATGCCATTGTAACTGTTCAAATAGATGGCCTTTGACCAGTGACTCCGGAGATAAAAGGTATTTTATTTTTGTGTGCCTTATAACTAGCATTGTATGTTATCGGACTTTTAAAATGTCACCAGTAATGGCTGTGCTCTCTCAGCTGACCTTTCTATTTAAGACATGAGAAAGTCACTATCAGTGGGGTGATATGGTAATCATCCAAATTGCAATGATCTGTTTTTAAATGGCTGAAGAATACATTATCTAGATAATGTAGAAAATGGCTGACTTTATTATAGTGGTGTTGGTAATTTCCCTCTAACTTTTCAAAATCATATTTACACTGATATTTGTGTTGATGTGTTATTATATTAACCTATAAGTGTAGCTTTTTTTTTAGCTTTGACTTGTTTTCTAAAAGAACCCAATTTAAGTAATCTAAAGAGCGATGTACGCACCCACTTGCCACGGAATGTCACAATTTAACATAATAAAATTGTGAAGATCTTAAAATTACAGCATGTTTTGCTCATGAAATCCAAGGACAATAACGTTGACTAAAGCTCTTCAGGTCTTCTACCCTTTGTTCTGGTATTTATTCTATATAAAGTTCTCTGGCTGTATACTCCACAGAAACAGAGACCTGGATTTAGCTTCAAGTGAAAACCAAGACAGAATCTTCAGCCGACTTCCTCGTTCCTTTATCACTGAAGAGATTCTGGAAGCCCTAAGGAAAGCAGATCGGAAGGGCCGGGGTGTGGTGCTGGGTTTCTCCAACGCCTGCTGCAAGTGGGGCTGCAGCAAAAGTGAGATCAGTTTTCTTTGCTGAAAACTGCATAAAATAAATATAAGTCTTATTGTCTATAAGCAAATTAATAAATGCATTGGTAAATGGCTGACTTTATTATAGTGGTGTTGGCAATTTCCCTTTAACTTTTCAAAATCATATTTACACTGATATTTGTGTTGATGTGGAACCCAGAACCCAACTTAAGTAATCTAAAGAGCGATGTATGCACCCACTTGCCATGGAATGTCACAATTTAACATAATAAAATTCAATAGGGCGCTCGCTATCTGTACTGTGTGAAGATTTTAAAATTACAGCATGTTTTGCCCATGAAATCCAAGGACAATAAAGTTGACTAAAGCTCTTCAGGTCTTCTGCCCTTTGTTCTGGTATTTATTCTTCATAAAGGTCTCTGGCTGTATCTCCCGTTCAGATCTTCTATTCTCTCTGAAAATTTTGCATATGTAATCTACATGTTCCCCTTGCAGAGATTCAGACTGCTTTATAAACCTCACTTGGGTCACTCACACAGCCAAAGCTATTACAGCGGCGGACAGACACCACATCGCTTCCCAACCCACTTTTCCCTTGTTGCTCTTGCTTTTATTTTCTTGGAATACCATGTGGAAAGTAATACTTCTAACTTTGAGTCTGCTGGCAAACGAAGTTGAGCCGATGGACAGCCCCATCTATGGTGTCAAGCTTTGTGGTCGTGAGTTCATACGAGCAGTCATCTTTACTTGCGGCGGCTCGCGATGGAGGCGATCACTTAGAAGTTCAGGTGACTAACCTTGTTTTGTCAGTTTCACTTTGTTTCCTTTGATGTGTAAAATGACCTCTTTTCCAAATTTAGTGACATGACACTTACAGATTTTATTTTTAAAAACTCAACACTCCTTTTCCTACAGCAGAAGACCTATTTAACTCCCAAGAAGATTCCTCTGAAGAATTGAGCCACAATCCGGTGATGGAGACTATACTCCACAGAAACAGAGACCTGGATTTAGCTTCAAGTGAAAACCAAGACAGAATCTTCAGCCGACTTCCTCGTTCCTTTATCACTGAAGAGATACTGGAAGCCCTAAGGAAAGCAGATCGCAAGGGCCGGGATGTGGTGCTGGGTCTCTCCAATGCCTGCTGCAGGTGGGGCTGCAGCAAAAGTGAGATCAGTTCTCTTTGCTGAAAACTGCATAAAATAAATACATAAAGTCTTATTGTCTACAAGCAAATTAATAAATGCATCGGTAATTTTTTTGTAAACATTTGATTTACTATGGGTGACTAATTCTGGTCACTTTATGTGTCAAATAAATGTTTAATGCCTTTGTTCAATATTGTATTCAAAGCAGTGAATAAATATCTGTTATCAGCTGGTTTGACATTTTCAATGTAGTCCATATACCATACGATGTAGCCAAGGACCATTTAACTATTAATTGTGACGTATTGTTTACAGAACTAGAATTTTGAGTAAATCTAAAAAAGTAATGATGTTGCTTCATTATGTATCAGTGAAAATGTTTTTGACATAAAACGTTGTCTTGCAAAAAATGTTAGACTTTCCACAATGTAGTTTTTGCAATGTTAAAAATTTGACACATAATCAATAGCATACATTTTGCTGCTGAAAGTAATTGATGCAGAAATCAAATGGATTATTTTGAAACATGTTTGTTTTCAACAACTGTATTTAATTTGTAATACTTTTATTTATCTAACTTTTTTAACGCTCATAGGCACTTTAGGACGGATGCATAATTACTAAGCACTAAAACATCTTTTTCAGTTATCAGGCTTATCTTCCACTGAATGGGGCGCAACTGTAAAGTGGTTATCGCGTCTGCAGCACAGTCCTTTGGTCATGGGTTCAAATCCAGCTACCAGCCTTCCTGTGCAGTTTGCATGTTCTCCCCGTGCTTGTGTTGGTTTCCTCCCGGCACTCCGGTTTCCTCACACATTCCAAAAACATACACGTCAGGTTTATTGAACCTGTCCAAATTGTCCTTCAGAGTGGAAGAGCGAGTGAGTTGCCTGTCCGTGTGTGCCCTGCGACTGGCTGGCAACCAGTTCAGGGTGTCCCCTGCCCACTGCCCGAAGATAACTGGGATGGGCTCCAGCACCCCCTGCGTCCTAAAGTGGGAATATGCAGTGCAGATGATGGGTGGAATTGAATGGTGGATTTTAAAAAACAATAACAGATTTTTTTTTTTAATGCCCAGCATTTTTTTGTGTGCCAACATTTACATTTTATTGTTTGCACACAAAAACACACACACAATAATTAATTTCCTTCCAGCCTTTTAATGTTAAGTAATTGTTTAAGAGCAGGCCACTTTATGAAAATTATTTTAATCTTCATCAAATCTTTTTAGCATACCTCTTCCAAAAATTAGACGGACAACTATTCATGTATAAAGCCACACCAGACAAAAAACGGATTCAAAACGGCCAAACTACTTCCGCGTATGAGACGTACTCCTTGCTTCTTCGAAAGTGCAGAAAAGAAACGGGTCGCTCAGTTTCCGGTAAGACATATGAAAACATGTATGGGTATTTAGCGTTGACAAGTTATACAATATTATATTGTATTCAATATTATACCAATGTATAACAGTATGTATTATGTTGGAAAGCTAAATCTTCCTTTGTCATGAAAATTCTACTCATGAAGGTTTGTTTGTTTAATTTACGATTAAAGCTATCAAATCTGACGGCACAAAGATAACATTCGTAAACGTGATTCTTATTTCAACTATTCCGAATTATCTGTGCCCACTGGAATTGTGCGATTGAATTCGTCATTTTTTTTGGTTTGGTTTGAACAATTTTATTGACACTATTAACGGCAAATAAACAATGTGAGGTTTGAACATTTTTTCTCGACAATCTTAACAGCAATTAAGTAAGGACAGTTGCGCTCAATGTGTACATTTAATATTGCGTCAACTATATAGTTTCGAGCCAGTGATGGGGTGATTCTTTGGAACAACATTTTGGTGACATGATTTTTGGAGGAAATATGTATCATGTTTTTATGATTTTATCACAATACTATTACAATACTAATATTTAACACTAAGAAACACATAATGATCACGCTCAGGAATTGATACAATTATAATTACAGCTTGTTTTCTTAAACTGTGCATCTGGCTCTGTTTTACACGCTGTTTGGGTCATTTACACGTGTTCCAGAGATACTTAAATATTATTCAATAATTACCTTAAAAAATAAAAAGGATGTCCCTTTAGCTATGATATGATGTTTTATTCTTGCAACTGTTCTTAACCAAATACTCCGTTACAGTTATTGTCTGTATTGTCAAAAAATATGATTTAAAAAAAGAAAAAAAAAAGAAAAGCCAGAATAACAGAAAACATTAAAAACAAAAGCATGTTTAAAAACTTGCTCACTTGTGCACTAAAAACACTTTCACATCAAGCATCATAGAATTATGAACACACATCAGCTGTTCACTTAATCAGTCGGTTGTACAGCCACGGCTTTCTGTACTTTTCTGTTTTTTTTTTGTTTTTTTCAGGAGAGCTCTACGTTTTTCAATTTCCCTTTTCAGTCTCTGTTTATTTTTTCTATTTTGACATAACATACCATTATATTCCCATCTTTTTAAAATGAGATAATAAGCCTGTACAGCTGAGATCACAAAACTGCTATATTCTGATGGTGAAGGTATTGTTGGGTTATTTAGGGGCAAAGGTATCTATGCCCGGGCCTTTTGCCTTGTTTTGCATCTCTCTTGCCCTTCATTTTTTTCCTCTGGGCACGCTTTTCGTACTCTGTATAGTCAAAAAGTATTTTACTCTTTCCGTTATTCCTGTCTGTGTGCTATTTCTCTCTCCGTTTTTACCAGGTACTGTGCTCTCGGTTCTGGGTCCACATCATGCTTTGACCTGGACCGACACTGCATCTAAGTGCTGGTGCCATTTTCTAACAAACATGGAATAATTTTACCAACTGGTCTTATTTTTAATAAGGTTTTGTTCATAAACACACCCATCTATAAGATATGAAGTTAATAATAAGTATACAATATTATTACGACTATTCCCCAACCTATTTCCCCCCGTCAGGTTCCCAACCCATCCTGTGGGGTTCCGCCCTTTTAGGTCTATGAACCCAACAGGGTGGAATTTATTTTAGCTAATCTAGCTGTAGCTCTTCAGCTGACCAACATTTAGATAGCTAACCTTCAAAAGAATAACAGAACATTTAATAAAATCTGATGTGTTTTAAAAAAAATTGTACTCAATAAACAGTTCCCATAATTTGCCATTGGAGGGTAGAACTTTAAGAGTGCCTTATAAAAGTCTACCACATGTAAACAGTTGAACTCTCGTCAAAATCAAATGGTTTTACTTCCTGTAAATGGCTTTTATGGAATTTTAGTCTTTTTTGGGGACAATTTTGCACATTCTGGAAAATGACTACTGGGACATGTAGAATTCGAACCAAATAGCAAGTAAAACATAAATTCATAAAAACATTTAATTGCATAATGCAATTGAATTTAATGTTGTTTATCAATTCATTAAAGAAAAAAAATGATTTAAAGATTTTATGCCCTACACCTCTGGAGAAAGTTGATTACATTGCACTGCGGACACAATAAATCTAAAATACAAAATTATATTTGAAAATCTTTTTATTTAGGGTTAAATGACTGCAAACACTTAAGGTGAATAATTAGTAAAGTACTTTTTATATACATTGTGCAGATTTTATAGAAAATACACCTACAGTACTTCTTTGTTACCAATTATTAAAACGCATCATTTCTAAAACACACCTAATCATGTCATTATCATGGTGTTCCTTATGTTATTACTAGGTTGCTATTAAAAAAGCGGCTACAACAGGTAAAGTCAACAAAGATAAATCTTCCTCTTAAAGGGAGGGGTAAAGACTAAAAAGACAGTTATTATTAAGAATGTATTATGAATGTAAAGACACTGATGATGTTAATGCTTTTCATTGCCTGTTAAAAAAACGATTCCACAAAAATAAAACACTTTCCTTAATCATTTCCATTGTTTTCAGGTGTCAGAGAAAACCACAATGACCCATCAATGGTAAACCTTTTGCCAGAACTGCTCGGCGGTTATCCAGGTGTTCCACGGGGTTTTTCATGTGCCCGCAGGCACTATGCTTGTGATCCTTTCTCTATACTGTATAACAAAACTAGTGCAGCCTAACATGCAAAGCGTAAGCACATCCAACAACGGTCTCTAAAAGACACCTGAGAAGGTAATGGACATCTGGTTGGAGTAACTGTTTTTTGTTTTTTTTTGTGGCAAAAACAACGCAAAGTATCAGTGAGTAAAATCCACGTCACTTTACACAAATTTAAAACAAATATTATTTTAATTTACTCTCATTGTTTGTCTATCTATTTACAGGAAGAAGTGGGCTTTATCCAATGTAATGGGTGCTGGATGGGTTATCTCCATGTTAATAATCAACTTGACAGTTTATTTTGCTGTTGCAGGTACACTCTTATGCATCTTTGGTTTGAACAATTTTCCAGTCATGATTTATAGATTTTTTTAAATTAGTATTGAAGGAATGTGTAACGTTCTAGTGGCTGCAGAAAAATATATTAAGCTCCCTGCATTTCTGTTGCACCTTTACTGTAGGTGTTCTTAGAGATTCTTACAAACTAAACAATAAATAATTGTAATCTTTATATTATTTGACCAATTTGACTACGAGTTTTACGGGCGTGGTGGCTCACTGATAATCCTGCTTACTTCACGATTTTGGGGTCTTGGGTTCAGTAACAGCTACTTTCCTACTGTGTGGAGTTTGCATGTTCTCTCCGTGCCTGGGGTGGTTATCCCTGGGCACTCCGGGTTCCTCCAACATTCCAAAAACATACCTGACAGGTTTATTTGCAATTCCCAAATTTTCTTTAGGTATTAGTTTGCAAGGAAATGGTTGTTTCTCTCTGTGCCCTAATTGTAAAAGAAAGTTCAAAATATGGTAGGTAAAACAATAAATGATCCTTAAAATGACCTGAATTCTACCTACAGAATCATTTTAGCTATCGTTTAACATTATTTCTTAATTCAAATAATAAATTATTTTATTTCCTTCACTAAAGGTGGTTAGCTGTGACTCACGTTGTGTTATCAATGTTGTATGCCTTTACCTGCATTAATGAAGTAATAGTTTCATTAGTATTAACTTAAATATAAAATAAAAGGCAAACTCAAAATAGAAGAGCTTTATGCTTATGCATGATCCACATTATATTCATATTCCCCCAATTTTGCCGTTAACCCATTCCATAAGCACCCGTATGAAAGTAATTTCCTCGAAGTGGGAAACCATACATTTGTTTATTTATCTGCATTGCGGTGCACGTGTAGTTTCCTTCGTTCAGGATATTTTCATGCCGCAAAGCACTGTGGAGTTGTAGTACAGAGTCGAATGACACACGTTACCTCCTGTTTACTCGCTAAAAGCCTCATATGTATTGGTTGATTTCTTTGGGAAATTTTCAATATATTTTCTTTCCCCACTGCAAAAATGCCACAGTTGTATCCATCAATATGTATTGTAAGTCCATGCTTCTGGCAAGCCACGGAGGAGCACAACCTGTAAACAAGATAGGCAGCAATGGAGCACACATTTTGAATAAAGAGGAAACAAGCACTGATTCCACTTTGTGAAATGAGTGAAATCATCTTTTATATATTTCAAAGTTTAAATGCAGTATCGACATCCATTTGTATAATGACATCGCCCGTGCTTGTTTCCAATCAGATTATTCACAAACAGCATGTATATGAGGTTGTTAGTTTTTTACGACCCATGTAAACAATGCATTCAGTTTGCTCGATAATTCAGAATTCTGATCCTAGTCAAACTATTTTGTGCATGTAAACGTATTTAATAATAGCATGTAGTGAGATACATCAATCTAAGAGGAATGCCGCCTTCCGATTGCCAAGATACAGAAGCCAGTTCTTCAATTGGTTTTAGTGCAGTGACCTTTAGTGATAATTTTATTCCATGAAGTACTTATTTTTTAGTGGAACCACAAAATCGTGAGTGAATACTGTTTTATTACAATTGCCTTCATAGCACATTCCACCTGCATACATCTTGTGATTTGCACATAGAGCCATGTGGCAGTATTGATTTTATGGTTCCTTTTGATACAAACATGCTGTAAGAAAAGTGTGCAGTCTGTTCTTTTCTTGTTCTTACATTACAATGGGTCACTTATTTTAAAATACAATCTTTATTCCTTCAGATGTATTTCCTCCTCTAAAGTCCCCTTCAAAACCCAAGTGTTACATTCCATGTCATGGCATCTGCGGGGTTGATATTCAATGTTCTTGGAAGCACGATGTTGATCCTGAAGTCCCCACTAACTATAGTCTGCACTGGGAATCAGCGCATGGCATGTAAGAACCACATTATTTTGCTTAGGGAATGATGGAGGTGGGAGAAGCCAAAAAATGTACACTGGTCTAAAGAGTTACTAACATCCATTCATCCAACCATCTACTTTCGGCACCGTTTATGCTCACTAAGGTCGCGGGGGTACTGGAGCCCATCTTAAGCATCTTAGGGCGGTGGGCAGGGGACAATCTGAACTAGTTGCCAGCCAGTCACAGGGCAGTTACTAACATAGTAAATAAAACAATAGCTTTTTAAAGTTTGTAGTTTACTAAAACACTTTTTTGGGGGGTAGCAGGATTATTTTTCCCAAGAGTTAAGGAAAGACTGAATGAGTAAGGGCAGTTGGATGGTTAGCGCTAGGCCCAGAGTGCAGAGAAATATTACTTTTTTTTAGAAGGCTGAAAAAAACTCCTTCGGTATTCTATAAATGTCAATAAAACATTTGTACGGAATGTAAACGAAACTTATCTCTGACTAACTGGATTAGATTGATGAATGGATTCGATCTCGATTCACTGGAGTATAATTTGGTTTGATAGTTTTTCTTTCAAAATGCATTAAATGTACTCAAATGTAATCATCTCATTCATTCATGAGGAATGGATGGACTAATTAAAATACTTTCACGATTATCTTTTCAATAATTAAAATGATTGATTGAATGTTTTCAACAACTTTAAAATAACAGTGGACAGTGATTTTTTTTAGAGAATATCAAGATGCACACATGGTACTCTTGAAATTACCGTAATTATCTCAGAAAAAAAATGGTTTAAAATAATTTAATAATAAATTCCTGACTTGATCAATCAATATGGGATTAGGAAAGGAAAATCAATTCAACATTGAATAATTGATTAGTTTCACCTGGCCCTATTGTTGTTTTTTTAGAATAAGAATTGTTTTCGTGAACATTGTTTACAGCGAGATTAAACGTGGCATAAACATGTAATAAAATCTTAAAAGATGACTAATGAGAAACAAAAATAGTTGTAGCATAAGAAATTTTTACAATGTAGCCTTTGTAGACTGTCTGTTGTAATTTTTGAAATGCTGCTAGTATTCTGACAAGTACAATTAATCTAATGTGTAACAATCTATGCAACAGTCTCTCATAACTACACACCTCCGTAAAGTGAACAAAACGAACTCTAGTAACCTGATCTGCTCTCGCTTCCTCTCCAGAGAGGGCCATGTAAATACAGGGAATGATCTGTTTGGAGTTATCGACCGCGAACATTACTCCATGAACAGTGACCTCCAGGTTTGGGTTAAAGCTGAGCACAAGCACAGTTCCGCCAAGTCCCAAATGGAGGGATTCAACACGGGAGACCTTAGTAAGCTCGGGAAAAAAAAAAAATCTGTGATGATGAAAACATTTGAAAAGTGTAAGTCATTAGTCTATTTGTAATCAATTGACACATTTTTGTCATTAGTGAAGCCATCACCTCCATCGATTTCATGGACTCAAGATCCTTTGGAAATATTCTGGAGTTCCACATGTGATGAGCCGCACCTCTCGATAGGTTCGTGTGAAGTCCGATATCGGACTGAAGGAGAGGAATACTGGCAAGAGGTAATTTTTCAACGCATGGCATTGCCTGAATCCTTTAGTATAGAGATGGGGTTCTCAACCTTTCTTTCCCTTGTTGAATACATTTCTACCAAGTACCTCTAATGGGCACAAAGCGTTTTAATTCAAGATATTTGTAAAAATTCCAATTGAGAGTCTTAAAAAATTATTCTAACTCATTCATTTTGTACCTTACTCATTCATCCATCTATTCACTTTTTGCACCGCTTATCTTCACTAGGGTTGCGTGGGTGTTTGAGCCCATTTCAGCTATCTTCAGGCAGTGGGCAGGGGACACCCTGAACTGGTTGCCAGCCAGTCGCAGGGCACACAGAGACAAATCACTCGCTCAATTACACCTAGGGACAAATTGGACCGGCCAATTAACCTGACATGCATGTTTTTGAAATGTGGGAGGAAACCCACGCAAGCATGGGGGGGAATCTGCTAACCCCGCACAGAGAGGCTGGTAGCTGGATTTGATCCCATTGTTGCGATCTGGGCTCTACTCCCGCCTGTATCTAACGTTGATCAAATGTAATCTGCAGTATGTGTTCAACTGAAAAACTCATGCCCAATCACTATTATTCACCGATGTTAAATTTGTGTATCAGCTTGGGAAATATTAATTTCATTCAGTGTAGCCCGGTACAAACGGGCATTTATTTTTCTTTCCGTGCGGCCTGCTACCAAACGAGCCAGGGCCCAGTAGTTACAAACCACTGGTCTAGAGCAGTGTTTACCAAAATTTTGACCCAGCCACACCTTTTTTTCACCAATAAATCTTGAGGCACACCGTCTGTCAAAGATATGTAAAAATTAATTTCTGGCACAGGTTTCATGTTTTTTTTTCAAAGCATAAAGTATCATGTTGCCTAAATTTACAGTGTTTTGGTTATCACTGTGGCTCAGGAGGTAACATAGGTTATTACTTTTGCTGTAATTTGGGATTTAGCTTCCTTTTTTAAACCAGTTTTTCTAAGTTTTACTATATTATCATCCTGTTTTTTGTCTGGAAATATAAAAAAGATATTACTTTTACGTAAGCAAAAATGATCTGGCTGTGCAAGCTAAAAATGTGTAATTGGTTTCTTAATGTTTTCAGTTTTTATTTAGTAAATCCGTGAGCCATGAACATAAGAAAATAATTAAAATCAGCAAACTTATGTGCAACAATATTAATTTATTTGTCATTTTTGGCAGTGCAATCTCACACAGCTTCCTCGTACAAAATAAGTTATGTACCATAATATATTTCCTTGTACTACCCCATTAAAAGATAATTATTAAATAAAAAGAAAAAAGTCGTAATCTGTTGCCAATGACAAATATTAGTTACTAAGCTGATCAATGGAAGAAAACCAATACAGAACAACGGCATGCTTTTTTGCAAAGATAAAATTGAGACAAGTCCTGCCGCACAATAGACAAGGTCTCACGGCACACTGGTTGTAAAACACTGGTCAGGTTTTTTATAACATTACAAAGTTATAGCTGCACCAACCTAAAACTGTGGTTCATTTGATATTGGCTACCAGACAATAAAAAAAAAGACTAACTGAAATTTCTCTTTATCTTGCCTGCTATGCATAATATCCATGATAATAATTCATCTCATTTTGACTGACTGATGTGATGGCTGACAATAAGGTGCTCTTAAGTGGCAAAGTCAGCGAACTATCCATAAAGATAATTTTCAGGGTTTGGGCCTATCTTGCCATCTGCTAGAACGTTGCAATTATGCCATATATATGACAATGTAGACGTGCACAACTAATTTCATTCAGCAATGATAAAGAATAATTATGTTTTTTTCACCCTCGGACAGATAAGTAGAGTCTGTGGTAAGCAAATAAATGATGGAAAATGGTGAGATATATTGCGTTGTTGTAACACCTTTGCTTTTTCTAAGACTTCATAATCCTGCTATGAATTAATTCCCTCACTCAATATGTTTTACTTTTCATGCAGGATGAAATTGAAGCACAAGTCAGCTACGAAATCAGTGATTTGGTTGAGGCTGGTGTTGTATATGAATTTCAAGTGCGCTGCTCCTGTGCAACAGGCTTAAGCAGTGACTGGAGTGCCACCATTAAACTAAGCTCTGAACAAGGTAAGAGGCATTTAACTTTGATGTATTCAGAAATGAGCACTAAAAAGGTTTGCATACTAATATTTGGGGAGCGTTTTTTTTCCAGCTCCCACTGGACAAATAGATGTATGGAAGGATTGTGGTACACCTGCCACTAATATTGATTGTACTATGACCTGGAAGGTACATAACGCAACATTTTTATTTATGTATAAAGAAATAAGGATCTGTATTTCAATGCGGTCATGTAAAAAAAAAAATTCTTTATTTTTTTGGGGTTGTTCATTATCTAAATTGTCCCACAATTGTTTATGAAGGAGGGGAGAGAAAGGAAGGTGGTGGATAAAGGAAGGGAGGTAGGGGAGGGAGGTAATGAAGTAATGAAGGGACAAACAGGAGGATTGGGAAAGAGCGAGGAAGGAATGGAAGGCAGGAAGGGATGGAAGGGAGTAAGGAAGAGGATAGGAATAAACGGGAGCAAGGAATAGGAGAGAGCGAGCGAGGGAGGGAGGGTGTTTAGAGAGGAGGACGAGAGTACGTTGTGCGGACAATAAATCTTGTGCGCCATCAACAATCATGCTTACGAAAAAGTGAAATTTATAGAAAAGTTTTTTGCAAACTTTCGCTGAAGCCACCCCCAATACATGCTCTCGAGTCCTCTCGTGAAAGACGATTGTGTCCCATGCCAACTGAAACATTTTGCACATTTTCTTTATGATAAGTTTAATCGTTTTCTTTCATATTGGACACTTGCAAAGGTGATTGCATAGGATGCATTTTTCTTATTTTAACAATTATTGCTCAATGTTGTTCGTTATTTGCATTATTATGCACAGTTTACATCATTGCCACTGTCGGACAATAATGTTGCTGTTCTTTGATCCACACCCTTTAAGGTGGACCTGCTTCTTGTAACTTGGGAGATTTAATGAAAATGAACGGCTCAGGCGAGGGTTTTTAGAATAGATTGAAATATCATGTTGGAGGTTTGGGTCCTCTCTTGTTCTTCTTTCAAGATCAAAAAATTGTCTTGATTTTGATTGTGTACTATTTATAACCTTACACTCTCCTACCCATATCACAAACAAAGGCAAGATGCTTACAAAACCTATATAACACCCGTTTCAACCTACCCCCTTTACAACTCCTTCATAATAAAGGCTTATTGACATTTGATTTTTAAATAAAATTAAGAAGAACTATGTGACCCCATGTAAAATTTTACAAGCTGACTGAATAAATAGGGAAATCAAATCTCCTGTGTATCTGGAAGGGGGCGGAAAGAGAAAATCTGTTTTAGATCTTACCTCTCTTTGTGAAACTGTTATAGGTATTCTTCTTTCTCTGGTATGAATTACTCGTGTTTCGTGAAACGAACACCTCTCGTTTTGGGTTTAACATACTCTCACTTAACCTCCTTTGTAAAAAGGCCACCTGGTTTTATTACTTTAAAGCGCTTTATTCGCATTTGTGTGCATTTTTAAAGTGCTTCTACATGAATATACGTAATTGACATAAAATTGCTTATTAATTCTTTACCCATTCCTTTGTTGCCCATCAGAAACTTCGACTTTCTCAGGCCCATGGCCATATTTTGGGCTATGAAGTAATGTTGTACTCAGATCAAGACAAGCCTGTACTAATGAATATCTCCATTGCTGAGCCAAGGGGCTTGTTGGTGTGTGACAAATTCCTGTGCTATCTTAATGCCTCCCTAAAGAGTGTGTCATCAGCCAGTATATCAGCCTACAATAACCATGGTGCTACACAGCGATCAAACCTTAAAATATCAACATCAGGTATGTTTTTTATATTGTTGTAAAGTTTCAAACCCATCGATGTAGAGCAGTTGTGAAGTTTGAAAAAATACATTTATTAGCTTAGGAAAATACAGTTTGCAACTACAGAGAAGTTTTATTTTTGTGTTTGTGTTGAAACATATTGCTGGAAAATGTAAAAATGCAGTAAAAGGTGATATTATGTCACTGTTTTTTTTTCCCTCGGTGTGGCAGTGGTAAACATATGTAGGTGCTGAATAATAAAACTCATTATTTTATTTGGACTTTATTTTAAACTTGCCCATTGATTCTATTGCAATACTGTAACTAATCCCTTGTTGTGATGCAGTAATAACAGGTGATGTGAGAAACGAGCATGCCATCCATGTCAGCATGAATATGGCAAACCTAACCGTTTCATGGAATCCCCCCACTCAGCTCCCTGATACCGAGTCTTTTAAGGAATATGTTGTGGAATACAAACAAGCTGGAAGACCTTTGGGGAAAGGATTTGACTGGATCAGAGTGGATAAAAGCTGTTTTACTGTTACGTTTTTAGGTTAGTTTCATTTGGATATTGTTGCAGTCATTTTATCCGTTCGAGTATTGCATTTGGGATTGTGCACTTAAAAGGTATACACTTGACTGATTCCTAAACTTTTTTTAAGGTCATTTTGAAAAATACAAACCCTACCAAGTCTCACTGTTCACCGTTGCAAGCAACAAAGAAAGCTGCCATATTTCTTCTGTTATTGGATATTCTCATCATGGAAGTAGGTTTCCAAACGTTCAATTCTCTCATCAGATTGCAATTAACATTTTCTTTTTGCTCTTTTCAGTTCCGGCAAAAGTGCGTTCATTCAAAGTCACTTCGATTGCGGCGACACATGCCATTCTGTTTTGGGAGCCCGCACTGCTGACTTTGCAGAATGGACTAGTCCGCTATTACGAAATAGGTGTAAATGGACAAATGGGTAAAGATTTTTTTTTTTACACTTTTTATTTATTAAAAAAAAAAAAAACATTTAAGTGTTCCAGGGCTTCATAATCAAAAGATGTGCGTGTACAAATATAGCAATTAGAAAATCAGTCTTTTACATAGAATGAGTTTTTATCATTTCTAAATCGGTGTATGTAATATATGAAATCAGTCACCAAATTCTGATGAATCAATTTTCTCTGCAACAGTGTACAACGTGAGCGCTTTTCCTCAGGATAAAAATAAGACGTTAAAACTGCCAAACCTCAGTCCACATCAAGAGTATGAAGTGTGGATCAAGGCAGTGACTGAAGCTGGGCCCGGAGCCAATGCCACTGTCAATTTCATGACAAAGCAACTCAAATCAGAGGGTAACTCTTATCCATATGCATTGTTTCATAAAACTTGATGAATGTATGTTGCAGCTTTTTCATGACACACCTTTCTTTATTTGTAACTTGCAGGACATCTATTTGCAATCTTGTTCCTTTTATGTTTCCTGGCCATAATATGCTGTCTTTTTGTTTTTTTAAGGTAAGATAGTATATGCATACTTGTGGGTTTGACTTTTTTTACACTAGTAATAAAATATGCATGTTTTTCAGTTTTCGTAAAGGATGTTGCTGGATAAATGGGGAGGTACCAAATCCCTACAAAAGTACCCTATTCAAAATGATGAAGTACCAGGTGGGTTTCATTCTTATCAGAAAAGCTGTTAGGTGTCAACATTTTACCAACAGAAAATGTAGTCATTTTTGTGGGATATCTCTGTAGGTGAACGAACCTTTGTCTTGGATTTGTGTCTCCATGAACGAACCCCCTCCCACCGTTTCCATATTAGAGGTAGTGGAGAACCAGGACACTTTATGCGAAGAAAACGGGGCCCTTGAAGATCAAACAAGACCAGAAGCTTCCTTCAAAGGACATAGTGGAAGGATGCGTAGACATGGCACAGATGAGGACAGCGAAATGGTTGACTCTAAGGACAAAAACGACATGAGTTGGTTGGCAGAACAGGAGAATAATGACACTTCATCAGAAGAGCAAGAAACATCTGGATATGAACAACACTTTATGCCAACTCAAGAGGAAATACTGGAGGCTTGATATTTATAGCAATACAAGCAATTGTCATTTTAAGAATTTTAGTGTCGACATGAATTTAGACTGAAAACTGAAACCCAACATTTCATCCTCTTTAATACACAATTAGAAAACAAGCTACACTCTTTGCGGCACAAAATGTTTCTATCAACTAATATGTAGTATACATTTTTTTCTTTTTTAATTCAATCAAATATGAACAAATAAAATAAAAGCTTGCAGTATTAGTATAACCATGACAGAACGGAGGCTTTGTTTAAGACTAAAATACTTTGCTTGACAGGCTAGGCAAGAGGTTTTGTTTATTTATTGATATTTTACTGTACATTGTGCATCTGATGTTCCCTGATATAATTCATATGATTCCTGGACAAAATCATTTTTGGTATATTCCTATACCTGTAAATCATAAGTTGACTCCATATTTTATATGTTTTCATTATTTACAATTGTACGCCATATAATGATTTTTGTATGTGATTTTTGATAAATACACTCCTATGTATGATGGGCAACACTGAATTTACTACAACTAGGGAAAGAATGGGGGACATTCCAGAATGAAGTTGTGTTGTTTATTTGGTATGTAAAATAAACTTGTTTACACATACTGTCTTTGTTTTTATTCTACATACTCTGTCTTGCTGTAGGTAAATAGGTTCTGTGTTGTTTATGTAAGTTTTTTTTATCGCTTTACAAGGAGAATTGTAATTGTTAATGAGGAGAACAATTAGCTGAGGTTGACAGCTATGTAAACCCAATAATTTAATATGATTCAGTTTATTTTTTCACACATAATCTAATGTGCATTATGAGAAGTATTCATTAAAATCAACCTCGTCAGTTCAAACACACCTGCATAATCATTGAAATGTGAAGTTTTAGCTAAAAAAATTCAATTTCATACCAAATCTTAATACTAAATTGTTCGAAATTAGAAATTGGTAATATCGCCTGGATTGGGTGTTCATCATATATTTATTTTCAATATATAATTTGATGTATTTTCATTTTTAGTCTACAGATGGGCACTAAGTTGTTAAAATTGGGCTTTAAAATACAATTGTCAATCTTTTTATTTTAACTTAAATTGCCTTCCATCAATGCGCAACAATTATTTTGTGTCAGAAGATTTGTGACACTTAACGAACCACTTTTAAACACCAGCCAAATCTGGAGTATTTTGTATAACATGTATTTCCTCCATAGTTTAAACTTAATAATATTAAAAACACATCTCAAATAAAGTGGCAATCAATATAATAACTTCATTATAGATGCTTCTAGTTGACTTTTAGATAGCTGCAGTGAAGAAATCTCGCGAGATGATATTTTGCCACAACGGAAGCCGCCAAAGGTCAGCTTGAGCAGAGAGACTCATTTTGAACAAGAAGAACCGCTGCGAGGGACGGTGGAAGAGCGGCCCAACATTAAGTGATCATTTAAAAGTCAGCATTGTACGTATAATACGTAAGATGTGAACTGTAGCGCTTCAAGGCGTTGCGAAGGCTCTGTTGCGTTGATTTCATGCAGATCAATTATTTTTCGTATTGCTAGAATTGAAGTAAGAGTACTCTTTAGTGGTGCACTAGCATTAGCACCGCCTTGCGCAACGTGTTCAACAAGTTTCAAACTATTATTAGCCGATCTCACGTTTATGACTTCGATTGGTAATCCAGACGTTTTCCCTTATTTATTTTTTTTCAAACTTGCTTCTAGGAATCTGTGTGAGATTATTTTTTGGGGGTTTGTGTTGTATTCAGCCACGTATTCGTTGCCATCACACGTGAACACGATGTCTCGAAACTTTACTTCTAGCAGGCCGGAGCTAGAAAGGCAATTTCATAAATAAAATCCTCAGTGTTGAAGGTTGCCAATTAATTAATGATCACGTAAGCGAATTCATAATTGATTGCTGCAATCGTCTTTGAATATTGATACCTGCAATTCCGTCGTGATAATGTTCCTTTTCACGGTGGCACATCGATTTTCACTCGTCAGGATGCAACATTGCTAACCATGGTTAGCTAACTTTTAGCGCCACCGTTTCTCATTCAAGCCATTTCAAGGGCCAACCATCCGAGGCACAACAATGCGATCGGCATTAAAGCCGTTTACATATATTTATTTTTGCTTAGACGCACAATATTTGTATGAAATTAATATGGAGACTGCCGTTGGGGTTGGGGACGGATTACTTTTACGGATTAGGCCGGGTGCTAGTTTTTAACTGCTCGTGTTACATGTGCTCGTTCGGTATTCCGTTACTTTCCAAAGTGGAGTTTTGTCATAATTCTAGCCAGAGATGGCAACACACTAATACTTGACTTTATTGGAGGCCAAATTATGTTTGTCAATATAATCAAAGTAAGGTCAAAGAAGCTCTAATTTTGTAAAACTGCCTACAAGTACTCAATGCAATTTACCATTTCGCATTTTTTTAGCCATATATTAAGTCATGTTTGTATGTATAGCCCTTAACAACAATGCGTCTCAAAGGGCTGCACAGACTATGGCAAACTACTATTATTACATCATCCCCCGATAGAAAACTAACACGAGGGCAAGGAAAAACTCAAAAACCCTAGCATGAGGAAAATGAAGAAACCTTGAGAAGGGACCGCACACGAGGTAATCCACCTTCCAGGCTGCAATGGATGTTGTCTTAATAGACACACGTTTTGTTTAAAATGTATTATGAGCTATTTTGGTATGTGCAACATTCACATTTTTTGGACTTTCAAGTTTGAAAGTCCAAAAAATGTGAACACATTAACGAGATTTTTTTTTTTTTACTGAAAGATTTTGTAACATTTATCAATAATATTTCACTTTTTAACTTACTTGGTAACATGGCGTCACCTCAATACCGAATCTATCAAAACAATCATGCGGATTCAGTCGGGCCTTTTGGAGCACATGCTTGTCTTAGGTCTTCCCACAATATACATCGCAACTTCGGACAAAGACGTTTAATTAGGACCATTTCCTGAAAGTGTTAATGTCATTAGACATGGTTGTCCGACAATTATTTTAGTTTTTTGCCTTTGTTAAATGCTGTGCTAGGTAATGTGTACGGAGCACGATGTATTGTGTGCAAGAAATATTTATTTATTTAATTTTTTTTGGGTCGACTAAGTCTTATTTTATTCGAAGTGTATGTTTAAAGTTTTACATCTAAAATATGCTAAATATGAAATAATTGGAGTTCCTTATACTTTAGGAATGCGGGGGAAGAGGTTTTTTTTGTGTAGGGCCACAAGCAAAAAGGGTTGAGCGTTTCGATGTCAAAGGAAGTGCTCATACTTAAAATAGATACTTATATATGTATATATATATGTATATTGTACCAGCTCAGTAGCCTAGATGGTAAGGCGCCCGCTTTGAGACTGGGAGGTTCGGGTTCGCGCCCCGGCCGAGTCATTCCTAAGACTTAAAAAGTGGTCGGCGGCGCCCTCTGTTGGCTGCGGCTGCATCGGCTCGCTACAACGGGTCAGGTGCAATCGACATTTCGTTCTGTGTACATTGTTACACAGAATGACAATACAAGGAAATTATTATTATTATTATTATATATATATGTATACATACACACACTCACACAATTATTATTTTTTCACGTTTGACCACTAGGGTCGTGGGGGCACTATATCCTGTGGTGTGTCTTGGCCAAATACAGTCTGTTATTTACGGGACTTTATTTTTGGGAATGTGATGTATCCTGTACAACTGACTTCTTGCTGATGGTCTATGTATTCATACTGTCTGATCCCAAAACTGCGTGCTCAATCTCTCCATAACTGTTAATTATTACACCAAGTTAATAATCAAATTTGTACAGGATGGAGTGGCGGCCAGACGAGCAGGGACTCCAGCAGGTCCTTCAGCTGCTTAAGGATTCACAATCGCCTGACACAGCAACACAAAGAGCCGTTCAACAAGTATCCTGAACTATATTCCAAAATGTAGATGATTGATGTTTTGAAAACTTTTCCATTTATTAACTACACACATTTTGATTATTACATTGTTATGTGTTGGACTATTGAGAATTATCGGAACACTTGAATTAAAACTTGAATTACTTAACAACTTTGTGTGGGTTTGCTGATAATGAAGTTATCCTTAATTAATAATTTAGAAACTTGAGCAACTAAACCAGTTCCCTGACTTCAACAACTATCTCATATTTGTCCTCACAAGACTCAAAACTGAAGGTAAGAAAAAGTTTGAATTAGTTTCACTGCATCAATTGCATATTGTGTATATTACTTTGAAAGGAAATATGGTACAAATTCTCCAGAACTAAGCATAATATAAACTACTCTCATTGGCTTTATTGCTAATTCTAAGTAACCCTTTTTTAATTGTCTGGAATGTTATAATTTTAGAATGTCGAGAATTATCTAATGTTTTTTTAAATTTATGGTTTAAGTTTGTCTGTGTGTGCCAGCATATTTTATCTGCCTGTTGTGGAAGCCAGCTAAAGGGTTAACAATTGTATGCATGGAGGTAATTTGTGGTCAACCAATAAATGAATGAGTCACATTTTGATAAGAGAAATGAGCATGTTGATTCCTACAATAATCTCATTGTCGGAGCTTAAGCAATACTGTTGCTATACTAGCTAAAATGACATTTTTTCAAAAAGCCAACACAAGAGATAAAGCCATTTTGATTCTGAATAGTTACGATCAAGTCTCAAGCACGTGGATCGAAAGGCGTATGTGATCTGTCAAGTCCGGTTACAATTCCTAGGGTAGTTTACCTTGACCATGCTAAAAGGTATTTTAAATGGGAGGGGGGAATCAAAGTATTTGCCAAATTGATAACTCAAGATTTCTAAATCCTTAGATGAACCGACTCGCTCACTCAGCGGTCTGATACTGAAAAACAACGTCAAAGCCCATTACCAGAACTTTCCGCCAACTGTTGCCGACTTCATCAAGCAGGAATGCGTCAACAACATTGGCGACTCCTCACCTCTCATCCGGGCCACAATTGGTGAGTGTCCCTGCTGTCAATCGGATTAGTTGTGTTGTTGTTGCCTCTGGAGGTGATGCATAATATAGTCTGATTGCCTGTGAAGTTGCTTTTATTCATACTGTCTGATCAAGCGATAATTTTGGTTTAGATGATTTTCCCTATGCTTGTGATTAAAGTATTGTCTTCTAGGTATCCTTATTACAACTATCTCCTCAAAGGGAGAGCTGAAGTCATGGCCTGAGCTCCTGCCTCAGTTGTGCACCCTGCTTGACTCTGAGGACTACAATACTTGCGAGGTACATCGCATCCTTGTAAAACGTCAGTTAAAAAAATATATTGATATTGAACTAAAATGAAATGTAAAGAAAGTAAACATAAAATCTCCTAGTGTTGCACTGTAAATGCACAATGGAAAATTAATTCTTTACTTATTGTATAATACCGTATTTGTATCTTTTACCGTGTTCTTATCACTCCACTTTGTTCTCTCCTCTGTGTCCCTGTATGTTTGCGTTTTATTTGACAGCCTCTCTGTGTGTGTCCGTGTCTCAGGGCTCGTTTGGAGCACTGCAGAAGATCTGCGAGGACTCATCAGAGCTTTTGGACACTGATGCTTTGAACAGGCCCCTCAATATAATGATCCCCAAATTTCTCCGGTTCTTCAAGCATTGCAATCCCAAAATTAGGTACAACCTGATGAGCTGTTAATGGCAAGACAATATACCTTTAAGTATCAAAGGTCAAATATCATATCTGGTATTTATTTTTTCACTTGTATCTTTAGCCAAACTTGTCAAATAACAAATATTTGACAAGTTTGGCTTAGGATAATTATGGAACAAATATTTCTTAGCTGCCTCACACTGGTCGTTGATCTTGATATCTGGAAATGATGAAAAAACCCAGCTCATTGACAAAACATGAAAAAATTTGTTCCTATGATTTCTGATCCAGATATTTTCAGCCGGAAATCAGGTTGATTTTGAAGTATTTAGAAAGTTTCATTTTTAATGCTTTCTCTGTAAAAGAATCTTTCTAATGTGCTTCTTTTGTCTACCCGAGAAAATTGATACAGCTATTAAAAGAGTTGCTATTTTTTCACTCTTGTGTACCAAATATACACCGTATTTTCTTTGTTCCTTGCAGGTCCCATGCCACAGCCTGTGTGAACCAGTTCATCCTTCCCAGAGCACAGGCACTAATGAACAACATTGACACCTTCATTGAGGTTTGTTATTATTATTTTTTAATAGAGATTTTATTAGAATTTTAAGCACAACACATGTGTATTTGATCATGTTAGGCCCCAACGTTGATGCTATGTACATTTACATTTGTTCACAAAACTTAGGATAATCAACATTACTCAAAAAGTTGAGTACATTCCCAAACATTGAATATGTCAGAACTAGTTATTGCCAGAGCTGCAAATGCTGTAATGTCAGTTTCTTTTCTTGACACAGTTTAAGAAAAGTGCTGATTTTAGAATAGGGAAATTCCAGATAATGGTCTAGTATTTGACCTCCGTAGAGCCTTTTTGCACTGGCAGAAGACGAGGATTCCGAAGTCAGAAGGAATGTTTGCCGAGCTCTGGTCACGCTTCTGGAGGTCCGCATTGACCGTCTCATCCCTCACATGCATAGCATCATCCAGGTAGGGGAAGGATCATTTACTCAAAAATGCTGTTTACAGATAAGGCTAGTTTATTTTCACACATTCAATTTGAATAAAACAATATTGTTTGAAAATCTGCTCATTCATTTATGTTTCAACTCTTCTGCAGTACATGCTGCAACGCACACAGGACCTTGATGAGAATGTAGCTTTGGAAGCCTGCGAGTTTTGGTTGACCCTAGCAGAGCAGCCCATCTGTAAGGAAATGATTTCAGGACACCTGGCGCAGTGAGTAGTTAAGATGTACTCTTAACTGTACTCTGATATCATAAAACAAGATTTATCAACTAATAAGATGCTTCCCCTCTTCCACATTTACTCAAATAGATTAACTCCAATATTGGTCAATGGGATGAAGTATTCAGAGATTGATATCATTCTGTTAAAAGTGAGTTTTCTTTCTCTGCATTGGGTAATGTTTAATAAACAAATTATGACTCTTTTAAAGGTGATAAAAATGCAGTTTTGAGGAGAGTAACTGTTTGATGTTTTGACTAGGGAGATATAGAAGAAGACGAAGCTGTACCAGACAGTGATCAGGACATCAAGCCACGTTTCCACAAGTCCCGCACTGTCACTTTGAAGCATGAAGGTTTAGGGGCAGGAGATAGTGAGGACATTGAAGACGACGATGATGATGACGACGATGACACACTGTCTGACTGGAACTTGCGTGAGTAGAAATTAGGAGGAGGGTTTTCCTAGTGATGGGAAAATAAACCCCCATAAAGCAGTGAAGCCCTCAAAGGAAATGCTCCCGACGCACATGCACGCTCGTAAGGGATTCAAGATGATTAGTTGACTCGACTGCACCATCATGTGGACAGAAATACGTAAAATGCTTGTGTAAAATGCGCTCTGAATACAAAAAAATATGAGGAGTGTAATAAGGGTGCATCCTGAATTCTGTTTGTGCATATGCAACTAGTGAAAAAACGATGTGGAATGAAGTGATTATTTATTTTTATGTAAAAGTAATGTTTTTTCAAATGTTATGGACTCGGGTGGTTTCTTTTTTCGCAGATAATTTATCTTGCGTTTAAAAGCTTTCACGTGGTACAGATGCAGGGGTGCATAGACGTGTGACAGTATGTAAAGAATGGGAAGTGCACTTTTCTGTGATTCCCAGTACTTAAGGGAACTTTCCACGCAGAGGGCGTTTCTTTGCTGATTTTATCTGGAACCACACTCAAACCGAGCAAATCATTTTCTGAATCAGTCACGTGATTCACCCTCTTTGCAGGCTTTTAAGCATCACCACTAAAGTTATCAATGAACCTTGTCTCGCGGTTCATTAACTATTCACCTTAAATACTTAGCACACTCTTCAGGGATTTGAGCCACTAAAAATGTGCAGCTCTACTGGTTGACATACATTTTTACATTACTGGCAAATGGTGTATCAAGTATTTTTCTTTCTTCATAAACACTTTAACAGCATTTTTATCTATCTAACAAGTTTGGCTAACGATAATTATGGAACAAATATTGCTTCACTGCCTCACACTAGTCGTTGGTCTTAATATCTGGAAATGATGAAAAAACCCAGCTCATTGACAAAATATGAAACAATTTGTTCCTATGACTTCTGATCCAGATAATTTTAGCCAGCAATCGGGTTGATTTTGAAGTATTTAGAAAGTATAATTTTAATGCGTTTCTGTTAAATAATCTTTCTAATGTGCTGCTTTTGTTTACCTGAGAAAATTCATATATTTGGGGATTTGATTTGTATGCTCAGGAAAGTGCTCAGCCGCTGCATTGGACGTCCTTGCAAACGTTTTTCAAGAAGAACTGCTGCCTCACCTGTTGCCACTATTAAAAGAGTTGCTTTTCCACCATGACTGGGTTGTCAAGGAATCGGGCATCCTTGTGTTGGGTGCAATTGCTGAGGGTAAGATCCGGCAATCTTGGATGGGCAAATGGGTATGTTAAAATGTGTTTTTTGTGGGTCAGGCTGCATGCAGGGGATGGTTCTCTATCTCCCAGAGCTGATACCCCACCTTATTCAGTGTCTAAGTGACAAGAAGGCCTTGGTGCGCTCCATTGCTTGTTGGACCCTTAGTCGTTATGCACATTGGGTAGTATCACAACCCCCTGACTCTTCCTACCTCAAGCCCCTCATGACAGAGCTTCTCAAGTGCATCCTCGACCCAAACAAGAGAGTTCAAGAAGCTGCGTGCAGGTGAGTCCCACCACCTTTATTTCTGAAAGTGGAAATGATGACCTACCCAGCTTATTGAATAACAATGAAACATCTTGTTCCCATATTCTGTTCTGATCCACTTCATTTTTATCAAACCATTTGTTGATGATTAGTCTGTTATGTGCCATAGACTAGATTAGTTATGTTCTTGTTGTCCTCCATCTTTGTTTTCACCATAGCGCGTTTGCCACCTTAGAAGAAGAGGCATGTACGGAGCTTGTGCCATATTTAAGCTTTATTTTGGACACGCTGGTCTTTGCTTTTGGAAAGTACCAGCACAAAAATCTCCTCATCCTATATGACGCCATTGGAACACTAGCAGATTCAGTGGGTCACCACCTAAATCAGCGTGTAAGTATTCATTCTCATCAGTCTTTATCTACTTGAAGAATTTACACTTTAGAAACTATCAAATATTAATGTTATTAATGTTTTGGTTCTTTAGGAGTACATTTTAAAGTTGATGCCACCTCTTATTGCAAAGTGGAATGAGCTAAAGGATGAAGACAAAGATCTTTTCCCACTTTTGGAGGTAAAACAAAATGGCATTTAACTTGAATTTCATCCATGTGGGAAAAATGTTCTCATGAATTAATCTCATTTCCATGCATTTTCGTAGTGTTTGTCTTCAGTCGCCACTGCACTGCAGAGCGGGTTTCTGCCCTACTGTGAACCAGTCTACCAGCGCTGTGTTACATTAGTACAGAAGACCTTAGCTCAGGCAATGGTGAGCGTTCAAATCCGCTTTTTGTGTGGGGCTAGCTGTAACAAGGATAATAAAATGATGTGGCCTTTTCAGATGTACAACCAGCACCCGGACCAGTATGAGGCTCCTGACAAAGATTTTATGATTGTGGCCCTTGATCTGCTCAGTAGCCTGGCTGAGGGTTTGGGAAGTCACGTGGAGCAACTTGTAGCTAGGTCCAATATCATGACGTTGCTTTTCCAGTGCATGCAGGTACTGGCAAGTTGTTACTGACTTGTTATTTTTGTCGTGAATACCCAAACTTGTAAATTGTGTGCATACTTCAATAGACATTTTAATTGGATATTTGTTTTGCAGGATACTATGCCTGAAGTTAGACAAAGCTCTTTTGCGCTATTAGGAGATTTAACAAAGGTCTGCTTTCTTCATGTTAAACCCTGTATTGGTGAGTCTTTTCCCTTTTACGGTCGCCATATCATTTACAATTTCCTTTTTCAACAAACTATTATGTTTTGACAGCTGAGTTTCTGCCCATCCTCGGCCTAAATCTGAACCCAGAGTTTATTTCAGTGTGCAACAATGCTACCTGGGCCATTGGCGAAATTGCCATGCAAATGGGTGAGTTGAAGGAATGACACCTGTCACACTTGTTGGCTTTTGCAACATTTTGAATACTGTATATTGAAAAAGGTCTCTAAATTGAGTAGTGATGAAAATCCTAGCTCCTTGACCAAATGATGATACATTTTGTTTACCAATGATTTCTGATCCAGATAATATTAGATAGATAGATAGATAGATACTTTGTTCATCCCCGAAGGGAAATTCACATTTCCAGCAGCATCCCTGACCTGCAATGCAAAATTCAGGCTGATATTATGTGTGATTTGGTATGTTTTGGAGGTCTGGTATGAAGCCCTCAAATTCTTAGACCATACAAATTGGAAGAAATTTTGAGCCTTAATTAATAAAACAATTAGTTGGACTCAAAATTCACTGCTGGCCCCAAAAACTTTTCAAAGAACCTGTCTACTAAATGGTTAACGAGTTCTTTTTATCTCTTTTTATGTAGGTGCAGAAATGCAGCTTTATGTTACGGTGGTTTTGCCACATTTGGTGGAGATTATCAATAGACCTAATACACCAAAGACTCTGCTAGAAAACACAGGTTTGTACATGAATTATAGCATACTTTTTTAATCAATGATTTTCTGAATACTTTTTTTCTTAATATGCAGCCATTACAATAGGCAGACTTGGTTATGTCTGTCCTCAGGAAGTGGCACCACAGCTTCAACATTTTATCCGCCCATGGTGAGCCGCGTTTGTTATTCATGTCCGTTTCTGCCTTTTTTGAATCGGTTTGGGATTTTGTTTGATTTAAATAAACTGAGGCATTTACATGCCAAATAGACAATGAAATAACTTAGTCACTCATTTTCCATAGTTAATGTTTTTTTTAACTCCCTATATATAAATCGGGGGTGGCTAACCCAATCCTGGAGAGCCGCACGTCCTTTGTTTTGGAGGTTTTTCTGCTCCATCACAGGAGACGCAATTTTTCAGCTTGTTAGCAGGCTTTGTGAGAGCTTTATAATGATCCAGGTGATTGGAATCACCTGCATTGGAGCAGAAAAACCTCCAGAACATGCAGGACGTGCGGCTCTCCACGACCGGCTTAGCCACGCCTGAAATATAATAATGTGCATGCCAACTCAAAAGACTAGATTTTACTGTATAGAGTATACATTTAACTTGTTACAATCATCCGTATTTAGGTATTGTTCACACTCATTTTTGTTGAGTAAGGTGCTACAATGACTGCCAGATCGAATGAATGTGAATTTTGTTTTCTAGGTGCACATCACTAAGGAATATCAGGGACAATGAGGAGAAAGATTCGGCTTTCCGTGGAATTTGTGTGATGATTGGTGTGAATCCAGCTGGTGTTGTACAGGTTAGATGTTTGACCACGGAACGATGCACTTTAAAATGTCATTAATTAGCAAAAACAGCAGTGTCCTTAAACTGACCTCTTCATTCTTTTCAGGACTTCATTTTCTTTTGCGATGCAGTGGCCTCCTGGGTCAGTCCAAAGGATGACTTGAGGGAAATGTTTTATAAGGTGTGTGACAATATTCATCGACGTATTCAGTGTGTCTGATTGGTAGCTTGCTGCACTGTGATGATCATTTCTAAGACATTCGAAATCCGACTCACCCTGCGGATGACTTATTAATCTGAGAAGTGTGGTAGGGCTGGCTCAAAATATATTTCAAATGCTATCAACATCTGAATTAGTCATAAATATGGTGCATGAACTTGCATGTATAAACTATAGCAAAATTAATTTCTACCTACCCTTTCTAGATCCTACATGGCTTCAAGGACCAGGTTGGTCAAGAGAACTGGCAGCAATTTTCAGAGCAGTTCCCTCCATTATTGAAGGAGCGTTTGTCAGCCTGCTATGGAGTCTAACAAGTCCACTTTGGATGCTGACCCGTTGGCAGGTATTCTTGCCATTGTTCATCTTGGTTTCAGAGGTCTACACCCCCCTTTCCAAAGCTTGACCAGGGTTACCCCCAACGTCTTAAAAACCTAAGTCTTGAATTTGACAACCGTTAATAAAGGCCTTGAAAAGGTCTTAATTTTAAGTCTCAAATGTTTTACATTTCCCCCATCTTATCTGAGTGATATAGCGAACAACTATATAAGTAAACTAACAAAAATATGGAACATTGGGTTGTAAAAATATTTTTCAATTTCTCCGTTATCAATTGCTGACCGATAAATGCAATGTCTCTGTCATAAATTCCAGCATTCCGCGTTTTCGAACATCCAGCCTCAAGTCATGTCAGATTTATTTGTATAGCCCTTAATCACAAGGAGTGTAAGGGCGGCACAGACCACGGCTTATTTCAAACCACAGACTAATATTACACATCCCCTGATCTAAATTCTACATGGGGGCAAGGAAAATCTCAAACCTCACATGGGGAAAATAAGGAAACCTTGAGAAGGAACTGCACATGAGGTATTCCCCCTTCCAGGATGATCAGGCTGCAATGAATTTTGCAACAATAGTCATCGGAATAACTTTGGGATGGGAAGGTGTTGGTTAAACCAGTTGTGCTTAAGCTATTTAATGTATAACTTGGTCCAGACTTTAACCGGAGAATGAGTGGGAGGCTTGGTGCAGCATTTGTCATCAAAACTTAGTTTGTTACAATAAGACATAGGGCCTTGGTTTCGTGCATAAAGGGAGATTTACATTAAACATGCTCTGCAGCTACACTGAGGCAGGTACCTGTATTGCAGCTCTGCTTAGCTAACTTCGACAGTCACTTCGACAGCCAGCAGCAAGCAATGTTACCTCTCAGATGCGCGCATGCGCAATCGCGCACTGTCCGCACGTTCTCAGCGCAACAAATAAATCTATCCAGCGCAATGTTCCCTCTAAGCTGCGTGTGTATGCAATTGCGCACTACCCAGAGCTTTCCCGCGCGGCTCAAAATTGCTAATCAAGAAGCGAATTAAGTCAAAATTACAGAGCATGAACGTAAAAATACAAGGGTTCCCCTGACGTGTTCTAAATGCGGTATTTGGAACTCAAGGTCGAAGTAGAAAGAAATTGAGTAAAATCAGTAGTTTTTCGAGAAGCAGCTTCTTCGGCTTACTAAAAGGAACCGTCTCTTTGGGTCCTAAACTGCTCTTCAGGTTGTTTTTGCTTCTTTCATCCCTATATGACCAAATAGTATGTGCAATTGTGCACAAAATGACTTAAAGGAAGGGGGAATAGAACAAAAAAGAAAAAAATACCAAAATGAAAAAGTAGTGAAAAGCTGAGAAAAAAAGAAACAAAATGAAAAGAAAAAAGAAGGAAAAATTCCGAAAAAGACCAGAAAAAAAGAAAAAACAAAAGAAAAAAAGTAACAGCTAGGACAAAATAAACACAATGAGATTTTTTTTAAAAGGGATTAAAAAATAGAAAAAATAGGAAAAAAGAAGAAAAAGTTTGTTGCATTCAAATAATTTCCAATTATACCAGGTCAATCTTGTTGCAAACATTGTACTTCCACTAAAAATGTGATTAAATACAGTTGTGTATCGTGCAACCAACTAAATAAGCTCCCAAATATGTTAGTATTATGCAACAAAAGAAACCAGGAAAAAAAATGGAAATCTTGTGAAAGAATTGACGTTTGTAGGCCGTACAACCTTTGCAATAATACATTAGTCAATTCATTCAAAAGTGAAAAACTTTTTTGCATTGCCGTAAACTCAGCAAAATGTAACGTGATGTCAAGTTTTGGACATGTTTGATAGTGACTTAGTTGCCACACTTGGTTTTCTGTTGCTCACTGTTGTTTCAAGCGTTGCTCATCGACTTTGTGTGAATGCTCAGACCCGTGGAAAATTAGAGGGAACATTGGCAGAAAGGTAACATGCCAGCTCTGATTGTGGCTTGACACCAACTTTTAAGGCAAAGGAGACGTAGATACTGAAGACCATATCGACCCACCTACAGGGTTCCCGCGGATCCGAAGTCTTTAAAGGCATTGAATTCTTCTAATGATTTGGACTTTATTGGCATTAAAATGTTTTGAATCCAATTTTCGAAAGTCTTAAATTGTCAACAACTTGATGACATTTTTTTTTAACTAAAAGATTTTTTAACATTTATCCATCCAATTTACTTTCGTGGCAACACGGCGAGAGCACAATAATGGAACTATGAGAACAATAATGTGGTTTTATTCAGGGTTTTCAGAGCAAGACACATATCTTAAATCTACCCACAATACACATAGCAACTTAGAACTGAGACATTTACTTAGGACCACTGAGAAGTGTAAATTTAATGAGAAGTGGCTGTCAGACGAACCTTTTCGCCATGACTGAAAGCTGTGCCCGGTAATGTGTATGAGGTACAATGAATTGTTTGCAAGAAATGGTTGTGGGTTTTTGTTAAGCTCGTTTCAATTTTGTCAACTTGGTCTTTAATATAAATTCAAAAGGCATTAGTAAATAGGTCTTAATGTCTTGAATTGAAATTTAGCTGTAGGAAACCTGACCTATCGTATTCCTCCAAAAACTGTAGGCCCTATTGCGTCTGCAAACAGATGTATGCATATACACAGTTGTACTTCTTGCAGTTACTCATCCACTCACTAACACACACAGACACCACGTATTCCATGCAGATAAAGTTTTGTATATGATTTGTCTAATGTTAAGTGTGATAGAGTTGCACAAACACACTCTTCATATAGTTTAATTTTTTAGTGTTAAAAGATTGTAGCACAGGTATATAGGGCATTATCCTGTATTTTTTGATACGTTAGTACCAGAGGCGTGTTCAGGAGAGTGAGCGATTGCTATCGCTAGCTATCGCTAGCTTCTGAACGGCCAATGATTATTGAGCGCTCGCGTGCCCGAGTAATCACGGGAGAAAGACCGCTTACTTTGATTTCCAACATGGCGTCGACAGTGCTGAACATGGAGGATCTCACCCTGACGAGTGCTGTTGGCGATGTAATATATCGTCTTACATTGCCTGGTAATGTTTGTGAACAATGCAAGACAGGTATGACCCTTCCACTGCGTTTAGGATAACCTTAACTGTGTCAATATGCGAACTGTCGCTCATATCAGCCAACTCGCTCAAAGCAAGCTGTAGAACGAAATCCATTGTACTGTCGTCGGCCATTTTGGATCAGTAAGGCAATCACAGCGAGCGATTACAAAACGTTCAGCAGTGCGCGGCAAGCGATTAACAAGCGACTACATGTCTGATTACTCTCCTGAACACGCCTCTGGTGTCCAGATGCTCACACTCTTCTGTTGTATTATAAATGATTGATACTATTTCCTGTCTTGGTTCTTATGGCAGACCATTTTGCATTATTTCATAAGTGAATACTAGAATAGATGTGATATTGCTCCTAGTTTTCCTTAAGTGTAGTCTTGAGAAGGCTAATCTTAAATTTGAATGAAGAAAACCTTGGGGGAACTCTGAGTGAAAATAAACTAAAAATAAAATTGCGCACCTTCCCACACTGCTCTGGAATTTTCTGGCATAATTTAAAGGAAGCTACTACCAATTTTGTGTGAATTGTTAAAGGAATTTTCTTTTCTTGACCCTACAGGTTAACACAGGGATGGGGTCACCATGGGACTCATTGCACTGCCAGGCGAAGCAGACAGAAAAGATCTGGGAATGCGACGGACTTTTCCAAGGCAGTGTACCCCATTCTGCCCTTAGTCTGTATCTCTGTGGGGGAGGGTGGGAAAGGGTGGTGGCTGAGGGAGGGTAAATATAGGGTGTATGTATACCTCTTGGATTTCATGCCTCACAAAATCCATCATACTCCAAAATGATTCTCCACAGGGAATCAAGTTGCTGGCGGCAAAAAGGAGCTGGCCATTATTTCTCAACTTGATCTTTTCAAAGTTGGGAAGGGCGGGTGGTGGGCGGGGGGCGGTCCTTTTATAGGTACATTTAAAAGATCAGGTTGCCAGAGTCCCAAATCCCCCAATGCACATTCTAATGACGTGCATATCAGTGTGTTAAAAATGGGTTTGTGCGATTACTAGTCATAGGCACCTCTGTTTTGCCAGAGGCTAAACAAAACCGGCTTTTATTATCACGCAGGAGGTGTGCATAAATATTTGCACCTTTTTACAAGAAATGTTGCAGGTCGCCTTGGGTATGCATATACTGTGTCTTGTGCGTCTTGTCATCTGCACATGATTGCTGGGTTAAGATTAATTGCCTCTTAAGTGTTGCATGTGGAATGAATGGCTGAGTTTTACACTCGTGACTGGGGCGCCTGGGTATAGCGATCCAAATACTTTTTTCTTTCTCACGCCTCCCAAATACATTTTGGTCTGCGTCGTTATTTTCAAAGGGGGTTGCATAAAAACAAAGCAGGCAGATTATGACTTATTGAAACAAGAGCAGACATACTGTACCCAGGTGAAGGACTCGTTTGCTGCTTTTTTTCTTCAGCCCTTCCGAATAGGTGGAGTTAAATCGCTGAGACCTAGGTTATTACTGATAAAATGCACTTTTTCCTTTGAAAACTATTCAAAGTATTTACTGGTTTCGGGGGTTTATTTCTGATAGTTATGAGACTTTAATTAAAACAATAAATACATAATAGGTATAGGTTTATTATAGTTAAAAAAAATCAACCTTGTAAAGATGGACAATTTCAGTATTTTAAGTCTCGGTGCAGCTTTTTAGCGCTCACCATGCGCAATGCATTTGGTTCATTCAAACTGCTGCCATTACCAATGTTATAAACTTTGCATGCTTTTCAGTAAGCGTCACTTCTTTCCCTGTGTTTTGAAGTCATGGGATCCTTTAAGTTCCCGATGGCAATACACCTTAGATGCTGGTCTCAAAGGATACTGAGCATGCGTTTGATCTTTTAATTAGCAGGTGACTTGTTATTCCACATGTTGACACTGTACATTATACTTGGAGCTACACTGACCCCAACAGTTCTACCAGACACTGGATAGCTGGATGCAGCCATCTTAATCCAGCTTTGTCTTCTAGCTGTTGTCCATAGTGGACGATTGTATTGGAAGTATGTATGGCTTTTAGCCTGTGGATGTTTCGCTATTAATGTGCTTGTGTTTGTGTACATGAGCGTTGCCTACGTGTTTTTTTTTTTTTGTTTGTTTTTTTGCACCAGCCCTACCCTAAGGATATGTGCCGGGCATTGTCAGGGAGGGAAAAATTTATGGCCACTGCCAATTACATTTTTTTGCTTACTATCAAACCAAGTTTCTGATGAGATGACCCTGTGGTAAAGCAGAATTTGAGGCCATCACATTGTGACCATGAGTATTAGCAAGGTTAAGTTTTTAATGTATTTTTTTGTTCTTTTTTGTTTTTGATATGAACATTTGTAGCACAATAGCTTTGCCTCATTTAAAGCTGCTTAAACACTCACGATGCTCGTGAATGACAGCAAAGTACTTTGTTGAAGGAATTAAGACAGGAATTCGGTTATGCTTATAGTGATGAGTGAAAATGTTTTTTTATGTTTATTGTATTTTAATTTATTTTTGTGCAGTGCGCACAAATTTTTTTTGGACTTTAAAAGTTTTTTTTCTTTTCTTTTCATTTAAAGAAATATTTAATAGTATACCATTTAATTGCATCAAATTTGATGTGGTTGACTGTCTCGAGTCCGAGCTTGGCGCATACCTTAGGGGAGCAAAATGAACCATAACTGTTGAAATGATATCAAGGCTGGCCAGTTTCATCTCCATTTTTGTTTAATCATGGTCAAGTTGTGATGTTGGCGGATATGCTCCTTTTTAAATTTTGTCGAAAGGGGGAAAATAAATTTTTTATATTAACACTACACTGTTTCAGTCTTATTACATCCGGGAGGATCTTTGCACTCATTTATGGTTGGACTACTTAATACAGCAACATCTAGTGATCAAATACACTTTGTCCCTTTTATTGTAAGTAAAGCCTATGCAAATCACTGATTTACTTACACATTTTCACAAATTTATTAAGTATCACTTACCATTCTTAATGGGGATTTTCTTTGTGTAGCAAATTTAAAAAATGTATTTGAGAAGAATTGAATGCATTTAATCAGGTTTTCTTGTGGAAAATCTCATTTTGCCCAATTTACCTTGACCTAAGCTCCAGATCAGTGCTAGGAATTAAATGGATGGAACTATTTCATGGCAGTGGAGTAATTCAGACGCTGTGTTGTTAACAATTTTTTATTCTTTTCTATCTTGGGTTTTTCATTACATTTAAGCTTATCCTTTTTTCTTTTTTTTAAGGAAATATGTCTTTAAAAAAGCATAAATTGTTGGGGTGCTTAGGTTGAATTTAAGGGTACTTGTGCTAAAAAAACAAAAAAACGGGCTGGTCTTTTCCATGGGTTAAAGTTTACTGTTGATAGAAAGATAATGCTAAGGGGATTACATCATTCAACTACGCACCCTAGCCCTCCAAGTAGCAGCGGTGAGGTAAAACCATGTTTATCATTCAATCAATTACACCCAAACATGTGAATGAGTGTGAGCACCAGTGCGTTTCTCTTATGCATAGCACGGTTAGAGTTAGCCAAACATTGTTAGTTGTACCTGTATGAGCCATGGCACACGTGCTGCTTACCATTTGCCACTGCTGACACCCATCCAAATTGTGCTTAAAACTGACCCCTAAAAGTATATATATAAGGGATAATATTTCCAATATCTTGTGCCACCAAAATTATTCATTTGTATTTTGTAAAAAATGTATCATGCCAACCTTTCGGGAAGATATACTGGCAGATCATGGTTTATTTGAGTTAATGTGACATGAAGAATTTATCAACATTCAGAACATTGTAAGTCAGTACAGTATCTGCATTTTATTGAGTTGGATGATATTGTGCCAGCTAGTAATTAAAAGTAGAATTACATGATTTTACAAAAACATTTAAGTCCACTTTTTTGAATGAGTAATTAAAAAAAACACTTTTAATTTCCTCTTTGTGTCCAACCCTCCAGTATTTGAACAATGTGCACAAAACAACAAAATATATAATTCAAAATCCCAGTGTTAGTCAAGTAGCTTGATAATGAAGAAAATAACCTACAAACTCATGCGATACAGTATACACCTGCAGATATGTAAAACATTTTTCTTATTTATAAAAACAGTCATGAGGTGACCTCCAAATTGCTACCAGAAGTCTGTCGCCGAACTAAAATGACATCACACAACAGATGGTGGTCTCCAGTCGCTCTGTGCTGGATCAAAATGGCACATCAAGCCTGTCCCCTTAACGTCACAATTAAATTCCATCCACTCCTATGGAATGGATTAACATGCTGATTGGCGCATAAATCGTGCAACACAGTGAATCGATGGAAGTTTTTTGCCACCGCCATTATAATCAATTTCATTGGTTTGTTGTTGCAGCCCTAATTGTGTTACAGTACGAATTAGGCGGCTACTTGGTGGCTGCAGGCACTCTCTGAGACCCCTGGTCTATGCAAAGGAATAATTACATACTTCTTCTTAAATGTAGATATTCATATGAACTTTTAGCCTCTTTAAATATGTCGCAGGACATCTAGTGAAGTCAACCTAGTGCACTCTTAAAAAAAGAAAAATTATATTGAATGCAGCCTATTGCAATTCTATAGTGTTTCAGTGGATGGATGTACAGTGCATCCGAAAAGTATTCACAGCGCTTCACTTTTTCCACATTTTGTTATGTTACAGCTTCATTCCAAATTGTATTAATTTAATCTCTTATCTCAATATTCTACACAAAATATTCCATTATGACAATGTGAAAACGTTTTGTTTTTTTACTTGTTTTTAAATTTATTATAAATAGAAAACTAAAACAATTACATTTACATAAGTATTCACAGCCTTTGCCATTAAGCTCAATTTAGCTCAGGTGCATCTTTTTTTCCACTGATCATCCTTGAGATCTTTCTACAGCTTAATTGGATTCCACCTGCAGTAAATTCAGTTGATTGGACAGGATTTGGAAAGGCACACACCTGTCTATAAGGTCCCACAGTTGAGTGTGCATGTCCGAGCACAAACACCAAGCATGAAGTCAAAAGAACTGTCTGTAGACCTACGAGACAGGAGTGGCCAGACGAAAGCCACTCTTTAGTAAAAGGAACATGGAAACCTGTCTGGAATTTGCCAAAAAGCACCTGCATGACTCTCAGACCATGAGAAACAAAATTCTCAGGTCTGATGAGACAAAGATTGAACTCTTTGGTGTGAATGCCAGGCGCCTTGTTTGGAGGAAACCAGGCACCGCTCATCACCAGGCCAATACCATCCCTACAGTGAAGCATGGTGGTGGCAGCATCATGCTGTGGGGATGTTTTTCAGCAGCAGGAACTGGCAGACTAGTCAGGATAGAAGGAAACATGAATGCAGCAATATATAGAGAAATCCTGGATGAAAACCTGCTCCAGAGCGCTCTTGACCTCAGGCTGGGCAAAGGTTCATTTTTCAGCAGGACAACGACCCAAAGCACACAGCCAAGATCTCAAAAGATTGGCTTCAGAACCACTCCGTGGATGTCCTGGAGTGGCCCATCTGGAGAGATCTGAAAATGGCTGTGCACAAACGTCTCCCATCCGACCTGATTGAGCTTGAGACTTATTGCAAAGAAGAATGGGCAAAACTGCCTAAAGATAGGTGTGCTAAACTTGTGGGATCATATTCAAAAAGACTTGAGGCTGTATTTGCTGCCAAAGGTGGATCAACAAAGTATTAAGCAAAGGCTGTGAATACTTATGTAAATGTGATTTCTTAGTTTTCTATTTTTAATAAATTAAAAAAAGTAAAAAAAAAACTTTTTCACATTGTCATGGAGTATTTTGTGTAGAATTTTGAGATAAGAGATTAAATTAATACAATTTGGAATGAGGCTGTAACATAACAAAATGTGGAAAAAGTGAAGTGCTGTGAATACTTTCCGGATGCACTGTATATTGAATGCAGCCTATTGCAATTCTATAGTGTTTCAGTGGATGGATGTAGACTAGACCTAAGATTTATGGCCCGAGCCCGAACCCGAGGCAATTTCGGGCCGGGTCGGGCCTGAAATGTCAGTCATACGGTCGGGTCGGGTTCGGTCCTGCTTTTTTTTTTTAAATTAATTAATAATTATAAATATATGTTCATTAAAAATATATACTTAAACTATGTATGGATACTAGACCAAGGAATATTATTTGTGTACAATTAGTTGTGATTGCGGAAATCATAGCGTACAGTGACGTTGGTGACTTTTCCATCCGCATTAACAAACTCATTTTGTAAAATACGATCGCGCTTTATTGTTTAAATAAACGCGTTATATAGACTAGAATCTCCCAATTATTATAATTAGCTCGATTTATTTTGTTTTAAAGCGTATTATATAGAATACGATCGCTTTTGTCGGAAGCGTACATTGACGTTGGTGACATTTTCATCCGCGTTAAAAAACGCAATTTGTAGAATACAATCGCGCTTTATTGTTTAAATAAACGCGTTATATAGACTAGGATCTCCCAATTGTTATAATTAGCTCGCTTTATTGTTTTAATAAGCGTTTTATATAGAATACGATCAGGGGGGGGGGGAATTTGCATAGGAGTCGGAAAAGGGCACAACACGTCAACACCCACTCAATGAAAGTGCTGCGCTAAAATCTTAAGGACGTACTACTACTGCTGCTGTGGATTATGGCCCAATGATCAAGTCGTCAAAATGACGGACGCCCTTAAATGTTTTCGCTACCTCAAAAAAAAAAAAACGTCAATGACAGATTGTCGCTTAATGTAACATCTGCAGTGCAGACACAGAAATATAAAAGATGTAAATGTTTATACAGTTTTATTTAACTTAGGCCTAGATGTTGTAACAAAAGGCAGAGTTTAATTTGTTATCATAAATCACCCCTCCTTATAAATAAAATATGTAATTTCGGGCCCCTTTCGGGCCGGGCCAGCAAATCCAGTTAATTAGTCGGGCTCGGTCCGGGTCGGGTTTAATACCCCTCGGGCCTGCGTCGGGCTCGGGTGCTTTTTTTTGGCCCGATCTTACCTCTAATGTAGACATTGCGTCTGTACGGAAATGGCATCGAAATAGCGTTTGAAAAACGAGGCAATAACGCTATGATTCAGCTCAGGTCATTTTTTTTTTTTTGATCGGATTAACACAATGGAGGAGTAAATAATTCATATTCAACAGTATTTTATTTGAAAATAGCATGTCATAATACCAATGGAGGATTTTGCAGTTTACACCTAGGCCTTCACTCCTGTCTGAATAAGTGAAGTGTCGTCCGCAAAAGAATCCGCTAGACACATTTTTTTTTCTGGGGATTCTCATTTGTTGACGTTAAATTTTTTGACTATACAAAAGGTCAATGCTGTTCTGTATTTTTTTTTTTTTTTGCAAATATTTTAATTTGTTTGCTCTGTTTAATTCCATGTGTTTTACATAACAAATTAACAGTTTATTTTTGCATTAGTTTATTTGTTGTTCCACTGTACTGTTAATAATTTTAATTTACATTTGTTGTGTGTTTTCAGAGATTTTGAGTTGGTTGAACTTTTTTTTTTACACTACAGTATTCAACTTTATTGTCAACTTCAGAGTGCGTTCACGCAGCACTGCAATATTTTTTGGTATAATTAAAAATAAAAGCTACTATAATTTAGTAGAGTAATATTTTGTTCTAACTTATCAATTCATTTTGTGCCTACTGTTATATTATTATTGGTAATATACTAATTACTTTTTATCGCTTTTCATTTTCTTTTTTGTTTCTCCAAATATTTGTACTGTTGTTCGTAACTCTAATGTTCGTAATAAGGGAGTGTCTGTAACTTGCTACTTATAACCTGTATTGAAGCTACACCTGCTTCACATAAAAAAGCAGTGTCAACAGCAGGCAGTTGGCGCGATCGTTTTTGCGATTCCCGCCCCCTGTATTTGTGAAAGCGTTTAAGTCTCTACGCCTTCCAGAATCCAAATTTGAACCAAGTCGGAAATTGATTAGCTTAACCCACGAAAAAATCACAGCAATGTTGTGCTGCGGAGCTGCCCTCTCAAAAAATATTGAAGGCCTATGGGTAGACTACTTAGCCTTGCAACAAGTAATCCTGAAATGTGATTGGTTAAATGCTTGAATAAGAAAACATATGTCTGGAAGAAGCGCACGCAGCGGCGAAGCAATCAAAGGAAGATGAACATTTGGAATTACTGTCTTCGATGTTTCTTATCATTTCTGGATTTATTTATACAATGCACAAAAAAGCCTCAAGTCATCAATTAACAAGCATTAGTGGAGAATTTATATCCAACATCACATGAATCATATATCTATTAGACCAGCAGAGAAGGCCTTGCAGGCCTTCACAGCCCTCCACTGCATAATACTTGTATTTTGTTCTGAAAAGCGAATTCAAATCTAACTTTGCCATCATTTTCAAAACGAGCATTTAATAAATCAACGATATCAATTTACTCAACTTGTGGTTATTTGAGCTTGTGCGAATATAAGTCTTTGATGGGATCGTAACGCTTAAGACAGTGAAATTAGCATCTTTACCTCTCGTAAATGCATTGGCGATACGTACATAAGTTTACAACATTCGTATTTGTTTTGTCCACCCAAACCAGACATGTATTTAAAAGCAAATTACAATTTATGTATACATTGATTTTTTTATTTTCTAAGATTTAAAACACTTTTTGCGTAACATTTTTTTAAATAGTATGGAAGACATAACTGTTAACCTCAGCCAATTGCTCCCCTCATCAATGATTGCGATTCCCCTTATTAAGTGATAATAACCCTTGCAAACACAACGCAGCACCCATTAACTCAGAACAAGACCGACTGTCAAATACACACGTTTTTTTTTGTTTATCAAATTAATGCTGGATCATGGATAACATTAGCTAGTTCCATGCAACAATATTAACAAACTACGATGACATAATTTGCTACTAGACGGTGACCGAAACGATCCGAAATAGAGCCGAAATGGGCAAGAGATGTTTCTTAACTCTGAAAAGACTGAAATGTTAGTTATTGGTCCTTTTAAATGCCGTGACTTGTTCTCAAAAACTGCTGTGAACATCGACAAATGTCATATCACCCAGAGTGACTCAGTTAAAACCCCCCGATCTGTCCTTTCAAACACACGTTAAGAAAATTACTTAAACCGCTTTCTTCCATCTTCGCAACATTACTAAAATTCGTCCTATGCTGTTTCCATCGGATGCGGAGATTATAATTCACGCGTTTGTTACTTCCCGTCTCGATTACTGTAATGAACTACTCTCCGGTCTCCCGAAATCCAAAATCAAGAGTCTTCAGCTACTACAAAAAGCTGCAGCGAGGCTTTTAACTAAGACAAGAAAGTTTGATCACATTACCCTGATTTTAGCTAACCTGCATTGGCTCCGTGTTAGCTTAAGATGTGATTTTAAAGTTCTCTTGGTATTATACAAAATCATGCATGGACTTGCTCCCTCATATCTTTCTGATTTAATTTCCCCCTATGTTCCTGGCCGGAGCCTTCGTTCTGAAAGCGCTGGTCTACTGGTGATCCCAAGAGCCAAGAAGAGTTCCGCAGGTTCGAGAGCGTTCTCCATCCGGGCACAGGTGCTGTGGAATGCTCTTCCCCCTGAGATCCGATCTGCAACCTCAGTGGAAATGTTTAAATCTAAGCTTAAAACACACTTCTACTCTACAGCATATGAATAACCTATATTCTATATAGACAATATCTTTGCATTATTTGTTATTGTAACATCCATTGCAGCCTGGTCATCCTGAAAGGGGGGTTACCACATGTGCGGTCCCTTCTCAAGGTTTCTTCATTTTCCTCATGTTGAGGTTTTTGAGTTTTTTTTGTTGCCCTCATGTTGGTTTCAGATCAGGGGATGGTGTAATAATAGTCTGTGCAATAACCTGTGTAGCCCTTTGAGACTCTATGTGATAAAGGCAGGGTTGGGTACGGTTTCTTTAACTTGATTACTTTCAATTACTTTTGGATTACTCCAATACCAAATATGGTAATAAAAGACAAAAGAAACTAAATATGAATAAAATTACTAAATTTTGTGCAGGCTTGGGAGTAACGGAATACATGGAACGGCAAAGATGATGTTGGCAAGCTGTTTGGATTTATTGTTATTTTGTTTCTGTCGCAATTTATGTTAGTTTTGCCGGAGATCAAAGAGATCAAAGCCAGGAGAGAAAGCTTACCACGTGTTGTGAGTCATAACTTTATTCATATTTAGTTTCTTTTGTCTTTTATTAGCATATTTGGTATTGGAGTAATCCAAAAGTAATTGAAAGTAATCAAGTTAAAGTAACCCTAGCCAACCCTGGATAAAGGACAATACAAATAAAAATGACTTGACTCCACTTATTTGTAGAAAAAATCCCGGACAAATTATGTTGTACGGTGTACACGTTGGAATATTAAAAACGTATAAAATCCGGCGTACCGTTTATTTTGACGGCCGGGTATGTATGGATATTAAGTCAACATATTTTTTTATCGTGTAATACGGAGCATTACTATTTGAGTGCGCTATGAGTTAGGATCCTTTCCGCATTCCGTAGGCTTGTCTTTGCTACATCGTACACGCGTCCTTTTAAGTCTTTTGCCACAAAAGTGACAGAAAAAAGATCATATTCGTGACAGATATTTTGCTTCATATGTGGCATCTTTTTCAAACTTTATCAAGGTATGTCCTTTGGATTTCCATTTTATTGCTGTACGCTGAGTTATCGCAATCGTTCGCTTGTGTTAGCTAAGGCAAAAGAAGTACACGATGCTGCTATTTCCAGAAGTCAAATTTACTGTAATATAAAGGGTAGTAGTGGCTTGTATGTAACCATTTTTCAAAGGATTACCTTTTTCAGACATTAAAGTTAAAAAAAAACAACTAGGGAAAACATCATAGAATATCTGTTGATTTTGTTGTGACCGGGAATTTGCTACTTATTAGCGTTACTTTGCCGTGAAGTAGTTACACACTCGCTTTGCCTTATTGTTGTGTAGTATGTACAACGTAGAGTGCTTATCTCGACTTTTATTTTCTCGTCCCCGATCCCCAAACCTCCATTTTTTGTTCTTACTTTCTATAATCCACACGCAAAGTTTCAAGGCTCACAAAAAAAACATTTATAATCAAAAGCTTCATTAGGCGGTAACACTTTCCTTTTTCAGGATAAGTCAAAGACATGGCAGAAAAAGCCCCATCTGTGGCTCTGGAGGCTGTGCTTAAAGCCAGCAGCGAGTTACCAGAGGACCTAACGAAGATCAGGGGTTACGATTTTAACCAGGGGTTGGATCTTCACGCACTGCTCAAGTCCTACCTAACTACCGGCTTCCAAGCCAGTAACCTAGGCTTGGCCATTCAGGAAATCAATCACATGGTGAGGTGTGAATACCTACCGGTATTAAAACATGTTTACTTTTAGCAGCTTATTTGAGTTATTTTTGTTTCTAGATTGAAAAACGTCTCGAGACGGTTGAAGTGGAAAACGAGTCTGGTGACGGACCATCGCGCCCTGGCTGCACCATCTTCCTGGGATACACATCAAACCTTATCAGCTCTGGAGTCAGGGAGAGCATTCGATACTTAGTCGAGCACAAAATGGTAAGTTTGCTGTCCCTTAAAGCAGTGGTTGGCAACCGTTTCTGTACCACGGACTGATTTAATGTCTGACAATATTCTCGCGGTCTGGCCGATAATAAAATTAGTAATAAATAACAATATCAATGCTAATAATGAGCCTGAATGCACTGTGTTATGATAAAACAGCTAGGGACCTGAATGATATGGGAAAAGGCATTTGATTTTATCTCTTCATTACAACATTGATCTTACTCATGGTACCATGCTATCTTACTTTAAAAAAAAATCATGATTGGTCAATTGTTGTACAACATTATTTTTCTCAAAATGGTCCATTACGGTGCCACACTGTACGACGCTGTAATGGAGACAACGTGGTACCGTGCGGCAAACTAGTGTGATGATGAGATGCCTTTACCTATGTTATCAACGCCGCTCTCACTGCCGCAATCTGGGTTTGATTCTTGTTGCATCCAATATTGAGCAAGTATTGTCTGCAGTAATGGTCGACTAACACAAATACGGTAAAATTAAAAAATAATGGAACGTTTTTGCCTTTCTCTGCGGCCCGGTACCAGTCCCCGGTGGTGGCTGACCTCTGGATTACAGGCAGTAGCTAATATTTAAGTTGATTTATTTTTATTTGTATTATTATTTTTTGAACTTGTTTCTTTAACGGAATACATTTTGTGATGCAATTTTGTGTAGGTGGATGTGGTTGTGACCACAGCAGGAGGCATTGAAGAGGACTTGATCAAGTGCCTGGCAAACACGTACCTGGGAGAATTCAGTCTACCCGGCAAGGAACTGCGTCAGAGAGGAATCAACAGGTTGGTTGAGTCTAAACTGTCATTATACCTTGCCTACTTTAACAGACTAGGCCTGTTAATGACTACAACACGTTCTGAATTGTATACAAATTCTGGTTACTGGCTTCAAAAAAAGAGTTACATTAAGTTTTCATATGGACGATTGTCTCTACACTAACATATATGCAGTAAAACTTAAGCCCGTCTCCAAGCACTAATCTTGTAAATATTTTTGCCCTTTTCCCATGACATTCTTTTTATCTTATATTTCTCCTTTAAGTCTTTATCACGTGTTTATCCGAGAGTGCTATGTCTTATTTCGTATGCTGTTATCATTGACAATAAAGACGATGGTAAATCTAATACACTCTCCGAATCAAGGATTGGGAACCTGCTGGTGCCCAATGATAACTACTGCAAATTTGAAGACTGGCTCATACCCATCTTGGACCAGATGTTGTTGGAGCAGACTACAGAGGTGTGTCAAATAGTAATATACTGATTTTTTTAATCCATAATCAATTTTGTTTCTTGTGATTTGTTGAAAATAAATTTCCAATTTAGGGTACCCGTTGGACTCCTTCAAAGATGATCCAACGGCTTGGAAAGGAGATCAATAACACTGACTCTGTCTACTACTGGGCTTACAAAGTGAGTTTTTATTTTTTCATAAAGTACATGGGCCTAAAACCGACTACTACTCAACTTTTATTTAGACAGCCCTGCTTTCATTCATTCAACTTAAGTATATCATGGTACACAATTAAGACAAGGTATCTGGTAGTGGACGCAAGATTCTAAAAAAAGAGTGCCGTAAATTCCGGACTATAGAGCGCACCTGATTATAAGCCGCACCCACCTTATTTTAAGAGCAAAACCGATTTTGTACTTACACAAGCCGCACCTGTATATAAGCCGCATGCGCCCACATGAAAAAATGTAACACAAACACAAAATTAACCCAAACCTGACTTTAAGTCCCGCAATTGAAACTAAATGTCCTTCATTAAAGTACACAATTCAAAAATCACAGCCGGCAAAATGAACGGAAAATGATACCGGTACCTAAGGTTTGATGCAGACCTGCAGAGTCTGGGTCTCGTTGAAAGTAATCCAAGGAAAAAAAGTGTATAATTCCAAAGGTAAGGGTGGGAAAAATATACATCCACTAAATATATATCTCCTGACGGACAGGCCTTTTCGTTTCATAAATCTAAGACACCACGACGGTCTTCCTTTGAAATCGGGAATTTTCTTTTCGGTGGCGATTGTTTTTGCTTTCAGTCTGATCTGCACAGTCGAAACACCTGGGCCATCTGCTCTCTGTGTGTTCACCCAGTCTTTTAGAAGGTCTTCCAGTTCGGGCCACCTAGTTTTATTACCTCGGAAAGCTTTTTTCGCCTTTTTACATTTCTCCAGTTCTTCCTGCTGCCGTTTCCAGCGTCTCACCATCGATTCGTTTATGCCAAGTTTACGTGCAGTAGCTCTGTTTCCTTCTTTATCGGACTGCTCGATTGCTTTTAGCTTGAAAGCTGTGTCATGTGCCTTTCTTTTTGCATTTTGCATGATGAGGGTATGTTTACGCTAATTTAATTTAAAAAAATTACATAAATGGGCCGCATCACTGAATAAGCCGCAGCGTTGAAAGTTTAGGAAAAAGTAGCGGCTTATAGTCCTGAATTTACGGTAATACACTGATAATGCTCTGCTTTTCTGGTCGACATCCTTAGTGATAATGTGTTATGCTTTTTGTTGTCCATTAGTATAATATAGAATTGCATTGCATTGTACAGATTTAGTTTTTGTAATTTGGTGGCCTTAGTATCAGCAGTATGATATTGCCTCTTAGTGGTAAAAAACCCCCCACAGTAATCCATTAAAAACACTATTGTGATTGATATAATGAGTAAAAATACATGATTTATTATATAAACATGCAATTTAAAAAAATACTTGTAGATCGAGAAATTTTTATTCATTTGACCTAAAAAGTCACCTAAAAGGAGCTGACATAATTGTACATCATCCTGCTGCTACGGGTACCTAGAAACATTCAAAAGTCTGAGCTCAAAATGAGAAGTAACATGGTGTGTTTTGGTCACTTGGAGTCTTCGTAGTTTGTATTCTTCCTATTGCTTTTTACACAAGCACTACAACATACATTAAGTTATTTTTAAAACAGTTTTATCTTACTTAGGTAGTTGATATTCTACACACACTGAATATTTGTAAACCAATCTTAAATTAATTATAATATATATATTTATTTTTTAGAACAATATTCCGGTGTTCAGTCCTGCGTTGACAGACGGCTCTCTTGGTGATATGCTTTACTTCCATTCCTATAAGAATCCTGGCCTTGTACTAGATATTGTTGAAGGTAAACCATGAAACAATTGCTTTTTTATTATGAATATACTAAGGTGACAATTTTAATTTGTGATTTTGTTCATCATAGATATACGCAGGTTGAACACTCAAGCTGTGCATGCCAAAAAGTCTGGGATGATCATCCTGGGAGGAGGGCTGGTCAAGCATCATATAGCCAACGCCAATCTCATGGTAATTGATCCATTCTATATATCTATATATTGTGGCAGATTACTTGTTTCTGCTAAATCAGAATCATATCAATTAAAGAACAATGGAAGAAATAACATTTATTAAAAAAAGAATGTATTGACAGTCCTTATTTTTCATTTTGTAACTTCCTCCTGGAGTCCTGGTATGTTCCATGGATGGTAGACACATTTCGCAATAGATTAATACTGACAGTTGTGCTTCAAATTTAACTGTATCCCAAAGTCCAATATTTAAATTACGGTATTTTACTCAAAGGTAGACCGCAAAAAAACAATTTGGCCAGAATTTTGACATTTTTTGGGGGGCTTGTTCTAATTCAGTGTGCCTTATAGTGTCGAAATAACGGTACATCCAGGAACTATATCATATTTCTAACATTCAGATACATTCTCTTTGCAGAGAAACGGGGCAGATTACTGTGTGTATGTGAACACGGGTCAGGAGTTTGACGGCTCCGACTCTGGTGCTAGACCTGACGAAGCAGTGTCCTGGGGCAAGATCAGAACTGATGCTAAACCTGTCAAGGTATGAGTGTTTATCCTTATATTTTTCTGTCAAGATCATTTTTTTCTCTCTTCACTCCATTAAGTCTATTATCAATATGTTCTTTTAAATTTACTCAATAATTGCAGTGGTACCCCTTTAAACGTGTTCCTTTTGATAGATACGTTTATTTAACAAAAATCTTGCTCGCTTTACGAAGGAAAATCCAGTTTACGTGCTGTCCCAGAGGCTACCATTAGAGGCCTCTCTTGACTGCTCACCGCCATCAGCTCGATCTAGTTTGAATGTGCACCTCCCGTCGAGTAGCTGTATTCCACAGCAAGTTTGTTTTGATCGCATATCTTTAATCACATTTTCTATAATTTCCTTCTTGTGACTTTTTGTGACCTTAGCCATGAATTTCGGAAAGGAAAACAGCAAGGTGTCTGAGAAAAAAGGAGAATCATGACAATTGAAAAGAGAAAAACATGAGCGCGGTGTATGTTTGAGTGACCAAGATAGGAAGTTTAATCGGGAAGCAGCGAGTGCCGATCACAAAGCCGCCGAGGAATTTATGAAGCTCTTTGGTGCAATAATTCCTAAAGTAGAATGTATACCCGTTGCAAAGAAACAGAAAAGAGGAGGACAAATCAGAGAAGCAGGCATCTACAAAGAAGAATAGAGAGAAAAAGTGTCAAATGGTTATGCATCAGCTGTCTTTAACGACACTTGCCTTACCCATTGCCGTAGCATTTGCAAGGGTAGGCAGAGGCATATCTCTTTTGATTATATTTCTTTTCAAAAGACCTGAATACAAATTGAAAAAGGGAAAAAAATCGTGCTGTAAAAAATCGTGTGTTAATGTTCATTTAAGGTTACAGTTACTTTCCTTTTAAGTGTACACTCAGTGCTTATAATTAATCAAAAGTTCCGTCTCGTCACTTCTCCCACATTCCACTCCCACACCGCCATGCCACCCACACACCTTTGTTACAGCTACTCGTAATAAACTCACATTTTATTTCATTAAGTTCTTATTTATCTTATTACTGTAATTTTTTATGTTTAATTTTATTTGACTGTGTTTTTGGTCGTGTTATATAACTAATTAGAGGTCGGGAACGGGCAAATGAGTTTTTCATTATTTTATTGCGGGACTAGAAATTCGAGCTACGAACTTGATCTTTGAACGAATTAAGCTTATATGTAGAGGTACCACTGTATTTCCAAATCATTGTAAATTGTAAAATATTAATTGGTACTCTATCATTAAACCCACAATGTCAAAAGAAGCAAAATTGAAAACCTTTTGAATTCAACAAAATTATTTCAAAATATAATGAAAAGTGGAATGCTAACTATGATCCATACGTCTATGTGACTTCATCACAAAATGTGTTTGCTCAGTACAATATGTCTCATTCTCCTTAATTATTTAACATTGCAAAGCTTTATTTTATTGCACTTGGAAATCTGTGAAATTATTAAATGTGCACAAATAAACATTTCCCTTTTCATCTTTTTGAGGTTTGGGTGGGCATTTGGATTGTATTTAAAACAGTCATTTTCTTACCTTCACCATTTTCATCCTACAATTAAAGAAAACCAAGACCAGGCGCTTGATATCACTCTATTCCACACACCCTGCCTCCTTAAGTTCAGTGCTTTGTGGCCGGAACGCAGATGATAAAAGTAAAATATAAGCCGATAGGCGCTGTAGAAAAAATAAATAAAGGTTCTTTGTACTTAGTTGGGCATTGTTAACACTTGTTTAACTTAACTTTTTAACGACACCTAAAACTACTCACCATACTTTCAAAATATTAGCGTTCATGATAAATCAGCGATACAGAAACATCGTTCTACCCTATTATCTGGGGTATCAGGTCGAGCAGTTGTTAAATTGAGTTATAAATGATTAACCGTTCAAGAAAACACTAGTTAAGAATGATAGGATTTTCTTAATTTCAATAAGGTTATTCGTATTAAAATGGGGAGTGGGAAGTCTGTGTATTATTTGGCCTCAAGGTGGCAGTATTTGTACATTCACTCCTATGCATAGAGCTGTTGGATCTCAACTACATAACTACCAAAAAAATAGAAAGACTGCTTCCATCCAGCAATCCATTTTCTATAGTGCTCAACTATGTAACTGTTGCTGGAATGAGAAGTGGGGCACATCTTAGACACTTGGTTCGTAGTTCAACTGTAACTTTTGGGGAAAAAAATAAACAGTATGTTTTTTTAATGCACTTTTTTTTTGTTTTTAGGTGTATGCCGATGCCTCGTTAGTATTTCCTCTGATTGTGGCCGAGACCTTTGCTGCCCATGCTGACAAGCTGACTGCAGGCAAGAAAACGGAATGAATGCTTCTACACTCTGTCTTATTAAACTTTAAAACTTTTTTTTCTGGGGGGAGAGGAGTCTTGGGGAATAAACTAAGTCCAGTTCATGTGCGGAAACATTCTAAAGCTACGCACAATAGGCGCATATGGGGATCAGACAATGTAGTCTCTCTTAGGTTTTATGGATTAATTTACTTGTTTGGACAGGTTGTATTCCTCCTAATCAGATATTTGAAATAACACAGTTTGCATGTAACTGCATGCACCAAAGAAAGCGTCCACTGAGTTGAACAATGTGGATGCTTTTCTCTCAAGATTACATAAATCCACAAAAGCGCAAAGATTATTAAGGAACTATTGTTTTATAATTGAGTGGGACTTTGGTCCAATTATGTAGGCCAATGAGTGGTGTGTATGATATATTTTGAGTTACTGCGTACAACCTGTCTAAAACATTTATCATTATATTAATTATTATGACTTAAAGATACCCCCTTCAATTATTGGAAAGCTTTTATTTACACATTTTGACGTAGCGCCGTTATACGATTATCCAGCATAGATGCGACATATTATTATCGTGTATTGAACTTAGAGCGCAAGAGGTCACAGGTTTGATTCCGTGTTACATGCCGATGTGTCCTTGGGTAAGACACTGAATCCCTAATGCCCCTGATAAGCAGGTAGTTGCCTTGCATGGAATCTGTGTGTGTGTGTGAGTGTGAGTGTGTGTAAAGCAAATTGTAAAGCGCTTTGGGAGGTCAGTGAAATGAACAGGGCTTTATAAACGCATACCATTTAAATTTGTAAGCTAAAGAAGAAAAATATACCTTTGTACTTTTATTTCATTGATCTTGGTATTGTATCATTTATCATGTATATTTATTTATATATGAAATAAAGTTGATGGTTTTGATTTTTTTTCCTATTAAAAAAAAGCACATACAGTGTGGAGTTCTGTGTTTTAAACAAATAAAGCAGGTTAAATGTGTATTCTTACTTTTTATGCAAGAATTCCTAACCGTAGTGTTAGTGTTGTGGCTTTACGATTTCCTGCTTTTTTGCTGACACATCGTTAAAGTTGTTCTTCTTACCTGCCAGCTTATCTGTATCTAAAATAAAAACTAAATTTGTTGTTCGCTCTTAAAGGGACATTGTGTACAGAAACTGCCCGACTTACGAACACGATAGGTTCCAGACGATCGTTCGTAAGTTGAATTTGTTCTTAAGTTGCTTTAGTGCTATATTTTGTATATTAAAGGCTTGTATAAGTAACCTGTATTGTTTGTACTAAAAAGCAATCATTTCATAAAATAATATGCTCTATAAAGAGAAAGTTAAGTGTAACTTACTTTTGGAAGATAAGCTGTAAGAGGTCCTCCGTGTTAGAAAGTGGACAAAAAAAAAGGATCCAACCATTTTCTCAACCGCATCAAGCTTCCTTATTCCACTTACGTTTCAAAAGAAATGTCTCGCCTCTTCTTTACACTTTACACCAACCTTATTGAATGGATGCATGAGGTATTAAACAATAAAAATTTCAAAATTCTTAGTGTGCTGGAGTACAGTATAGAATGTTTACAACTAGGAAGAGGAAGAAAATTTCTTCTTCGGGGTGGATGCTAGGTGACCTCTCACAGCGCCACATTCCGGTAGCGGCGGAAAGAAGCACTACAGTAATGTCATGTACTTCTGAAAATTGTGCACACAATACAAAATGTAACGTACAGCAATGTCTGGATATTTTTCAACATCCTGAAAGGAATGTTTTTATCTACCGTTTCATGTAATTCGAATAAGTCCAATGGTCGTAAATAGGGGAGTGTCTGTATTATTAAGTGCCTACAAGTGTTGAAGAAATAAGCAACACAAATAACTATTATATAAATATGCATATTTGTTTAATACTCCCACCTCCGATTGTACTTTAATTGTTTAATGTTTGATGCTGGGACTGGATTTGATTTAGCTATAGTGGAGCTTTGGTGTCCAGGAAGATCCACACAGGAACTCAAGCTAGTTTTCAGTCCTGTGTGGCAGTCACGCTACGATAATCTTGTGTGGCCCGTTCACAGAGCAGACAGTGTCCACTTGCACTCCCCTCGTCATCGGAACAATCGGCACTGTGCGTGGTGTACGCGAATGCTACGGTCGTAATGACAATTGTGTCTGTTCCTGTCCAAAACGGCATGGAGAAGACCGCAAAGAAAGACAAGTATACCGACATCTGTTGTGTTTACCTGCTATTACCATGGCAATCAGTATTCTGCTAAAGCCATCAGGCAACTTTGCTAAACAGACATGGGCGTGTATGTGTGTGTACAAAAGGAGAGGCTGACACAAAGGTAACCCATTAAACATCAAGAGGTAGGAGGCGTACACTTACACCTCATGCTGAGAAACAGGAAGTCCTCTGACGCAGCCGAGTTGATATTTTTTTTACCCCATCCATAGCACATTTGAAATTGTTGCTATAGAAACATAAAGCTGCTCAGACAAACACTTGACTGATTGTTTTGACAACAATATAAGTCTGATCAGTCGTTTCAACGCTTTACTTCATTATTTTCTGTCAATTTTTCTGCACAAGGTAACTTGACAAAATGTAGCATAGTAGTTTTAATATTAAAGTAACAGTGTGTACAGTATTACTGGGACCTTTTTCAAGCTCAGCTATCACTAAAATAACAATCCATTTTGTCATTACTATCTTGTTACTATGTTATTCCAAGGTAATTAATTGAAGTAGGGTTAAGTACTCAGTCAACCACTAAAAAAGTCATTTTACTAAAAAAATCACATTAACCAAGCACTGATGAGCAGGTCTGCCGGCATCACAGCTGTCCTTAGGGGGCACCAGAGACCCCTGGTTTGTATTACTTAGTGCCTTCTATTGGTTGAAAAAACTTCATTCAGTAAAAAAAAAAAACTTGATTTGTATAATTGGCAAAAATACATGAATATAAATGTGCATTTTTGTAAAAAATACTTCTAGGTTGAGAAATTTATATTAATTTTACATAACATTAGGCTCACGTGACATAATTGTCCACCATCTATCTGCTATGGTAACCCCTAAAAATAAAAACCTGTCTTTTTTCCCCTTTTCTTTTCCTTTTTGCTTTTCCCCCTCCTTTCTTCCTCTTTCTTTGTCTTTCATTTTCTCCTTTCCGTCCATTCTGTATTTTTTATTTTTCTCTGTTTTTGTTTTTTTTTTGCGTTCATTTTCACGTTTTCGCTTCTTGTTTCTTCTTTTTCTTCCTTTCTTTTTCTTTTTTTCTGGGCAAAAAAGTAACAACATGATTTGGTCACTGAGGCTCCGTAGTTTGCATTCTTCCTTGCGTTTTTGCTTACAGTACAAAATACAGTAACATCAAGTGGTCAAATATTACACACTGTCATTTTGATAAGTCATTGAATGTTAGGTGAATAGTGAAAGCAATTTCTTTATTGATTGAATTACTTTATTTTGATAAGTTTAAAAATATCTCATTGAAAAGGTATTATGCTTTTTGTCTACCGAATTCCTCAAAACAGTTTTATTTTGAAAAAAGAAAATCAACTTTCAAGTCTTCATGTGGGAACAGAATGATGCAACCTAGGAAGTTAGAATGACCGTTAGCACTTCCCTATTCTCCATTAACAGTTTATTCATGTAAGCGATTCGTCTAGGGTGAATGTTAACTAAGCTGGCTTTTGCAAGTGTTGGGCTGAAAACAAAAGAAGTAATTACAGTAACTAGTTCAAGTAGTTAAATTTTTTTTCAGTTACGCCCTAGATTATTGACACCAAAATGTAGTGTGTTACTTTGAAAGTGACTAGATACAAATTACCATATGTACTCTCATAGAAACGGACCCCCTTCAACTGTTATAAATAAAGCCACATAATAAAATAGAACATTTCTATACCAACCCGTGGAAGCAGTGAAACCCTTATATCTCTTGACTTGTGTAATCTTGAGCGCTTGCAAATGAACATTTAGCCAAGACCCTCCATAAACATTTTGTCTCTGGGCTCCAAACACGTTCAAGATGTCCTCCATTTCTGGGTAGTGTTCCAAGATGTTTTTCCAGGCATGATGTATTGCCTACCATTCCGCTGACTACCATTTTCTGGTATCACACAACCAAATATACTGTATTGTATACTGTAAGCGGACTCCCTAATTGTATTTTATTTTATAGTTAAGCTTATATAGAATATATATTTGGTACAGAGAATATCGACACGAGGAAAATCAAGTGTCCCCATACTCTGTGTGAGACAATGCAACCATAACTGTATTTAGTTGTATTTTGCAGGTAATTCAGAGATTTCCTCTCTCTATTTGAGGAATGTATGTGACAACGTAAGTGAAGCAAGAGTACTCAACAAACTGTAATCGATGATCCGTCTTCATAAAGTAGCACAGTAATGAAATATAACACCCAGAGCAGTAGAGAGAGGAGTTACAAAATTCTATTAATAAAGCGTTACAGAGAAAACCTTGTAACACTGTTTACAGCACAAAAATAACTGCAAAGATTTATTTTCTTTCCCTTCAGACATTGTAGTTACGCTAATGAAAAAAAAATTATGTTTCTATAAAATCTATATATTTTGATTTGCTAAAAGTATTTTCGAAAGAAATTAAAAAGAAATGAATTGTTCGGTTTAAATGTCAGTTTATTCTTAATAAATTCCCTTTTTTTATTTTATAATTTTATTATAATTTGCATGACCTCATGTGTGGCCCCTTCTCAAGGTTTCTTCATTTTCCTCAAACTGAGGTTTTTGAGTTTTTCCTTTCCCTCATGTAGGTTTTAGATCAGGGGATCGTGTAATAATAGTCTGTGGTTTGCAATAATCTGTGGTCTGTGCAGCCCTTTGAGACTCTTTGTGATTAAGGGCTATACAAATAAACATGACTTGACTTTCCTAACATCAAACATACAGTGCTTGTATTCTACTAATCATTTAATAATGTTGGCACAAGTCTCCTCTATTTCACCATTTTGTTGCTATATATAACTTTTCAGGGAATATTTTCCTACTGAGACCGTAATTTTCAATTTAGTTTAATGCATTATTACTTATCATTACTTAGTTATGGTTTCTTCCACATCTGATCACATAATTTGTGGAATCATATTCCACATGGCACCTATGTAATAAGTTGACGAAGGGAAAAAAGATTCATACACTTTCAACGCTTACATAAATGTAAATGAGTCTTTTGAATATAGACCAGCATACATTTGAGTATCAATTCGATACACCCTTCGTACATAAATGTAAATCAGTGATTGTAACAGTATTTACTTACTAGATGTTTGTATTGGCAAGCAGTTTAGGGTGGCCCCTGCCCACTGCCCGAAGATAGCTGGGATGGGCTCCAGCACCCCCGCAACTTCATTGAGGATAAGTGGTGCGGAAAATAGATGGATATGTTTTTAAAGGATTTATTAAGAGTGAGCTACTTTATAAATAAATAAAAATAGTGCTGTTTGGTTACTTTGAGGCCCCATAGTTTTCAGTTGCACTACACAATACAGCGACATCTAGTGGTCAAATATTACAAAGTGTAATTTTAAGTATAACAATTTCTTAATCGAGGCTTTATCCTTTGTGTTTGTAGCAAATATTAAGAAATAAACCATCAGACGACCTTTATTAATATTTATTTCAGTTTGCAACTTACATGCTGTACATTTTATAAAACAAGAAATGTCAAAGGCTTGATGGAAGAAGTGACCATATTTGACCTTATTTTGGACTGTATACATCAGTTGTAAACACCATATTACCCACTTCATTTGAAAATAAGTGTACAGTATAGCTCAGGTTTGGAGGAGCGAGGCGAGCTTGAACGGTGTAGTGGAAAAGCGCCTTGAATGAGACTGCGGGCGCCTGTTCCTGCTGAACTGAGCCAGCTATCGTGACACACTGATAATCAGCACAGCAGGCACGGGAGACCGGTCCAGTATTATGTCAAAATTATAACATGTAGACTTTGTAGTTTGCAGAGGATGCAATGATCATTTTCCACGTTCGTGCAAAAATTACCTGGCAAATGATAATTGAGTAAAAAAGAAAAAAATCCACCATGCCAAAGTTTTGCACGTGTCCTTTTTAGAGTGAAGAGGGAGCTGAGGGCATTTTGTCTTTTCAACAAACTAGCAGTACTAAACAGTTAACATTATACCAGCTCCTCTGAGATGGGTGCTGCACCTTACTCAGACATGGTTTTAATTTCGTAATGTGGAGTCATCAGTCATACAAAATCATCACTCACACAAAGAACAATGAATGGGGATCGTTTTTTTCAATCGTGGAATCCGGTATAAAGAAAGCTATCCCATCATTTTTATTTGAACATGCATTTGAAAGATAAACATCGAATACACAATTTCCAAGCCTAGTGTTTTATTTTTGCATAATGTTCCAATTTAGAAATGTATTCATATCATACAAGACCGTCTCAGAAAATTAGAATACTGTGATCGTGTTCTTTATTAAAATGTCATGCATTCTGGATTAATTACGAATAAACAGAAATACTATAAGACTTTTCTTAGTTAAACATCGCTGATTAGTTAAATAGCTGATACTACTAGTATTCTTGTTTACGGTATTTTAATATTTTTGGATAGGATATTTGATTGTATTCCCGAAGCAGTAATATTAAAACAACCAAAGACTTGTAATATTCCAGTTTATTCATAATGAATCGAGGATGTATGACATTTTTGTTTTTTATGTATTTGTATTATGGATGATAGTGAACTTTATCACATTATTCAAATGTCCTGAGACAATCCTGTAGTTTAAAGAATATCCAAATCAGTTCAGGGAGCATTAAGTAAATTTGCACAAAATAGATTATGTCTAATTACCTCATGTGTGCCCCCTTCCCAAGGTTTTTCTTTCACATAGTGAGGTTTTCCTTGCCCTCTTGTAGGTTTCAGATCAGGGGATGTTGAAATGGGGGGTCTGTGCAACCCTTTGCAATCTTTTGTGATAAAGGGCTATGAATTGACACATTTTTTAACAGATTTCAATGCTGGTCTACTAGTGATCCCAAGAGCCAAGAAGAGATCTGGAGGTTCGAGAGCGTTCTCCATTCAGGTCCGGGTGCTGTCCCCTGAGATTAGATCTGCAACCTCAGTGAAATGTTTAAATCTAAGCTTAAAACACACGTCTATTCTATAGCATATGAATAACCTATATTTTATGTTGACAATATCTGAGTATTGTTTGCCTTCCTGTAGTTTTTAGATCATGGAATGGTGTCATAATAGTCTGTAGTTTGCAATAGTCTTTGAACTGTGCAGCCCTTTTGAGACTTTTTGTGATTAAGGTCCATCCAAATAAACATGACTTGACATGAGCGCAGGGTATAAATCTGAGTTAATCAAACTTTATAGAGGCGATTGGTACTAAATTGATGCAAAAGGCTGTCAGTTTGATATGCATTTCAGTAGCTTAGGAGGTAGAGGGCTCGTCTTGGGATCAAGAGATCGCAGTTCGAATCCCGGCTCCTCCGTGTTACATGTTGAAGTGTCCTTGGGTAAGACACTGAACCCCTAATACCCTCAATAAGCAGGTTAGCGCCTTATATGGCTGCACGGCCGCTATTGGAAAGTGTGAAGCACATTGTAAAGCGATTTGTGAAGTCATTGACTTGAAAAGCACTATATAAATGCAGTTCATTTTATTTAATTTCATATTTCACTACTGGTTGTACTTATTATGAATGGTGGCTAAAATAAGCTCATCCAACCACATGTATCATTTTAACAAATTATATTCAGTCATATACATAAAGACATCAATAATGGTCATGATTTTATATGCCATTTACAAATGTGAGTACTAACCTGAAAGCCTTTCTGCCAGTATGTGAACCGGACTCTCGTCCACCAGCATGACTTCCGTGAGTATTTCGGAATCATACTTCAATGGCATGCAGCAAAGAAGCACTCTTTTTTTTTTATCTCATTGAGCTATACACAAATTAACATGGAGGTTGATTTCATGTGAAATTTTGAACTGACACACAAAGTGACATCAACCGCCGACGTTGATTGTAGATTGCAGACCTGTGGCAACAGAACTTAACCACTGTGAACATGGCAAACTCTGTTCACATGTGCGCTAAGTCCTGTCACGGCACAGCTGAGCACAGGTAGTATAGACGGTAGGGTCTTTTCACGTGCGTAGGTTTGTTGCGTTTTCGTGCCAGCCTTTGGAAATCCCTGGCAATGTGATTCAGTCTTTTGTCTTCAAAATCACTCTGCCAGGAATTCCCCAGGTCAGCAGAGACGATTGGTTCGCTTTAGCCCCGTCCTTGGCACGACCGTTAGCTTCTATCGACCGCTGCCCTTGCCTCAGCTCTGCACTCTTGTGTGTGTGTGTGTGTTCCTCGTCAACTCCCAGACTTCCCGTGGCCTCTTATAAAAATAGCTTTTCAATGACAGAATGGAGAATTTTGTTACAAGGAAGTGGCCAGTCAAATGGCACTCCCTCCAATAGACGTGTACGCCAGTCAGCCTGGTTCCTTCATCCAGGCCTCGCTAAGGAGAACACAGCTCAGCTCTCTTATTGAGGAACAATCTGGAACATTGGGTATTTTCTGTTTTTCGTTTTGTGTTACTCATTTTACATTTCGGAAAAATACGCTTTCTGCCCTTTTTTAGTAAGCTATGCTTTTTGAAGAATCAAGCCCGGCTCATGAGTTAGAAGGACACTTGTGGGAAAATCTGGACTTGTTTATTTTCATGATCTACATATTTTGCCCAGCAACACAAAACCTGAATTGTTATAAACAAAGGGATGTGCGGGGCAACTGATTTTTCAAACACTACTCTACGACTTGATACGACGTTGACTTCTCACTAATTACATTTGTTTGAGGCAATAGAGCCATTTGCAGCAACTGATAAGTGCGCTAAATATAATTAGCCTATCACTTTCATAGAGGACAAAGAAAGGCTGGAGGAAAATTGGGTGCACCATTTCTGCTCGTGGAGAGAAGGGTTTGTAATTATCTGAAAAGGATCATGGTCAGATGATCTGATTTGGCCAATTTTTTTAAACATAACCTTGCTGTTCAAGGGGTGTCAAGATGTTGAATAGCTTGTGATCTAGCAGCATTTGTGCTGTGTTGATTTAGTGCATAATATGTCTATTGTCTAAATTAACGACTAGTCATTTACTTTGAAAAAAATCGTATTGTATCTAACATCTAATACAGTGGTTTCGAAATTGTGGGCCAAGGGCTATTGTTGACATGCCGACAGTATTTAAGCGGCCTGCACCATTTACTAAGTGGATACTTGGTCCTAAAAACACTGTTTTAACACTGTTCAATTTATATAAATGTTTTTGTAGTTGGCACATTACAGGATTTCGTATCAAAAAGGCCCTCATATTCCTCATATTTTTTGTATGGGGCCTTTGGAGTAATACATTTGGACACTTTTGCCTTGATAGACCCCATCCCCTATAGATGATCCACTACAATAGTCAAAAAGCGTACTCCCTGGATAACTTTGATTTTAGGATCCTCCACTTCATGGAAAACATTTGCAGTGGCATTATCATTTGTAGTTTACAGCCTTAAATAAAGGGCCGCTTCCTCCATGGTCCCAGTAAGAGCCTAAAAAAAGAAAGAGAGAGAGATAGGGGTCATTTGAGGTGCCTAAACCCATCAAAGCTGATCCTCCCAAACATATTGCCTTGTAGTCCTCTCATCTTGCACTATTTTCTTTTTCTTTTCCATTTGCTTTTCCCATTGTCGAACCTACAGCTACCTTTGCCTTTGGAATCACTCCTTCCCTTTCCATTCCCTTCTTTTCCTGTGTGATGACGCACACCGTCCCATTTCTCACCTCAAACGCTGGCTGTGTGATCTCTCCATTTAGTGCCGTCCTGTTTATTTTGCGCGTGGAGCCCAGTCATGGCGACACGAAACGCTCCTTTCTACCGAGACGTTTATTATGGTTAGATGTAATCATAAGCTTCTGCGCAACTGGCTGTCGTGCCAACGTTGCGCATCCTGAGGCGTTGAAGAGGGGGAAAAATGAGTCTTGGTAAGGGAGGATGGCCAGGAAACGTACCTCAGTGGCGAATTTGCATTTAGAATAACTAGGACAGAGGTGGGCGGGATGGAAAAAACATTTTAAAGGTCCAATGCGTTTTTTTTTTCTCACTATCATAGATTAAAAAAAAAACAGTGCGATTTAAAGTTGCTTTGAGATTGCTGATCCTTTTCTGCTTGGTCCTGTACTTTATGTCTAGATATCCTGACAAATCGTCACAGAGACCTGAAGTTCTCCCTTTAAGACACTGTTGCCTTTCAAGGCACATTGACAAACCAGGATTATTGGCATGATTTTGGCAACACTGAGGAATTTTCAGACGCTCCCTTTTCAGAACCGCAGAAAGGTAATCTTAAGGGATTACCCTACTGTGCGGGCTATGATCAGACTTAAGACAGAAGATCTCTAGAAAACAATAATCAACAGCCTATTTTTGGTTACAATAATACACTCCTATGTTTTCTTTTATTCCACATTTTGTCAGGTAGTTTTAGGCGGCTTCCCATCAGACTCTAGATTGAATTGGTTGATGTGTTGATAGTGTCGTGTGGCTTGGCACCACACGCTGCACATTCATAACTGTTCTTCCTGTGATTCCTCGTCAGGAGTTTGGGAGTTGTCCGACAATTTTAACAATGTGATTACCAGCCTTGAGGGTGCTGCACAAAATTTTAAACTTTATTACCCTCTGCTGTCATCTTCTGGCATAAAGTCATGATCACAGCCTCAGTCAGCTCATACATCAAGTAAGTGCATTTCTTCGACACGCTTTGGGTTGGTGTTTGGAGTGTATTCGAAACAGGTTTTTATTCTCATTTTTACCATTTTCATGCAACATGAACAAAAACTGCAATGATTGTTTTGCACCTGGTGACTTCACACTCTCCTTCTGCCATATAAAGCAGTTGTACCTCTAAAGGTACAATGTTGGCAAGGGACCTTATTCACTCTATTTGTAGACTTCAGTTGAGAAGTTCTAAAATGTGCTGTTGAGTTAGCGTTACATCATAAGTTCTATCGTGTTACAGAGCTCTGTTTTCAGTCACAAATACCATCGATCACAATAAATGACTTTGTTTGAGCTTAACGTTTTTACCAGGACGCACGGCGAGCAAGCAATTGTCAACGTGGCCGTTGTCTGTTTTCACAGTTTCTCCTCTTCGGGGTTGACTTTGCCTTTTACACAAGGGTGCACGGTTAAGTGGAGAAGCCTCTGTTGAGACAGCTGGGTCTCAAGCCCTTGTTGTTTCAACACATATCTCCCAGCGCCCTTGCGTGTCCACACACACGCACATGCGCATGTGCAAGAGATGCAAACAGCCCCTACAAAATACTATTGATAAACAAACACTGTTATGTCAGCGATGCTCCTGGGCAAACACGCCTTGTGCGTTAGTCGGCCTCTTGTTCAGCCTCATAAAGCCTAGAATAGCACCAATACGCACTGATGTGACAGCATTCGCACCCACAGGCAAGAGCTTCACGGAGCAAACTTTGCAGTTGTGGGCTTAAAGAATATGATGTACCAATATTGATAAGGCGATTTACAGTGCGAGTGCTCTGATTTGCCACAACTATTATATTAGCTTTTTTCCCCATTTAATTTGAACTTTAAAGCCAAAAAAGTCACCAATACTGAGATTTTGTCAGGGACTTTGATTCATACTTTCAACCTGGAGATGTCTCAAAAGAAGAGCGAGAAGAGTTAAAATCGGGAAAAGACAAGCAAACTTTCGCTTGTTTAGCGCTATTCACTTTAGGACCTTTACGAAAATGTCATGTATGGATAGTATTATTCTTCAGGTATAAGCAAGTTTGACTAGAACATGTATATTATGTATGGAAATGTTTATGTATTTTAAGCGTACCTGAATGTATACTACTTTAGTACATGTTCAAAATAAGGTGGATTAAAATAGTTATGCATTATGCAATTGTTACTCTAAAGACATTTGTGTTGCATACAACATGCCAAACATATTCTAAAAAAATTGTCTTTAGAATCTCAGCTATTGGTAGGATTCAAACTAAGATTAAACTCATGGCATTTTATTTTTAAGGCAATGAGTTTGCCACTCAGCTCATCTGCATTTGTATTGAAGACGGCCTTCGGTATAGTCAATATACTTTTCACTAAAATAAAGTAGTATGCAGTAGTTTTAAAGTAGGTAGTTTTAAAATATATATCTGGATATGTTAAAGCATTAGTTTTCTCGAATAAACTCCTTTCCTAAGGCTCCTCAAAGCATCTTAATCCCCTCATTCATATTATGATGAAAGCATCAGGGCAATTAAGGGTTACGTTTTTGACTCAAGGATACTTGGTCAGAATGGTTGATTGTCACATCCACCCCCTTCAGGTTGGAAGATGACCATACTGTTATTCTTTTGAGGTTGGGTGAGTATAGTTTTATGAATAAACTCATTTGACTCAAATCTGTATCAAACATACTGATCAAAATGAATGTGCAATGGTCATTCTTTTTTTTTTAAATGTTTTTTTCCAGAGACACCTACTTTAGGCCACAGTGGGACTTTTTCTAAGCGATATTGGGACTTCTTCAACGGTCAAACCTAATGTCAAAGAATGAAATATCTCTACGATTCCTTTTCTTGAAGCTCTAATTATCCATAATCAATGATTTTCTGCCTTTAAAGAACTTTTGTTGAGTGTGGAATAGTAACCTTTGAGTTAGCAATGCTATATTTTATTGTTTGAAGTGGAGCGTGTGAACGCTGGATCTCTACACACCTTGGTGTTTTACCACACCCTGTAGCTGTCTGAATAGCAAACACTGTGTGTCTGTGAATGCGCGCGCACGTCAGCGTATTCATTTCATGTTGCGTGCGAGGGTGTAATTATTACTGAGATCGTGACATTCAATGACATTCAAACACTGACTCTGGCGCTACATGCTGGGTGCCTTCAACTGTAATCCATGCAGCACTTGGCAAGATGGGCCGCTTGTGAGACATTCATCTGCGGGAATTCCAGATGGAGACTTTATGTAGAAGAGAACATCTCATGGGACCACAAGCCCAGCCCCAAGCTTGTGGTTCTGCTCTGTGTGTAACTTTATCCTGGGCCTGGTTCTTTGCCAGTACACCCTTCCCGCCACCGGGCCTCCACTTAGTCTATGGCCCTGCTGCCATGAACAACACACACGAACGGAGGCAGGAAAATGCCCACACTTTTATTCCACTACGCCATCCCTTTTCCTGAGCCTGCTCTAATTTGTGCACTCCCTTGTCCAATTGTACTCTCAACACATTCATCTGAATGTTTCCCTAACAGAACACATACCCTATGTTATTTTCTAAGGCTCCGTTTTGATGTGGATCAAAAAGGTTTGAGAAAGTCCCTAACTTTCATGGTCTTTTGGGATTTTACAACTTTACAAGGGCTCAGAACAATGAAAGGAATGTCTGAGGCACTCCAGTTGCATTTGACCGTAGCATCTCTGCCTCTCAGCAACTCGTGACAACAAGAGGCGCCTTGATCTTGTATTGATATCAGATATTGTTCTAATTCCATTGAAGAAAACAAAGTATAGTGTTTTATCCAGGTATTAGCTCCTATATTCGCTCCATTATTGACGCTTATTTTTAAGCAGACCATTCCTGTTTATGTTACTACTCCAGCGTCTTCTGTATTTAGCATCCAGAGACCATGGTATCAAAGTAACTTTTCACCTGAAGGAGGTAGGTCTTTGCATTGACCATAACTCTTATTTTAGAGGCAATGTACTCAAATGAAGGCTGATATTGCTAAATTTGATTGATCGACTAAAGAAACCAGAATAGCCGAAACTGCATAGTGTCTGATTTGGTTACCAACCAACATCAAAAACTAGAGCAAGTAAAAAATTCTCCTGAAATTGGATCGGATAATATTTGAATCGTAAAACCCCGCGGGCAGCAGTATATGAATTGAAAAAATTGTATCAGACATTCATAGTAATGACCGCAATCACAGCTGAGGGTTCACATTATGAAAAGCATCTGCAGGGGAGTTCACCTACAGTTTAGCAGGAAGCTGGACAAACAGGTTAAGGAGAACTAATTATGTCATTCATAAGGGTGGAGTTCAAACTGCCAGAAGACGTGAAACCATCCCTTTTGAAGAAACAATTTATGCCTGACCTTCGTAATAGAGACGTTTCTACACCAACAACACAAATGTTACATCAATGCCCCCATCAACAGGTTGCAGCTTTTGCAAAATGTCATGAGCCTCAATGAGGAAGACGCAAAGTACAACAAGCAACAGAAAGTCGAGTGTCTCCTCACGCGAATGGTGCACCTACCTGAAAGAACATTGTTACTCCTGTCTTTGGTCTTCCGTTGACTCTCAGCATGATCCCCAGTGGTGTGGCCCGAGCGCCCTGGTGTCTCCTTCTCGCTCTCACCCCCTCTCTTCTCCTTCTCTCTCTTTTTCCTTGAACAGTGCAGACACAAGAGTGTGTGAACGCGAGTGTGTCTGGAAGCCAGACAGGGTGAGAGTAAGCGAGTGGGCGGGCCTGAGCCCAGGCCAGGGGATTCCTTTATGACGATGTCAGACGAAAAGAGACCTCCCCTTTCGTGTCTCTCCTCCACTTCAATTCCAACAGGCAGTACACCCGTTTTCCTCCCCCACAGGAAAGGGGGCAGGGAGCTAATTGGCCACACAGCCGCTAATAAATGAGCAAAGGCGCTCAGAGTCAATAGAAGGCAGGAAATGTGCAGAAGTTCAGCAGACAAACATGATGATGTGCATTCTGTAAAAGGCCGTCGACGTTTTTTCAGAACATAGACTTTAAAATACAGTAGTTGTTGAAAAACATCTCTTTTTGTCCTAATATCAATATTTTGGACGTCTTTGACCAAAAAAAATGATTGATGTTGACCATTTACCATTAGTTACTTGAGATGTATCAGAAAAAATAATCAAACAATTGAAAATGACACAAAACATGGTTATATCAACCAATGCCTCACTGAAACAACATGTGTCTTCCACACTATAAGGCGCACCCCTAAAAAAATAGTCTTTTGTCATATATTTTTAATACATAAGCCTCATCGGGCAATAAGATGCATGAAATTGAGACTAGAGTAAGAACAACCGTATTCATGTCCAACAGAAATGTTTAAAGAGCCAAAAAAAAAAAAGCCAAATCTGTCAGGAGCCACAAAAAACCCTTATATAAGCCATATAATGAATGCAACACATGCTCTATTTATCTACAGTATATTAGCCTGCTATCAAAATGACTAAGTTAGATGCAGCACATCCTGTCTAGAATGACATGACTACTCGGTTGTATCATCCTGCCTCAAGTTTAATTTAGTTATTATATTATTGAATTATAAACTATTTATTTGGTTTGATAAAATTAAAGAAATGCAATTAGGAAAATTCAATTTTTTACCTCAATTTTATTTTGAGGATTGGAAAAAAACAACAACAAAGGTTCCTAATGTGCACCTTATCTTTGCAACAAAAATAACATAATAAAACGGAGCATGCGTTTATAAAAATAAAATTGCAACCCTTTGAAAAGGTAAAGTACACAAAATCACAATAATGCAGTTTACGTTTGATTTCTCTGCAGGTACTTTTCTTTTTTTTACCTTTGACCTCCATGGCCGATCACATAGCCCCCAGTTTGTTTTAAAACAGCCTCCTGCTTGGCATGTAATACGGCCCCTTTCAAATGAGAGGGGCATGGGCCACATAGATCGGCCCTCACACAGAGGACACGGAAGAAAACAAGCGAAGGAGGAATGCGTTTACTTACCTAAGTAACGGGTTCAATGTAGTCTAATGTAGTGGAGTAAGAGTACTGTTTCTTTTTCACAAATCTACTCAAGTAAAAGTCAAGAGTATAGGGATTTGAAAATACTCCCAGAAGTACAAAATGTCCCCAAACTTACTCAAGTAAATGGAACGTAGTAAATGTCTTTTGTTACTACCCACTTTTGTATATGCACGTAAAAGAACTTGTATAAATTTCTCTTTCTCCAGACATACAGTATTTACAGATCTCACAGAATTCTCCGGTGTTCTTCAATCCACACGATCTGTACCACTATACTGTAAATGGAGGATCCCCATACGCAAGTCCTAATCTAAAAGCCTATAAACGTCTGGATTCTTACCAGTTCTCCGTAGCTGGTATGGCTTTCTGCGCTTCGTTTTGCCGACAAATACACCCCTGGCGTGAAATGTCCCCTTCGCGCAAACATTATTAAAACAACTTTGTATCTAAAGTTTTGGGAAAAATAACAGAACATGAAATGAAATGATCTGCATTTATATAGAACAGCAAAGCATGGGGCATTTACACTTTTGAGCATGTTGAAAATATTTACATTGGCGAAATATCTTCTGAACTTTCGTTTCCCGTTTTATCCGTTGATAATTTGACAGTTCATTTCGGCCAAATAAGTTTTATGGTGGAGCATATAGCAGTTTTCAATACATGCAATATTCGGACGATTTCTGTTTCGAACCGCTGGTTAACCGCAATAAAAGCAGCTTGTTTACGGAGTAAGAAATGGCAACGGTAAGCCACTAACGTAGCTAGTTAGCGCTTGAGTCTCTTTGACGTGGCTTGTACCTACTAAACATAAAATTACTCAGAAATACATCAAACGTACCTGGTAAAATATCCTCGCTCCAAATCCTAGAATAATTTGAGGGCTGCAAGTGCCTCTTCTGTCTTCATTAAAAGGGATGGAATTCCAAATCAGGCTTAGAAACTTGCCCACCACACAGCAATAAATCACTATTGTAAAAGTTATATTCTTCTGTAGTGGTTATTGATATTTGTTTCAACTCAAATGCTCATTCAAGTGATGCCCGCTGCCAGGGAAGGCAAAATGAAATGATGTCCGAAGGGTCAATAGTAAAGATAATATTTTGTTGAAAGACTTGTTTTCTGCGTCTGTCTTTCGCAACCATATTGACGTACAGGTGAAGAAGTGGACCTGAGCAGCCTGTGAAAAAGTTCACTAAATATCCCACCATTGCGATTTTCTATTAAATTTGATTTATAACTGACATGTTTTAAGGGTTGACTCAACCTGGTAACGACATAGTAATGACATAAGTTGATGCTTTAGAAATGTATATCGAAATAGTAGCCCTTTGCACCAATCAGTAACAAAAAGTAGCTCTCAGTTTCAAAAGGGTTGGTGATCCCTGCCGTAAATTCTAGTTACTGCTCATAAAACCGGTTTTGGCTACTGTTGCAGCAATTATCTGTTATCCAGATTTTGATACTTGCCATTCCCCATGATTGAGAATTTTGAAATCACTTAATATGTATATTTTAAATTAATATTTTTTTTGTAACCATAAAACTACCCCTTTTATGATTCTGACCACAAAACTTCAAACGGTGTCACAATACAGTGATACCTTTGCCTAGGAGCTTAATTTATTCCAGGATCATGCTTGTAGCTCAAATTGATGTGTGATGAGCAAATTCTCTTAATATGAAATTATTAAAAACTAATTGGTCCCTTCCCAACCTCTCAAAAGGAGAAAATCAAACAAACAAAATGAATTAAAAACATCTTCCTGATCACTAAAAACACATTCAATTAGTAATTAAAAATATAAAATACTGTAATAAGTAAATAAGATGAAATTAACTAAAAAAGATGCTAGTTTTTTATGAGTGTGAGGTGTGTGCTTGGTGCAGAGGGTCTTTTAAAGAAAAACTTATCCAAGGAGATTTGTCTCTGCCTCCCCTTAAAAATGTTAGAGGAAAGCTTATGGCAAGTGTCATTAAACAGAGCTGTCAATCAGTTGTGACCTTTTCTGGATTTCTTTTTTTTAAGAAAAGCAGCAACTTCGCCCAGCTAAACTAGCACCTCTCTAATCTCCCATTTAGATGCCTGCTTCTTCGGTTCGTCCTCCTCTTCGCTGTTTTTGCAACAGAAATATATAATATATCGGAAATTATTATAGCGAAGCTCCTCATTACTTGTTCTGCGGCTTTGTGATCGGCACTCGCTGCTTCCCGATTGTACTTCTTGGCTTGGTCACTCACATGAACACCGCGTGTTTTTATGTTATCTTTTGCTTCTTTTCATTTGTCACTATTCTCCTTTTTCTCAGACACGTTACCGTTTCCCTTTACAGAACTCATGGTTAAGAACACAAAAGTCAGAAGAAGGAGATTATATAAAATACGATAAAAGAGATGTGATCGAAATGACCTTGGTGTGGAATACTGCTACTTGACAGATACAAACAAGGGCGAGAAATCAGGTGCCAGTGGAAGGCGCACGTGCAAACTGGACCGAGCTGATGGCAGTGAGCGGTCTCTAGTGGTAGCCTCTGGGACAGCTCGTGAACTGGATTGTCCTGCGTAAAGCGACCAAGATTGTGTGTGTATCGAGATTCTCGTGTGAAGAGATGCTCGTTTAAAGAGGTACTGTATTCTGAGAGACGCTATTAGAAGTTTGACAACTTCCCCTCAAGCCTTTTGTGTATTAGTCTGAGAACAACACAGACAACTACGCCCGTGTAGACGTCACACATTCCACTTACAGGCAGATGCACACACACTGGCTTGTCTCTTAGCAACACATGCATTGAGGCCAGAAGGAATGACTCTGCTGGTAACATATGACCACAAACACTTTGTCTTTTTTTCCATCATAATAGGTAAACTTTGTAATTATTTCATTGTATTAAATGTCCTGTATTGCTCACTACAACAATAACAGACTAAGCATACCTGATGTGAAAAAAAGAGTCTCCTTTCATTGTAGTAAAAATTAGGGTGCACCCTCCTTTCTGATTTGGACTCAGTCAGCATTGTAATTAGCCAAACAACAGAATAGACATAACAATGAACTCCAAACTTAGACTTCACAGAAATATGTTAGGCCACTCCCACTCCGCTGTAACAATTTAAAATTCTTTAGTTTGTGAATATGCTAAAAAAATTATGTTGCATATAGAAATGAGTGATTTGAAAAAACAAAACAAAAACAGATTTAATTTATTGTTTTTATGTTTTCTAAACTGGATCTACTATGAATGTCGTGACCAGAACGGAAACAGGACCCACTTGCGTAGCGTTTCTAACAAGTTTTCATCAGAAGAAAGAGAAAGGGTTGCGCCCACGATCCGGTGATCGCTTGACGCGGAAAGCAGGTCACTCTGAACGCGGAAGTGGATCTTCCGTGGCGAGCGATGGCGGTGTCGGGAACGGAAAAAAAACGGGTCAGTAGCCGGGCCAGCAGAGCAAAAACGTAGTCGGGGTTGGAAGCGAGTCGTAAGCCAGGACGGGAGAGCAGACGTGGTTGAGATAAAAAACGGGTCGTAAGTCGGGACAGGAAAGCAAACGTGGTCAAGATCAAAACAGGTCGTAGCCCGAGATAGACGAGAGCAAAAACAGGACAGGTGGGAGTCAGGGTCGAAAAAGGCTTGGCTAGTATACACTGAGGTTCGCAGACGGACTGACAGCAGGTGACAGAAAGGGGTGGGTTTAAATAGGGACAGGGAGCCAATCAGAGTCCGAGGCAGTTGGCACCAAAGGAGCGGGCACAAGAGGAAAAGGAAAAAAAAGAAAAAAAGGAAAATAAAGAAAAAAGAAGAAATAAGGAAAGCCGGAATAAAGAAGAGAAAGGAAAATAAATCAAAAGGAAGGCAAACAGAAAACAAAAAAGATAAAGGAAAAAATAAAGAAAGACGAGAAAAAAGAATAAAAGGAAAGAAAAAATCGTACCTTAACAGCAAGATGGCATGCAATCATGTCAGCTCACTCTAGGTGAGGGTCATGTTCCATCTAATGAATACAAATTTCTCCCAAAAATGCGCGTCTAATTGACAGTTCTTACAGTTTTGTTCATTATCAAACAACAATTGTTTTATTTAATGAATGAAGTTTGTTTTGCCACTAAATAATAAACCTCCTTTTAGGATACAAGTATTTTTTTCATTTGATTTAATTTATATCTTGTTTCACACAGCAATACTAATCATGTCCCTGTTTGAAATTCTATTTATGGTGCTGTTATTGTCGTTTTGCCTTACATTAATTGAACAAATCAACTCTGTTTTTTGTCTGTTTTTGTTTTTTTAGTAACTAGTAGTCAAATAATTTACCACGTGAGTGCCTTAATTTTTCCGTATGTATTCTTGGATACAAATGCCCCAGCCAATCACGTGAGATGCTAAGCCGGCTGACCATCTTGGTGCGCGTGTGAGTCATTGTGTAACTATTATTGGCCCCCATGTCTGCGAGACAAAAAATATATTAATAACACTTCCTCTCAGTTGTTATGTCCTGTCAAATCAAATTATAAGTCAAATAATTCGAAATATTTTTTTTCAAGGGGAAAATGAAGGATAAGCTCGAACTTCCATAACAAAAAGCTTAACAGAGCATGCAAAATGTTGCCTATCATACTTTGTCTTAGAATCAAATGATCTCATTTTAAAAATCATTTGCCACCATATAATCATTACTGTACGACAGAGCGCAATATGAACCCAATATTTCTAGATGACAGCGCCCAGTCAACTAAACAATGGAGAATAGTGCCAGATTGCAACACAGGCATGGTTTTTTTTTTGCCTCTGTCATCGGTGGTTGCTGCAGGTAATAAACCAAATTGCAATGGCTTGTTATCGTTCCTTGAGGTTCAAAGGAAACTTCAGCCACATGATATTGGCACCAATGACACGGAAAGAGAAGTGTAGCGTTTATGATGGATAACTTCCATTGTTGTTCAATTTGGATGTATAAATTGAGGACTTGATTTGTGGATGAAATAGTTATGGTAGTGAATCATCAATAAAGTACTGTCACCCTTTCCTTTGGGCGCCACTTAAGTATTGGATGAATAATGTTGGCAAAAACATGGATTAATTTCTCTCAAAGGGTGTCATAAATGTTTCCAGACATCACCTCGGTGTTTTGTATTTAGAGAATAGAATAGAATAGAATATGCCTTTATTGTCATTGTTACAACATGGGATATGCTGTGACATGCGTTATGGAAAACAGCAGCTTGCCGTTTTCCTTGGTGCCGCCACAAAAACACAGAATAGTCGTTGCTTAAAATGTAGCAAAAAAAGCGATGGGTTGTATTCCAGAATTTAACTCAGATAATCTGTTCCAAAGTCGGACTGCCGTTGCAGGACCTCTCAGAATTACGGACGACCAATCCCGCCATATGTTGAAACAGATTTATAAATAGTTTCCAAAAAATATATGTCATCTAAATACATGAACACATGTGTGTAATACTTAAATATATGAGGTAAATGCAATTTATATTTTCACGCAATTAGTCTTTTTTTGTCCTTCGGTAATTTCAGTATGTAATTTGTCACAACAAAATGTTATTTTATATTGGGGGGGGTCATACTGGCTGAGCTTTTCACTTATTGGTTGATCAATAAGCTCACCAATCAATTGCGATGCAGTTTCCTTCAGGAGGCAAGACATAAGTAGCCGATTCGTTCATGGCGGATCAACCAATAGGTAAAAAGCTGCGGCAACTGATTTCTTGTTTGTATAATATTATGTTGTGATAAATGTATGACAAAATACATGACAGAGAACATGACAAAACAAACACCGAAATAAATGATGGAAAAATTAAATGACAACAAGCATGAAAAATATAATATTTGGGTCTATCTATTTATCTACCTACCTTGGTCATATCACCCGAGAGGGGTTTCCGACAGCAAGACAAACACATACACAAAAATGGGAAAAAAGTAGCAAAAAAAAGGCAAAAAAATGGACCATGGCCAACCCAAATGCCCAAACACCCAAACAAGTTAAGCACCTTGGCACCCAAGTCGGTCATGCTTTCGTCCCTCCGGATGAAACGGGACACAAGAAAGCGGCCATGTCACTCGGGTCAGGGCGACACAACACACTCTTCTGTTCAACAGTAGGGCCCGACAGCTTTCGCTGGTTTACCCCTGCCGCATCATACAAGTGACCTGCCTATCCCTTAGAATGCATCCAACATCCCACTATCCTTTCACAACACCTCTCCACTCATTCATATCACGAACAAGAGCTCTAGCTTCCACTATATTTCGAACTCTCTCCTGCAGTGCACTCATAACACCATCCATCCACGTCAATCGCGGCCTTCCTCTTGGTCTCCTTCCATTTACTTCTGCTCTGTAGATCTTCTTCAACATTCGCTCCTCATCCATCCTCTACATGTGTCCAAACCAACCATTTGGGTATTAGTTGATTTATTTATGTGTTCATTTCTGGGCATTGGTTCTTTGGGTATTTCTACTGATAGCTGGATCTGTCCTTCATACAGAATCAAGTGCCCACGCTTGTCACTCAGATGAATGGTTTTGTTCTGATTTGTTTTTCCTTTGCTTGTTTGTGTGGCAATTTGTCGCTAGGTAGAGTTCACTTGACTTAATTATAATTGCTCTTTCTGCCTATTAAAACAAATGCCGAGAAAAGTAACACAGTAATAAAAAAAAATTACCTGCCTGCTTTTATCAGTACACATGGTCCTCTTGTGGATGTTTTAAGAGCTCATGAAATTGTTGTTTTTTTTTAAATGCAGATATTATTGATAAATCATTGCTGTTACTTTAGACTGGGGATTCCCTTAGAACAGGCAGGTTCTGAAAATAGCTCTCCAGTGATGGGTCATTGTGATTTTCCAGGAAATTTGATTTCAGGGGTTGACTTAGCCTATGTATATACTTCTAATGATGAAAACCTGGGAATAACATAGTAACAACATACTAAGTTGTCATTTTAGAAACGCACATCAAACCGGTAGTCCTTGATACCGATCAGTGACAAAAAGTAACCCTCAGCTTTAAAAAGCTTGGTGACCCCTGCTTCGTACAATTATAAGAATTGCTACAGTATATTGGGGTTTTTCCGTCTTTCTTTAAAAATGTATTTCATTCTTTTTAGAGCCTTCATCTTTTCTAAATAAGCACTGGTGATATCGATTTTGGTGCCTGACCAGCCAAGAGTACACAATCCATCCTGGTTTTGAAAAAAAGTATTAAGGAACATCACTGATTACCAAACAATACTTATATTTGTAGACTTGACTTCTTCACGGAAGGCAAAGGAGCTTTTTGGGAGGTTTGTGTGGCTGTGCTTGTGCTGACCACGGAAAGAAGGAGGCGGTGGAGTCTCTTTTTTCTGTTACTTTGTAAGTATTTATGGAGCTTTTGATGCTAGTTTGTCTTTGACTGTCTATTTCTGTGTACATTGCAAGTGACACACTTTACAGTATCCAGAGTTGTGTGTAGATTCACAGAACTCACGGAACATCTTGCATGCAAAGACACACAAACAAACAACTGCACAAGCCTTAACTTTGAAATGTGGCAACCCAGAAGAGTAATCAAATGAACATGCGTTTTTAAATGTTGCATCCTGTTTTTTTCCCAACTGAAGCTAGCCTCTACATGACGTAAATATTACTATATTTAGACAACATCCTCGACCTGCATACAACTTAATAAAGGGAGGTTTACATATAAAACAAACATTTGATATACAATCAAAATAGCCCGAAAATACCAAAATGTTTGCAATTATTATTGGTTTTAATGGACTTTTGGTGGCGTGAACGCTTTATGGATCGAATGTATTGTGCTATTTCATTTTGGAAAGCAATGAAAGAGACTTTTCTACCAGTGAATTTGCCTTTGTGAATGAAGAATTTCACTATGATAATAATAAGACTGACAGTAAAGGTTTCTTTTGACTTCATATGTCTCTGATTCATAAATACCTTCTACAATATCTTTCCAAAATAGTTGGAACTCATTGTCAATCTTATCAGTGATAAAATGCCAGATTTCAGACCAGAATTTTTTTCCTTTGGCGGGGTAAATTTTGGGAATGATTTTAAATGTAATTTCTCTTTTTTTTTTTTTTTTTTTAATAAATGGCAATTGGGTAATAACCAGACTTTTTTAAAACCCAAATTTGGTGGTATTTGTTAAGGGAGCCTTGACACGGAATCTAGCTAAAGACACTTTTGGAGAAATAAAGTACAACTGCGTACTTTTTCACAGAAATCAGTTCAGTGTGCGGTCGCACACTAATTGGATTTATAAAGTAGTTTAGTTTACTGGTAGATTATATGGCCTTAGAGCAGGAGTGGACAAACTTTTTGATTTGATGGCCACATTGGGTTAAACATTTTTGCACAGGGGGAAAATTGGTCAATTGATGGGATTTTTTTTGAGAGCGTGAAAAAATCGAGCTAGGTATGTATTTAAAATTCTGAATTAATTTTGTGAGAAAATGTCTTTTTTGGCCTTGATGCTGCATATTATGAACCACCATGCCAATTGAATAACAACCAATAAGTGACATTAAGGTGATTTATTAGGCGTCACTGTACCACTCGCGCAAGCAGGCACACCCTCACGTTGGATTATGACCTAGTTAAATGGTTTACACACCTTGGTGTCTTATTGTGTGTTTTGGAGTTTCAGTTTATAGTGTCAGACTTTTAAGATTTTCTTGACGGTCCACAAATATATGTGTGCAGTGCACTTTGAACCTCTTGAAAAAAGAAACATAGTGGGATTTTAAAGTGACTCTATATTTTGCAATGTGTGAAACAACTGGATATAAGTTGTTGTTCCCATAGTAACTTAACGAAAGTAAGGCTAATGCAAATACTAGAGACCTATGACTTGCACATATTGAAGTGACCACAACTTTCAATTGGTCTTTTTCCATAATGTCAAGTTTGCATTCGTAAAATCTGCCGTAAAGAAAAGCTGTCCACTTTGTGCAGCAATTACATCGGCAGATATCTGATACGCATCCGACTTTCATCCACTTTTTGACGAGCGCTTATTCCGCTGCTCGTTTCTCTACTTTGTCATGACTCATATCCAATTAGTTTTGCTTGGAAGTAAATTAAAATGAAATGTGAATTCTGTTACTTGAACTGCATCATTTTGGAGATACTAAAATTACATTTACGACGCTAACTGATGAGGTGTACGCCACTTCTAGTCCTCAGTATGGCAGCCATCTTCTTTCAAGATGATGAAATCCTTTGAAACATTGAAGATTGTGACAAATGAACGGAAAATAGGGATTTTCCCATAAACGACCAATAATATTTCATCTAACCTTCATAACTCAACTGGAAGGAGTGCTTTGATTTTGTAGTTTTGCTGTAGTTCTATATTTGTAGTATTAATATTAGTAAATATCCATCTAAGATAAGATTGTCCTTTAATCTCTCTCTCTCTCTCTCTCTCTCTCTCTCTCTCTCTCCCACTCTCTCTCTCTCTCTCTCTCTCTCTCTCTCTCTCTCTCTCTCTATCTATCTATCTATCTATCTATCTATCTATCCACTGCTGTATATACAGTTAACAGCAACACATCAATGGTGAAATCAGATTCATTGTTTAAATTAGTTGGTGGCATTTTAATGTGGAATACAAGTTTAATCATGACTTTATCATGTTTAAATCTTGGCTCAAAACACACTTCTATTCTATAGCTTATGAATGACCTATATTTCATATTGACGATGTCTGTGTATTGCAATATCCATTGCAGCCTGGTCATCCTGGAAGGGGAATTACCTCATGTGCCGTCCCTTCTCAAGGTTTCTTCATCTTCCTCATGTTGAAGTTTTTGAGTTTTTCCCTGCCCTTATGTAGGTTTTGGATCAGGGGATGGTTTAATAACAGTCTGTAGTTTGCAATAATCTGTGGTCTGTGCAGCCCTTTGAGACTCATTGTGATTAAGGGCCATACAAATAAACATGACTTGACTTGACTTAACTTTAGACTGTTAACTTGCAAGACAAAACCTAAAGCTCAGCTCAAGCCGTGTCAATCACTCCAACATCTCTTAGCGTCGGCTGGTAGATGGCCTTCAACTCCCTCATCCTTGGCAGCACCACCTTGAACGTTTTCATTAATTTCCGGGACCCTTGAGGTCACTGCTTTTGATATGGTTGGCTCACTCGGACCCCAAAGTAAGCGGTGGGTCATAAAATGTGCAAAAAAGAGCTCGCATGGATTGGACTGAGGCAGCGGCAGTCGTTTCCAAGGCGGCGACTGGATTCACTTGACTTTGATTGCTCTGGCCTTATTCTCTCTCTCTCTGTCTCTGGTATTTATGCGTCGGCAGTTTCCATGGAGACAGGACACACAAACAGTGTGGCGGTAGACAGGAAGTTCTGTGGAACCACAATGGCGTCATTGCGGCTCTGCACTCGCTTGCCTCGCTTTGTGCGTCTGCCTGAGCCAGCTCGTATGCTATTATCCTTAGCAAGCGCGACCGCACGGCTCGGCTCAGTCACCGCCTCTCGGCTTTTTCAGCTGCGGCCTTATTTGCCACTCCTCTTTCTCATCGGCCATCTTTGCCGCACTTTGGAAAAAATGATTTGCGGTGTTCGTAGCGCTTGCTTTTTTGCTAATTTGCGCCTTTTTCAATGTTTATAGCAGTGTTTCTCAAACTTTTTTGGAGCCAAGGCACAGTTTCTTTTCATTAAAAAGTCTCAAGCCACATTTTCCATCGGAAATGTTTAAAAAAAAATTTGCTTGACCAGTTTAATCATTTTTTGAAGCTTAAAGGTAGGGTGACTCATTTGAGATGTCCTTAAAAAGTTGAAAGTCAATTTTTTTAAGTATGTGTTAATTAAAGCTCAACTTAGTACAAAGAGCCCTTATGCTTTATTTTATTTGCCTATCTGCTTTTATCTTACACTTATCTGAATCGTTCAGGGCGGAACGATTTCGTTTCAAGGAGCAGTGTGAAGTCATGCTCCTGCCTGCAGGTTTTTTTTCCAGTGCAGCATGAAAATGGTGAGGTAACAAAAGGCCTGCTTCTACTAAAGTTCAAAATCCACCTCAAACCTCATAAAGATGAAAAAAATAAGGGTTGTCAGAGTGCGTCTAAGAAATGCACGTACTTGCACGTGCATCACGAACAAGTTCACTAAGGGTGCAATCATGACTTCAAGCCAAGTGAACGGGAAAGAGAGTAACAAAGTTTAAAATTTTGTACAGCTCCTTTAAATGATCATGATTTCAATGCTTTTGCAATGCCATCAAACTTTATTTCTGTTATTTTTGTTTTTTATTTTGTGAAAATCCTTTGGTAAAATAAGAAAAACAGCAGAATGAATGATGTGTGAGATTTTTACCTCATTTGATTATTAATTTGAGCAGTGAAAGCTTTTTCAAAGAAAATAAGCTCTTAAATATCATACCTGTCAACCTCAGTCAATTGCTCCCGTTATTAATGATTGCAATACCGTCTATTAAGAAATAATAAACTCTACAAACACAACAAGTCGCCCATTTACTCACATTAAGACTGACTGATTACCACTCCTTCTTAATTAATTTCCCCACTTGCAGTAAATCAGTGTTGCTTATTATACGTAGCATTCCACTAGCAGCAACTTTCACATGCTTATTACATGGAATGCAAAATGACAAATAAAAACCTTTTGTTTAGGATTGAATCCGTCCAGCACATTCATTTTGTAGAGATTTTCATTTTTCTTTTTTCTTACTAATTGGTTCTTCCATGCTTACTTTCACGATTATAACTTGTTGATTATTCGCCTATCAGACAAACTCCTGACTTCATAGTAGATGGAATCAGATATAAACTGACATGCTTGTGCATATCATGCGTTATCAGCTATGCAGCAATATGTATGAAAAATAAATGCTTGATCGAAGATAACCTCTGTTAATGTAGCGTGTCAATATTAGCGATCTATAATGATGTTGTTGTCTGCTACCAATGGCTGAGACGATCTGAATTAGAGCCAAAATAGGCAAGATGAGATCAGTCTTACAAAAACAAGTTACAAAAATATTCCTGTACAAAAATTGTTATATGCCCTTCTCAATTTAAAATGATCAATAAAAAAAAAAAACTCGAGTGAAACGTATGTTGACAGGTATGAAATATATATTCTCTGTACTAACTCATGAGCAGGTAATAAGTATATAAAAAGAAAGAAAATAGTAATCTGCTGCCACGGACTGATATAGATGGATCTTTTAGTTAATCGGAATGACCACTGGAAAAAAAGCAGATATTGAACAATAGTATGTATTTTTCTTGCTGCTCACCAGGCAAGGTTTAGGACACACCAGTTTTCCCCAGTGGACTGGTTCAAAAACACTGGTTTAGACCAAGTGACTTTGTCGGGTTTGTGAGATTTGCTTACTTAAAAATCCTGAAGCGCCCCATAAATTTGCCGAGAACGTAAGAAGAGAAAGTTATTTTTAATTGAAACCTAAAAACACAAATTGTAAACCAAAATACTTACACACACAATGGTTATGTAAGGATGCTCCCATACAAAACATTTAAAAGAAACTAGACCTTTGAAAATGATTTTAGAAATATATATTGTTTTGGGGGGCAGCACGGCGGAGCACTGGTTAGCGCGTGCGCGGCACAGTTCTGAGGTCATGAGATCGAACCTCCTGTGTGGAGTTTGCATCTTCTCCCGTGCTTGCGTGGGTTTCCTCTGGGCACTCCGGTTTCCTCCCACATTCCAAAAACATGCATGTCGGGTTAATTGTCCGGTCCAAATTGTCCCAAAGTGTGAATGAGCGAGCGAATTGTCTGTCCCTGTGTGCCCTGCGACTGGCTGGCAACCAGTTCAGGGTGTCCCCTGCCCACTCTCCGAAGATAGTTGGGATTGGCTCCAGCACCCCCGCGACCCTACTGAGGATAAGCGGAGCAGATAATGGATGGATGGATGGATATTGTTTTCGTACAAACGATCAATCAGTGAACAGTTAATTTCATGCAGGTACACCTACACATTTTTTTCTGGGTAGAGACATGTTTTTATTATCTTATTTTTTGTAAACATTTTTTTAAAACATTACTTATTAACACGGAGAGTAAAATCAATAGTTACTTTTCAAAATGACCAGAGAGCGCTCTTGGTTAGCAAAGGTGATGAAGCTACCTATGTAGCAAGCATGTCGTATGCTATTCTCTGAGTAATCATATTACTATGCGTATGCTTCAACTATAGGCTAAACTGCAGATCAAGGGATGCCTTCACACCAATACATAAAGTTATACCAAGTCGGAAAAATCCACAAAAGAAAACAAAACAATATTGAGTGAGAACGGAAATGGTCACACCCAAGTTGCTTGCTGTCCAATGAAAGTCGCCTTGCCATACTCAGAACTAACCAATGAAAAGGCTTCTAATAATGGGTCGGTCAAGGCCTCGCCAAACATGTTGTACAAATCTATAAAGTTCTGCCACTGCAAAAGAAATATAAGAAACTTCAAAACTTGTTTGAAAAACAGATTTTAAAGGAATATTGCAGACCTGGGCACTCCGGTCCTGGAGGGCCATACGTCCTGCCAGATTTTGAAGTTTGCTCCTCTTTAACTCAGGTGATACAAATTATAACCTAGTTAGCAAGCTAGCAAGTGCTGGTTAGCGATACTGGTGATTGGAATCACCTGTATTGGATCAGAGAAACCTAAAAAATCATGCAGAACATACGGCCCTCCAGGACCGGAGTGCCCAGGTCTGGAATATTGTGTATTATTTTGCACCTGTTATTGGTAAAAATAATCCAGTATCCAGAGTAAACCCACGCAAGCACGAGGAGAACATGCAAACTCCACACATGAAGATGTCTTTTTGTGCGTTTGCCACAAAAATACCACAAAATACTAAACAATTAAATATCAAATCCAGTGCTTAAAAACAGGGTCTAACATATTATTTTGTCTTCATTCTGATTCGAAGAAAATACTACAGAAATACTTCAAAAATACTACAACAGTAATTCCATAATACAAAAATACTATTACAAAAATAATACGACAGAAATACAAAAAAATACAACTACACTAATATTAAAGAAGACTTTAGATATACTACAGAGATGCTAGTATGAAAATACATTCTACAGCAATACTACAAGAATACCAATGCAGTAACACAATAAAAACAATTCTGCTATGTAAATATTATGACAGAAATACTACAAAATACGACTACAGTAATACTGATAAATCATGACACATATACTACGAAATTTATACTGTAGAAATGCTACAAAAATAAATTAAAATAAAATAAAAGTACAGTTATACGATAAAAATACTACAGAAATACTAAAAAGATTCCATAAAAATATTACAAAAATACAACTTCAGAAATACTACCAAAAAATACAACAAAAATAAAACTACACTAATACTACAGCAACACTACAACGTTATGACTGCAGAAATAATACAAAAATACAACTACAGTACTACTACAGCAATACTACATCAATTCTACTATGGAAAATACGAAAGTACGTTCTTATTTTCATCATATTTAAGCCTATCCCGTCCTTTATTAAGGAAAATCGTTTTCAAAACCCTTTAGATTTTGGGGGTGCTTGGGTGTAATTTGGGGGTTGCCCCAAAACAGCCTGTTTACACCATTGATACAAATATTTATTTTTATTTACAAATCTTTTTTTGGAGAACAAATCCACTCTTAGTTTGCAAATCTCTTTTTGTATCACATATCATACTTTTGCTCCATTTCCGTTTGAAACTGTTTTTGTTCGGGGGTAAAGACACAAATTTCTTTCCATAGGAATCCCTTGCATGGCAAAAATGAAGTCAACAGGTGACCCGGTGAGCAGTCATGCGTGTGCTCGTATTGCGGAGCCTTAGATCAGAAGGTCCAGTCCATGCACCTCCTGTTGTGCCTTGTCTTTTGTTCACATCCAAATCCTAAATATACTCTCCTGGAAAATCCCCTATGAATAGATATCGTCTTCTTCCCGTCCACCTGCTAAAAATAGTAAAGCCAACCCCGGCCCACTCGCATACTGTATCCCCCCGGCCTTTCCCACTTGCTCACTTTTGGCACTCGAGCTTTTTGTGCCGCGGTTCTTTTGTTGTCTTCCACACCTCAAACCGGTGTCTTCCCTGACGTTTTCAACTCAACGACCTGTAAATTGACACTGCAGAGACTAAGCCGGCTGCACGCTCCAAAATGCACCTGAACTGCCGCGTTTCACAATAATTCACAAAAGTTGCTATCTGAAACGCGTTTCCCTGTGACTCTAAATGATGTCCCATTACAGTTCATGGCATCATGCCCTGCGTGGCATTCTAAGTAGAGGTGGGCGGGTCGATCCAAATATCAATAATATCGATACTCACCAAGTACCTGGATTGAAATTGATACTATTGTCCAAGGTTTGATAGTTCACCCTTCCATCAATTTCCTCAAAGCTCAAATGACGCACTCCTTCGCTTCTTGGCTTGACCCGCGGATCCCCGACGCTGCAGTTCAGCTAGCAGGACGCACGCTACACCGATACGACCGCAACGAAGACTCCGGCAAAAAAAGAGGTGGGGGACTATGCATTTACGTACATAATGCGTGGTGCAATAACAGCAGAATTATTGATGCACACTGCTCGCCCGATCTAGAGTTTCTGGCGGTATCGTGTAGACCATTCTATATACCGCGAGAGCTAACTGTGCTCATTGTGATAGCTGTTTACATTCCTCCGGATGCTAACGCTAGCACAGCGCTAAACCTTCTACTCGCCGCTATAAACATCCAACAGCTTGCACACCCCGACGGAGCTTTCATTATCGCTGGCGACTTCAATAAGGCATGTTTAAGGACTGTTCTTCCAAAATTCTATCAATATGTGAACTGTGCAACAAGGGGTGAAAAAACTTTGGACCGCGTTTACAGCAACCTCAGAAACGCATACAAAGCTTCCCCCCTCCCCCACCTAGTAAATTCGGATCACCTATGCCTATCCCTTACCCCCTCATACACCCCCATCCGAAGGAAAACAAAACCTGTAACGAGGACAATACAAACGTGGCCTGAGGGAGCCCTCTCCAAGCTGCAGGACTGTTTTGATCAAACTTGCTGGGAGGTATTTGAACACCATGACCTCCAGAAATTCACTGACACGGTTTTATCCTACATCCGTTACTGCACGGATGAAGTCACAGTATATAAAAAAATCAAAAACTACCCAAATCAAAAACCCTGGATGTCCAGCGAGGTGCGCACCCTCCTCAAACACCGCAACACCGCCTTCAGGTCCGGAGACAAGGCTCTTTACGGGGTGGCCAGGGCTGACCTGAAGAGAGGCATCAAGGAAGCAAAAGCAGCCTACACAAGGAGGATCGAGCACCTCTTCGCTGGAAATGACCCGAGGAGGATGTGGCAGGGCCTCCAACACATCACCAACTTCAGAGGCCACAACCTGGCAGCTGTTGAGGCTGAGGCTTCACTAGCTGAGGACCTTAATCAGTTCTTCGCTCGCTTTGAAGCTGGTAGGCCACAAACAGCCACATCACACCTACCAACAACCAGCAGCAACTCTCTCACATTTCAGGAGCACGAAGTTAGGCGTGCGCTGAATACCATAAACCCCAGGAAGGCAACTGGCCCGGATGGAGTACCAGGGAGGGTACTCAGGGACTGTTCCAATCCGCTGGCTGGGGTCTTCACCACCATCTTCAACCGGTCCCTGTCACAGGCGACCGTCCCACCTTGCCTCAAAACCTCCACCATCATTCCCATCCCCAAAAAGTCAGCAGTGGAAAGCCTCAACGACTACAGGCCTGTAGCTCTTACGCCTGTGGTCATGAAGTGTTTCGAGAGGTTAGTGTCCCGGCACATCAAAAACTCCCTGCCACTCACACTGGACCCCCACCAGTTTGCCTACAGGGCAAACCGCTCCACTGACGACGCCATAAACACAGCACTTCACACCGTGCTGAAACACCTGGACCACCGGGGGAGCTACGTCAGAATGCTCTTTCTGGACTTCAGCTCAGCCTTCAACACCATTATCCCGGAGATCCTGGTGGAGAAACTTGCACACCTAGGACTCTCTCCCTCCATCTGCCACTGGATAATGGACTTCCTCTCCAACCGCCCACAGTCGGTGAAACTCGGTACCCACGTCTCTCCCACCCTAACACTGAACACTGGCTCCCCCCAAGGTTGTGCACTGAGCCCCCTGCTTTTCACCCTCTACAGCTCCGACTGCTCACCGACCCACCCCACAAACACTATAATTAAGTTCGCTGACGATACCACCTTGATCGGCCTCATCTCTGAAGGGGACGAGGCGGCATACAGGGATGAGGTGGAGTCACTTTCAACGTGGTGTTCGGAAAACCACCTCATATTGAACACCACAAAAACAAAAGAACTGATTCTGGATTTCAGAAGGAATGGCAGGAATCCAGCACCACTCACCATAAAAGGAGACTGTGTAGAGAGAGTCCACTCTTTCAAATTTCTGGGTGTGCACATATCCGACGACCTCTCCTGGTCTGCAAACACCAGAGCGGTGGTAGGGAAGGCCCAGCAGCGACTGCACTTCCTGAGATTGCTCAGGAAAAATAACCTAAAACAGCAGCTGCAGGTGTCCTTCTACAAAGCCACAGTGGAGAGCATCCTAACATACTGCATCACGGTGTGGTATGCTGGGTGCACAGCAACAGACAGGAAAAAGCTCCAGAGGATCATCAAAACAGCCCAGAGAATCGTCGGCTGCTCTCTGCCCAGTCTGGAGGACATTGCCTGCTCTCGCTACCTCAGCACAGCAGAAAACATCATCATGGACTTTTCTCACCCCGGCCACCACCTCTTCGACCTGCTGCCTTCCGGCAAGCGCTACAGGTCACACAAAGCAAAAACAAACAGACTCAGAGACAGCTTCTTCCCCACAGCCATTACCACCCTAAACAGACACCGCACAAAAAAACTGAAAACTGTTGCAAAAAACTACCTCACACGAATGTAAAATGGTACTCACGTACATGCTGTCTGCACTATGTTTGTTCACTGCTCAAAACAGACACAGCACAAAAAACCTGAAAACTTGTGCCAACACTACCTCATACGTATATAATGGTACTAATGTCTATGTTCTTGCACATGTCGACTGCACTACGTTTACTGCTCACCTTGCACAATGTCTGACCATTTCCTTTTTTCTGCACTATGTTGTCTATGTTTGCACCAATGCATATGCTGACTATTTGTTGCACTATGATGACTTTGCACCAAATGCAATATTGCACAACCCTTACGATACCAACGGTATCACGACAACACTGTATGTAACATCCCACATGCCGACATTTCTTGTGTAAATACCATGTAAATTATAACTATAGCCTTATCCCCCTTGTTTTATAACCTTATCTTCTCTGTTCCTTTATCTTCTTGGCTCATACCTCATTGTGAATGTGTAAAACTGGAGTGTCATGCCCAATTTCGTTGTCACAATATGTTAACCCATTTTGTAACAATGACAATAAAGGTATATTCTATTCTATTCTATTCTATTCTTACCCAGCACCCTAAGCACATCTCTGAGTCTAGGGTGGGCTACTATTTTCAGATTCAGATTCAGATTCAGATCTACTTTATTGTCATTCTAGTACACGTGTATTTTGAGTTGAAGATTGAAGAAATCAGCCATGGGGCCAGTCCTTAGGGACCTTTCTATTCAATTTTTCATCTATAGATAAATCTTCATGCAGACATCTTGATTTCATATTTCTTTATATTTGTTTTTAAATAGATTCCTTTCATCAAATTGATTTAAAAAAATACTATACTATATGTGTTACCTGTTTGATATTTAGTTTCTTAGTATAGTATAACTGTAATTTTATATTTTTTAGTATTATTGTAGTAATTTCTGAAGTTGGATTTTTGTAGTATTCCTGTAGTATTTTTGTAGTAGAATAGAATAGAATATACCTTTATTGTCATTGTTACAAAATGGGTTAACATATTGTGACAACGAAATTGGGCATTGCTCTACTTATATTTTTGTAGGATTTCTGCAGTAGTACCTTTGGAGTATTTCAATCGTGTTACTTTTGTAGCATATCTGTAGTATTTTTCTTGTATGACCGTGGTTGTATTAATGTCATAATAAGCCTTACGCGTGAAAGGTCTCCGGTTTAAGACCCGGTTAAAACATATGCTGGCCTGGGAGGGATGGGCGCTACCAGGCTGTACTTGCCAATGACACACCACAGGAAATGGTGCCCCCTATGACACTAGTGGTTAAGGAAAACAGCCACCGACCCTCCATTTCTGTTGTAGTATTTTTCTATATATTATTTCTCTAGCAGCCCATTGGAATTTACTGCAAGCTTTTGGTTTGCGAGCCAAAGTCTGAATAAATGAACAAACTTCTGATATTGGCGTCACCACAGCAATCTGCATCCTGTGTTTAAAAACAAATAAAAATGTAAATGAATACTACGAATACTATTTCTACGAACACGAATAGTATTACTAAGACTACTACCACTGTTACGACCACCAGCTATAATAAAAATATAGTATACAGGAAGCACTTTTGGGAACACTCAAGGTCACTGTACAAAAATACATTGTTAAGAAAGTAATGGTAAATGGTAAATAGTCTGCATTTATATAGCGGTTTTCATTTATCTCCCGAAGCGCTTTACAATGTGCTTCACACTTACCTATTCACACACACACTCACACACCAATAGGGAGTCTGCCATGCAAGGCGCCTACCTGGTTATCTTCAAATAATAATACACCACACATAATTGCACTTGAATACAGGTTTTTATTGTCTTTATACAAAAGTAAAACGAAATTGGAGGGGTTCTCCTTTCGGTGTATGAAAGTAATTTAGAGAGCGGCCGGCTAGCTGCGCATTAGCATCGAGGGTCCTGTAATAGAGCCAGATATCTGCGGTGATTAAAATAAAACCCTCCCTTATGTTTCCCATGAATAGTAGCTCAAGGTCATCCACTTGATGGCTAATGGACCTGACGTGCGCAAGATACAAGGTCTGTAGTGTAGGGTTAGGATATCAGTGATCACCATTTCATTGAGCTCTTCTGACTTCCCTTAGAGTCTGATTTAATTGATTAATTTATTTTCAATGTGACAGGACGCTAAAAGCTAGCGGACGCTATCTTCCCAGTTTGTTTACGGAGGCAGCACACGCCTGCTGTTAGACTGACAGCATACACCAGCCTATCACAGTCGCGCACACGGCTGAGAATGCAATGCTGCTTGTTTCTTACTGTAGACCCAGGCAATAACCACACACTCCTTGTAAGCTTGCCACAGCAGGGTGATGCCGCTAGCCAAGTAGTAGACGAACAACTGGAAGACGTACATCCCCCCCAGCCAGAAACATAGTTTGGTCAAAATGGAAAATTTCTGTTGAATGCAACAAATTTTAACATCACCACTGTTGTCTCTATACAAATATAGTTTATTGGATCTAGTGGTTGTTCTTATTCTCAAATTGGAAAGCAATTCAAATATTTAAAACCCTAATAAAAAATAAATACAATGGTATGATTAGGAATATGTGTGGAACACGATAGTCTAAACAAGTGAATTTTGAGTCTGGATTTGTATGAGTGCAGTACTGACACCCTGAACTGGTTGCCAGCCAGTCAGGAGAAAATGTATTACAACATTTTAAAGAATTGTAATTGTAATTTAAAAAAAAAAAAAAGTATTGACAGACAAAATCATTTCATAACAGACAGCCGTACATGGTTTGTTTTTTCTCCCCATTGCAAGGAGACAATAAATAATTTACCATAATAAAAACTTGTGATATGCAATATTCGCAATTATACAATATACTCAATATTCATAAAGATTCAACCCTGCAAACATACAAAAAGTTAAAAAACTAAAGCAACCCCCCCCCAAAAAACAATAATGGTAATAATAATAATATTAATAAGTAAATAATAATTTTAAAAAAAGAAAAAATCCTAAATTGCTCCTAAACTAAACATTTTTTAACGTTTCATCATCATACCATTACTGCTCGTGTCTCGTTCAGCAAGTCAAACTCAAAATATTCAGTTATCGAGCCTCAGACTGATATGTGAAGGTGTGAGGTGGGAAGAGGGCTCATTCTACAATGAATCTCCATAGTTGGCAAACTTCAGAAAATCAGTAATAAATGTATTCTTTTTTTAGCTTAGTTTACTGTTAGTGTTTCATTATCTTCTGTTTGACTTGCTTGAGTTTTGAGTTGTTGTTGGATTTTTTAATTTGTGAGGCTCCATTGTTATTGTTTCGGTATTGGTGTGGGAAACCGCTTGGAACTGTCCAAAGTTTCCCCCAGAAGCTGTTTTCTCCTGCATTTTACATAGCACCTCCCTGACAGAGTTGCAAAAGCGATCCTCTCACCCAGCTCTCCATCCATCGGTCCTGCCAATTTTCTGTCGACCTGTCCGCCCGTCCATCCGTCAAAGTGCTCGACCACCCGGGCGGCCAGCTGAGGAGTGTTGCAGCTTTCGGTAATTTGGTGGGAGATGAAACATTGACAGCAGATGAGTTCCCAAGAAAATAGAAAAAAAACTACAGATTGTGTTGCAGTGAGCTCATCGTTATAACAAGCGATGAAACAAGTGAGATAGGAAAAGATTAGGAACAGATTGAAGAAAGTTCTCATGGATTGCGTCAGCACCAAGCATGTATTTAAGAGCAATGACCCAGACTCTTACAGCAGCAGGATTTGATTATGAGATCTACCAGTAGCTGTGTTGTTAAAGGCAAAGGGAGATTGATTATCTGTCATGAAAAACAAGAACCCATTGTGATTATTTTTACATCCAAATGCTGTTTGAAAATTCCACCCTTCGTTTGGGATGAGTCACTTCACGGTGTAGGGTAATGCTCGCCAGTTTGGGAGCTCGCAAGCCTAGGAACGGGGTTTGTTTATATTCACTATTTACTGGCGTGACCACTGGGCCATTCCTGGTCGGGCCTGGTGGCCGGAGATGATATTCTCTCCCTCGTGCATCCTTCCTTTCTCGGCCTCCTAATCTCTTCCTCTCGGAATAACACCTCTGATAGGGCCGGATGTGGATTGGGTCGGGATGCCTTTGTGGGGCTGTCGCCCTTCCCCTGGGCGAGACACCGGGGTTCGGGCGGCCTCGTGGAAATAATGGGCAGATTGATGGATGCATGGATGAATAAATGGGGATGGATATGATTGGACGAGATGGGCCGATGCCAGCGGGAGACCGTCCGGGTCAGATAGGCACTGTCCTACTGTTTTGGTTGGTCATCCTTATGGTGTTGTTCTGGAGTCTGGGCCAGTTCTTTTGTGGGTGCTGCTGCCTGTTGCGGGATTGCTGTGCTCTGGTGCTGCCAGGGCTATAAAGAGTTAATTTTTTGGGGGTTTGGTGCATGCTAGACTCTTCCACTTCACCAGAATCATGATTTGGGAATGTAATCCTTGCAAGATTGTTCAAACAATAAATACTGGTGTTTGTTGTAAATACTGTTCCCCTGTTAATCTCATTCCCTTTTCTCTTTAGTTTCTGAAGCTTGGCACTGACCAAGTTGAAACTTTACCTTTAGTAAAAGTATGTGGAGTGGCAAACCTGAGGAAGACCTCACGCCGGAGCCAACATCTCGTCCCCTTTATTTTTTGTGTGTTTTTGCGTGCCTTTTTATGGAGCGCTGAGTTGATGGGGTTGGAGTCTTCCCTTTCATCTCTCACGGTTTCCTGACTACTTGAGTCAGCTAGGAGGCAAAAATACCTAGTAATGGCCCAAGTTCTACATATACAGTAAGACGTCAGTTATCGCGGTTAATGGGGACCAAAACCACCCGCGATAAGTGAAAATCCGCGAAGTAGCGGCGCACGTTCCCAAAACCCCCCCCCCCAATTTAAAATTTTTTTTTCAATTATTATTTTTTGGATCCGTTTAACGGGGAACAAAACCACCCGCAAAAAGTGAAAATCTGGGAAGTAGCGACGACCCTTCAAAAAGAATTTTTTTTTTTTTTAATCTCATCTCATTATCTGCACCGCTTATCCTTATTAGGGTGACGCCGTGTCCGCCGAACGAAGTAGCGTATATATACAGTGGGACCTCCTTATATATATATATATATATATATATATATATATATATATCTCATCTCATCAGCCGTACCATCCATCCATCCATCCATTGTCTTCCGCTTATCCGAGGTCGGGTCGCGGGGGCAGCAGCGTTAAAAGGGAAGCCCAGACGTCCCTATCCCCAGCCACTTCCTCCAGCTCATCCGACGGGACCCCGAGGCGTTCCCAAGCCAGCCGAGAGACATAGTCTCTCCAACGTGTCCTGGGCCGCCCCCGGGGCCTCCTGCCGGTGGGACATGCCCGGAACACCTCCCGAGGGAGGCGTCCAGGAGGCATCCTTATTAGATGCCCGAGCCACCTCAACTGGCTCCTCTCAACGCGGAGGAGCAGTGGCTCTACTCCGAGTCCCTCCCGGATGACTGAGCTTCTCACCCTATCTCTAAGGGAGAACCCAGCCACCCTGCGGAGGAAACTCATTTCGGCCGCTTGTATCCGGGATCGAGTTCTTTCGGTCATGACCCAAAGTTCATGACCATAGGTGAGGGTAGGAACGTAGATGGACTGGTAGATCGAGAGCTTTGCCTTTCGGCTCAGCTCCCTCTTCACCACGACAGACCGGTACAGGGTCCGAATGACGGCAGACGCTGCACCGACCCGTCTGTCGATCTCCCGTTCCATCCTACCCTCACTCGTGAACAAGACCCCAAGATACTTGAACTCCTCCACTTGGGGCAAGACCTCCTCCCCGACACGGAGGGAGCATACCACCCTTTTCCGACTGAGAACCATGGCCTCGGACTTGGAGGTGCTGATCCCCATCCCGGCCGCTTCACACTCGGTTGCGAATCGCTCCAGCGAGAGCTGAAGATCACGGGCTGAGGAAGCCAACAGCACCACGTCATCTGCAAAAAGCAGTGACGCAATGCTGAGGCCCCCAAACCGGACTCCATCCCCGCCAAGGCTGCGCCTAGAAATTCTGTCCATAAAAGTTATGAACAGAATCGGTGACAAAGGGCAGCCCTGACGGAGCCCAACCCTCACCGGGAACGAATCCGACTTATTGCCGGCAATGCGGACCAGACTCTGGCACCGGGCATACAGGGACCGCACAGCCCGGATAAGACTGTGCGGTACCCCATACTCCCGAAGCACCCCCCACAGGGCCTCCCGAGGAACACGGTCGAATGCCTTCTCCAAGTCCACAAAACACATGTAGACCGGACAGGCAAATTCCCATGCACCCTCAAAGACCCTGAAGAGTGTATAGAGCTGGTCCAGTGTTCCACGGCCAGGACGAAAACCACACTGTTCCTCCTGAATCCGAGATTCGACTTCCTGGCGGACCCTCCTCTCCAGTACCCCTGAATAGACCTTACCAGGGAGGCTGAGAAGTGTGATTCCCCTGTAGTTGGAACACACTCTCCGGTCCCCCTTCTTAAAGACGGGAACCACCACCCCAGTCTGCCAGTCCAGAGGCACTGTCCCCGATGTCCACGCGATGTTGCAGAGGCGCGTCAACCATGACACGCCCACAACATCCAGAGCCTTAATGAAGTCTGGGCGGATCTCATCGACCCCCGGGGCCCTGCCACCGAGGAGTTTTTTGACAACCTCGGTGACTTCAACCCCAGTGATACGAGAGCCCAACCCAGAGTCCTCAGGCTCTGCTTCCCCAGAGGAAGACGTGCCGGTGGAATTGAGGAGGTCTTCGAAGTACTCCGCCCACCGATTCACAACGTCCCGGGTCGAGGTCAGCAGCGCCCCATCAGCACTATACACAGTGTCGATGGCACACCGCTTCCTCCCCCTAAGACGTCGGATGGTGGACCAGAATTTCCTCGAAGCCGTTCGGAAGTCGGCTTCCATGGCCTCTCCAAACTCCTCCCATGCCCGAGTTTTTGCCTCGGCAACCGCCAAAGCCGCATTCCGCTTGGCCAGCCGATACCTGCCAGCTGCTTCCAGAGTCCCACAGGCCAGGAAGGCCCGATAAGACTCCTTCTTCAGCTTGACGGCATCCCTCACCGCCGGTGACCACCAACGGGTCTGAGGGTTGCCACCGCGGCAGGCACCGACTACCTTGCGGCCACAGCTCCGATCAGCCGCCTCGACAATGGAGGCGCGGAACATGGTCCACTCGGACTCAATGTCCCCCGCCTCCCTCGGGACATGGGCGAAGTTCTGCCGGAGGTGTGAATTGAAACTTCTTCTGACAGGAGATTCTGCCAGCCGTTCCCAACAGACCCTCACAACACGCTTGGGTCTGCCGGGTCGGGCCGGCATCTTCCCCCACCATCGAAGCCAACTCACCACCAGGTGGTGATCAGTTGACAGCTCCGCCCCTCTCTTCACCCGAGTGTCCAGAACATGCGGCCGCAGGTCCGACGAAACGATGACAAAGTCGATCATCGAACTACGGCCTAGGGTGTCCTGGTGCCAAGTGCACATATGGACACCCTTATGTCTGAAAATGGTGTTCATTATGGACAGACCATGACGAGCACAGAAGTCCAATAACGAAACACCACTCGGGTTCAGGTCAGGGGGGCCGTTCTTCCCAATCACGCCCTTCCAGGTCTCACTGTCATTGCCCACGTGAGCGTTGAAGTCTCCCAGCAGTACGAGGGAGTCCCCAGGGGGCGCGCTCTCAAGCACACCCTCTAAGGACCCCAAGAAGGTTGGGTACTCCGAACTGCTATTTGGTGCATAAGCACAAACAACAGTCAGGACCCGTCCCCCCACCCGAAGGCGGAGGGAGGCTACCCTCTCGTCTACCGGGGTGAACCCCAACGTACAGGCGCCGAGCCGTGGAGCAATTAATATGCCCACACCGGCTCTGCGCCTCTCACCACGGGCAACTCCAGAGTGGAAGAGAGTCCAACCCCTCTCGAGAGGACTGGTACCAGAGCCCAAGCCGTGCGTAGAGGTGAGTCCGACTATATCTAGTCGGAATTTCTCAACCTCACGCACCAACTCGGGCTCCTTCCCTGCCAGAGAGGTAACGTTCCATGTCCCAAAAGCCAGTTTCTGTAGCCGGGGATCGTCGCGCCAAGGACCCCTCCCTTGGCTGCTACCCAGCTCTCTGCGCACCCGACCCCTTTGGCCCCTCCTACAGGTGGTGAGCCCATGGGAAGAGGGTCCCACGTCGTCCCTTCGGGCTGTGCCCGGCCGGCCCCCGTGGGTAAGGGTCCGGCCACCAGGCGCTCGCCAGCGGACCCCACCTCCAGGCCTGGCTCCAGAAGGGGGCCCCGGTAACCCGCGTCCGGGCGAGGGAAATCGAGGACCAAAGTTTTCTCTCATCATTAGGGGTCTTCTGATCTGCGTTTTGTCTGGCCACTCACCTAGGACCTGTTTGCCATGGGTGACCCTACCAGGGGCTTAAAGCCCCCGACAACATAGCTCCTAGGATCATTGGGACACACAAACTCCTCCACCACGATAAGGTAGCAGATCAAGGAGGAGCCGTACCGCTTATCCTCATTAGGGTTGCGGGGGGGCTGGAGCCCATCCCAGCCATCTGCGGGCAGTGGGCAGGGGACACCCTGAACTGGTTGCCAGCCAATCGCAGGGATATATTTATATATATATATATATATATATATATATATATATATATATATATATGGGGCAGCACGGCGGCGCAGTTGTTAGCGCATGTGCAGCACAGTTCTGAGGTCGTGAGATCTAACCTCCTGTGTGGAGTTTGCATGTTCTCCCCGTGCTTGCGTGGGTTTCCTCGGGGCAATCCGGTTTCCTCCCACATTCCAAAAACATGCATGCCATGTTAATTGGCCGGTCCAAATTGTCCCTATGTGTGACTGAGCGAGCGAATTGTCCGTCCCTGTGTGCCCTGCGACCGGCTGGCAACCAGTTCAGGGTGTCCCCTGCCCACTGCCCGAAGATAGCTGGGATGGGCTCCAGCCCACCCCCCGCGACCCTACTGAGGATAAGCGGTACAGATAATGGATATATATATATATATATATATATATATACACACTGTAAGAAATAATCAGATACACTGAGCTCCAAGGAAAAAAAATCTAGGGCACCTCGCATATTCTAGGGAAAAACCAACAAGTGTGTGTTTACTCCTCTACAATGTACTCAAAATGCCTTATACATTCGCTTGAGAGGGTCATCTCCAGACATTTTTTCCTCCATCCCAAAAGTCTGTGGTTCATTAATAAAGGCTATCCAAGGAAAATACAAAAATGTAGAACAGCAAATTAATGTGTGGTGCATTTTACCCCATTAAAAATCTGCTGAATCAAAAGTCCAAAAGACACTGGTGAACATTGTGACCTCTAGTGCTAGCTAATAATTGGGCAATTTACTGACTTTATGCAAATAGAATGAAGATTGTCAAATTTCTGTTGATTTTGAGTACACTTAACTGCGTTTTTTGTTGGTCAACGAAAGCGGAAGTCTATCTGTGGCCAACTGGCGTTTCTGTTCCTCCATTGAAGGCGCTGACATCATTCGGCGTGACACGCGGTCGGGTGACTTCCTGCGCGCTGTTAATCACACTCCCCGATCCCGACACAGTTTACAGCTCTCCACCGCATTTTGTCCCCTCTAGTCAGCTCCCTGGCTCCGGCTTGTGCCCTCACTGTCGTTTCCCAGCCACTTGGCTCCTTCAACGTCGACCCCTGACCCTCGTCTTTCGCAACCGCTTAAAGTTATAGTCGTGAAATTCAGCCGTTAACCACCGTCGGCACCTGCTCCTCACCTGCTGCACCAGAGAGCATAAAGTGAGAGTTCATTGTAAACAAAGGTGTAGCTTTCATTCATATAGTTACGTGTATCTTTTATCTGCCAAGTTTACAGCAGATGGAACAAACACTATCATCGGGTCTCAGTCTGCACACTTTTATACATTTTATGGAGAGTACTGTAAGATAATCTTCTTTCACAATTTTTTTTGTTCTGGTGTCTGATAATTTTGCTCTTCATGACTATTTAGATCACATACAGTGCATCCGGAAAGTATTCACAGTGCTTCACTTTTTCCACATTTTGTTGTTACAGCCTCATTCCAAATTGTATTAATTTAATCTCTTATCTCAAAATTCTACACAAAATACTCCATTGTGACAATGTGAAAAAGGTTTTTTTTTTTTTTAAACTTTTTTTGAATTTATTAAAAATAGAAAACTAAGAAATCACATTTACATAAGTATTCACAGCCTTTGCTTAATACTTTGTTGATCCACCTCTGGCAGCAAATACAGCCTCAAGTCTTTTTGAATATGATCCCACAAATTTAGCACACCTATCTTTAGGCAGTTTTGCCCATTCTTCTTTGCAATAAGTCTCAAGCTCAATCAGGTTGGATGGGAGACGTTTGTGCACAGCCATTGTCAGATCTCTCCAGAGATGTTCGATCGGATTCAAGTCTGGACCCTGGCTGGGCCACTCCAGGACATTCACGGAGTGGTTCTGAAGCCAATCTTTTGAGATCTTGGCTGTGTGCTTTTGGTCGTTGTCCTGCTGAAAAATGAACCTTCGCCCAGCCTGAGGTCAAGAGCGCTCTGGAGCAGGTTTTCATCCAGGATTTCTCTATATATTGCTGCATTCATGTTTCCTTCTATCCTGACTAGTCTGCCAGTTCCTGCTGCTGAAAAACATCCCCACAGCATGATGCTGCCACCACCATGCTTCACTGTAGGGATGGTATTGGCCTGGTGATGAGCGGTGCCTGGTTTCCTCCAAACATGGCGCCTGGAATTCACACCAAAGAGTTCAATCTTTGTCTCATCAGACCAGAGAATTTAGTTTCTCATGGTCTGAGAGTCATTCAGGTGCTTTTTGGCAAATTCCAGACGGGCTTCCATGTTCCTTTTACTAAGGAGTGGCTTTCGTCTGGCCACTCTACCATACAGGCCTGATTGGTGGATTGCTGCAGAGATGGTTGTCCTTCTATAAGGCTCTCCTCTCTCCACAGAGGAACGCTGGAGCTCTGACAGAGTGACCATCGGGTTCTTGGTCACCTCCCTGACTAAGGCCCTTCTTCCCTGATCGCTCAGTTTAGAAGGCCGGCCAGCTCTAGGAAGAGTCCTGGTGGTTCCAAATGTCTTCCATTTACGAATAATGGAGGCCATTGTGCTCATTGGGACCTTCAAAGCAGCAGAAATTTTTCTGTATCCTTCCCCAGATTTGTGCCTCAAGACAATCCTGTCTCGCAGGTCTACAGACAGTTCTTTTGACTTCATGCTCGCTGTTTGTGCTCTGACATGCACACTCAACTGTGGGACCTTATATGGACAGGTGTGTGCCTTTCCAAATCATGTCCAATCGACTGAATTTACTGCAGGTGGACTCCAATTAAGCTGTAGAAAGATCTCAAGGATGATCAGTGGAAAAAAGATGAAGCTGAGCTCAATTTTGAGCTTTATGGCAAAGGCTGTGAATACTTATGTAAATGTGATTTCTTAGTTTTCTATTTTTAATAAATTCAAGAAAAAGTAAAAAAAAAAAACTTTTTCACATTGTCATAATGGAGTACTTTGTGTAGAATTTTGAGATAAGAGATTAGATTAATACAATTTGGAATGAGGCTGTAACATAACAAAATGTGGAAAAAGTGAAGCGCTGTGAATACTTTCCGGATGCACTGTATATCAAAATCAAGGCCCGTGGACCACATCCAGACCTCAAGAAGGTTTTCTCAAGCACCTGAGAGGATTTATGCCTGGTACAGGAGCTGCACTAAGGCGGACAGACAAAGGCTGCAGAGGATAGTGAGAGCAGCACAGGGCATCATTGCTTGCCCTCTCCCCTCACTGATAGACATCTACTCCACTCAGAGCCTCAGCAGAGCCCAAAACCCTCATCCATAACAGGCTACATCCAGGTGCCCAGATGTTTGACCGACTGCCTTTGGGAAGGCGCAACAGGTCTATCACAGCAAAAACAAACAGAATTAGGAAAGCTTCTTCCCAACAGGGATTACCACCCTGAACTCCCATCTACAGCGTCAACGAGGACAATATACTGTACAACTGCCATTTTGCACATATTTATCATCTATCATTAATGTATTGCTTTTTAACATTTTTATCCTTTTGCTACTCAATAATTTAATACAATATACTTTAGGATCTGGTATCAGTATTGTCTAGTGGGAGGTGCGGCTCGTTTCTGAAGAGTTGGATGACGCCTTACAGCGAAAAACAATGGCGACCAGATAATGAAGGTGCTGAATCTGAGTCAGATCGGGAGGCTTCTCCGGCTCCTGGTAATCATGAAAGACCATACTGTCACGAGGACCGGACCAGAACGGAGGCAGGAGGCAGGAAGGGAGAACTCATCTGCGTTGACGATCAAAACTTTTATTTAGCAAAATAAAAGTCGTCCAAAACTCAGGGACAAAACAGAACAAAAACAATCTTTTACTCAAAACGCGAGAACACAGGTTTCCTCCGAATCAAACAAAACAGGACAGAGCAAAACAGAACGAAAAATGCAGACAGAAAATGCCTTGAGCCAGCACCCGCAAAACCCCCCTTAAGAAGCAAACGTGCAAATTAGGCGATCTGCTTCAGCTGGTGCCCAGGGGGCGAGGCCAGCCGGTCGCCACGGCGACCATGCTGGACACGACAGAGCCCCCCCTTTAAGGGACAGCTCCTGAGGTCCCAAAAAGAAAAATTATTACCTCGCACCCCGGAATGGTTCGACGCTCTCGATTGGGGCAACCCCGCTCCCTCCTCCGAACACGCAGGAACGGGGAAAGGCAGGCGCCATCGGCGTCGGACGATCGGACTCGGCAGGGGGGGGTCGGACAGGCGATCGGCAGCGGAGTCGGAATGGGCCGACGCTCTCGATTGGGGCAACCCCGCTCCCTCCTCCGAACACGCAGGAACGGGGAGAGGCAGGCGCCATCTGTTTCATGCAGGGGAGCAAACCCCTACCCATAAAAATGGCCTGGAAAAGGATGGGCACCGCCAAGTTGTACTCACTCAAAAAAACACCGTAGGAAGTGTTGCCCCGACGACCAAGGTGTTTAAGGGATCTGTGCGCCGTGATCTTTTTGCACATTTTTATCCTTTTTACTGTTTTTTTTTTGCACTGAATTAAAAAAAACTAAAATTTGGCCATTAATTAATTAATTAATTGGTTCATTCATTCATAGTTGTATCGTTGTGATTTTGTTTTTACTGTAAATTACTTCTCTTTGCACTTTATTTTATTGTAGTTTAGTGAATGATGCAATATTGCTATTGTTTTTCGAGATTTTAGCCTAATTTTGCCAAAATATTAGATATAGGCTACTGATGTTGCCTCATAATTACCGACCTCTTTCATTTATTGAATGCTTTTATAGCAAGGAAATTTTGTCTTTTGTGTCTGTTTGAAATGCAAGATTATTGACAGAGCCATACAAAAATACTGCTTTATTTGTCTGATCATGTTGGAAAATATTTGTTTTCATTGGGTTCGATCAGATTCACAGAGGCTAAATGAGTCATTTTGAAACTGTTCAATATTAAAAATAAAATATCTTGTAGCTGTCATATCAGAAGAAAGGTTAACTCCAGAAATCATAGCGAGAATAGCCGCACATGCCAGACTTAAACCCACCTGGAGAGACAAAGCTCAGCCTCATGCACTGGTTATTTCCACCTTCCTTTATGCTTGTGAGACATTGGCTCTCACAGCAAAGCTGGAAAAGAAAATCCAGGCCATTGAGATGCAATGCTACAGGAAACGTCTATGCATCCGCTACATGGCCCATGAGACAAACCAAACGGTGCGTAACACCCTTAAAGGGACCATTGTAACCTAAGAATAACTGTTGTCAACTGTCTGCAGATAAAAACTGCATTGGTATAGTCATGTCAAAAAACATTAGCACAGGCCAAGATCATTCTTTAGGGTACCGTCCAAGGGGGCAGGAGGAGGGAAAACGTAAAACTAACTGGGCGGACAATATCAAGGAATGGAATGGTGCCAAATTTGCCACAACTCAAACTCAGGCCAGGATCCGTCAGCTCTGTAAAGGGCTGGACAGAGGTAAATGTGAATGGTCTGCAGTTATATAGCGCTTTTCAAGTCAATGAAGCCCTCCCAAAGCGCTTTACAATGTGCTACACACTTTCCCTTTTTCACACACTAACTAACCAATAGCAGCGTTAGCCATGCAAGGCAACTACCTGCTATCGGGGGCATTATGGGTTCAGTGTCTTGCCCAAGGACACTTCGACATATAACACAGAATCAGGAATCGAACCTGCAACCTCTTGATCCCAAGATGAGTGCTCCACCTCCTGAGCTAATGCCACCCAAAGGCATTGCGTCCTCAGTGGTGCCCCGACGGTGGTTAAGGGATCCATGAACTGCGATGCATATAATAAGCCTTTTTTTTTTCTAGACATGTCATTTGTTTTGTGAACCCTGTTTGTTACTTTGTTCTTGATTTGATTCTCAGATACCATACTATTTTGAGAAGCCCTGCTTTCTTTGACTTAGGTCCACCTGCAAAACCTGTCACAAAGCCTTTTTAAACAGTGCATGTGTTGTATTTCAAAAGATAAAGCAGGTGTATCAAATTTTATGGCACATAAAAAAACACCCAGGTCCTCGTTTTATTGCTTCAAAAATGTCATGTGTGCCTGCGGCCACTCAGCACAACAATTCGTTGACTAATCATGATATTATCTCATCATCTCATTGAAGGAGATCTGCTTTTTAGTCAGCGTGTGCAGGTTGATCGACGGCTGTTTTAGTGAAATGATGTGACATGGTGTGCTTGAAGTGGGCGAGGCTGTGTGTGTATGAGTGTGTGGGGGGGAAGCGTTTGCACATTGTTCCGCACATTGAGCCCGTGCCAAAATCACTCAACGACTTGTGAGAAATTTGCATTTGTTTTGCATGATTTCTCTTGACAAATGACCTCAACGGGCTGCTTCTGCCCTTACGTTTGGGCTTTCCGAGCAATTTGTTGCAACTTTCAAGTGTCCTTATTTGGCTTCCTTTTGACTAAGTGGGAGTAGGAATGTGGCAGCGTGTGTGTGTGTGTTTCCTCCTGACTATGACTCACTGCTTGTCTGACTCACGAGCCCTAACAAAAACAAACAGTTGCCTTGGGGACGCTCGCTTTCGGTTACCCTACCCTCCTAGGTCGGACTCTTTCTTTCTTTTCTTTTTTTTGGGGCACCGCTGCATCCTAGGCAGCCCTGCCTGGCACTGCTCAATGGGTTACGCCCGCCCCCATTTTGGGTGGGACTTTGTATCTTACTCATGCTGAAAAACACTGATGGGAAGTAACCTGAAGTGTGAAAAGATCTATGGAGGGGTCAGGTGATCTAAGCTGAATTTGGCACAAGGAAGTCTTTGGTGCACTATACTGTACATCCAAATTTGTACAGTTTTGTCTTTATTTAATCTGGTCTGGACAGGTAAAAAAAATCTAGATGCCTTACTATAGGGAAAGTATATGTCTTTTTGGGAGGGTGGGCAAGGAGCGGGAGTCGGATATTTAAAACATTTATAATCAAATGGACAATGCAATTCTCACCAATAATCATTCACAATAAATGCATTTTAAAGTCTTCTGTTATTCCATCCATCCATCTATTATCTCCACCGCTTATCCTCAGTAGGGTCGCAGAGGTGCTGGAGCCCGTCCCAGCTATCGTTTTATTGCTTCAAAAATGTCATGTGTTCAGGGCAGGGGTCACCCTGAACTGGTTGCCAGACAGTTGCAGGGCACACAGGGACAGACAATTTGCACGCTCATTCACACCTAGGGACAATTTGGACTGGCCAATTAAGCTGACATGCTAATTTTGGAATGTGGGAGGAAACCGGAGTGCACGGGGAGAACATGCAAACTCCACACAGGATGTTCGATCTCATGGCCACAAAACTGTGCCGCACATGCGCTAACCACTGCGCCGCCGTGACACCTTCTGCTGTTATTACTAATGCTAATTTTAAATCTTGTGACAGTAAAACATATCAACAATTCAATTCAAGACAGTCAAAAATAAAAAATAAAAACCTGGGCAATAAAATTGAGAGAAAATAGTGATTTCTGGTCACTTTGAGTGACAGTTTAAATCCATACTTGTTGTCAGCTGTGCTACACAATATACAATTATATGTAGTGCTCAAAAATTACAGTTTCCCTTTAAGTTAGTCAAGTCAATTTATGTTTATTTGAATAGCCCTTAATCACAAAGAGTCTAAAAGGGCTGCACAGACCACAGATTATTGCAAACTACAGACTGTTATTACACCATCCCCTGATCAAAACCTACATAAGGGGAAGGAAAAAAGCAAAACCTCAACATGAGGTAAATGAAGAAACCTTGAGAAGGGTAGCAATTTACTATGGCCCATCGCTGAAAGAACTGTGTTTCCAATAGTCCTAAGAGCCTAAATAACAACCAAATTAACTAACTAAAACTGTGCGTTGACTTGTGTCTTTGTTTCCATAAGAAACACAGGCACAGCATGCTCAACATGGGAACCGTCAGAACCAAAACAAATGGTAGACCCAATCGCGTAACGTTCACTCACAGTTTATTAAAATATAGAGGAAAAACACACGCCAGCAATCCGGTGCTCGCTGGACGAGGTAAGCAAGCCGCTCACGGGCTCGGAGCGTGTCCGGAATGTGGAAGTGGATCATCTGGAGCAAAAGATTGTAGCGTTGTCAAACGGGAAAAATGGGTCGTTAGCCGGGGCGGAAAATCAGAATGTGGACGGGGTCAAAAATCGGGTCGTAGCCGGAGACGAACGGGGAAATCAGGAACAGACGAGTGGGAACAGGTGACAAAACGGGACAGACGGCAGTCAGAGTCAAAATGCTTGCCTTGTGTAAACAGAGGTTTGCTGACGGACAGACCAAGGGCGAATCAAAGCACTGAGCTTAAATAGGAGAGGGAACCAATCAGGTAACTAGCAGCAGCTGGCGCCAAACGAGCGGGCAAAAATGAGTGTAATGAGTCATCATGACAGGAATATGCTTTGACAGCAAAAGAGCTGTTCTGATGCTAGCAGTAGTTCCAGTTGGGAAAATATTTTTCAAGTTAGCTTTTCTCTACTCATATACTTTTATCCTAAAAAGAAGTTAAACAAAACGAAGATGAAAAGTAAAAGTAAATTTGCTCTAATGTTCTGGATTATAATTTTGAGTCATTTGTCGCTATCCCCGCCGGTAATAGTGAGTACACCTTAAAAAATAAAGCTAGAGACCAACACACATGCATTAAAAGTTGTTCAGAAGGACACCATCAGCTTTGATCAGCACTGAGTCGAATTGTCTGCCGGGCCACAAGCACAAGAGCGACCGCCTGGGGTTCTTTTTGTGCTTTCTGTTTTACTGCTTTTAGTGCTGGAAAATTGCAGCCCCATTCAAACGGGGGCCTTTAAACGTCACACTTCAACCTCGTGGGGCACCATCATGTGCACCAGAACAGTTTACATGAGGTCAGGTATAGTCTCCCTCTCACCACAATAATACAGAAGAGTGGTTAGGCCTCCTTCCTCTTAACTCAATGCTAATGAACGGTAGACTTAAGAGAGTAACCCAAACTTGTCTTTAAAATTTTGAATAGAATTGTACAACTTTAACTGCACATTTGAAAAACATATATAATGCTGGACATTATTATTTTTTTAAGTTTCTAAAAGAAATTACTTATTGAATGAATAAGAATAAATGCCAGAGAAAAATGTTTTTTTTAGGTGAGTGTATTTGCAATAGGTGTGATTTTCCCCTTCTAAATATATTTTTGAGCAAAGCCCCCTTAGCAGCAAAAAGTCCTTTTAGGTTGCAGGTACTTAAAAAACTGTAGTACCGTTACCATATTTTATTTGATTTAAACTTCTAGTTTTGATATTATGATGGTCTTCCTTTGAAGGAAACACGTTAATATTTGACCACTAGATGTCAATGTTTTCTGTAGAACAGGGCTGCTCATTTTAAAAGCAGAGCTACTTTTTGGTACTAATTAGCGCAAAGGGCACCCAGTTTGATATGCATATCCAAAACAACAACTTATTGTGTTATTACTATGTTGTTACAATGTTATTACAAGGTTAACTTTTGAAAGTAGGGTTAAATAGACTCAGTCAACCACACACACCAAAAATTATTTAAAAATCACAATGAGCCAGTACTGGTGAACTATTTTCAGAACAGGACTGTGGGCACGCACGCTGTCCTTAGGGGGCACCATGGTGCCTGCGTGTCCTGGTGTAGTGCAAGCGAAAATAAGTGCCAAGGAAGAATACAAACTACAGACTAAAAGTGACCAAAACGGGTCCGTTTGCCAAGATTTTCACAAGGTTTGTGGAATTTTTCACACCTAGGGACAATTTGGACCGGCCAATTCACCTGAAATGCATGTTTTTGGAATGTGGGAGGAAACCGGAGTGCCCGGAGGAAACCCACGCGAGCACGGGGAGAACATACAAACTCCGCACAGAAAGTCTGGAGCTGGATTTGAACCCACGACAGGTTCTCGAGACATTTAACTGTGCCGCACAAGCGCTAACCACTGCGCCGCCGTGCTGTCCCTACTGTAATATATCAATCTTATTTATCTTAATGCAACACTGTGTCATTTCTCTCCACTAAATGTCACTCTATTGTGTAATGCAATCAAAAACCAGGGGCAAAAAGCACAATTAAGAATTAAACTTACGACGAATCGGAGGTAGCAAAACGCACCGTATTCTGTTTTCGCCCCGCTTCCTTGAGGTTTTGGGTACCCGTAGCAGAAAGATGGCAGACAATTATCTCAGTTCAGTTTAGGTGAAGGTCATGTTATATGAAATAAATGCAAATATCGAGTATTAAAAAAAATGCACGGTTATATGATAGTTCAGATATTTTTCTTATTATTCGACTCCATATATATTTTTTAAATGAGTGTTTACTTTACCACTAGGAAGCGCTAAATAATAGACAATGTCCCCTTACTATAGATGTCTGATACAAGATTATTTTTTTAAAAATTCATGTTTATACGACAGTTCACTTTTTTTTGCTTATTATTTGAAGCCTTCCTTCATTCTGCTCTGTAGCAGTCGTTTTCAGTTAAACCTTAAAATATTCCTTAAATAACGACATCATTGAATTTTTTTAATAGAAATGCTGACCTAAACATGTACACTTTGGAGTGACAACTGAGTTGGCTGATGAAAATGTTTCTGTGTGTTTTGTTGAAGGTCATCATAAAAATATACTGTGCATGCTGGGGAACCTTTGGAGATTTTTCTTTGTCACATTGCATCAGACCAGGCTTTCATTCCTAGCCCTGATCTTGTGCATTAACTAAAATGAGTTTTACATTTGTTTCATACTCTGAATCCGAATCGATTCTCCAGTCGGTGGCCAGTTTTACTTCAGTATTTTTGGAAAAACGGAGGTATCGAGTGCAGATCTTTATGAAGCGTCTCAATTTTTCCAGTGTGTTCAACAAGACTGGCGGAGTGCGGCCAGACAATGGTCGTCCACATGCGTCGGCATGCATAGTATGACCTTTGTGTGGCTGGAGCAGCTGTCTGCTAGAGAATTCTGAGAACAGGAAGAAACTGTACGCCGTCGTAATCCTTCATCTGCTGCGACAAAGAGTGGAATGACAGGCAACAGTAACCTCCAAGTGGTGCAAAGTACCACACAAAAATACAAAAACATTCTGGTGCCATTATCACACTTTATTGAAAATGTGACTCCTCGACTCAGCTTTTCAATCGTGTATAATTTATTTTTTTAGCAAAGTTTTACTTGATCATTCTGAAGTTTTGGACAAGTTTTTCAAAGATCCCCGAGAATTATTTTTCCAAGCTTCGGATTTTGGAGGAAAAAAGTTTTGATGATCACACGAAATGACACAGCAGCATGTGCAAGCCAGCTGCTCCTGTGTGCCCTTGCGTTCGTCCCTCACAAAATCTTGGCAATTCTTTCTGAGCTTGGTCATCAGCATTTATGGGCGTTCATTTCATTCACATACGTCCTGATTCAATTCAATAACATGGTATTGTACTTATGGTTAGCAAAAGTATCTTATTTATTGGCTTGTAAGTGTGGCTCTTAATAGAAAGCTATCTAATGAGTAAATGGGTAAATGATTGGAGATAGATTTTCTTTTATTGGCACGTTTACTCAAACTGTCTTTGGGAGAATATTTCTTAACATGGAAGTGGATTTTGAAAGCAGTCTTTATTGTGTACACGTCTTTTGTACCTGTTAACTTGATAAACAAGTAGTGTAATCATGAATTCTGTTGTGAGGTCTCTATGTAATAGTGTAGGAAATGAAGGCACAGAAACACAGCTAAGGCAAAAATCCTTGTTTCCTGCATTTTCTCCTGGAAAGTTGCAAACAATTCAGGATTCCATTTGATCGGAAAGTAATATCACTTTAAGTCACATGTCAAGTCAAGTCACATTTATTTGTATAGCCCTTGATTACAAAAAAATGTCTCAAAGGACTGCACAGGATTACAATTACACCATCGCCTGATCTTAAACCAACATGCGGGCAAGGAAAAACTCAAAACAGCATGAGGAAAAAAGAAACCTTGAGAAGGGGCCTTACAAGTGGTTATCCCCTTTCCAGGATGACCAGGGTGGAATAGATTTAGCATTGAGTCACAGTACACAAACACAGTAAACATCAATAAAAGAGAACATTAGGTAACATGTTGAAATTTGTCCGGAAAGTGCATGACAGCAACGACACCTCAAGCCTGTAAACTAGTCCACAATTTACAATATGGATTCAACAGTAATAATGTTCAATACTCGAGTTAACTCCAAATTGGACAATTACAAAAAAAAAGTTGAGTACAAATGGAAAATGTTGTAGAAAATATTTTAATGTATGCAATAACAAATAATCAATGCAATCCAAAACGCTACTAATATAATGATATGGTAGGATTAATGTCAGTATTTCCTATTTGATTGAGGTCACAAGAGTTTTGGGTTTTTCCCGCAGCTTTTTTTTTTAAAAAACTTTATTTTGGGCACTTTTTCAAATCAAGCAGTTTTAATTGAGATCCACTTATGTTTTTAAGTACATTTTGCAACTACTTCAAATATATTTCTGGATTCAAATGTAGTTATTTGAGGGGTTTTTTCAACAACCTCTTTCAGTTGGTGATTACACTCGGCAGCCAATTATTGTTGACATATTTTGGGTAAAAGTGCTGACACAGTGCAATCAATGTTTAAAGCCATGATTCTTCTTGGAATGAGTTGTAATATATTACAATATTGTTTTTTAATAAATTCATTATTATCACAGCATATTTAAATAGTGGTCAGAGATACACGTATATCAACATGTCGATGTGTTATATCATAAGCTCTTACAATCAAGCATCTGAACCTGAAGCATGTCAACGCCTATATCGACCAGCCGGCAGAGATGGGAAGCTGCGTCGTTGCTGTAATGGACTTTTTGGACTATTTCACAGGCTCGAGGATTTGTTGCTGTCATGCACTTTCTGGACAAATTCCAACATAATACCTAGTTTTCTTTTATTGATGTTCACTATGTTTTGTGTGTGTTACCCAATGCTAAATCTATTACATGCTGGTCATTCTGGAAGGGGGATTACCACTTGTGAGGTCCCTTCTCAAGGTTTATTTTCCTGGTGCTGAGGTTTGGAGTTTTTCCTTGCCCTCATGTCTGTTTAATATCAGGGGATGGTGTAATTGTAACCTGTGCAGTCCTTTGAGGCATTATGTGATTAAGAGCTACCGTATTTTCCGCACTATAAGGCGCACATAAAAATCTTAATTTCTTTCAAAAGCTGACCATGCGCCTTATAATACAGTGCGCCTTATATATGGCTCAATATTAAATCGCAAGGTCTCGCAACTTACGCAACAGCCGCCGACTCGATTTCCCCCCGAACGTGGAGTAGTCCGCGGTGTATGCTGGGATTTATATACCGGCGTTTCATTGGCTAACCAATGTGTCAATCATCATTTGAATTGATCGCTATTGGCTAAAGTTATTCGGCGCCTCGGATAGGCTAGAGGGCCGAAACAAACCCTGCAATTGGCCGAAAAAGATGTGTCAATCATCCGTTAAATCGATCGCTATTGGCTGAAGTTATTCGGAGCCTCGGATAGGCCAGAGGGCCAAAACAAACCCTGCAATTGGCCGAAAAAGATGTGTCAATCATCAGTTAAATCGATCGCTATCGGCTGAAGTTATTCGGAGCCTCGTATAGGCTAAAGGGCCAAACAAACTCAAAGATGACTGAATAGCAAGCTTGCTTAACTACGCCATACAGAAACATGTTTCATTAGTCTGTATTTGTAAATATTTTACTCTCCTGGATTTACTACACTCACGGTTGTAAGAAGACTATGGTTGCGTATCATTATTGAACGTGAGAACTTAGGTGAGCTATGCGGCTTTATATTTTCCCGGTATCTTGTTTTAGAACGACCTTGATGTTGCTGTGATGAGTTGAGTGAATTAAACTCAATTCCAAGTGTTTATTGTCATATGCACAGTAAAGTTGCAAGCGAAAAAGAAAATAGAAACTAAGGAATGGTTGGCATTTCTTGAATCCCAAGACTTTAACCTTCCGAATGATATTTGAAATGATGTTTTTGAGTGACATCGTACGGACACCGCATCCGCACGTGTCTACGACACGTATTTGCTTCTTTGCAAGCTTTGGGAATGTTAAGGTGGTAATCAGTTTGACTGAATCATCTGACTGTTTTGTCGAGTTCCCATTGTACCGCCTTATAATCCGGTGCGCCTTATCTATGGAAGGTATAGGACCAAAAACTATTTTTTGGGGGTGCGCAAAATATAACCCGGTGCGCCCTATAGTGCGGAAAATACGGTATACGAATAAATCTGACTTGACTGTTGCCTGTATGCACCAAGTTGGAGGCCCCTGATATGGATTAACATGTAAGAGCTGTATAATCATGTAGTTAAATTCTTAGATATATGTTGAGATCGTATGAGAAGTAACTCTCGGTGACAGAATTCAAATTCAATAGTGTCTCAAAACTGTAGTTCACTGTTCTTTACTGCATCATTAAATCCACCATCAAAATTGATTATTCATTGCTCCTCTCATGTCAACCACGTAAATCTGTTTTTCACAATAAACCACATTGGGAGTAAATATTCTTGGATGTATTAACCTCCAATCTTTTCTACACTACAAATACACGCACACACATAAACATACCAATTCTCCTTCAAGGGATCTGAAGGCATTTTGTATTGTTAGTGAAACTCTGCCCTCTGCTGCACACAGTTAGTTGTAATTTATGTCTTGAAAAAAATGGCAGCACAAAAGTTTTGTGCACAGCTTCTGGGTTGTTACAAATACTCTGGAGGTCGGCTGATGGCGTCCACTCTGTTACAATGATGTTCTGGAAAGCATCACTGACAACAGTCACCTGTCTTGTACCCTACCTTGCCATGACTGCGAGTGTTTCACTTTAAATAAGAAAAAAGTGTCCATCAAAGTAAAACGTCTGGCGTGTCCTCTCCTGGAATTTGCATTCCCGCGGTCTCAGAAATTGCTGAAGAGTTCGTATTTCTTCATCCAGTCCATCTGCGGCGCTCGCCGCTTCTCTTTGGCATTGAGCTTCCGCTTCTCCTCGGCCGCGGTGGGACTCAGACCGATCTCGGCGAAAGGGTCCGAAAAACGACCTCGCTCGTCGCTTGTCAGCTGAGGGCCACAAGATGGAAGTCAGTATTGGGAGTAACGGGTTACAAAGGAACTCTTCTCGGTTTAGAGTACTGCAACGTGTTACTAGTAGCATTTTATAACTCAAATGCCGTTACAACAATGGTGCGTTGACTTTGCTACTTTTGAAAAGCAGTTCTTTGATCATAATGTTAACTGATCATTCACGTTACTTCCTTTGCTCATGAAGCAACAAACAACCCTCACTCTGCCAGCAACACAAAAATGAAATGAAGGTGGGCGTGTTTATATGTACCTATAAAATACAACGGAATACAGTTATGGTGGCGCCATCTCAAGCACAGCTTCTCTAAATTCTCCACACAGATACAGACGCCTCCCTACTTACGACCATTCGATTTACGAAAAACGGTAATAAGGAATATTTTTTGGGGGATGTCGAAAAATATCCGGAGATTGCTGTAAGTTAGATTTTGTATTGTGTGCACCTTTTTCCGAGCAGAGGGCATTACTGTAGTGCTTCTTTCCGCCACTACCGGCGTGTGGCGCTGTGAGAGGTCACACAGCATCCACCCCGAAGAAGAAATTTGCTTCCTCTTCCTAGTTTGTGTGTAAAAATTCTATACTGTATCTCCAAATTTGCCGTTTTTATTGTTTAATATCTCGTGCATCCATTCAATTGGGTTGGTGTAAAGTGTAAAAAAGAGGCGAGCGGTTTCTTTTGAAATGAAAGTGGAATAAGAAAGCTTGATGCAGTTGAGAAAATGGTTGTATCGCTTTTTTTCAGCCACTTTCTACCACGGAGGAGGAAGTCGCCTATCTGTTGAACCTCATCTTTCAAAAATAAGTTAAACTTCATTATATATTCATTTATTATTTTATGAAATGTTTATCTTTTTAGTACGAAACAATAAGCCTTAAACATACTCATATAACCTTTAAAAATACAAAATATAGCAACTTACGAACAAATTCAACTTACGAACGATCGTCCAGAACCTCGTAAGTAGAGCAGCGTCTGTATTCTCCGAACCGTATGTACTGTACTCAAATCGAAGCCATATTTACAACAATTAAATAACATACTGAGATCAAGTGCTCACTTTATATACGCCTATTTGGCTGTGTGTCACCATTAGTGAGTGGGGCAGCGGCATGGCATATACACAAACAACAAAGCCGATGGGGCAAACCTGAACACATAATTTATGGTAAAAGTGTGCTGAATTTTGGTTATTTTCCTTTTTTTTTTTTTTGCAATACACCGACACATGAAAAAAAAAGAGAAAATATCTGGGACGTTACCCAGAATTGTCGGAAATGTTCTAGTGGTCTGAAGACAAAATGGATATGGAGTGTCTTGGTTTTCAATAGTGAACAAGCCAAAAAGCATAAAGAGTTCACTGCTTCCACAGTTTGGTTTACACCTTTTTTTCTATTTCTTTTATTATGTGGCTATGTTTTAAGCAGTTTTAGGTGGTTTTCAACGTGAGTACAAACGGTAGTTGTTAATGAATTCACTTCAACTTCAGAACAACTCACTACTTTTCAGTGTCAGTAATCTGGGGGGTAACGCAATTACTTTTTCAATGAAGTAACTAATAACTGTATTTATAGCATATATTGATTTGTATTTATTTATAATATTGGTGGATGTTATGCAGATGTTTGTTGAAGTGGATTGGATATGACCAGGACCATACAGACCTGTGTGTTGTTGCCGTGGCTCTTGGTTGACCTGATGGAATGTGAGGTGGAGCTGCCGTTCACCAGGGGGCTGTAAGATCCATTGGAGATAGAGGGGCCATCGTAATCTGCAGCAGTAATCACAAAGCATGCTTAAATACCAAGTGGTAAATAACTTGTTTTAAAAAATATTGGCAACCGAACAACGGCGCGTCTGGGTGACCGTTCACCCTGTTCTCTAAAGCCCCCGTGCGCTCCTGGTCTGCTTAAGCTCCGTCCCCACCATAATATAAAAGGTTAAAGGAACAGTTGTATTATTAAGCGCCTACTAGTGATAGAAAAAAATAATTAATTAAATAGGAACAATATTGGTTTGGAACCCTTTACGTTCCTGTACAATTCGCCTAAGATCCCAATCCGAGACGTATCCAAAGTAAATTAAATGCTGTTCTTGAGCCATTTGGAGAATATGGACTCTGATGTTCTGTCCCAAACTGAAATAATCACTGCAAGTTCTACTAACATTGAGTGATTTGAGTTGGAACACACAGAAAAAGAACGTTTTAATCCTTGCCTGATTTTAAATTGCAATTAAATACCTGCAGATGAGTGTAGCATGGGCATCTTGGGCTGGAAAACATAAGTGACAATAGCTTTAGCTGGTGCCCTGTCAAATTTGATCACAATCTGAACTAAACATATATTTCACACATTTTTCTACGGGTAGGTTTAGGGGTTTCCAAAAGTGGCCATTTGGAGACGACCACTTTACTACACTAAAAGATATGAAAATTTGTATGGGCCACTGTGAAACATTTGTAAATTGTAAATATTTGACTTCTCTTTCCAGAAGTCAAATCAATGGTGCATACTTGCGCGTAATAATGATGCGTAAAAAATGAATCACAGATTGCCTTGCACACTACAGTTTCGGCTGTTTTGATACAACCCTGGAAAATGGCATAAGACGATGTTGGAACTTTTCATTGGCCAACCAAGGTGTCAATCATTATTTGATTTGGTTACTACTGGCTGAAGATATCCGTTTTTATCAAACAGCCCCGTATAGGCTAGCGTGGGCTCTGGACCTTGAAAAGAAGCCTGCTATTGGCTGAGAAAAGTATCAATCGAAAAGTAAGGGCTAACTACTATAATGAAAAAAATGTTATTAGTCTTTATATTTGTAAACGGAAATTATGAGGCAAAAATAATAAATTACTCGAGGAAACGTTCAGCAGAGACGAAATGCTTAAGGCAGATTTCTATTCATCTGTCAGATTATCGCGTGTTTTGGAGTTAATATTTGACACGGCTGGATTCTTCCTTGTTTCAGACTGATCTAGATGTTTCTCTGATGAGTATATTTTGAAATATATATTCATATCTTCAATTCCAAGAGTTTAAGCATTCCAATGATATGTACCATGACATATTTCAGTGACTGGTGATATAATAAATACAAGTATTTGTTTATCAAAATTCCAGATGGCCTGCCGGCAGGCCGTCGGCACGTTGAGGGGTTAGAAAAGAATCCAAAACACATGAACTATGATAAAAACCTGTATTTTCAAAAAAATACTGGAGATATTTGCATTCATTTTACACATCATGAGCTAATGGTCAGCCATTTTTCTGCTACAGGTAACTAAAATACCCCAAAACAGTTGGGAGGTAAAATTGTGTATTTTAGTCACTTAGAGTCTCCATAGTTTGTATTCTTTTCTTCACCCGTTTTTGGTTGCACTACACAATACAGCAGTCTCTAGTGGACAAAAAATACACATTGTTCCTTTAATGTAAGTAAAGCCCATGCAAATTATGAATTAATTTGTATTTTTTCCACATCAATTCTTCTACAGTTCCACAGTAATTCTTAATGGTTTTTTTAGATCTTATTTTGCATATCAAATCAAAATCAGTGGAATGTTTTTAATAAGAGCTTTCCTCGTGGAAAACCTGATTTGACCCAAGCTCCAGAGGCCCCTAAGAAAATAGAGTTTGAGACCCTTAAAGAAAGCACTGGACATACTTTTTAAACGCCAACCTTCAGTAAACACTGCTGATATTTCTTTTTTGTTTTACACATTTTGATTTATACTGTTTTGCATGTTTTTCTTTGAATCTGTGTTTTAATTGGTTAAAATTTAATGTTTTTTTCTGTGGTATTTTAAAGTTTGATTATAGCACTGCATAACTCATATATTTAAGTTATGTTTTGCAGATGTTTCTGTTTTGTTGTTTATATATACTGGTATATACATATATTTCTTTTTTTTCTTTCAGGAATCCTTTATTTTACTTTGAATTTGTCTTGGGTAAAGTAGCTAAAAGGTTTTTCTTGAAATTTAAAAATAGGTAAAAGTTCACTGTAGATTGACAGCTACCCAGCCCCCCAGGGAACAAGGAGCACAGCAGCAGGGGAAAAACCAAAAACCTGCAAGCAAGCATTATGACAACGAACCAACGACTCAATGTGACCAAACCACACCATTTTTTATTTTTTCCCCCGAACCTTTCGCAAGGTTTTTGGGGGTACCTGTAGCAGCAAGATTGCAGACAAGGAAAATCTAGTTCACGAGCAGTCCCAGAGGCTACCACTACAGAACGCTAACATAGGTATTTTTGCAAATCAAAATAGTCTTTTTTAGTGAATGAAGGTTTTTTTTGTTTACTATTCAAAGGCTCTAATAATACACAATCCTCCTTAAAAGTTGAATTCAACCCAAAGTATTTCATCACATAAATCTGTTGGACGGATCACCAATACTTGGAACATGGCGTTTTAATTATTGTTTTTCTTTGAAGAATATGAGTTAAGAAGCAAAATGCACCTATTTTTAGTCTTATCTGGGGGCAGCCATATTGTCAAAGGATGATGATGTCAATGTTTCAGAGTGCTTAGCTAGCAACCAATCACAGTTTGTCTGATATCTGCAGCAGAGCCATGACTGCTCATATGCTGAAACCTGAACAACATTGATGTAATCGATACATTAACACTGCCCCAAGAGTTGGATAAAAACGAAAATATTTTGCTTCCTGACTCAAATTATACTAACACAAAAGGCCCGGTTTGGACTGGTAGGGGTACATCCAACATCAAATTGTTAGGGGTTCTTTGGGATGACTTCTTCTTTAAGCCAAAGGGTGACTTATTACCTTTCACATGGCTTGCCGTGGGGACGATACCCTTCATTTTGAAGTACTCATCCGTGTCTGGATCTACAACTAGCAACCACGTCTCGTTGCCACCTTTCTTTATGAAGGCCACCACCTCGGAGTGCCGCATGCCCTCGATGTTAACACCATTTACCTAAAAGGAGAAGCACTTGGAAAATACATGACTAAAAAACACAACGGAAATTATTATTCTGTTCTCAACAACGGATACCCTGTTCGTCCATCCAAAATTAAATTTAGGAGCACCCCTAAAAACAAAGTTGTTTTGGAACAAAACTCTTGCTTGCTATACGGAAGGAAAATCTAGTTTACGAGCAGTCCCAGAGGCTACCACTACAGACAGCTAGAGACCGTTTACCGATCAAAACTGCACAATGTCAGCATCAGCTTGTCCAGTTTGCAAATGCAAACTACTACAGGCGAAAAAAAACCTGTGCTGTAAACATTTATTCTGTGTATGTTCATTTAAAGTTACAGTCACCTTAATTTTAATTGTGCAGCAAGTACTTACGCATCATCAACAGTCTCTCGATTTCATACCTCTGAACCTTTGCCAATTGGTGCCCTATTTAATGATTGATTGATTGATGAGCCCTTATGCTTTATTTGCTCCAAAGAGATGAAAAAAGAAGAGTTTATTGAGCACGTCTAAGAAATGCTCGCAAATCAGGTGGTTACACTGCCGCCATCTCCTAGCTTAAAGTTATGATTGCAGCTTTAAATTTTCTAATTCCGAATCCAAACTCTTAAAAATGTTTTCCGTCTAAAAATTGTTACAGGGCATATACAATGTGAAATGATGAAAAAACAAAACGTATAATTTGACAGGTATGCGATCCCTGACACTTTTCCTAGCATCCCCCTAGCTCCGCACCTGACCCACACATTCGTTACAGCGCTACTACAGCGCTACTAACCCTAACCCCTAATAAACTCAAATTCTTATTTAACTTATTACTGTATATTTTTATTTTCTACTTGAATATTTTTTAGTGATCTGGATAGTGTGTTTCATAGTCATTTGAGCTTCACTTGTATGCTTTTAAGAAAAGGGAAGCAAACGAATTAGTTTTTAAATGTTTTATATTGGGAAAATGTTACACGAGCAATTCGAGCTAGGATCACGATACTTGAACGAATTAAGTTTGTATGAAGAGGTACTATCTCTCAGGAACCGTCCTCTCGTGGTTCAGATCCCACCTCTCAGATAGGACGCACTGTGTTAAATATGGTGAAATGACATCTGAGCCCTTTAATGTTACCTGCGGTGTTCCGCAGGGTTCAGTGCTTGGCCCCCTTCTTTTCAACATTTACATGCTTCCATTAGGGGACATTATTCGCAAGTACAATATCAGCTTCCACTGCTACGCAGACGACACTCAACTCTATCTTCCGTTGGAGAAATCTTCCACACTAAACTGTGGAAATTTGGAGGCCTGCCTCACTGAGATAAAAGAGTGGATGTCACTCAATTTCTTGCGTCTTAACTCTGAAAAGACCGAAATGTTAGTCATTGGTCCATCTAAATGCCGTGACTTATTCTCAAAAACTGCTGTGAACATTGACAAATGTCACATCACACAGAGTGACTCAGTTAAAAATTTAGGTGTCATATTTGACCCTGATCTAACCTTTGAGATGCATGTAAAGAAAATTACTAGAACCGCTTTCTTCCATCTTCGTAACATTGCCAAAATCCGTTCAATACTGTCTCAGTCTGATGCGGAAACTATAATTCATGCATTTGTTACCTCCCGTCTCGATTACTGTAACTACTCTCCGGTCTCCCGAAGTCCAGAATCAAGTCTCTTCAGCTAGTACAAAATGCCGCAGCGAGGCTTTTAACTAGGACAAAAAAGTACGATCACATAACACCGATTTTGGCTAACTTGCACTGGCTCCCAGTTAGCCAAAGATGTGACTTCAAGGTTCTCTTTGTATTGTACAAAATCATACATGGACTTGCTCCCTCTTATCTTTCAGATCTGATCTGCCTCTATGTCCCGGTCCGAAGCCTACGATCTGAGAGTGCCGGTCTTCTGGTGATCCCGAGAGCAAAGAAGTGTTCTGCTGGTTCGAGAGCGTTCTCCATTCGGGAACCGGTGCTGTGGAATGCTCTTCCCCCTGAGATCCGATCTGCAACCTCAGTGGAAATGTTTAAATCTAAACTCACTTCTACTCCATTGCATATGAATAATAACCTACTCTTCTTGTCGGCTGAAAAATAGTCTGTGTAACATAGTGTACTAATCTGTGAAGCCCTTAGAGACTTATTGTGATTAAGGGCTATACAAATAAAAATGACTTGATTTGACTTGACTACTATAGTGTACAGTACTTTCCTTTTTAAAATCACACTTTCTGAATAGCCCACTAGGAGGAGCCGTAGCATAATATATGTCCTGTTCGAATTGTGTGAAATGGAAAGCTCCCATTGCCTTACATATGGGTTGTATGAGTGTAGGACGACCATGACCCTATGAGTGTGTGTAAACAGTGTGTATTAAAGAGGTTTTTGCTGTCTTTTCTAACCTGTTTAGTTGAGCACTGAATAAATGAAAGGTGCCGTTTACTCAAAAGCATTGAATGATTCAAACTGCATCATGTGCATGTGATTGACGAAGCTGCATCCAGACACGGCTTTCTTGTGTCAGATAGTTTCCCACAATGCACCATTAGCTATCTGCATAAATTATGAATGATGCTCCTTGGTTTCGGGGCGGGTTTCATATGTCGGTGTCCCTAGGAGCACCAAATAAGTGCCTACCGTAATGCCCTTTAAAAAGGATATTTGGGGACACCCACAACAGGTCCTTCAGGATAAACAAGGAACAATTTAAACAGGTGTTAATTCATCATTTTTCCTCACCGAATGAAACCGACCTCCTGAGCAAACAAAACTCCTTGTAGTCCGACTAATAACAGGTGTCATGTTTTCCTGCTCTTCATCAACACCGCATCCCACACATGACAATGCACTCTGCTTTCTGGGATAATTAATGTGTTCTAGGAACAGGGTGACTTCTCAAGGGACTCTATCTGCAAAACCTGAGCAGCCGTTTGTGCATGCATGTGTGCGTGGGCGTGCAGCAGCGAGAGATGACTATTCCATCTCTTAGTGCTTTGATTAAGATTGACATCCATCTGCTCGGAATATTCCTCTGTGTTTTGCCACTCAATGTAAATCTGTTAGCATTAAAACGACTTAAGAAGTCAAACTGATCTTGCCAATTAGCAATTGTATTTGTCATAAACATGAACACTGCACGGATAGTGTGTCCTTATACTGCTAGTGTCATAATTATACTTGATGGGCTACGCTGAATTGATTGGTAAAGCGTGTTTAATGCCGAGCGACATTTTTAATCATTTGTTTACATTTTTTTACTTTAATCTACAGCAGGACCGGCCAAAGGCTTCATGGAGCCCTAAGCAAAATTAAATTTGGGGCGCCCTATTACTTGATAATTTGCATCCATACTGGAACTCATTTTCCATTTTCTACTTCAGGGGTGGGCCACTATTTGGAGTCAGGGGCTGCATGTGACATGTTACACTTTTTATAAAAGATTAGTTTCATCAAATAAGTTTTGAAACGACCACAATTAGAGCAAAATAGTATATTAGGTCGCTGTTTTAAGCACCTCATTTGATATTTACTTTTTGAAGTTTTACTGTAGGATAAATGTTTTTTGTAGTACTTCTGAAGTTGGATTTTTATTACAGCTCTGTAGTTTTGTTGTTGTTTTATTTTTGTACTTTTTTTGTTGTATTTTTTAACTTGTATGCAGTATTTCCATAGAAATTATTTTTTAGTATTTCTGTAGTACATTTGTTGTAATACACCAAAAAAATCTACTTGCGTAAATCTGCAGTATTTTTGTATTATTACAATAGTTTTATGATTATAGTATTTTTGCAGTATTACTGTAGTGTTATTTTTGTAGTATTTTTGTACTATCTATCTATTTTGTAGTTTTTCCATATAATAATTTTTGTTGTATATCTGTAGCATTTCTGTAGTATTTTTGTAGTACAACATTACTGTAGGTTTATTTTTGTAGTACTTTTGTGAAAATTCCAGAGGAGAATTTTTGTAGTATCGCTATAGGTGTAATTAGCAGTTTCTGTTGAAATCATCGTGTAGAAGTATTTTTGTAGTAATATTTTTCTAGTAGTTTTCTTATATTATAGTATTCTGTATTGGTATGTTTTTAGTATTTTAGTAGAAGTATAATTGATGTATTTCCAAAGCAGTATTTCATTGGTATTTTTTAGAATGTTTGTATAATTTCCATAGTTGTATTTTGTCATATATATTTAGTATTTTTGGAATAGTACTGTAGTTGTATTTTTGTAGTAGTTTTGGAGTAAATAATTCTGTAGTAAGGTAGTATTTTATAATGTAGTATTACTGTATTAGTATTTTTGTAGTAGTTTGTTTTCAGAAGGAAAGCAAAATAAAGTATGAAGTCCCTATATTTAAGCACTATATTTAATACTTTGCAGTTTTTAGGTAATATTTTTGATGAGTTATTGTAGAAGTATTTTTTAAATGGGCACCCAAAGTGACAACGGGGGACAACGTTGGCACCCAAAAAGTTAACCACTCTTGGAGGGCCCCTAGTGGTTGCGGGACCCTAAGCAGCCGCTTAGCTCTGATCTACAATGTGTCTTTATATTTATGAACAATACATTATTGTTGGAACACGCTGTTTTGAATAACGTATTCTTTGAATAACGTATTCTTTTCGGACATGAGCCATCATATACAGATGCATTTTAAGAAATACTCGTAGGTCCAAAAACTTGTATTTACACAACATAAGGCTCATCTATGGTATTAGGAAAATCATGGAATTCTACAATAATGCTCTGAAGATTAAAGTTTGAACTTTGGTAATGCTTGAACTTTAAAATCACAAATTGATAATAATTAGGGAAGCACATTATTTTTTTTTCATACTCCGTTTTCAGACCAATACCGGTAATGTTGAACAGACTTTTTTTTTGTAGAATTAGTCCCTTGAAAGTACCGTATTTTCCACACTATAAGGCGCACCTAAAAGTCTTAATTTTTTTCAAAAGCTGACCATGCGCCTTATAACACAGTGCGCCTTATATATGGCTCAATATTAAATTCGCATGGTCTCGCAACCTACTCAACAGCCGCCGACTCGATTTTACCCCGAACGTGGAGTAGTCCGCGGTGTATGCTGGGATTTATATACCGGCGTTTCATTGTCTAACCAATGTGTCAATCATCATTTGAATCGATCACTATTGGCTGAAGTTATTCGGAGCCTCGGATTGGCTAGATGGCCAAAACAAACCCTGCAATCGGCCGAGTTTAGCAATGGCGTAGCAAGTCCGCGGTGTATGCTGGGATTTATATACCGGCGTTTCTTTGGCTAACCAATGTGTCAATCATCATTTGAATCGATCACTATTGGCTGAAGTTATTCGGAGGGTCGGATTGGCTAGATGGCCGAAACAAACCCTGCAATCGGCCGAGTTTAGCAATGGCGTAGCAAGCTTGCTAAAGTACGGCATAAAGAAACATGTTTCATTAGTCTGTATTTGTAAATATTCTACTCTCCTGGATTTACTACACTCACGGTTGTAAGAAGACCATGATTGCGTATCATTATTGAACGTGAGAACTTAGGTGAGTTATGCGGCTTTATATTTTCCCGGTATCTTGTTTTAGAACGATCTTGATGTTGCTGTGATGAGTTGAGTGAATTAAACTCAATTCCAAGTGTTTATTGTCATATGCACAGTAAAGTTGTGAGCGAAAAAGAAAATAGAAACATAGAAATGTTTGGCATATTCTTGAATCCCAAGACTTCAACCTTCCGAATGATATTTGAAATGACACATTTAAGTGACATCGTACGGACACCGCATCCGCACGTGTCTACGACACGTATTTGCTTCTTTGCAAGCTTTGGGAATGTTAAGGGGGTAATAAGTTTGACTGAACTATCCGACTGTTTTGTCGACGTTCCCATTGTAGCGCCTTATAATCCGGTGCGCCTTATCTATGGAAGATATAGGACCAAAAACTATTTTTTGGGGGTGCGCCCTATAACCCGGTGCGCCCTATAGTGCGGAAAATACGGTAATATCCTTTCAAAATATCATAGTTTTTCTCCAAGTGACTGTTCATCAGTCCATATTTGTGTTTTTGGACCGGTGACTGTGATATCATTTTTTTTTGCAATTATCTGGCATAGGGGTTAAAAATCCCAGTCTTTAAGCACCACATGCCTGGCAAGTTTTTGGAAGTTTCAAATGACAAATGATCAGGTCTTTTAGCAAGCTGTAGAGAGGTTAATACCTAACCTGATGATTGGAATCACCTGTATTGGAGCAGAGGAACTTTAAAATAATGTAGGACACGCAACCCTCGAGGTTTGCCCTCACCTGATTTTTCGGAACATGTCCCGATCAAGCAAGAAGGCTCCTGTTTCACAGTAGGTTTCCCTCTCTCTCTTTTACAACCTAACCCTATTTGGCCACTCACTTTGGGTTGTCGCCTACCTTTTGGATCACGATTGTTACCTTACTGCCTGACCTTTCATGTACCGAACCCTGCTGACCACCGTTTAGTGTACTAATCTGTGTTCCTGCACTGTGCCCGATAATGATCATGCATCCTTAAAACAAAATGATAATAGTAACAATGATACAACACATTGATATTTTTTTTCTCCAACTTGCACCTCACTCCTAAATGGTGGTCCGTACAATCAGTCAAACTAATGCTGAGAGGCTCCAATTCAATCAAGTTTACTGTTCTATTTAACACTACTGCAATAGCGTTATTTCCTTCCTGAAGTAAAAAAAAAAGCATCCCGTGGAATGCACAACTCTTTTAGTATGAGAAAATATATATATATATATATATATATATATATATATATATATATATATATATATATATATATATATATATATATATATATATATATATATATATATATACATATATACACACACACACACATATATTTGTATTTGTATTTCTAGGAAACTCTTTGATTTCATCTAATTAACTTCAGAAGGCAATACTCCGAGACATGGCTATGCCGTGATGTTTGAAAAGACATTGAAAACATTTTTTGAACCCATAAAAATGGTTAGAGTCTGAGAATCTGAGGCACCAAAGGTCATGGGAACCACAACTAAATCCCGTGAGAGCAAAACTTGATGCAACCATGATAAAAAAACAGATGTGCTTTAAATTGACAATTATTCAATTTATTTATTTAATTCAATTATTCAAAAGAATCACCAAGAAATATTCATTTTAGTAACCCCGTTTGTGTCATTAATTGCTGGCAACACTACATGGTGAGATATTCAAGTTATAATGGTAAAACATTGAATCACACGGCTGTACCTGGAAGCAATAATCAAATTTGAATAAAATTCGATCCTTTCCATGCAATACTCATCCTATGAGACCTTCATGCGGCTGATTTATGACTCGAACAACTCCCAACACAGAAAAAAAGTAAAAAGATACCACCAGTGGGGTATTCCTGCCGATTGACATAGTGCAGACTGCATACCTGTCAATCTCCACGGCTCCATGCACGTACAAACTGTTGTATTTTCCCGTACAAAATACAATACAATCGTACACCATATTTTTTGGGGGGGAATGATGCATGATGGGAAATCCCCAGGCGGTAGACGCATGCGCACATTAGCATTAAACCGCTCGCTTCGTTTGCAACGAAAAAATGCATAAAAAACGTACTTTGTACGGCAAAACTGTACAGGTTGACAGGTATGAGACTGAGCCCCGACATCAGGTCTTGATGGCAGACACACACAAGCATGACCCCTTCTCTTGTAGCGGGTACAAACTAAGTCACATCTGCTTTCAATAAGATATGCTGTTAGGTGCTTGTAAGCGGCGCTGCAATTTTACTGCTCTTTTATTGGTTGATCCCTGCAGCTTGGAAAAATGACAATGGTGATGACATCCCATATGTTACCTTCATAACCTAGATCACGTTTTTACAAGGAAAGTCTGATATCACTTTTTTCAGACTGATGCAACTATTCTTCTCTATACATATCGTTTGTCCCAAAACTAAGAGAGCAAAGTATTTGAGATGCTTTTTTCCAGTGATTTAGGATCTAGTATTAGCATTGTTACACGCAGCTGACCTTCAATGCCAGGACATGGCTTATCTGAAACAGCAACCAGAGGATGAAGTATGCTGACGACACAACGGTGGTGGGCCTCATCAGGGATGACAACGACCTGGCCTACAGAGAGGAAGTGGAGCAGATGGTGGGCTGGTGCAAGGACAACAGCCTGGTCCTGAATGTTGACAAGACTAAAGAGATCATTGTCGACTTTAGGAAAAACCAGCCCAACCATGCCCCACTTTGCATCAACAACAAGGCTGTGGAGGTTGTCAGCAGTATCAAGTTCCTAGGGGTGCACATCACAAACAAACTCACCTGGTCCGTGAACACTGCATCTCTGGTTAAGAGGGCACAGCAGCGCCTGTACTTCCTGCGGAGGATGAGGAGAGCCCACCTGCCCCCACCATCCCTCATCACATTCTACAGGGGCACCATAGAGAGTATCCTGACCAGCTGTATCTGTGTGGAGGCTGCAGCGCTACCGACTGGGGTAGTGTGAGGAGGGTAACGAGGACAGCGGAGAAAATAATCGGGACTACACTTCCCTCCATTCAGGACATTGGCCAGAAGCGCTGCTTATCCCATGCTAAGAACATTACCGGGGACCCCTCTCACCCCCATCATGGACTATTCACTCTGCTAGCCTCTGGGAAGAGGTACTGCAGTGTGCGGTGCAGGACCACCAGGCTCCGCAATAGTCTAGTCCCCCTGGCCATTAGACTGTTAAATGGTCAATCTAACATATAGTTAACTAAAATCTAAACGGCTGCTAATTTGACTTTTGCACTAGTGGCAGTTTTTTTATAGCTTGCCACTCCTTGCACATTTGATCTCTGCACTATTGTTACTTACAGTGTTATTACTTACAGTGTTATTGTTTACAATATAATGGTACTGTGTACCTGACTTGTTAACCTGACTGCCCATCTTGCACATCTGGTTAGCGTCTCTTCTTGCACTATCGGCACTATGGTAAATAACACAATACAGCTTTATTTATATCTGTACACTGAAGGACACTGAGGGAAACTGTGGGAGTCAGATCCATCGACATTTCGTTCTGTATACACGTGTACTAGAATGACAATAAAGTAGATCTGAATCTGAATCTGAATCTGAATGAAAGTGCTGTATCTGAGTCAGATCAGGGGGCTTCTCCTGCTTTTGGCAACCATGGAAAGCTATAATGTTTTCTGTGGGGAACAAAGCACTACCCCAAAAAAACAGCCTGGGGAGGGATAAAGGATCCGTGAACCCTGCAAATTACTTTAAATTATAATAAAGTGTTAATTTCCTAGTATTATTTTGTTAAGACATATTAATTAGAAAAGAGAGAATTGAATGGATTTCCCTAAATCTGATGGGCAACTTTCAGTAAAGACAGAATGTTTTCAGTTAATGACCATTTGAAGATAACGTAACCGATACTAGTAAATGCTTTTTCTTCAAATTTTATACTGTAGTATTCGTACCTGGCATCCCAAGATTGTACACATGCACTGTTATTTAAATAGATTTTATCAACCTTTCTCTAAAAATTGCCTTGACTATTTAAATACAGGACAACAGAGCATCTGACTGTCAAGTGTACTTCCTGTGCTGTGATGCTCATCCTACGTAAGCTAATGTAGGGGAGTGGCTGGCTAAACCAGTAACTGTTGATAGAAATTCATAAACACACTCACACTTAAGGACACAGAAGAATAGTAGTGTTAAGGACATTATGGGTTAGCAAGTGCTCAATGGAAACAAAGGGAGCTTTTACACATATGCACATTTTTTTATTATAATTTATAATTAGTAAATACATGATTTTAATAAGCAAAAATCTTAACTGCTAATTGACTTCTGTTTGTAAAAGTTTCAAAAGTTGTTAACATTTTTTCAGTTAAAAATAATGGATTGCTATAGGAGTTTACAATATAGAAAAAAATGGAAAGTTCCTTCTTTGTGTAATACATTTTCCTTCCATCTGTAATCGTATAGTAAGGACTGCATCGTGCTATAATGAACGTAAGCAATTTTTGACATAACACTGGAAAATGTCATATACTTAGTGTAGTTTTCTGATTTGTTTTTTGTTTGTTTGCTGTAAACAAAACATGAAAACCTTTGTACTGGTAAATAAATAAAAATTATATATATACTGTATATATATATATAAATATATATATATATATATATAAAATTAACGCCAACAAAGTATTCAATGATTATTAGGAACAAGAAAATAGCCATGTTTTGAGTCGACAGGAGCTCTAGTGCCGCTTAGTGTCTATCTGTACCCACAACTGTATAAAACCCAACTCATATGTTTTTAGACTTTATTTGTGGAAGACACACACAAAGAGAATGCGAACCTGCAAACTGCTCAACTCCTCACAGGTAAGCCCAGACTCAAATTCAAATGAGTGAGACCTTTCGACTGACATGACCGCTAGTCAACTGAGCCAACCACTGTCAAAGTAACCTAATGCTGAGCAGAGGCGATTTTAGGTTCAGAGATTTGGGGATGCTGAGCTGGTTAAAAGAATGTTTTTCATTTCAATTAAAGTGATTTAGGACCATTCAACACTGTTCAGGTGTGTCACTTCCCATCTGTGAACATAGCATTACACTGAAACACTATTATACGCGATGCCCAGTTTTTACTCATTTATTTCTAATACACAGTGCATAATCTATTAGAAAGAAATCCATTGGAGCATCCGTAGACTCCGCCGCTATGCTGCAAGTGACACTGGCAAAGCGAAGGAGGAGCAGGGAGGTGGGGCGAGAGCGGTGCTGGGAGTCATATGGACTGAAATATTTTAAGGCAGTGGAGTATTTCAAATACTGCGTTGTTCTCATTTTGGTTTTGTTTTACTTTTATTTTAATCACGCGATTTTCATTATATTAAAGCCCATCTTGTATTTATTAAAGCCACAATGTGTAATATTTGACCACTAAATGGCACTGTGTTGTCTTGTGCGACTAAGGCTCTGTGCTGCAGAGTACAGCGTGGCGGCAGGATGCCGGACAAACATGGCGACGACCTAAGTAGGGATTCCACTCCGTAAAATTCGGACCAATCAATTTTTTTTTTGTTGCATAAAGAATAAAATCGGTATGATAGTTCGTGTATTTCTGCCTAGTATTCAAATAAGTGTTATTTTGTAGGTTTTTTTTATAGGTATTACTAGGAGTAAATAAATATCACCGTAAAATTCTGACTAAAATCCGCAACTTGTCCCCCAAGCGTTCAACCCTGCGGCTTATACTATGATGCGACTAATTTATGCATTTCTTTCCAACAGCCACCAGGGGCTCCCAAGCAGTAAAAGTAAGAGTGAGACACGTGGAATATGTGTTGAGAAAGACGCATTTTTAATGTAACTTTGCGCTTTGTGGATGGATAAAACTAGACTCAACATGAAAAAGGTAAAAAAAAAAAAAAAAAGAGGGGGGGCTAATTACCATATAGGGAATCATTTTATGAGTTTATTTGTAAACGGAAATAATGTCATAAGAAGGAACGTCCAATGAAGCAGAAATGTTTAAGGCGGATTTCTATTTATCTGTTGCCATTATCTTGTGTTTTGGAGTAGATATTTCACATGGTTGGATTCTATGGATTGTCTTTGATGTAACCAAGCCATTCTCACAGACATTCGAAAAAGTTGAAAATGGCCAGGGGAAGTACTGGTGTGTTACTCTATAGTTTTCAGTTATTTTTTTTTCAGATTGATGTTTATTTGATAAGTATATTTTGAAATGGTCATTTATATCTTGAATCCCAAGAGTTTAAGTGTTTCAATGATATGTTGCAAGACGTGTTTTAGTGACTGGGTGCGATTTATAGTCCGAAATTTGCGGTTACTCACTGTCCGTTTAAAGAAAAGAGAGTTTTAAAAATGCTATAAATTTAGGGGGACCTGGGGTTAAATTTGGGGCTGCTTGAGCACCCCGAAAAACGAGCTGGTGACGCCCATAATGCTGACAATGAGTAAGCTAGATGTAAAGAACCTCTTATTCTTCTCCCTCATTCTCATTCAAATGCTGGTCTTTGATATTAGGACATATTAGGCAGCCCAGCAAGGAGGGTGCTGGCCATCAGAATTTTCTGGAGTCAACTGACTAGCCTGTTCTTCAAAGATCGAAATGATCAGGTACCGTATTTTCCGCACTATAAGGCGCACCTAAAAGCCTTTATTTTTTTCAAAAACTGACCATGCGCCTTATAATACAGTACGCCTTATATGTGGATCAATATTAAGTCGCAAAGTCTTGCAACTAAGGCAAACAGCCGCCGACTAGATTTTCCCCCAAAGACGAAGTCGTCCGCGGTGTATGCTGGGATACATATGTATGCCGGCGTTTCATTTCCCAGCCAATGCGTCAATCATCATTTGAATCGATCACTATTGGCTAAAGTTATTTGGAGGTAAAGGAGGCGGATACTTTTTATCATTTACAGGCTCGCGTAGGCTAAAGGGGCAAAACAAAGCCTGCAATTGGCCGAAAAACATGAATGTGAATAGCAAGTTTGGTTGTCTACGGCATAGATAAAACATGTTTTAGTATTCTGTACAGGGAGTGCAGAATTATTAGGCAAATGAGTATTTTGACCACATCATCCTCTTTATGCATGTTGTCTTACTCCAAGGTGTATAGGCTCGAAAGCCTACTACCAATTAAGCATATCAGGTGATGTGCATCTCTGTAATGAGAAGGGGTGTGGTCTAATGACATCAACACCCTATATCAGGTGTGCATAATTATTAGGCAACTTCCTTTCCTTTGGCAAAATGGGTCAGAAGAGGGACTTGACAGGCTCTGAAAAGTCAAAAATAGTGAGATATCTTGCAGAGGGATGCAGCACTCTTAAAATTGCCAAGCTTCTGAAGCGTGATCATCGAACAATCAAGCGTTACATTCAAAATAGTCAACAGGGTCGCAAGAAGCGTGTAGAAAAACCAAGGCGCAAAATAACTGCCCGTGAACTGAGAAAAGTCAAGCGTACAGCTGCCAAGATGGCACTTGCCACCAGTTTTGCCATATTTCAGAGCTGCGACATCACTGGAGTGCCCAAAAGCACAAGGTGTGCAATACTCAGAGACATGGCCAAGGTAAGAAAGGCTGAAAAACGACCAACACTGAACAAGACACACAAGCTGAAACGTCAAGACTGGGCCAAGAAAAATCTCAAGACGGATTTTTCTAAGGTTTTATGGACTGATGAAATGAGAGTGAGTCTTGATGGGCCAGATGGATGGGCCCGTGGCTGGATCGGTAAAGGGCAGAGAGCTCCAGTCCGCCTCAGACGCCAGCAAGGTGGAGGTGGGGTACTGGTATGGGCTGGTATCATCAAAGATGAGCTTGTGGGGCCTTTTCGGGTTGAGGATGGACTCAAGCTCAACTCCCAGTCCTACTGCCAGTTTCTGGAAGACACCTTCTTCAAGCAGTGGTACAGGAAGAAGTCCGCATCCTTCAAGAAAAACATGATTTTCATGCAGGACAACGCTCCATCACACGCATCCAAGTACTCCACAGCGTGGCTGGCAAGAAAGGGTCTAAAAGAAGAAAAACTAATGACATGGCCTCCTTGTTCACCTGATCTGAACCCCATAGAGAACCTGTGGTCCCTCATCAAATGTGAGATTTACAAGGAGGGAAAACAGTACACCTCTCTGAACAGTGTCTGGGAGGCTGTGGTTGCTGCTGCACGCAATGTTGATCGTGAACAGATCAAAGCACTAACAGAATCCATGGATGGCAGGCTTTTGAGTGTCCTTGCAAAGAAAGGTGGCTATATTGGTCACTGATTTGTTTTTGTTTTGTTTTTGAATGTCAGAAATGTATATTTGTGAATGTTGAGCTGTTATATTGGTTTCCCTGATGAAAATAAATAATTGAAATGGGTATACATTTGTTTTTTGTTAAGTTGCCTAATAATTATGCACAGTAATAGTCACCTGTACACACAGATATCCTCCTAAAATAGCTAAAACTAAAAAAGCCCCACTCCAACTTCCAAAATATTCAGCTTTGATATTAATGAGACTTTTGGGTTCATTAAGAACATGGTTGTTGTTCAATATTAAAATTAATCCTCAAAAATACAACTTGCCTAATAATTCTGGACTCCCTGTATTTGTAAATATTTTACTCTCCTGGATTTACTAAACTCACGGATATAAGAGGACCACGGCTGCAAATTATTATGAACACAACGACTTCGGTGAGCTACTCCGGCTATATATAATATCCCTGTATCTTGTTTCAGACTGAACTCGATGTTTCTGTGATAAGCGGTGCAGATAATGGATGGAATGGAGTGTCTATTTTTAAATTAAACTCAATTCCAAGTGTTTATTGTCATATGCACAGTAAAGTTGCGAGCGAAAAAGAAAATATAAACTAAGGAATGGTTGGCATTTCTTGAATCCCAAGACTTTAACCTTCCGAATGATGGAACGATGCATTTGAGTGACATCGTACAGACACTGTTTCCGTATAAGTCTGAGACACGTATTTGCTTCTTTGCAAGCTTTCGAAATGTTAAGGGGGTATTAAGTTTGACTGAACTACCTGACTGTTTTGTCGACGTTCCCATTGTAGCGCCTTATAATCCGGTGCGCCTTATGTATGGAAGATATAAGACCAAAAACTATTTTTTGGGGGTGCGCCCTATAACCCGGTGCGCCCTATAGTGCGGAAAATATGGTATTGTAAAAAGATTGAGCCAGAATTGCGTTTTAATACAAAGAGCGGGTTAGAGCAGACTCTCTTTTTCATCCTACCTCCACGATTCTGTCCTGAGGTCGAAGTCCACCTTGGTCAGCAGGCGAGCCCGTATCCAATGAGCGGATATACTGGCCTGGTCTGGACCGATGACTGTGGAGGTTGAAGCCGTAGCCCGTCTCGGAGCGTACCAAATGGCATAGACGCGGCGCAAGCTCTGACGGGTCGCCATGCAGGCGCGACCTTGGCTGCTCCTTGGCGGAGATCACGGCACGGACAGAAACCTCCTGAAACATTTAATTCCCAGTTAGACCCATGAATGTCTAACAAATAATAACATAAGTCATGCAGTTGTGGTGTAGTGTCAATGCCATCAACCAAAAATGTTTTTATTCTTATGTATTCATGTTTTTTTCATATTTGGATGAGCTCCCTGGTGATTGCTGATTTGCAGCATATCATTGACAGCGCTTCAAGCACAGAGGAGGACAGCCATAGGTGGCAAATAATTGGGATCACATCATCACACTTATCTCCCCACCTACACACTGCAAATCGGTGCATAGAATGAGGCTGCTGGACACAAGTTTCTAAGCACATTTTTGAGTGCAGTGCCCCTTTCAAATTTCCTTGTAAATCAGTGTGCCACACCAAGATCAATGACTCGCACAATATTTTTTTTTTTAATCCAACAGAGCTGTCATTTTACACCAGTCCCAATATACAACATGGATATACATTGAAATCGTATAACTGACCAATTTAATTTCCACTATTCTTGTTCATCAACAAACTAAAAAATGAATGTGAGCAACATGTGGAACGGCCTGTACACATCCATGACTTCAACCATTTTTCATCAACAATGAAGTACAATCAAAAATAAGTGATATGGACAGCTACCATACCATTCATCAATAAAATCTTATTTTAGAAACTATCAAGACTTTGAACACACACACACAGACACACAGACACACAGACACACAGACACACACACGTTAGGACTTTTTATTAAGGAGTTAGAAGGGGGGGTGTAGTCAGGAATTTTACCTGCCAAAATCTGACTCCCCTGCTTAAATGGACCCTGTTTGAGATATAGACTTGTGACTTCTAGGGTAGCCTTCTGTGACAAAAATATGTCAGCACAGTGATTTTGAAGAGTTTCAGACGTTTCTCATAATATTACTATTATTATTAATAATAATAATAATAATAGTAATAAAATGAACTAGACTTTTCGAACACCTATTCAGTAACACATCACAAAGTGGAGGTATTCCTCTGTAGTTGGATCCCAAAGCCCAAAAACAACATACCGTATTTTCCGCACTATAAGGCGCACCTAAAAGTCTTGTTTTTTTTCAAAAGCTGACCATGCGCCTTATAACACAGTGCGCCTTATATATGGCTCAATATTAAATTCGCAAGGTCTCGCAACTACGAGAAACAGCCGCCGACTCCATTTTTCGCGCTGTGCATACTGGGAAATATTAAACGATTGGTAGTTGCCGGGGCTCGTGTTGTATTTGTTTACTAAGTGGCAAAATGGCTACCCCATTAAACTGCTTAATTCATATTCAACAAATACAGTATTTGTCTGAATCCAGGGTTATGACTGGTGAAGATGTAAAGCACAATTTACCTTAAACAAACGCAGAATTATTCAGAATGTCACGTTTGAGAGAGAGAGAGAGAGAGCGAGAGAGAGAGAGAGAGCGAGATTCTCTTTCATACGTGCATTTGTATAAGAAAATGGCTCCTGTTAAGAGACACGCGTACAACGCCGAGTTTAAACTCAAAGCGATCAGTCACGCAGCACAACACGGCAATAGAGCGGCAGCGAGAGAGTTAAACTTAAATGAATCGATGGTACGGAAGTGGAGAAAGGATGAAGATAAGCTCCGCCAAGTAAGGAAAACTCAACAAAGTTTCCGTGGCAATAAAGCAAGATGGCCAGAGTTAGAGGAGACACTTGAACAGTGGGTTGTTCAACAAAGAGCGGCAAGCAGAAGTGTCAGTACGATAACTATACGTATGAAGGCAACAGCGCTGGCACAAAAACACCGGACGTGTTGGATGGCCCATTCACTGAGATATGGTCAATTCGAACACAGCAGAAGAAGAATTCGAGGGATTCGTCGATGAGGAGCTTATAGAGTGATCTTTGTTTTTCTTTTGTGTGTTTACATTTTACAGTTATTATGTTATTGCTTTGCACTCGTTGTTTTTGCACATTACGAGTGTCACTTTATTGCGATTGCACTAACGTTTCATTTAAAATAACAGTATCAGACGTTTTTTTCTTTGCGTGTTGACTAAATGGACAAAAAATAAAATGATATGTCGATGTTGTTCAAAGATGTCAAAGATGTGTCACGAAAATGCTTTACCTCAGAGAAAATAATAAAACGGCTGTTTATTTATTTTGGGAGTGAATGGAGTTGTGGAAAGCTTGTTTGTTAATAAAGTTTGACCTTTTTGAATATTTTGTTGACATTCCCTTGAGCGTGGCAACATCTAGAGGTTGCATAAAGTAACTACATTCTCTACTGTAGTCAAGTCGTCACATTTATTTACCGTAAATAGCCCTTAATCCCAAAAATGTCTCGAAGGACTGCACAGGATTACAATTACAAAATTGCACAATTACCTGATCTTAAACCAGCATGCACTTATAGCGCCTTATAATGGGGTGCGTCTTATGTATGGCATAAGTTTTAAAATATATCATTCATTGAAGGTGCGCCTTATAACATGGTGCGCCATATAGTGCGGAAAATACAGTAATAGGTTTAAAGTGTGTCTTACTTTGCAAACAGTATAGGCAGGCAAGTCTGATTTTAAGTGAAAAAAAACATAACAAAAAAAAAACACCGCGGGATCAAATGCAACCAGGGTTTCATTCACAATAAAATACATCACATATGGCTATTATAGTACATCAAATAAAGGCTATTTGTGTACAATTAGTTGTGATCGTGGATATCATAGCGTACATTGATCCGTCTCCGGTGTTGGTGACTTTTGCATCAGCGTTTACAAACGCATTTTGTAGAATACGATCGCGCTTTATTGTTTTAATAAACACGTTATATAGACTACGATCGCTTAATTGTTTTAATTAGCTCGCTTTATTGTTTTAATAAACGTATTATATAGAATATGATCGCTTTTGTCGGAAGCGCAGCAGAGTGCGCGTTCACGCGAGGGGGGGGGGGGGGTGTTGAAGGGGGGTCGGATTTAGGCACGACACCGTACCTGGACACAGCGCTTTTTAATGTATCCGCCTTTTCAGACTCGTCCTTGAATTCATCTTCATGTTTCGTCTCGTAATGACGTTTAACACTTGACGTGCGAGGTACAACGGTCTCGAGGCATAATGCACAAACAGCACGGTCATTTTTTGCACAAAGCCCCAGTCACCTGTCCACGCTGGCTGAAAAGGATGAGATTTTTTCGGAGCTGTCGTGATTCGTTCATTTATCCCGCGCCGGTGTTTCTGTGGGAGGGTTAAAACAGATCTCTCTTCTGCGAGACACCGCACAGGCACACGCTCACCGTAAAGCCGCTAAACAACACAACGCGCAATGAAAATGTCTAAATTTCAGGTAAAAATGCGCATTTAAAAAAAATTCATTATTACTTTGCCGTGCGCTCGCGTGCCACTGGTTAACCTCTCCAGCAGTGGCACGCGTGTCATAAGTTGCCGACCCCTGGTGTAGATACATACACGTCAGGCAGGTGAGGCTGTGCCTACCCGTCATTATCGAAATATAAAATCAGAAATATATTTGCAATAAGTGTTTGTATTTATTCAGTGTTAGTTATTTCTTCACAGTTTTGGGAGTTTCTTTTTCAAAATCCCTGAATTTTATTCTATATTTGGAATATTTTTAAATACAATATTAGGTAGCGTATAACTGTGCTGAGATTTACAGATGCAGAGTAAGGCAACAATTCTCTTGCCTCATGGCGGATGGTGATAGTGAGACCGAGGATTCTGATTGGGAGCACACGGCCCAAACAATAGAATTAGTGATAGTATTCGCAAGCTAACAGGTCAAGCCATCCAGTAACTTTGTTTTCATTGATTTAATTTTTTTTTTCAAAATGGGGGACTACCTACTGTTTCCGTTGATGCTTTTATTCAAAGGAGCAGTCTGTAAGGTAGTATTGCGCTCAGCGTCTGCAGATGAAGCTTGAGGCACCAATTCTCTTGCCTCATGCCACAGGGCGAAAATTAGACAAAGAATTTTGATTTGGCGCGCACATCAGCCCCAAACAATAGAAATATTGACATTATTGGTAGAATGACTGCAAGTCTCGTTGCGTGGACTTTTGTCTTACTGGAAGATTACCCATCTACTATATGCTTTTATTCCAAAGGAGCAGCGCATTGACTATTTCTAAGTTCACGTAAGACAAATAGAAAAAAGTTTTCCAATGTCACAGTTTATACATTGCTTTCTATTGCTTTCTTGCCCTACCATTCAAATGATGAATAAGATGTAGGTTGTAAATCTGACAATATCTGCCTCACCAGACACAATTAAATGAAAAAAAAATGTTGCCAAAATAAGAGCACCTCGGTTAGAATAAATGCATAAGTGAAGCATAGTTATGGAATTTCTAAATGTATACTGTACTTTGAGTAGAAGAGACACATGACCACATCTCCACACGAGTTCAATTTAGCACACTCTGGTTTGGGTTTGGAACGGTAAACGCGGTTCTGGCTGGCGCTTGTAGCATGATGGTGATAACTGAATCTGTCTTGTGGATGGTGTGAAATGATAGCAGGGGTAGTTGGATAACATAAAATTAAGAGCACATCAGAATTGCAAAGAGGTAGAAAACAGGTGCAAAGTTATCATCAACAGGAAAGGGTGAAGTATAAGTGCAATAACACTGGGAAATTATTTAAAAGAAATGAATAGTAGTACAATTGTTAGTGAATACTATATAAGAACATCGCATTATGATAATTAAAACAAACTTTGGGGAAATTCGGGCTTCATACACCTTTTTCAAGGCAAAATTTCAAGCACTTCTTAAGGACTTTTAAAGCCATTTTCCCAATTTCTCCAGGACCATTGAAATAAAAAATCCAGTGTGAATTCTGTATTCTGCAGTGCCACAAATATATCTGCGATGTACATAATTATGCGATTTTTTGATGCAGCGTGTGCATTTATCAAGACATATTATTTTAAGATCCAGAGTAAGTCGCAAATATAATTGTGAACCTGAACAATACGTGTGTGAATATTTTGAGACACATCTCAAAAAATACAACCTTAAATTTTTAAATGGCCCATAATAAACATCCATAGTTTATATGTAGCATGCATCTGTCTCTTGGGATGCGACACGTTGGGGGCGATGACGCTCCATAGGACATTGCCATACAAACTAATACCAGCTGCCGTTAATCACAAGGGAAAAAAATGCATTGGCAAAGCAAAGCTAGCCGGAGTGTCGGCTACATTTTCAAAGAGTTGTTGAAAAACATGGCAACAATTTCAAGGATCTACAGGCGCTTCACCCAAAATTCAAGTTATTTTACAATATGTCAAGCACCTGTACAAACCCTTGAGAATGGAAAAATTAAATGATGAGCTTTATGGTATGGTTCTTATTTTAGCTTTTAATGCAAACCGCCACTAGCTTTTGTGAATAGAGGCCACCACGCTAGCGTTAGCGACTTTTCTGAGAAATGGAGACATCAGCTGCTAGTGCGACAGTTGACACCCAAAGGACGCTATTTGCTAATGGCGCTAGCATTTCCGTCTGCGAAAATATGCACCTAATACCGGCCAGGGAGTGCAGAAAGTTTTAAAGAGAATAGAATCAGCCCAATACAATCTTTACAACCTAATGCACCTCTTTACATGAAACAAAATCTTATGAAAAATTAAGACTTTAATCTTATTGCATTATTCAGGGCCTCTTAGTGGTAGAAAAAAAAACCAATTCATTAAAAGAACAATACTTTAAATAATAAGCAAAAATACACAAACAATCAAATAAATGTACATTTTATTAAAATACTTGGAGGTTGAGAAATTATCATGTACCTATGATATGAGCCTCACTTAGAAGGAGTTGACATAATTGTCAGCCATCTTGCTGCTATGGGTACGGATCGCGAGTTTGCAATCTCCTTGTCCTTAGTATCAATCTTTTTTGGTTGCACTACACAATACAGTGACATCTAATGGTAAAATATTACACACTGTTCCTCTAAATTTGAATTATACAAAAGGCCGCATCACATCAAAATGGAAAAATTTGATGCGCAATATGGATAATGACAAAATTGCTGTTGAAGTATTTTACATACATTGTATGTGGAAAGAATATTTTATAATGTACCGAAATCCTTTGTATTTTGTACATGATTGACTGTTGATGTGCGTTTAAGGTTGCATCTGAATCCCCCCGAGAAAAGTATGTTGAAAAAAAATATATTAATTGTTATACGCATGATGATGGAATTTGTTCACCCAAATTATTGTGAAGACCTTTTAATCACATTAGACTGGTTCTAAATATTATTGCACTTATTTTCATTGCACAATTGTTGTAATGTACTATTCTTTACTGCATTATTATTATTAGTAGTAGTATTATGATTATGATTATTATTATCTTCCATCCATCCAGCCATTATCTGCACCGCTTATCCTCAGTAGGGTGGTGGGTTTGCTGGAGCCCATCCCAGCCGTCTTTGGGCAGTAGGCAGGGGACACCTTGAACTGGTTTGCCAGCCCGTCGCAGGGCACACAGAGACAGACAACTCACTCGCTCATTCACACCTAGGGACAACTTGGATCGGCCAATTACCCTGACATGCATGGGGAATGTGGGAAGAAACCGGAGTGCCTGGAGGAAACCCACACAAGCACGGGGAGAACATTCAAACTCCACACAGGAAGGTTCGAACTCATGACCTCAGAACTGTGCCACACAGGCGCTAACCACTGCACTGATTATTCTCATTATTCTTATTATTATTATTACCAGTTTTTTAAGCACTATATTGTAATTATTATATTTTGGGCCCATTGATCCTGGTAGACATGTTTTACCCAGGAATGCCATGTCTAATCACGTTGCATACACTGTTTCACAATGCTGATGTCAATGGCAATAAAGACAATTTAATCCAAACAATTTAATTCTTTTAGTTCTAAATCTAATTTTGCTGGGAATTTTTTTTTTCCACAAAAATAATTATGAGAAATTATATCACCAAAATTTAAGTCTACCTATTGCAAAATGATGTCAGGATAATCACAAGAATAAAATGTTATTTTCTTGTTGAAAATTACAAGAATATGGCCTTGCTTTTCAGTAAACTAAGTGTATCTTAATGAAATGCATGATAAACGTAGTGATTCAAATAAAAAAAAGTCCAATCATACTGATCGGCACCACTCACTGGAGAGTACGCGACTAAAAAAACACTATAAAAATTTCCTCCATCACCTCAAAATCAAAAACTTTCTGTGGGATTATCACAAATGCAATACAGCAGGGCGCATTGTCCTTTTCATAATCCGGACGGCAACATGTGGTTCCATTTCAGGCTCATGAATCTCTCCAATTCTCCTCATCCTGAGTGCAATCGACCTTGCCAGGACTGAGAGGAAAGCAGGGGCGGATCGTCCACAAGAGAAATAAGATAGAAAGTCTTTTGTACTCGGAAACGGGATGCAGGACAAAAAGCATGAAAACTGAGCACAGGAAACAGCAAATGGTAAGAAGGGATAACGAATGAGTGGGAGTCAAATCTCATCAGTTGTACCAAGTGGATTTTGATTGACAGCTCCAGAAGAAAAAGAGCAAAGAGCAATTGAATACAGTTTACACACACGGGTGATAGATTGAGAGATTTAGCAATGTGACACAACTTTCCAGAGAGGGAAAAGAAATGGAACTCCTCTTGTATAAACACCACACAGCTGGGAGTTATTATGTGCGTGGGTTGGGGGACGAGGGAGCCTAGGGGGAATCCAGCGTGAGGGCCAATGTAACCTCCGTCTGCCCCTCATGACTCGACCCAACCGATCTCTTCCTGAGTAATCTTTCATCAGTCACAGGTTTCATGTTGAACGCTTAAACCTGAGTGTTTGCTGAGTGAGTGCAGGCTAAAAGTGGCAACAGACTCTAAACTTGGAAACCTTCGGTTGTAATAACGGAAGAATCAGGCTTTAGAACAGTAGTCTGAAAACTTTTTTTCTGTACCACTGACCGGTTTAATGCCTGACAATAGGCCCACGGCCCAGCCAATTAAAAACAATAAAAATAGTGATAACAATGATGAAAAACGTATATCTTTAATAATAACTTTTTTTATTTGTTGCAATAAAATGTGTGTACTGTATGTAAAAAATAGATATGGAATAAGCAAAGAAAAGGCCAGTTTACTGCCCTAAAAACTTTGCAACCATGTATTTTACTTTGGTCATTTTTTAGGCATAGTGAAAGAGTTGTAAATGTTCGACTCTTTTCAGAAGTTAATCCATGATGGTGCACAGTGGAGCGGAACAACTGCGTGTAAAAATGGATCCTAGGTTGGATTAAGCACGTTTATTTTTTTATTTCAGTACGTCCCGCAATAAAATTACGTTGGGAATATTATTGGCTAGCCATTGTGTCAATCAACATTTAAATCGGTCACTATTGGCTGAAGATTTTCAAAACCAAATTAGGTCATGACGTTTTTTCCAACGAACGCCCTCATAGGTTGCCACAGGCTAAGGACTGTGAAGAAAAAGTTGTAATTGGCCGGCAGTGGTGTCACTCAAAAGGTCTGAGACTCACGGTCATATTAGAAATCATTTGACGAGTCGGTTTATTTTTAGAAGAAGGTTATGGAGCGAAACGAACTGATTACAAGAAGGATCGTCAAACGGTTTTTGAGTATCTAATTTCAGACTGATGGTTATGTTTTTGTGATGAATATATTTAGAAATATATCTTGAATCCCAAGAGTTTAAGATTTCCAATGATACGTGGCATGCCATATTTTTAGTGACTGGTGACATTGTGAAGACACGACTTCGTTGATCAAGGGTCTGACTGCCCACTGGGGTTAAAATAAATTGGAAAAAAAAATCCCAAATTTGCCAGGAAGTCAGTTCAGGATGGCAAAAACCAATGACCTGAGCTAACGACAACAAACCCTAGAATCTCATTTGTTCATTGCAATGTCACTCACAAGATCTGGTCCAATCTTTAAAGTCGCACACTTTCAAAGTCACGGAACTTATAGCGATCTATTGCTTAATATTTTAACACTTTAAAATAGATTAATCAAATTGATAAAATCTTATAAAATAGGACAATTTCTCTAACCAAACCGATCATGAATACATTCGCACAGGCAGTAGATGACATCACCAGAGTTCCGACAGCTTAGACACACCAGGACCTGAGATAGTTAATTCTTGGCCAGCCACTTGTTGGATAGTAAGAGGGGAAACAATTCCATATGTTGATTTCCCACATTGTCAGCAATATTGCTAAACATTGGAGGGAAAGACAGCTGCTTATCTAGTGAGCATTTGGGCATGATGTGTCAAAGTCCCACCTGGGAGCAGCAGGAACTGTTCAAGGATTGGATAAACCCCATTTTAAACACAGCTCGGCAAAGAAGAGCACATATGAAATCATACCCCAAATGTGGAACATTTTTTTGTTTTTGTGTGTGTGTTTGGGACACTCAATGTTTATACAGACATCCTTTGAATTCTTTTAACTCATATCACCATAACCCATTTCACAATGATACTTATTTTTAATGTAGCAGAAATGCAAATTATTGTCTTCTTGTCTAGGGTACATGTTGTGCTGACTACAAAACAAAACACTAAATCTGTAGACACTTTTGAGCCTTTGCCAGCTGATTTTAGGCAAGAGGCAACCCATTCTGACTACCAAAACAACAATTTGGGGATTGGTGTAATGATTTGGGGTGGTCCCGAATATAATTTTGGGAATGTGGGAGAAAACCGGAGTGCCCGGAGTAAACCCACGCAAGCATGGGGAGAACATGCAAACTCCACACAGGAAGGTTTGATCTCATGACCTCAGAACTGTGCCACACACGCGGTAACCACTGCGCTGCCGTGATGCCCTATCTTCTGTTATTTCGTGCACTATTTTTCTATCCGTCCAAAACGTCAATATTTGAATAAAGAGGAGGAAATTAAAAATGTATTTAAGAAATCCGATTCATCGATTAATCGAAAAAATAAGATACCATTTAATTGATTATAAAAATAATCGTTAGTTGAAGCCTTAGTACCAGCTAATGCTCATTTAAGAAACAACTTTTTTTGCTCATTAGTCAAGGCACCATTGTATTAAACGAGCTCAAGACCTGATGCAAACTGCAATAAAATGGAAAATGATAATATATTTTAATTAATGTGTTAAGTGCTAATATCCCCCCAAAAAAGACGGAGTCAAACGGCATACAGCAGAATGTTGGCATTTCCTCAAATCATTATGAACAAACCTGCTAGCTTTGACTTACGTGAAAGATTGTGCTCATGAAAATACCACAAGTAATGAATTGCTCATGTTCACGGCGAACAGTCACAGTGTCAAAACACGGTGAAAATGGTTGGCATGGAGACATGCTAACTAGAGCTTGCAGACAAGGGATGCACAGTTTTGGAAAAAAACCCTAATTGCGCTTTTTCAGGTGTATATTGCAATTTCCATACGATTTTCGATTTGAAAAGAAAAGTGCATTTTCTGTGCTAGGTTTTTTTTCCAGGGAGAACATAAACATAGTGACATGCGAACATAATCTAGATGACGTACTTAGAGACAGAAAGTATACGACTGTTACAAAATATCAACTATAGATGTACAAATAAAAACACAATTGCAATTGAACAGATGGTCTTTATTGTAATTATACAAAAGGACAACGAAATAGGAGAGCTATTCCTTTCAGTGTAAGAAAGCGAATTAGAGAGCGGATGTCTAGGTACACGCTAATGACTGGTAACCATGACCTCTGCAAGGTCTTTGCTATGATTAAAGTACAAGAGTCACAAATGTAGCGGTTTTCCACGAGTAGCAGCTCCAAGTCGTTCGCTGTATTGGGAATGGATCCGGCGTTCGAGACTAGCCATGTTCTGCAATGGTGGCTTATTAGTTGTTAGCCTAGCTGTTAGCTTTCCCTCCCGACACAGCCTCAGTCAATTGCCGGACGCAAGAAAAATTCAGGGAGCACCCGCTGGTGATCAGCTTTTCCTTGCACTTTTCTGCATTTCCTCAGAGTCCGATTTTGTGAGTTTATTTTCAATGTAACGAGCCCCTAGAACTGCAAACTGTGGCGTTTGTTTTGGTAGCCATTTGTGCACGCGCTGCACGACTGACTGGCAGCCTACACCAGCCTATGATATTCGTGCATACACACCTTGCAAACTTTGTTTCGCATTTCTTGGTTGTTGCCATTAAAAACCTGCTTCTGATTGGCTCGTACTGCTAAACCAAGAAAAATGACAATTGTTGTTGGCCACAAATTTCCTCAATCAAATAACAAAATGGAAGTATGAATCCTTGAAAAAAAAACGCAGTGGTTTGCGGTTACACAATAGCACTACGTCACATGGCGATATAGATTCAATTTCGGTTAATCGTGCAGCCTTATTGCAGACTTACATCCCTAAAAACACCCAGCTTGGAAAATGCAGAGCCTAACTTGTATGCGAATACTAACTGGAGAAACAATGCGTACTAGTTCTCGCAGGTTGGGCTGAAGACAAAACGACAGACAGATGTCAAAGAGAAGATTAATAAGATAATAAAAACGAGCAAAGGAGGGGGAGAACATAAGAACAGTTGTTTGGGTAACATCTCAGATCTTTCAGCAGAGCATGCTGACCTTAAGGCTTCAAATGTTTATGTAATTCGAGCGCCGTGTAAAGCGGTGGAAAGCCAATTGCTATTGGCAATGACACGCCATTCTATTGTTAATTGTTGGGGGCTACATTTCCTGGAAATTTCAAGACATTTCCAATCAAGTCGAAGGCTCAGGACTCACGACATGAGTCCAGCATGAGTCACTGGGTTTAAAAAAAATACAAACCTTTAAACGTATGTCTATTCAAAGGTCACATCTCTCCACCATTTCTGTATCTATACTATGAAAACTTTCCAGCTAAAGACAACAACAATATTGTGTGCCATTTTAAACCAATGGGCCTGTGTTTATGTTTTTTTGCAAATTATGTCTTGACATCAGTGATGTCATGCCATGACCACACCCTTGTTATCAGTAGGTACCAGATGTTCAATGATGTCCCTTTTGGTTGTCCAAGGTTTTGTTTTCTTCTAAATTTGTGCAGCTTGTGCGTATGTGTGTATTTTAGCACTGCATTAGTTAAAATGTTATTCAATGATGGTTGAAATAACTTATTAGCTCACAATTTCCTGTTACTTTTCACTGGTTAAACAATTCAAGTAACCATCTGCCACTATCCACTCCAATAGGTGCATTTCCAAATATTTAATCAATTTAATTAAGTTTTTCTTTTTTATCTTTGCGAACCCACTTTTAAATTATTATAAATCACCATACAGGGCGGCACAGTGGCTGGGTGGTTAGCGTGCAGCTCCACGGAGCAAAGGTTCAGGGTTCAGGTTCAGATACCGCAGCCTCCCGATCTTCTCCCCGTGCCTGCGTGGGTTTCCTAAGGACACTCCGGTTTCCTCCCACATTCCAAAAACATGCATGTCAGGTTAATTGGCCGGTCTAAATTGTCCCTAGGTGTGAATGAGCGAGTGAGTTGTCTGTTTCTGTGTGCTCTACGACTGGCTGGCAACCAGTTCAGGGTCTCCTCTGCCTGCGGTCCGAAGATAGCTGAGATGGGCTCCTGCATCCCCGCGATGTTACTAAGGATAAGCGATGCAAATAATGGAAGGATGGATGGAAATCACCATACACTTCCACGTACAGGTTATATTTAATTAATGTCATTTAAGTGTGCAAAATTTTGAATGAACTGAACTATTTACACAAATGTTTAGATTTAAATGTCCTACCCAAACCAGAAACGAATTTACAAATGTCACAAATGGGTCAAACATGAAAATCTGCGAATGGAATGACATATCATAATTGATGCTCTTTTGTTGAGCATCCTCAAGCTGAGCCAATTACTTGTGTAACCAGCATCAAACAAGTGTTTGGACAATTCTTTGTTCAGTGGAAATATTCTTGTCTGAATACTCTACTGCAGGGGTCAGGAACCTTTTTGAACCAAAGAGCCATGAAAGCAAAAAACGTTTTAAAAAGAAATTGAGAGAGCCACATCATATATTTTCAGACAAAATTGAAAAAACTGCCAAACACGTTTTCTAGACAAAAGTTAATTCTTCAGCACATTTTATTTCACTGTGTGTCATTTGATGATTTAATCAAATGTATGAAATGATAATAATGCCAAATCCTGTGTCCCACATCAATGTAATTTACAATTTGTCTTCCACCTTCAGTTAAGAGTGTTGAGGCAATTTTTTTCCATGAAATTTGTCCTTAATAACGGTTTCAAAACAATGTGCATGCAAAGTTCTTTTGTAAAAATGTTACAAATTACTGCAAACGATAAGCATATCGCCATATTCACTTTCGGTGTAGACTGCACTGAGCGAGAGAGAAGGAAGTGCCTTGCGCTGTGTGCAGGGATCCGCCCACCTGTACTGCTCACCCAATCAAAGTCATTAACCAGCGTTTTTACTTCTCAGTTTAAATGGTTTCTTATCAAACTTCTGCATTAGGTTGCTTCGGCTTTATATGGACCAAAATCGGGATGAAATCACTTGACTTTGGAACGCCACAGAGAGATTTGCAATAGTTACATTTTATTTCGGAGCCATACGTACTCATGAGAAGAGCCATATATGGCTCCCGATCCATAGGTTCCCTACCCCTGCTCTACCGTATATCGACTGGGAAAAACAGTTTTTCTGTGTGAATCTACAGTGTGAAACTTTTGTAAAACATGATGGTATTCGATGGAATATGCTGTATTCCTGGCAACAAATTCGTACAGATGCGATGCTTAAAGTTATTTCCAAAATATTAAACATGCAAAATGTGAGAATATAGTACATGGCTTTTGCATTAAAGCTCTCTATATTTCAATGGTATATTCAAATTATTTTACAAAAAGACAGCATGTTTTGTCAATGTCATCTTAAGATGTGATCATCCAAGAAACACCACCACCGTAGCAAGCCAGTCGCCATATTATTTTACGTGTAAATTAGTTGAAGGGGTTACGAAAGTTTTTGTGGAAAATGCATAGGCGTTGCATTACAGGCTGATGCATTAATGGTACAACAAAGAGCTAGAAAGCCAAAAAGGGGGTAACTGGCAAAAATTACGTATATAGAGCCACCAACAGGGGCTAACCGGGACCAATAAACAGAAGGCGGTCCAAGCCTTGGAGGAAAAATTTGAGGCTGACGGGCGAAAAAATCCGCAGTGAGCAGTCAGGCTAACTTGGAACCAACTATGAAAAGCAGTACGGCGACAAACGCAAAGCCGGTTGGGAATAAACCAAGGGACACGGCAAAACCAGCGCTAATGCCAAGCTAGCCAACCGAACAACACGTGCAGCCAAGTAGCGCCAACCAGGGGCAAACAATGGAAAACCATCGATCCCCAACATCAAAAGAGGCGAAAGCAAACAAGGAATGCATGCTGTAACAGCGGCAAGGAACTTGCCCTAAGCAGTTTTTGAGGTCGAAGCACGAAACCCAGAGAAAACAGACACAAGGCCCCCAGGGACATGGCAAGCAAAGTTACAATTCCTCCAAGCACAAATGAGCTGCATGCAATAGTTTTTCACTACAAACCCTGTCTGCCTCATATGTTGTGTAAGGGGAATTTGACATTTTGACACATATGGACTATAGAATAGAATAGAATATACCTTTATTGCCATTGTTACAAAATGGGTTAACATATTGTGACAACGAAATTGGGCATGACACTCCAGTTTCACACATTCACACTGAGGTAAAGAAACCAAGAAGAACAGAGAAGATAAGGTTATAAACTAAGGAGGATAAGGTTATAGTTATAATTTATACAATATATACACAAAGAAATGACGGCATGTAGGATGTTACATACAGTTGGTATCGTAAGGGTTTGTGCAATCTGCATTTGGTGCAAAAATAGTCAACATAGTGCAAAAATAATAGTCAACATTGTGCAAGGTGAGCAGTAAACGTAGTTTTTTTTATATTGTTGTGGATAGGTAAATGCATTGGTACACTACCTATTTTATATCTATTGATATCATAAACATGGCCGTCAGAGCATCAGAGAGTGCATGAGGCCACGTGGTGACAAAACAGTGCGTAGGAAGGCGCGTTTCATTGCAGCAGCAAGTGCACAGGATCAAAACAAAATGGCAATGGACAGAACACTTTTGAGATCAGCTTACAGCTGACAAGCCTTTCAGTGGAACACAATCTGAACTGAACAGATAAAAATGTCGTGCAGATATGGACCATGTTCTTTTATAAAATTATTTTTGAAGTAACACTTTCTACACTCCAATGCCAGTATGAACATACCACTATCTTGGACTAAGACATACATTTTTGATCACCAAGCCACCAACAAACCACAACTAATTCGTCATCTTTGAGCAAAAGCAGTTGGGCAAAATTGCTGACTCTGGTAAAAAGTAAAAATGACTGGATTTTTCTGATTTCCACAAGCACAATTTTTATACCAATAGTGTATTTAGATGAGTGGTGCGTCATTCAACTTAAAACAATTTTTGGGGGTTATTTTGCCCTTTAAAAGAGAAAACACGTTTAGAAGCAACTGTAACAAAAAAGGCCCCACATAAAATGATGTCTGGCCTGTTTTCCCACATTCAAGACAGGAAATTGATATAGATGATTATACTGTAATTTTTTGTAAGCAGTCCATATCATTACTTGCCGTTATAAGTCCCTTGAAAGCGCCAACCCTATTCATGACTCAGTAAAAAGAATAAAACATAATCAGGTAATTATACGTCCTCGGGGCAAATGTACCTTTACTTTTATGATCACACTCCTCTTATACAACACGTGTCCAGATGAGTTACATATCAGTCTTGCATTTCCTCTGTTGAGACCCTTTTACGTCCAAAAGACCCGCACAAACACAAATGCACGATCCAACCCCTGCTTCCTGATGTTACATAGTCAGTATTTGAAAAAGAAAGGGGGGGAAGGAGTTAGTAGACACAAGCTGCAGATGTTAGTCAGAAGAAATACACACTTGCATGAGGTGAAGTTTGTGTTATGACCAGGTCATGTACGTCTTCTAACGGGGTGAGGGGATTTCCTAGTTAGTAGTGACGACGTAAGTATGAAGGCTGCCGTCTGACCAAAATGTGAAATGCGTGCTCTGATCACCATTAACTGACTTTTATGAAACTCACGATGTGTAAATGTGTCATGACCAGAACAGGAAGAGGACCCAGATGCGTAACGTTACTCATAAGTTTGTTGAGCTATATAGGAAAAACAAACGGCAACGATCCGGTGCTCGCTGGATGAGGGAAGCAAGCCGCTCACGGGATCGAATCGTGTTTGGAATGCGGAAGTGGATCTTTCGGAGCGGGAGACCGTAGCAGGGTCAAACGGGAAAAACGTGTTGATAGCTGGAGTAGGAGATCAGAGCGTGGTCGGTAGTCAAAAACGGGTCGTTAGCCGGAACGGAAAATCAGAACGTGGTCGGTGGTCAAAAAAACTGGTCGTAGCCAGAGACAAACGGGGAATCAGGAAGAGACAAGTGGGAAATGGGTGAAAAAAACAGGATTGACGGGTGTCAGAGTCAAGTTCTTGCCTTGTGTAAATAGAGGTTCGCTGACGGACTGACAAAGGGCGAGTGAAAGCACTGAGCTTAAATAGGAGGGGGAACCAATCAGGTAACCAGCAGCAGCTGGCGCCAAACGAGTGGGCACAGGTGAGTGCAATGAGTAATCATGACAAAATGTGGCAGTCAGATTTTTTAACTTTTTTTCTGTGTATTCTACTGTTTGCTCAATCTTGTTCTGCTATCGTCGCCTTGGAGACGGAGGTCAGGAGCCACGTCTGCAGCAGCTGCTTTTCTATTGTAGTCAAAAGAATGCATCACGCTCACATTCCAACACGACAGCCACAAATAAACAAAATTAGACACAAATAATTCATTATTGTATCAATGGAATCTCATAGTATTCTCGACTCAGGACTGTGTCAACCGGACATTCTTTTATTACTTATATTTCATGTTGATGATGTGGTTTAAGGGTATAGTCAGACCAGCCCTTTGAGACTCCTTGTGATTAAGGGCTGTACAAATAAACATGACTTGGCTCGACAAAGCACCTTTTCTTTAAAATGATCCACTTTGGAAGCAGACATGTTTGCTAATAGCAATCAATATTCATTTTTCTACATCATTTTCTACAACATTCACATTAATAAGCATGGTGAGACAGTTCTAAAATCACCCATGCCAGCTCACGCAAATACATTGCTCCTGTTTATCCATATGTTGGACATTCTAACTTTGATGGAAACAAGATTGTCATGTTCCAAAGCAATGACAGTACAGTGATCCCTTGCTGTATTGCATTTCCCTTTTCGCTGTTTTCATACTTAGCGAATTGTCATTTTCCAAAGGACTATGTGCATTGTGTTCTGCAGCAGACAACACTCAGCAAATGCAATCACGTGGCAAGTCACTGAGGGCTGTGTGCGTGTGTTTTTTGGGTGGGCGTAACTGTCTGTCTGCGCAACTGTGATAGGTCTATGTATGCTGTCAGTCAAATAGCAGGTTAACCTAAATCAGACTGCGTAGCACGTCAAAAAGAAATTCCTGAATTCAATCAGATTCTGAGAACGTTCAAGAGAACGCAACAAAATGCTGATCACCACTGGGTGCTCGGTGGATTGTTATCGGGCCTGGGAAGAGAATGAGGCAGCGTTGGGGGGCTGCTGGTCTGGCCTTCTGCTGTGTCTACGTAACAAGTATCACAAGCCACCCTTGGCGAGCCTTCTCTCACCAACGCGACCTGGAACTACAACTCATGGAAAACGAGTACATTCATGAAAATTGCCTGCAGCTTGCTGGCGGCTCTCTACATGGCTTACTTACATTGAAAGGATAATCCCTCCAAAGTTGCTGTACAATAAAGACAATTCATTCATTCATTCATTCAACAGCAATTCTGTGTTTTGTGGTTTTAATTATAGATCTATAGTTGTGATTTTGTAACAGTTGTATATATTATATGTAACTGATATCTAATAAAATAAATAAATGTTTCTACTTTGCGGGTTTTGACTATCTGAGGACTTTTTGGGAACGCAGCCCTGCAAAAAAACAAGGAGTTACTCTATTCAAAAATATCAGGTGTAAGTAGAAGCATGGGACTTCAAAAAAAACAAAGACAGATTGTAGAAATGTTTTTCATACATTTTAACAGCGCACTCCCTTTAGGGCTAGCGTAGCATGCCCAAAGGCGTTCCATTCCAGTTTACACAAAGCATTTGATGAAAAATTGTTTCATGAGGTTCATTTGAAATCAACATCAATGTCAAGAACCGGAATGGAGGAGAACCCAAATGTGTGACGTTCATCAGACAAGCTTTTATTTTACGGGAAATGGGGCAGTCATGCACGTTAACACAAAACGCCAGTGATTCGGCGATCGCTGGGCGAAAGAAGAAAGGCAGAAGTCTGTCGGGGAACAACAGAAAGCAAGAGACCAATGAGATCTATACCAATTACACGAGCGGATACCGGACAGATGATGTCGATACTCGACAGAACGGGATCGAAAGGATTGATAACAGATATAGGAGACTGGAGACAGATATCAGACAGGACGAGAATGAGGGGCACGATACCAGACAGGATACACAAACGAGAAACCGGACAGATTCAAAACCCACGTCTTGCGGGTGCAAAAGTTTGTTGACGGACTGAACAAGGGTAAGTAAGAGCACTGAGCTTAAATAGAAGGGAAGCCAATCTGTCAACGAGCCGCAGCTGGCGGCACACGAGCAGGGCCAAGTGGGTGCCATGGTAACTGTGACAATCAACATGTTTTTAACAATTATGTGTTGCAATTTTGCACATTTTTGTTCTAAAAATGACATCAAATTTTGAACTAGCTTGAATGTCCATGAATCCAAATTTTCCTGTTTTGAGAAAATGAGCTGGTGTTGGGCCTAAGGCCGGACTAACTGTAATGTCATCTTTAGAACAGCCCGCACGGGGGCTGTTCACATTTGGTGCAAAGAAAGGGAAACGAGTCACCACACATGACACAATTTTGCTACCACGGCTGCAACAACTAATTGGACTTACAGCTAAATTATATTCAATTAAAACATTGATAACCAGAATGCCAAAATGTTAATATGTAAAAACCTGTTGAGTGTTGTTTTCCGCTTACATTGCCATCGTATAACCACATATCTTTACTTACAGTACTTAGCAAAAAATGGCTTCTTGAATCACTGCAGGCCTTTTGCATGGTCCCGAGGCAGTAATTTTGACACCAATAAATTACAAAATAACTAACTTGGAATAGAAACTATACACCCTACGACAATCCACTTTCTTCCCATGTTAAGGTTTTTTCCACTTACAACGTCAAAATTTACCAAAAATATTCATGAGAAAAGTAAGCATTTGGCCTAATATCCAACATTCATTAGCACACTTTTCCAATCAACTGATGGCTTTTGAAAAAAAGTCCATATTCCTTTCAGTGGGTTTAATTTAGGTAAGAAACAAAATTCCCCCGAGCAACTGGTAATCTCTTTAGCTTTAAGCAAATCTGCCATAGCGGATCAGGAATTTAACTGGACTGGATCCAAAAACTGTACAGTAAAATGCAACATGATGTTTGCAGGATTGCACCAACTGTATAAAGACTTCAAAATAAAAGCCGGCGAATGTCAGAATGGATGTTTTATGAGTGTGCATGTCGCCCAAAAGTTTAACTTGTGTGTTAACTAAGCTACTGTAAATATGAACTGATCAAGTGAGTTACTAGTTTCATTTAAGTTAACTTGCTGGCATAAAGATATTTTACTCGTTACCAAATATTGACCGGTGTTGTATATGAGGTGAAAAAAAAAAGGCAAACAAAACCGTTACAAATTGGTTCGCATAATCCATGTGTTGTTGGCTTTGATCACTAAAATAAAGTTGTTATCTTGTTGCTTGTGCATACTTTTTGCTTATCTAAGATGTAACAATCTACAATCTTTTTCTGTCAATTAGCTGGTATAAACTGACATAATTCCCGCCATTCTGCCTCAATTATAAGCACGCAGATTGGCTACTTCATACTTGTTAACAAACACGGAAAAACATGGTTCACATCTACCATTTTTAATCTTGTGCGTACATTCATCAAGAGTCATGTCAGCGTCATTTTTAAGATGGCTTGTTTTATTATGCGTCATTTAATATGTGATCTATCGAGTCGGACTGCCGAGAAAGGTGGCAACAATTTCAAGCACTTTTCAAACCTTGAAATTATAACTTTTCAAGCACCTGTACGAACCCTGAAGTTCCAAGAAAGTGACACCAGACACGTAACCTTGGACTGTGACGGGAAAAAAATCCGCCCGCTTGACAATGTGAGGTGTAAAGACAACCGCTCATTCTCTTCAGATGCAAGATACCCGACTATGCAATGCGCAGTATGTTGACGGGTGTTAAGTACAAAACACAGTACTGTTTGTGTGTGCATCTTTCAATATCGTCCTCTGCTGTGTGACAAGTGTAAAGGAAGGTAAACGCGCATACAGAGAGAGACAATACAAAAGGAAAAAACGTTTTTTATGAAGCAGTAACCACAGAAACCAATATACTGTAGTTATAGGATGCTTACCTGAGAAATAAATGTAAACACATACAGCACGTGCACAAGGGATTCACGGATGGATTTGGGTCAGAAATGGCACATTGTCACGTTTAATTAAAGTCACAGGAATGTTTGGCTGGTAACATTAATCTTTTTCGAGTGCATGACGGGCAAATGAGTCCTGGGAAAGTTTGCAAAATTGAAATTCTTTATGACTGCAAAGAATTTAAAGTGTTGAGCAGTGGGGTCCACAAAGCCATAAGAGAGAGTATCGTCGTGTTTTCCTCTGCAGCCAAAAAAAAAGAGTTGTAAACTGGAAGGCCATGTAAAGCCATAAGAGAGAGTATCGTCGTGTTTTCCTCTGCAGCCAAAAAAAAAGAGTTGTAAACTGGAAGGCCATGTAAGCTAAGTGCTAGTATGAGCGAATTTCAACTGACAAAATGACAAGGGATTCTTGAGGTTCGACTAAGGTATTTTAAATCCCCAATGAGTAATATTTGACTACTAGATGGCACTGTGTTCTCTGGAGCGAGGAGACAGTGCCACAGAACAAAGTGCGGTGACATGATGCCGGACTAAAATGACGACGACCTAAGTCGGGATTCCACTGTGTAAAAAAAAATACAAATTTATCGACCTATGATTTTTTCTATAAAAATTAACATTTGTATGATAGTTCGTGTATTTTTGTCAAGTATTTAAATCCATGTTGTTTTTTTACTGAATACCACTCGGAGGCACTAAATATTACACACTGTTCCTTTAAAGTAAAAGGGAAAACTGCACCGATCATTTAATTTTACATTTAATCTGGCAAAAAAGTCAATTTGATTTTGAGAAATTTAAACTTACTTGTCAATGCCACTGTGCACATATTGCATCTGCATACACCAAAACCGTAATTCCTAGTTTATTACACTTAATGAGGACCAGAAACCCCCTATCACTATCCAAAAATCTATGAGGTAGATACACCACCACCCACCTCACTTTTTGACATGCTGGCCCCTAATAGTCAACCGGGGAAAATAGATCACAACCGCACGGGGTCTGTTCACATTAGGTGCAAAGAAAGGGAAACGAGCCACCACACATGACACAATTTTGCTACCACGGCTGCAACAACTAATTGATAAAATGTATTCGAATCAATGCTTAAAAGTGTTAGTCCCCGCTCACAGAAATATGAGATTGGGGATAATAGATCGCGTCTGTATGAGTGCAGTTCACTTTTATGATATGGCGAAATATGGTTGAAACTGCACCAATACATTCAAACTGGTAGCCCTTTGCGCTAATCACTTACTAAAAGAGTAATTAGTTATAGTTATTCACTACTTCTTTCAAAACGTAATTAGAAATAGGCAATTACACTTCAAATATTTTGTTCACAACAAAAGTCAACAGTAAAATAAAGTTACCAACCAATCCCTCTCTATTTGATGTTATGTGCTTAATAACATAAGAACTGCATTCCCCATAATGCCACATTGTTATTGAGCATGTGCGGTGGATGTTATGGTTTACTTGCGAATGACACGAACGTAACCACGCCTGGTCTCAATTTAAACAAAGTAACGCATCGCTTTTGACAGTCAGTAACGGTAAAGACGTTGCAACATCGGAAAAAATTAGTTGAATTTCCCTGTTACTGAAAATAATAAAGCCGTTACGTAACGGCGTTATTTATAACAGCGTTATTCCCGCCACTGCTAACCAGTACCAAAAAAGTCCCTCTCAGGTCTAAAGAGGTTGGCAACTCCTGTTCTATATTTACAATATGTCAGCTTGTTGTTAAAAAGCCTAAAATTTTCCAAATTTCAAATATTAACATTTAATTACTTAAGATCTATAATTAGTTGTGATTGCTGCAGCAAGGCACAACTACATTGCCAAGTGCTGTAAGCACAGGGCAATGCGAAGCAGGCACAACTATTATAATCCCCCGAGATCTTATTCAATAAAATTAATATTATTATTAGTTGTGATTGCTTCAGCAAGGCACAACTACATTTCCAAGTGCTGTAAGCAGATATTATATCTATCTTCTTCTACCAAAATTCCGTGGGGAACTCCTCCCAGAGCTTTTGGAGTAGCCCAACGATCCATATACCAAAAATTCCGGCCCGATCAGGACTCTCGTGCGACAAGATGGATAAGCGATACGAGATCAAAAAAAGTCCCCATCCGGAATAATGGGTTTTGAGAATCTCCCATCCGGAATACATGGGCCCATACAAATCAATGGGTAGCCATGGCAACCAGGGCTTTCCTGAGGGTAGTCATGGTAATCAGGGACTGTCCAGGGTGGCTTGAGGGGGCCCGACCCACATTACCTTTAACCATGGGTAAATGGTGAATTCCAAAGATTGTGTGCTAACAAGAGGATGCTAACAGCTATGTGCGCCGCTAGCAAAGTGTTGGGCTGGCATAGCCAGCCCAAGCATTAGCGCAAGCTAGCTGTAAACACTGTTGGTGATTGGTTGGGCTGGCATAGCCAGCCCAAGTATTAGTGATGAGAGGTTGATGCTATGCTTACTTATGCTAGCTGTAAAAACTGTTGGTGACGAGTTGGGCTGGCATAGCCAGCCCAAGTATTAGCGCAAGCTAGCTGTAAACACTGTCGGCAATGCGAGTCCCCCACAGAACCAAGTTAAAAATTAAAAATACATCTCTCTGAGTTAAAAACTTAACGCTAACTCATAATGCTAACAACTCAACGCTACCGGTTCTCTACCAACATCTGCCAGATCAATCACAACTCTTACAATTGCCGCGGGAATTGTCTAGTTAGCCAATAAAGTGCCAATAAACCACTGTTACGTATTTGCCAACTAATCCTGGTTGGGTAAAAATTGGTATAGCACAGCAATTATCGTGAGTTCAAAGTTGCTATGTAATTAACTGGAAGTTTATAATAGCATTGCTAGTTACCATTGAGGCATATCACAAGGTAAAAACTGACATAGTTAAAATAAAGTTGTGTTCACACATTGAACTGACATCACTAGGGCTTACTAAAAAAGGTTTGCTTTTTTCATTCGAAAGATCAGTTGACAATGTAAAATACAAATGCCGTTAAAATAAATGTGCTGGATAATTGTTTGGTTATGATTAGTTCAACTGTTGAAATGTAAGCAAAGTGAATTCAATCCCGGTCTAATAAAGTTGCCCATTACCCTCACCTGGGCCATCTGCGTATTTTGACTCTGTCCGGTATCCTACTAGTGTATCCAGTATCCGGTATCGATCCCGCCTGTCTCGTCCTGTCCAGTATCTTGCTCCAGTCTCGATCCCGTCTGTCCCGTCCTGTATCTTGCTCCAGTATCCAGTATCGATCCCGTCTGTCCCGTCCTGTCCGGTATCTTGTTTGTCCATCCAGTATCCGGTATCGATCCCGCCTGTCTCGTCCTGTCCGGTATCTTGCTCCAGTCTCCGGTATCGATCCTGTCTATCTTGACTTGTCCGGTGCCTTGCTCCAGTCTCCAGTATCCGGTATCGATCCCGTCTGTCTCGTCCTGTACGGTACCTTGCTCCATTCTCCAGTATCTGGTATCGATCCCGTCTGTCCCATCCTGTATCTTGCTCCAGTATCCAGTATCGATCCCGTCTGTCCCGTCCTGTCCGGTATCTTGTTCGTCGATCCGGTTTGTCCTGTCTTGTCCGGTATCCTGCTCATATATCCAGTATCCAGTATCGATTCCATCTGTCCCGTCCTGTCTGGTATCTTGCTCGTGTAACCAGTATCCGGTATCGATCCCATCTGTCCCGTCCTGTCCGGTATCTTGCTGTTGTATCCAGTATCGATCCTGTCTGTCCCGTCCTGTCCGGTATATTGCTCGTGTATCCGGTATCAGGTATCGATCTCGTCTGTCCTGTCCGGTTTCGATCTCGTTTTCCCCTGGCTTCCTGTTTTCCCGTGCCTGACTTCTATGTCTCACTTCTTCTGCCCAGCAATCGCCGACTGGCTGGTGTTTGTGTTCCCGCGCATGACTGCCCCGTTCCCGTAAAATAAAGCTTGTGTAAAAACGTTACGTGTCTGGGTCCACCGTCTGTTCTGGTTCTGACAAAAGTGATTTGTATTGAATTTTCTGGTATGTTTTGTGAGAAAATACATTATGTGAAGCCAAATAAGTAAACACAACAACGTCCATTTTTATATTGTCGAAAAAAAACCCATCCTAAAAAAGAAATGTGTATCCATTAGGTCACATATATTTATACTTTTGGCTCAGTCACCCTACTTCCCTCCACAGCTTCGTTTGGCCATATACAGGAGGCCTCATGGAATAGCGGCTACAAGCGACAAAACAAAACAGATGCTAGAACAAAAACAATGCTTTCTCCTCAAGCGCCAGCAATTCAACGAAGTGATGCGAAATGAATTCAATGACAACTTTTCTTACATGTTATGAAACAAGTTAGACACAAGAATTCTTTGTCAAAAAAATTCCCTCTATGTGACTCACTGGAATTCCTCTCCACAGGGCACAAAAGGCAGAATCACACATCGTGGATATCGTTGCTAGGCCTTGTCAATCGCTAAAAGCAAGGACATAGAGAGGCTGCATCTAAGTGCAGTGTTCATTTTACCTCTGAAAAGTGATGGGTCCCGGGGACTCGCATGCTCAAAAATCTATGGGTCCCAACAGAGCTCTATGGGTCCCCAAAATTTAGTGTTATCGAGGTTGAAATTGTAAATCGGCGACAAATATATAATATAAATCTATATATTCATTCAGTTTTAATCATCACAGTTAATTGGTAATACAAAGCAAGTTATCACTTCAGATTTTTCAGTTCATATATTCTTTGTGGTTTGCTGTCCCGCCACAGTTATAATGCCTTCTCAAGGTCCAATCCATTATCATCTTCCTCATGGCGTAACCAGGAATATAATTTAGTCCATTTCAGCAGAAAAGTCCTTTACTTGCTAGGAGTGTTCTTTTGTTTATTTGCTTTCGTCGAATCGTTCGCTTCAACACACGTGTTTTCCTGCCTCCGCAATCTTCTGAATAATTTCTCCGCCGTTTTTTCATTTATTGCCGTTGTTCTCACTTTCTGCATTATGTTTTCGACTTATTACTGACACTGAAGAAATTACCAATTTTGAGTTGATTTTCACCTTCACTCGACGACACCCACCACAAATATGACGAAGCAACGAGATCTCTTTTGCCGAGATCGGCGTGCAGACAAAAACTCGAACTGCGAGACCAAAACAACAATGGCGGATCTGCCTGATGAAAAGTTTGGAGTGCTGTAAATCTTTGTTTAAAAAAAATATTAATTGGTTAATAATGACAATTTTGTGTCAAAAAAGTTGCGTCCCGGGGTCGCACGTTGATTTGACACTATGCGTCCCCAGCAAAAATGATGCGTCTAGGACGCAGGGACACGGGCAAACGAGAACACTGTAAGTGAGAACTTATGTGGTGGAAAAGCATCTTCTAGAACTCCAGATAAAACAGACCGCAGGAGTATAGAGTTCCTGTTACACAACTCAGAAAACGAAAATGTGACAAAATGTTGACAACTACAAAAGGATGTCAGTCAACAGGCTTTCAAACAACATCATGACAGTTGTACTTCTGTGAATTTCCTGTTTCGTAAAATGTTCATTTTCCAAACGTATGACTTTTGGGGGTTGTTGACCTCTCTTAACATAACATCTGAAAGATATTCAAAAGGCCTTCTGTGTATTTAACAGGGGTCTCACAATCAATTTACGTGGGGGCCACTGGAGCTGGGTTGTAGGTGAGGTTGGGCAAAATCAGGTTTTCCACGAGAAAATCTCTGATAAAAAAATTCAGTTCTTCTCAAATTTAACGAACTATGTACTTAAAGTAAGATCTAAAAGAAAACCAACAACATTAAGAATGAATAAGAAAATCAATCAATCAATCAATCAGTAATAGATGAATCCATAATTCACATGGACTACACTTTTATTAAACTTTTATATTAATGCGGGCGCCTCATTCTCTTTGCCTGTGGGTTGCGATTGGCCCCCAGGTCACGAGTTTGAGACCCCTGGTTTAAAAGGTTTGCCTGTATGAGATACTCATCAGTCGTGTTTGACACATAAGCTGTATGTGGATGAACTGGGGCAAGGGACACAAGGGAAAATGCAAATTTCATGATACAATAAATATCCCAATACAACCCACAATACAAAATTGAACTGAAAAATCATAGTACTGCATGCATAATAACAGCAGTGACAAAGAAATTTATTTAACAGTGTCAATCCACGTATTTCTCAATGCTTTGTTTCAACAAAGTGGGAGAAGAGTGATTTCGTTTTTGACGTATTTGAGAAATCTGTAATTGGGGCAGGGGGCAAAATATTCCAGTTAAACATTAAAGTACACTAATGAGCTATCCAAGAGAAGGTGTTAGAACTGCACAATGTAATGCATTCTGTCTCTTTTAAGAGATGATTTGCTTTAATATCCGAAACGACAAGGACAATATCGTGCCAATATTAAAACTGTAATATTACAGTACACTCGCCACGATGAACATACAATTAACACCAAAGTTTGCATCCATAGCACAACAATGCTTAATTAAAATTGATATGTAGATGTGCATACTAGTTTAAGCTAGCTAAGGTAGCCTAGCCATTTACGCAAACTTCACAGAATTCACATAACGGAAGAAGTTCTGTAAAGGAGTTTTGGGCCTGAAAAATGAAATTGAACGGATTTGCCTCTTAATCAGAACTTGGTGTTATATTTTTGAACATACATAATGTGTCACTAATATGTTTTTCGTGTGAGTTATTACAAGACAAAGAGTCTCGTTTACCTTCTTGATCGCTAAGGATGGCAGCCTCCTGCTGGGTTTCGGCACCTGACAACTTTTACTCCTCTGCAGCATAGACTGCAGGATAGCTGAGCCATCCTTCTTGTCCTCGCGTACGTCCTTGCTGGGGGAGGACGGCAATGACGTCGGCTCAGGGCTAGGGGGATCAGGGGGAGAGAAGGAGGGAGGCGGCTCCTCCCCAGGGACGGCTATTTCCTCTGTGGCCGTTAGGCGCAGGTTACGAAGACATTCTTGAGTCTCCTGGTCTACCACCAGTAATCGTGTCTCATTGTCCACAGCCTTGATTCGCTGTACCACCTGAGCGTTGGGAGACAAACAGCAATGACAATGAGTAGAGGATTTCAGTCACTTTGTTTAGTAACCGTAAATCTACTGTGGCAAGATCAATCTTGAGGAATGTGGTCAGGATATATCAAGAATGGCATGTCGCAATCTACCAACCGCAAGTGCAGCAAAACAGAAGACTCTGTCACATCCTCATTTCTGTCCCTCATCACAATTCTTTCCGGAATGAGTCGAGTCACTTCCACACAACCGTCTCGATCAACAGGTTTGCAGACGACAACTGTCATGTTATTGGAGGTCCGTTGTGTCACTTGTGGCTATTGGTGCCCTGCTTCTCTATGACCCACTACTGAGAAAGTTTTTCATGTATCATGATGTAGAAACTGAGCCAGTAGGGTCACTTTGTGGATGTCAAAATCAAAGCCTGAGGGCCAATTTCATGCCCACCATATAACGGTATGTGTCTATTTTGTGCTGCTGGATTGATAGTTTAAGTTTTGGAGAAGGCAGCTGTTTATTTGAAGCTGTTATACCACATTATAGGTGCAAATACTACTGTTGAACTAATGGTAATCAACAATTTTAAAGACCAATCCACCAATTACTACAAATTAATTTCTGACATGAGCGAGCAACCCAGTGAGTAGGAGCTCTGAGCAAACAAAAACAAGTTGGAGCAGCTAACGAGAGTGACTTTTGAGAGGTAACAAAAACGAGCAAGATGCATGTGCCCAAATCACAGGTCTTGGCTATTTGGTGCAGAAATTTGACAGCAAAATATGAAGGCCTGTTTAGCATGGCATGTCTTATGCGCAGGAGCCCTTCCCAGGGGAGACCATGAACTGGTTGCCAGTCAATCTCAGGGCACAGAGACAGACAACCATTTACTCACACTCACTCCCAGAGATGTTTTTGAACTCCCCCCCAATTAATAATAATAATAATAATAATAATAATAATAATAATGCATTTTATTTAAAAGCGCCTTTCAAGCCACCCAAAAAACAAGACATAAAATCATAAAAAACATAGGAAATGGAGAAGCTATGTGTTGTAGGCAGTCCTGAACAGGTGTGTTTTTAGACAGGACTTAAAAGTGGAGAGAGGTGTGCAGTTTTGGAGGTCCGGAGGTAGATTGTTCCAAAGCTTTGGAGCAGCGCGACTTGATCTACAATGTATGGCTTTAATATGTGGGAGTCTGGGAGACTACCAAAGTGCCCAGAGAAAACTCACTCGGGCACTCTGCCCAGGACTTCTGATCTGTAGGGCATATGTGCTATCCACTCACACACCATGCTGCCCATGAAGTACTACATATTTGGAACACATGAGAGGTATAGTAATTGTCATTTATATCATGCTATTTGACGCAAAGTTGCCGATTGACGAAAAAACATTGTAACTATTAACATCTCAAATAAGCACAATGTATGTTTAAGTGGCCAGATTGCAACTTTGTTGTAGTGATCAAAGTCAAATACAAAAAAGTTATTTTAATCGGTAGAGATGTGCGAGCCACTTTGTGGAACTTTTGTGTGTGACATTTCAAATCATATACAACGCTGGTCCATATCAGGTAAATAACAATTACAATACATTTTCATGACATCAAATTAAATGGACAAAACTAGTGGCTCGGATGACCAGTTCATTTTTAAAGTAGCTTAGTTCACATATCTGTTAAACTTTAGAATAAATTACTTTCCTTGGCTTGCACCCACATTAAATACATTCTCCATGCCTAATGATGACCTTGGTCCTGCCAGTTAGTGTAATGGCTTGCAGCCACAGGCTTCTGCATGTCTTTGAATAGGCCTGTTTTCTCTTGGCAAAACAAAACTTTGTTTCTTAAAATTGCAATTTGTTCACCCATTCACACAACAGCTGAGCATTATGTTAAAATAATATTAAATTGTGACTACCTCAACGGAAATGTTTAAATCCAAGCTTAAAACTTACATCTATTCTATAGCATATGAATAACCTTTATTTTATGTTGACAATATCTGTGTATTATTTGCCCTCATGTAGGTTTTAGATCAGGGGATGGTGTCATAATAGTCTGTAGTTTGCAATAGTCTTTGATCTGTGCAGCCCTTTGAAACTCTTTGTGATTAGGGGCTACAAAAATAAACATGACCTGACTTGACTATAAAAACGCAACTCAACACTCAAATTTTCTCCCGCTCCATTCAAACTCGTACTTCTACTCCCTCGGTTTTGGGTCAACAATGCGCACGCCTCTTGTGGTGATCCCGTGATGACGTAGGCTGGAAAGGGGTCTATTAGCAATGGTCAGAAAAGACCTGGTATGAACAGCCAATTACAAATGTCAAAATTTAATCCAATCGTGGTTTTCACTTGATTTGCACTATATATATATATATATATATATATATATATATATATATATATATATATATATATATATATATATATATATTTGTATATATATATGATGTAATAAAATGTACCATATTTAATAAGGTGCATGTGATTATTAAACACAACTCCAGAGATACCCCTTTGTGAATTTATATTTCATATTTAAGGTGCATCCAACTCTAAGGCACATGAGATTAAAACAGAAGATAAAAAAATATTTCATAGAACATAAATATCAGGGAATCTTGTTCTAAAATGAATCCATTCATTTATTAATGGTTACTATGATTATAATGCGCACTGTCGAATCTTTGGCAAATGTGTATTTTTTGGGTGTGCTCTATTGTCCAAAAAATATGGTATTTTAGTTGTCTTGTTGATATTGTTTGTATTGTATTTTTGTTACATTGCTGCTTTTATATTTAATCTTTTGATTTCTGTTCTGACATTGAGGTATGTATTTTTGATACCGTTAAAAATGTGCACATCGTATCGTTTACACTATTTGCATTTTTTTTGCACTATTTTCAAAGTGTTGTGACATGGAAGGTATTAGGGTATTATAGTTTTTTTGGTTTGTTCTGAATCAGGAGTAATACACACATTTTAATATATTCAGGCAGTAGCTCAGGAGGTAGAGCGATCGTTTTAGGATTAAGGGATCCCAGTTCGAATCCCGGCTTGTCCGTGTTACATGTCGAAGTGTCCTTGGGTAAGACATTGAACCCCCAATTACCCCCAATAAGCAGGTTAGCGCCTCACATGGCTGCACGGCCGCTATTGGGAAATGTGAAGCAGAATGTAAAGCGCTTTGGGAAGTCATTGACTTGAAAAGCGCTATATAAATGCAGATCATTTCATTTCATTTCATTTCACACTGCTACGGTTTGCATTGTGGTCATTTTATACAAAACAGACAATTTTGGGCTGTTGTTAATGTAATTTTGAAGTAACTCAATGTGGAGTTCATTTATTCAACGTTCATGAGATTTCTAAGCAAAGCGCATCAGTATCGGACTGCTGTTGACCGAGATTATCATGTATCTATTTGGATTGGATCGATACTAATAAACCCAACATCGCCCACCCCCTCGTGTGGAGCACATTTGTACCTACCTGGTGGTGCGTCTCCCTCTCGACGTTGACGCCATTGACCGCAACCACCCGGTCGCCCGCACGTAAACCCGCCGCTTCTGCAGGCGAACCGGGCTCAACTTTGCGGATGAACTGGCCGCTCTTCCCTTTCTCACCGTGCAGGTGAAAGCCGTAGCCTTGCGCCCCCTTGGCCATGACGCAAAGCCTCGGCTTTTTCTCGTTCGCCATGTCCTCTCCTACTTGTAATACCTCCACAGAGTTCAGTTGATATTTTGGGGGAGGAAAACCTGCGAGTCCGCTTCAAACATGGACTATGTGCATTGCTGCTATTTGCACACGCTCGCCGACTATAGCTCCCAAAAGTGCATCAAAAGTTAGTAAATCCGCAGAGGGGTCAGGCGCATTCCTGCCTGGCGAATACTTTACACTTCTTAGTTGTCATTCTCACTCGCTCTGCTGCAGCAGGATAATGTACGTCGTTGCACAAGTGAGCTCCAATTTTTCCCTCCACATCGAAGCAACAGCAGCACTTGCACAGCCGATGTGGAGCACCGGGGGGCGTCACATCCAAACGAGAACGATGTCGCGATGCGTTGTGCAAAAAACAGTTAAACACCGCCTCTAAGTGGCACAAAGCGTTCAAATGCTGCTTTTTTTTTTTAAACGGGAGGAGGAATCAAGGACATAAAGTGCGTGTTGTGTAATATTTAGCGCTTCCTAGTGGTGAGAAACTTCATCCGTAAAATTATTGAATATTGAATAATGAGTATAAAACATGCTTCTCAACTGGTCTGACTTCAGGAAATACACAACACCCCATCATAAATATAAGCCACGACCCGAATCGAAAGAAAAAAATTCCACGAATTGTGCAGTTTGAACCATCCATCCATTATGTGCAACACTTATCCTCAGCTATCTTCGGGCAGTGGGCAGGGGAGACCCTGAATTGGTTGCCAGCCAGTCGCAGGGCACACAGAGACAGACAACTCACTCGCTTGAATGTTTTTGGAAAGTGGGAGGAAACTGGAGTGCCTGGAGAAAACCCATGCAGGCAAGGGGAGAACATGTAAACTCCACACTGGGATGCTGTGGCAGCTGGGATTTGAACAATGGACCTCTGTACTGTGGGGCTGCGCACTAACCACCCAGCCGCCGTGACACCCTTAATATTGTCTCATCTCATCTCATTAGCCGTACCGCTTATCCTCATTAGGGTCGCGGGGGGCTGGAGCCCATCCCAGCCATCTCCAGGCAGTGGGCAGGGGACACCCTGAACTGGTTGCCAGCCAATCGCAGGGCACACGGGGACAGACAACTCACTCGCTCGCTCATTCACACCTAGGGACAATTTAGACCGGCCAATTCACCTGAAATGCATGTTTTTGGAATGTGGGAGGATACCGGAGTGCCCGGAGGAAACCCACGCAAGCACGGGGAGAACATACAAACTCCGCACAGGAAGTCTGGAGCTGGATTTGAACCCACGACAGGTTCCCATGACATGAACTGTGCCGCACAAGCGCTAACCACTGCGCTGCTGTGCTGCCCTTAATATTGTTGTTATCATTATTATTATTATTAATATTTTTTTCTTATATTATTATTATTATTGCTCTAAGACTGGAAGGCAACCAGTTCAGGGTATGCCCTGCACAATGCCTCAAGTCAGCCAGGATGGGCTCTTACAACCAGAACGAAGGAATAAATAGTATTAATGTTGTTGTTGTTACAATATTATGATTATTATTAATTTTATTATGTAGCAGTAGTAGTAGTAGTAGTAGTAGTAGTAGTATTAGTAGTAGTAGTAGTAGTACTAGTAGTAGTAGTAATATGTTTTGGGAATTTTCGGTACTGATCATGTGAAGGCAGGGGTCTCCAACCTTTTTCAAGTGGCGAGCTACTTTTAGTTACTAATTATTGCAAAGGGCACCCAGTTGATATGTGTTTCTAAAATAACTTATCATGTGATTACTATGTTGTTACCGTGTGATTACCAGGTTAATTATTGAAAGTATTGTTTCATAGACTCAGTCAAGCACCCCAAAAATAATGTTCCTATAAAATCAGAATTACCCATCACTGGTCTACTTTTTAAGAACACGTCCCTGGGCACCTTAGCTGTCCTTAGGGGGCAACCTAATGCCTTTGGAGACCCTTGTGTTAGACTATATTTTTGACATTCTCTACAACAAAAAGATGCAGAAGTAGACTTGATACGATAGCTATTAGTTTACGTTGTGACAAAACATCCTGAAAAGTGTCTCTGTTACTCTAACGATTAGTGGCAGAGCAAGGGTATTGAAGTCATTAGTTGATTTCAATTCATGACCGCAAGAGAGAAGCACAAATGAGTTTTTTTTGCCAAAAATATCTCCCAACAGGATACAGGAAACACACACAATTAACATAATGTGAGGAGAGTGCATTCACCGTACATAAATTGTATGACAGTATTTATAGCGACACCATTTAACAGAAAAAAACAACATAAGTTGTTGCTTTGCCCTGAGCGGACAAGAGGGTCTAACAAAAGCGAGTTGGCATGTGTCAAAGCTCTAAGCCAGACGATGACTATTCAAAATTCTCACAAAGCTTTGACGACTTCTAAAGTATCTTCACATCAAGTCTTCCCGCTAATGTTATGTTAGCAAAAATCTGCCTTTTACACAGAAGTCAGACGCAAACATTTTGAATAATTTAGGGATTCGCAACACAGTTTTATGTTTTTAAAGCACCTGCATGGACATAAGTTGTAAGCATTGAAAAACAGGTTATAGAGTTTTTAAATAGCAAAATAAGCAGAAAAAAAGAACATGAAAAAAGATAGTTGCTTTTTAAATGCAGCATGTGTTCTGTTGTTCCATACCACATTGGGAATACATGACTTCATGACACAGTTTATGAGCCAAGTTATTGATATTGCAAAACACATTTGCAAAAGCTATCAGACAAGGTCTTCCAAAATAATAGGGATGAAAAAAAACAACAATAAAATCCTCTTGCCTGGGTGAAAGAAACTTCAATATAAGAATGCAAAAATGTAACCCTCTAATGGACGATGAGTCCAAACTAAGAGACTCATCACTGGTCTGAATCTAGTTTTAAATACACCCGTTTTTCTTTGGCAGGGCCGTGATTCTCGTATTGTCTCAATGGATTGAATGTCCGTTCTGGCCATTTGAAGATTCGTCGTCACATTTGTTGCTTTTCCCAAATGTTTCCATCTGGATACACTGCTAACACAAACACAGACCACTGTGAACATCAAGTTGCAAAATTACCAGTGAAACAAGACAAATAATTTAGAAAAGACCTCAACAAGTTTTTAGGATGTTGTTGGCGTTTATGGATACTTTACAAAAGACTGCAGACATCTAAAACGATTATGGATATTCTTAAGTTAGTAGCTAAATTGCTGGCAATAATTGGAAATGGCCAAATTGGGCCCCTTGCACAACATTCTTGTTTCAGGTGGCTCACTGATTGTGGCAAATTTGCAATATTTAATTTGCCACAATATCATAATTTGTAGTCACAAAGTACATTGTTGCACATCAGTTACAGACTTGAGTTGTGTATTCTTAACTGGTTAGTTTTCAGGTAGTTTATTTTTGCATAAGAACATTTTGTGGTGGTTATGCACTCATAACAAAAATATTTTTAAAGGGACAACAGTGTGTATTATCTAGCGTCTCTTAGTGGTGGAAAAAATCATTAAAAAACAATATCGTTTAGATTATAAGCTGTCATGATCACCAATGTGATGCACCTGTGCCCGCTCATTTGGCAGCAACTGCCTTGGACTCTGATTGGCTCTCTGTCCCTATTTTAACCCACACCTATCAATCCCCTTTTGTCAGTCTGTCTACGAACCTCAGTTAACACTAGGCAAGCCTTTTTCGACCCTGACTCCCACCTGCTTTTTGCTCCCGTCTGTCCCCCGACTTAGACCCGTTTTTGATCCTGACCACGTCTACTCTCCCGTCTCGACTTTCGACCTCTTTTGTGCCCGACCACGTCTATTCTCCTTTCCTGGCTTACGACTCGCTTCTGACCCCGACCACATTTTTGCTCTCCTGTCCCGGCTACTGACCTGTTTTTCCGTTCCCGACACCGCCATCGCTCGCCACGCGTTCAGAGCGACCTGCTTCCCGCGTCCAGCAATCGCCGGCACGTGGGCACAACCCTTTCTCTTCCTTCAATAAAACTTGTGAGAAACGTAACGCAATTGGGTCCTGTTTTCGTTCTGGTCCTGACATAAGCAATAAACATGCGCTATCCTTTAAACGTGCACTCCTGAAAAAGATCAGAAATGAGCTTTTATTTTACATAAGATGACCCTTATCTGAAGGGAGCTGACATGTCCATACAGGCCTAAAAACTAAAAACCTCGTAAAAATGCTCAGCAAAAAATGTAAAGATAAATGGTGCATTTTGGTCAATTTGAGTCTCCGCAGTTTGTATTCTTCTTTGTGCTTTTTTCCATAGTTTTTTGGTGTGCTACACAATACAGTGGCATCTAGTGGTCAGGTAGTACACACTGTCCCTGTGAAAATCTCCAGAATAGAAGATTAATATTTGGTTTAAACATGGATTATTATGAGTTGCACTGTTGAGCCAGCACTTTGACAATGAACCTGCCTTGCTTATTTCTCTGTCACATTTGTACTTGATTTCCATAATAAGAGCTTGTTTTGTTGTTTTGAAAACAAGTTTTCATACAGCGGACTGTGAATATTTAAAATTGACACCCTAAGCAGAATGTTTAATATTTTGAGGATGGTAATGTTTGTATCTAGTTATGATAGATTTGATATCGCAGGTGTGTCATGATTACTCATTGCCCTCACCTGTGCCCGCTCTTTTGGCGCCAGCTGCTGCTTGTTGCCTGATTAATTTCCCCTCCTATTAATACCCAGTACGCCAGTCTCTCCCTGTCAGTCTGTCAGCGAAGCTCTGCATACGCAAGGGAAGCACTTTGACTCTGGCTCCCGTTGGTTTCACCCGTATACCACTCGTCTGATCCTGATTCCCCCGTTTGGCTCCGGCTACGACCCATTTTTGACCACCGACCACGCTCTGATCTCCTGCTCTGGCTAACGACCCGTTTTTGACCACCGACCACGCTCTGATCTACCGCTCCGGCTAACGACCCGTTTTTGACCACCAACCACGCTTTGATCTCCCGCTCTGGGAGATCCATTTCTGCATTCCGAAAACGCTCTGATCCCGTGAGCGGCTTGGTTCCCTCGTCCAGTGAGCACCGGATCGCTGGCATTTGTTTTCCTCTATATCTCAATAAACTTTGATTAAACGCCACGCATCTGGGTCATCCTACTTTTCTGTTATTCTCTTACTGAAAGGAGAATCTGGGTTAAAAAAAACAAGGTTAAAAATGGACACTTAAGGCCCATTAAGAACATTTAATTTATCATTGTCTTTTTGTCTCTCAAAACCTTAGTTTCATAGTCATTCATTGCAACAGGGGGAGTGTTCACTGTTTTACGATACACAAAATAACTAGTTAGTGGCTTCTGTCTTCCAAAAAACGCACATTATTAACAAAATACAGGTCAATTCCTCGCATTTTTCTGAACTTTGTCAACCTAGAACCTGGCTCTCCCCTTTTTTTAATTTTTACTTGATTTCATTTTTTTCAACAAATGGACACAATTTAGGACCAAAATAAGCTAACTTTGCTCATTGCAAAATCATGTACATTTGCCTTACAACTCAGATCTTTTTGCATAACTCAGAACTTATTGTTTACAAGGTACCACTATGCATTTTATTTATTATGTGTTCACTGTCTATTTATCCGTCGTACTGTCTACATGTGCGTCTTAGTGTAGTGTGTCCTAGTATAGTCTTTTGTGTTTTTTAATTTCTAGACACTGAGGGCTGAGAGAAACACAATTGAAATTCTCAGTTTTCGCAGCAGAATTGACAATAAAGCTGACTTTGACTTTGACAAAGGAGGGGGTCTCGCCCAGGGAGTAATTTAGTGTAGAACCCCCACTGGATGGAAAATATATTGTGCTCAAGGTTGTTTAATTTTTTTTCCAAGATTGAGTTTTTCTTCGGTGTTCCTGGTCATCATGTAGGTTTAAGATCGGCAAATGTTGTTACAACCTGTCAATTGTGGGCTTGTGCACCGCTTTGTGACTCTTATGATTTAGGGCTTTAAAAATTATTGTGACATTCTGTGACATTGTTAGGTGGCACAAATGGACTGCTCTAATATCTAATCAATGTAATCTAAATCTAATCAGTCTAAAATACTTTATAAATGTGACTTGTAGCTTCCAAAATGGCTAGCCCGAGTTTCGTGAAAATTCACACAGTTGTACTTTAGTCCTCCGCGAGTGTTGTTAGCTAGGTTTTGTGTTAAGGCACACCTAATAAATAACGACAAAATTGATAAATATCGGTTTTGGTGTGGTCTACTTTTGTGGGCTCTCTAATGCCCACCGGTGACCAAATTGTGTACTGCAGCTCCCACATCCGACATCTCCGAGCAGCCAAATACTATATTCCGTCGGCCCTGTTCATTTTGCTTACGTACAAAAGAAATATTCTTTGACTTGAAGTCACTTAGATCCCTTTATGGTTCATCCTCATCAAAAGAGATGGATTAGCACATTTTTTTGTCCAACATTATCATACAAATGTGAGTGTTAATATGTATTTTTCTACTCAAAGACCTATTTGATGTTTCCCACAAGGCTAGTTAGTAAATATTGGAGATTTTACTTCATATATGTTAATATTATATCTTTTATATCAATCATACCTGATTATTCAGTGTGTTTCCATTGTGGCTTCGATTACGGTCTGCGAAAAGCGGACCACGGATTTCCCGGCCTCCTGCATTTGTTGCTTCCCTCCGGTTGACAGAGGCAACCCCTTCATGTTTATGCAAACAGAGCACCTTCTGAAAGTTCTGTCGGAATTTGTCCGAAAGGAAGCCGTAGAGAAGCGGGTTGGCGCAGGAGTTCACGTAGGTGAGGATGACCAAGAAGAAGTAGACCCCCGCTGTAGCATTGTTCTCAGGGATGATGTGCACCAGGTTGACAATATTGGTTGTGAAGAAGGGCATCCAGCACAGGACAAAAACCAGGACAATGATCACCACCATGCGAGTGACCTTACGCTCCGATTTACGCCTCTTGGTCACCCCTGCACGGACGCCAGCAGACCTCACCTGAAAGGAAATATTGTAAATTAGCTCAAGGAAACTTTAATGGGAAAAGTGAGACCTCTACCTCGATGACAATGAGCAGGTAGCAGATGCTAATGACGAGTAGTGGTGCAAAGAATCCCAATATGGATGTATAGAGGATAAAAACAACAGACCACCAGTTCTGCATCTCAGGCCAAGTGATGTTGCAGGTGTCGATGTCCTCCTGGACATGGGAGTAGATGGTGACTGGGAGCACCACCAGAAATGAAACAAGCCACAGGACGCCGCTGAAAATCTTGGCCACCCGCGGTCGTCTCCACGAGGTACTTTGGATGGGATGAACCACGGCCAGGTAGCGATCGATGCTCATCACCGTCAGGCAAAATGTTGACATGAACTGGCTCATGGCATCTGCTGTCATACATACCTTGCAGAAAAAATCCCCATAAGGCCAGTAGTAAAGCACACTGTTGGTGCCCAAAAAGGGAATCCCCAAAATGTATAATTCATCCGCCACGGCTAAATTAAGGATGTAAATGTTGGTCACAGTCTTCATTTTGGTGTAGCGGAGCATCACAAAGATGGCCAGTGAGTTGCCCAGGAGACCCACGATGAAGACAATGCTGTAGACAACTGCCGTCACCAAACTGAAGGACAGCGGCTCCGTTGCATTGAACATTTTGGAATTGAAGTCCGGACCCTCGTACTCTGGGAAAGGGACTTCCCTGGGGACTGCCGTGATGTTGTACTCAGCCATCTTGAGGTAGTGTTATCCAAATGGATTATAGTTGGAAACACCTCGAAGTAAAAACAAATAGACAGTTTAAAATTCAAGAGCATCACATGCAGTTCACCGTGTGTCAGCAGACGTTACACCTGCTCATTGTTTGATTGAGTTTTCCTTCCACACTGAATACACCAGTCATATAATAACAAACAAGGAAGGAAAACAAGATTAATTTTCGAAGTTAGTCTACCACATTTGAAGTGATAATGAATGCATCTTTGTCATATAACATATCGCAGAAACAAGTGTTTACAAAAATGCCCAAATTGCCAATGTTAAATCTAATAATATTGACAATATTGGCCTGTATGGGCCTCTACTAGAGTAAACATGGAATTCTGAATTTGAAGAATGAGTCAAAATAATATCCAACTCTTTTAGATTTATCTCTGAAGGGGATAGTTTAGTGCTTGGTATTGAGGGGATGATGATATCAGTCTTGCTCCGGCTTAAGTTGACGACCGATCGGCTTGTCGTGTTCTAAGATATGTTGTTATCTGAGGGCAACATTAATGTCATACACCCTTAATACCAACTCTTAAAATGACCCTATCAGCTAAACTGTAAAATTTAACGTTTATTGAAGACAGATTTTTGGGGTGTAGGGCCTACAGTTACCTAGTAAGATTTCCCTTCTGTGTGCTTTGCCTACCAGCTAATTGTATTACTGTATGTAGTGTTAGAAATCTACCAAGAATATGATTATGTGTTGACACACATTTGTGACAGGAGGGGTTGATTACAGAATAATAATAATAATAATAATAATTTCCTTGTATTGTCATTCTCTGTAACAATGTACACAGAACGAAATGTCGATTGCACCTGACCCGTTGTAGCGAGCCGATGCAGCCGCAGCCAACAGAGGGCGCCGCCGACCACTTTTTAAGTCTTAGGAATGACTCGGCCGGGGCGCGAACCACCGACCTCCCAGTCTCAAAGCGGGCGCCTTACCATCTAGGCTACTGAGCTGGTTGGATAGAGAAAAATTTCGGACAGTGAATTTGTACACGGAAATTACAACTCGAGCACAGCAAACATTTTGAGACATATGATGATTATATTACATTTACCAAGTCTGTAAATGATGACAAACTGCCAAAATAGATTTTTCACCTCATGGCCATTCCTTATAATAATATATCTGTTCAGAAAATGTAATTTCATTGTCCGTAATACCAAAAATCGGGAACAGTTGATCAAGTATGTTGCCTTCAGAACTGCTTCAATTCTTACTGGCATAGATTCAACAAGGTGCAGGAAGTATTCCTCAGAGAGTTTGTTCCATTTTGGCACAATGGCACCACACAGTTGCCGCAGATTTGTCGGTTGCACATCGATGATGCGAATCTCCAGTTCCACCACATTCCTAAGTGCTATATTGGATTGAGATCTGGACACTGTGGATGCCATTTGAGTACAGTAAATTCATTATCATGTTCAAGAAATAAGTCTGACATTATTTCAGCTTTATCATCCTGCTGAAAGTAGCTATCTAAAGTTGGGTACATTGTCAAGTCAAGTCAAGTCATTTTTATTTGTATAGCCCTAAATCACGAAGAGTCTCAAAGGGCTTCACAGATCATTACACTATATTACACAGACCATTTTTCAGAATATTATCATACATTGTGATAATAAAGGGATGGAGATGGTCAGCAACAATACTTAGGTGAGCTGTGGCGTTGCAACAACGCTCAATTGGTACCAGGGGGCCCAAAGAGTGCCAAGAAAATATCCCCTATACAATTACACCACCACCAGTCTGCACTGTCGTTTCAAGGCAGGATGGATACATGCGTTCATATTGTTGATGCCAAATTCTGACCCTACCATCTAAATGTCGCAACAGGAATCGAGAGTCATCAGACCAAGCAACATTTGTGCCGATCTTCTATTGTCCAATTTCGATGAGCTTGTTCAAATTGTAGCCTCAGTTTCCTGTTCTGAGCAGAAAATAGCGGCATCTGGCATGGTCCTCTGCTGCTGTGGCCCATTGCCTTAAAATTTGATGCACTGTGCGTTCAGAGATGCTCTTCTGACTATCTTGTTTGTAACAGGTGGTTATCCGAGTCACTGTGTCTTTTCTATCAGCTCGAACCAGTCTGACTATTCTCCTCTGACCTCTACCATCAACACGGCATTTCTGCCCACAGAACTGCTGCTCACTGGATTTCTTTTTCCAGACCATTCTCCGTAAACACTAGGGATGGCCGTGTGTGAAAACCCGAGTAGTTTAGCAGTTACTGAGATACTGGACTGAGACCAGCCCTTCTGGCACCAACAACCATGCCACGTTCAAAGTCACTCATATCACCTTTCTTCCCCATACTGATGCTCGGTGAGAACTGAAGGAGATTGTCTCGACCATTTCTACATGCCTAAATGCAGTTGCCGCATTAGTATCTTACATTTACAGGTAGACTTCAATGAGATGAACTTAATAGGGAGTAAACAAGAAAACCGAATTCATCCCCGTGATCCAAGATCAAATGGTAACCAGTACTCCTGCACGGGCTGGCTTTGAGAGAGGGTATCAAATTCATATTCTGTGTCCTTATCCTGGGTGACCATCAATAGTTTCATAAATTTTAGCCTTCAGCTTTTACTACCTGGGGCGCTCGAAAGATGTTTCACAAATACAGTTACTGGTTTGATGTAAAGATTCAGTGACCCACGTTCCAAAACAGGAGTGACGTGCAACCCGTATCGCCATGTTGGGAAAACAAACACTGTGTTTGCTTCAGGCTACGTGCTGCATCTTGGGCCACCGGTTGGAGAGAGCTTTATTATTCATATTACCAACTGACCAAAGCGAGACTTTGTCTTCAAATTATCTATCCATGTATCTGTCTGTCCGTCTGTCTGTCTGTCTGTCTCTCTCTCTCTCTCTCTCTCTCTCTCTCTCTCTCTCTCTCTCTCTCTCTCTCTCTCTCTCCTCTCGCTCTCTCTCTCTCTCTCTCTCTCTCTCTATCTATCTATCTATCTATCTATCTATCTATGTAATTGTGAATTCAGTGCTTTTATAATACTGATAAAAAATGAAAAATAAATCAGCTTTGCCAATGAAAAACTACCAGGCTAACAGGATATAAGAATAAGCCCTTTTTTAACTTTGAAAGTAAGTACAATTATAATCTCAGTGTTTGTGTTGTGATGCCAAAATTATCCTAACATATCTATTTTTAGGTTATTTTACTTGACTGTTACTACACCCGGTGGTTGTTTGTATATTAAGTGATAAAAATAGGAATCACCCTACCTGTCTGCATTAACTTCATCTTCTCTGGAGCGACGCTGAGCTCACTCAGCATCGATGCAGTCTACGAATTCTGAAGATAAGAGAGAAGATCTTCCCAGCTCAGTTCCTGCGTCATTTTGAAGGGTCATTATTGCAGAGGTCAGTCTGCTCAAAAGCCCAAACGCGTTGGTGAACTTTGTCCTCTGCAGGTGGGTTTGGAAGCTCGAGACGGCACCATGATGAAAAACCGCATGTGTGCCCGCTGTGTATTTATTAGAGGAAAATGTCACCACACCCTCCACCATCCTGTGATGCAAAAGTCCCACCCATTTGTGGGTGTATCACAGCTGAACAGTGGCAAAGTACATGTTTCATCCCAAGTTAGTTTACTAACAAACAAACAAACCTAAAAGGTTCTACTTCTTTTGTATGATGGTTACTTATGATCTGATGGAAGGATAAAAATGACATAAGTGAGTGGAAAGGTTACAGGGGATACTGTAAGTGAAATTTATGTGCCTGACTTTCCATATGAGAAAGGTGTTTCTTTTGTTTTTCTTCACAGTGGTCAGTTGCTGACTTTTTTTTTAAATTACCTGTTTGGCTGGTTCCAATTTGGGCCAGGTTGTAAGTCAACACACAGCTGTGTATAGAAATTTACCCCGCAGGGGTGTGCGTTGCCAAACAACACAAAGAGGCTAAGATACGGCTCATTTAGGTGAGATCTCAGCTTGTAGGGTTGAACTGGCTTAAAATACACAGAACATTTGATGTTTGGAAGATTTGAAGAAAAGGACTGAATCAAGAAATGACACCAATATTTTGAACACCTGATAAGGAATTTTTCCGTGGAATTATTTATCCGTTTTTAACAAATATATATCATATTTCATAGGAGTTGCTACCGGCATCATTGCATGTCTGAAATCATCTTTTTTTTCTGGTTTTCCTTTTGTGTGACCTGTTTTTGTTGTTGATTTGATTTGTTATTTCCGCTAGTTAATCAATGAGTACTGTCGTTTTTTTGTGCCGTGCCTAAATAAAAAGCCACAAACAAACAAACAATACATGTCACCATACTTAAGTCCTATTCGTGTAGCTATGTCCCAGGAATAAATTCAGCTTTAGACATAACCAGGATGCATGCAAAAAATGACAATAATACTATATGTCATGTTTTGCGCCGACGGTCCTTCACCAACAGATGAGAGTACTGCCTCATTTTCCAGTTTCCCTGACTTTCCCGCGCTTCCCTAAGTGTTTTTGATCGAGACAATACGCCACTTCCTCTTTAAATACTCAAGCCTCGCGTACTTCTTTGCAGAACCGTCCTTGATTCCAGAAGTAATTTATATGTCAAGATTTTCTCATGCACCTTTTCCTCGACATGAAACTCCTTCCACCCTCTTCAGCTTCCCAAGTAGGCCCAGACCCCTCTTGTGGTTCCGGTTCGTCTCCCTAGTAAAGTTTTTTTATTGGTTGCTGTTTCATAAATAGACCCCCTCCCCCCCATTGGGGTTTTGGTTGTGCCTTGCATTCCGTCTCCCTGTTGCGTTTGGGTTTGTCAGACACCTTGTGACTCTATGTACATATTTTAAAGAATTGGACATGAAATTACATGGAAGTTCTATTTGCACTGCTATTAAATGTCCTAAAACACTTACTGAACTGTCATTTAAAATAAATACGTATACATTTTGTAGTTTTTGAGATCAGATCATTATTACTGCGCCAACAGAGGGCCAACAATAGGTAATATTCCCAAAACTATTATTTAAATATACATGATATATACTGTAATTTCAATATACAGTAATTAACTTAGCTCAGGTAATAATATTAAATAATATATAAGCAATATTTTGTTGTTGTTATCGCTGTGTTTCTCTGAAGATTATTCGACAGTCATGTTGCCTTCTGACGCTCAGGAACAGGTGCATAATTAGACACAGAAAAGACTCGAAGTAGAATAAAAAGGATTTTAACTACCATCCATTTAGCTTGGACTTCCCTTGGACACAAAAGGAGAGCCACGAAGCCCTTATTGGTTGGCTGTCCAACATGCACTCTTACATCCTTGTCAGGTTTCCAGAGTGTCTGAACACAAGAATGACAAAGTGTTCAAAATTGATGTGCCAGGTGTAGTGTTCAGGTCAATGGCCATTTACACATCCGCTGTGACCCAATAGTCAAAACCTAATTGTGAGGATGGCCACCACTCTCTCTTTTATTGCATCCCGTGAAGTGGCCCTTTGTTTTTTGTTTTATAAGTGTGGTAGAATACGCATTTTGGCAGGTTGCTCTGGTGTGAAAGATTTGTGCTAATTAGCTTGTTGTTGTGCTAAAACCAAAGGTCACTGCAATCATTTTTAAAGACGGAGCCAAGATTTAATGGCAAGCTGTACTGATGTAACTTGGCACTTGAAGCCCTGAAGGAAGTCTTTAGCTGTCATCGGTTGTTATTAAAAAAATACAAAATTAAGCTAACTGTTCCACATAAACCTTGGTGACTTTTTTCTAAGATCTCTAGAAGCTTGTCGTACTTGTCAAAAATCTTCATGTCCTCCCAGGATATTTGAAGTATTTGCCTTCCCAAAATATCCTTGATGTTTAGGGTATTCCTTTATTTATTTTTGTGTCCATCCGGGCACATAAATAAGAGTTGTCCGAGCACTGGCCCATGGTCTACCTGCAACCTGAGGGCCCCTCAGAATAGATGGTGCTTGAATTAATTTTGCAAGATACAAAGAATGTACATTGTATGGATTTACTTATTTTTGCGATATTGGAAAAAAATCTATATTTACTAGGGGTGGGTAATAATAGGATTTTTTATATCGATATGATCCAAGTATATACAGGGCAATATTGATCGAAACCGATTATTTTTTTGCCTGAAATATTTAAATCAATTCTAAACCTCCCAATTGAGTTAGTTTATAATTACGATAAAAACAGCTTAAAATATTCTTATTTTATCAAATAACCAGGGTTGGGTAGGGTTACTTTAACTGGATTACTTTCAATTACTTTTGGATTACTCCAATACCAAATATGCTAATAAAAGACAAAAGAAACTAAATATGAAGAAAATTATGACTCACAACACGTGGTAAGCTTTCTCTCCTGGCTTTGATCTCTTTGATCTCCGGCAAAACTAACATAATGCGACAGAAATAAATGAAAATAAATCCAAAGAGCTTGCCAACATCATTTTTGCCATTCTATGTATTCCGTTACTCCCCAAGCCTGCACAAAATTTAGTAACTTTTTTCTTTTTGTTCTCTATTTACTTTTTTCCTACGTTTCTTTCTTTTCTTTTTTTCTGGCTTTTTTCTAAATTTTTCCTTCTTTTTTTCTCTTCCGTTTGTTTCTTTTTTTCTCAGATTTTTACTACTTTTTCATTTTGGTAATTTGGTTTTGTTTTTGTTCTTTTCCCCCCTTCTTTTAAGTCATTTTATGCATAGTTTTACATAATATTTGGTCATGTTGGGATTAAAGAAGCAAAAACAACCTGAAGAGCCGTTTAGGACCCGAAAGAGCCCGTTCCTTTTAGTGAGCCGAGCCGAAGAAGCCGGTTCTCGACAAACTCGACTAACTTTACTCAACTTCATTCTACTTCGACTCGACTACAAAATACCGCATTTAGGACACAACGTCGGGGTAACCCGTGTATTTTTACCTTCAAGCACTGTAACTTTGACTTAAGTCGCTTCTTAATTAGTAATTTTGAGCCCTCATTTTTGTGCGCTGGCTAGATTTTCTTATGCACTGAGAATGTGCGAGCAGTGCGCAATTGCGCACGCGCGCAGCTTAGAGGGAACACTGGTCACGACTCGATTGTATCACGACTTATATTACAATTCTCGATAATTGCGATTCAACAGTGATTTTATATAATTGATGATTGCGATTTATTTTTCTTTCTTAAAAAACAAGTAACTTAAATCATAAACTCCTGGACAATGAATCATGAAAGATGTTCGAACAATGCACATCAGTCTGTAAAATTGATGGGCAGCGGCCTTAGTTCTCGTTGCTTGCTTTTTTCTCAATTTTTCTCTTCTGTTTGCTTTCTAGAGCTGTCACGATTAGGAACTTCTGGAGACGATTAATTGTCAAATAGTCACGATTGAGAAATATAATCCCCTCAGTATTATATACTAGTGTGATAATATCGGCTTAATCGTAATACTGAACACCTTGATAAAGAAGAGCAATGCTCTGGAACTCATTGCCGCCTGACCTCCGAAATTCTGCGACCCTGTCGACCTTCAAATCCGGAATCGAAACTCATCTTTTCAGACTTGTCTTTTTTTGACCATATGCCAGTAAGGTCTCCTTAAAATTCAGAATCCGTCCCGTCTACAATTATTTCTGAATAGCTGGGGAAAGCAGAGATCAAATCAGTAGACATTTATTATGACTGATTTTCACAAACTTTTACTTTACACCCACACTCCCACCCATTCATAGTTGAAAGCAATTTCTTTGATTCAAGCAAAGTGTCTTCTATTCAAATCACTTGAAACTTTGTCGTTGTTCCCATTTGTGCCCATAAAAGCAAAGGCTATAACTGCAACTGGAGAACAAACAACATCCCCTTTCACATTTGTTTTATTGAGGATATTTACTTTCACAGAATTGGGGAAGTTACTGATAAGAGCATTTCATCATGATTGCAGAAATCAAATTTATTATTTATTTTATAACTGTGGTGGTTTGCTAAAATCCAGATGGCACTACTTGAGTTTACCCAACTCATGTTGTTTTAATTTAGATATTGTCATGTTACTTCTTTATAAATCTAATTATGTTGTGTGGCACGAAATGTGAATTTGACACCAAAGTTAGGGGTTTACAGGAGATAGGGGTGACTTTTATGCTCATTTATTGAAAAAAACAAACAATTAAGAATACAACAAAGACCAAATAATATTGTGTTGACAATTTATGTAAAACAACTATTGTTGTGACTCTGTGCTACATGCAAAATTATAGTAATATAGTCGTTTATGATCCTCATAGAGTGATGCCAAAAGCATAATGATAATTATTGGATTCTTTTCATCCCATCCAAATCCAAAGTTCTATAGGTTTCTGCTATCTTTATGACAGAGTTCCTCTTTTAATAATTAACTAAATTCCAGTCTAGTACTGAAAACTTGAGATGTTCAATATAACTTATTTTCAGCCCAATACTGTTATGAGTAGGGATGAACAATAAAACTTTTTTCAGACAGATAAATTACACAACACTGGAATAAGCAATTCCAGATACCAAAACTTGTAGTAAGTAATTATCCTTCCCTCTCCCCATATTGACTCTTTTAGGAAATACATATAAATACCATGTTATATTATGGGCAAGAATTGTAAGATATCAATGACAATAAGTTTAGTCTAATTTAAAAAAGTGACCTTTGCCCATCCTTACGTTAAAGCATTTATCAACATAAACAAAGATGGAAAATCAACTCTAACTGTTTAAAAAAATCAAAAATGTTCCGTTGAATAAATAAGTACGATGACATAATCTAAAAACAGTATATCTATCAAAAATGTGTGGCACAAAATAAAAGCACAGGATCAAACAAGGTGTTTACTGCAGGCTGACACACAACACGAGTCTTATTGAGTAAATACAGTCCAGGGTGTAAATACAGAAGTTGAAAATTGTCATGAAGGTGATCAACACCAATTTATCCCACGAACACAGGAAGCCGCAGTTTACCGGTCTTGGATTGTTCTGAAAACTAAAAAGTGGCCAGATAACCATGGCTGTCATGTACATCAGTGCCGCTAAAATGTCATAAGCGATTACTATTTTGTCAAAGTACGGGATTTGTGAGTTCACTTGTCCAACGGTCAGGAGGATGATGAGCACGGCAAAGATGAAGCACAGGGCGAACACTGCCACGCACCACTGCAACTCAGGAGCGCCTCTGTACTGGCTTTCTTCAAGAGATGTGAAGATGAGGCAGGCCAGGAACGCCTCCAGCATCTTCATCATTCCAGGCAACGTGGAGAGGAACCCCCGTATCTGCCCACTTGGACGGATACGGTTTAGAGTCACCTCGGCGACGTACGCCCCGCAAGACGCCAACGAAACCACCGAAGCTGCGATCTGTCGATAGCAGACGCCGCAGGTGAAAAAAGTTGGGTAGATGATGGAGGCCGCAAAGCACATGAGGCTCGCCAGCATGGCAAAAGCGGTGGTGAAGTCCTCCCAGGCAAAAGGCAGCTTGCCGCTGACGGTGGTGAACTCCAGGATGAGGATGAGGAGGGTGAGCACAAAACAGAAGCACCAGGTGAACATGCACCACGACCAGTACGAAGAGGACACGTAGCCCGCCGACGCAACCAGGCTAAATGATATGCAGACAAGGACGGCTGCCAGCAAGCGCAGGAGGCCCACCGGCTGGCTGAGGGAGCGAACGTCAACCCCGATCATGCCTTCGCCTTATGGAAAGATCCTCGTACAAGACTCCTCAGCTCATTCCTTTACTTTGCTCTGGTAGCAAAGTCAAATGAGGAGCATATTCCGTGTCGACGAGAAACGCATCAGGATTGTTCCTTCAAACCAAAATTTAAACACCACATCCTTGGTTCAACTGCAAACTTTATGGCCTGGCTTCGTCATTGCTGATTGGACCTGCACTGGTTGTTATCAAGCCCACATCAAGTCAAACACCAGTTGGACTTTGTCCTTTCTTCCTCGTTCATGGGCTTATCAGCAACACAGTTATCCTCTGGGATGGAAAAAAAAAGCACTCAAACTACAACCTTTATTGACATCATGCAGAAACTACTGGAAATGCAAGCTTGTGCTTCAAGGCTCTTATCTATTAAATGTAAAAAAATATATATATATTTCACCGAGAAAAAAATACCGATGGGTGCTTAAATAAAAAAATTACAAAAAATAACAATACCTAACAGAAATGTTTATTTGTATTAGAAATACACACATTAATATAACTATGAACATTCTTCATTTTCATTTGTGTTTATGATTTTATGAACACGCTTTTCAAATGTAAAACATTAGATACTGATCAGGCCTTAGTTTAGAATAATGCCTATCAATTGACTTTTTGGACTAAAACTCACCTTCTTCCTTGTGAAAATTCTTGGATACTGTTGACGTGGTGCCAAATTTTGTCGTTAAACTATATTTTTGTTGCAAGTGAATACAAACAAATCAGTACAACTTGGCAGGGTAATAAATGTTCATCAAATGAAACTCAAAAACACACTGTTCTAAATATTTCAGGCCATATGATGAAACGCATGGCTGTTGTTGGCACACTACTACACACCCATGCAATCAGTCCTTGAAAGGTGAGGGGTGCGCCACTTTGGTTAACTAATCTTATCCAATAAATCACTCTTTTGTCGCATGCAAACCGTCAACTAATTTCACACTGGCAGGAAAAGCCTTTATTGATTTGATGTATGATGACATTTGTTGTGCACGTGAAAGCGCCAATCGGTAACAACATAGAAATTAAAGGCAGAGAATAGGTTGAGATAAGAGACATCTGTCTTAATTAAATAGCTTTAAAATGTATAGTATTACATATACATCCAATATAAATGTCAAAACACGGTTACAATCTAAACTAGACTTCAGGTTCTAGTCATGAAGAAGACCAGCCGAAAGGAATAAAATGTATCAACGATGTAAGCAATGAGGTTGACGCAGGTCATAAATGTGACAACAACCAATAAATTCCACCTACATGAATTTGGAAAGTTATTGCAAAAACTCGGTCTGGGGTTATCTTTTAAAGTGTAATAGGGCCAGATGACCACAGCAGTAATGTACATCAAAACAGACAATACATTGCACACAATAAGAACTTTATCAAACGGCGCTGGGAATAGGGCGAGGAGTCGGCAAATAGTGAAGATGATGACGAGAGTGGCGAAAATGAAGCACATGGAGTAGACGGCCACGCACCACTGGAGCCCTGGGTATAAACTGTAAGGCACGTAGGGCAAGCAAACAAAGATGATGCAGGCCACGTAGGCCTCCAGCACCTTCAAGAGACCGGGCACTGTGGAAAGAAAACCGCTGATCTCTCCAGGTCTGGCGCGGGTCAAGCCAACTTCTGTAGCATACAAGATGAAGGCCAGGAAGGACGTCACACATGCGCCAATCAATGTGGAACATGAAGAGCAAGTGAAGAAGTTGGCGAAGATGATTGATGCACTAAGCACCTTGAGAAAACACAATTTTGTAGACTCAGTCAGCACTGTATGACAAGAGTTTCACTTAGAGTAACAATTTAACGGCTTATACACCTTTCATGTTGCGTTAATGCTGTTTCCTGTCATATTGCCCCTCCCCTCCTTCCATCTATTACTTCTCATGATTTTATTTCATTACTTTGTTTATCTCCTAATATACCGTATTTTCCGCACTATAAGGCGCACCTAAAAGCCTTTATTTTTTTTCAAAAGCTGACCATGTGCCTTATAATACAGTGCGCCTTATTTATGGATCAATATTAATTCACAAAGTCTTGCAACTAACTTGCAGCCGCCGACTAGATTTTCCCCCGAACGCCAAGTAGTCCGCGGTGTATGCTGGGATTTATTTACCGGCGTTTCATTGGCTAACCAATGTGTCAATCATCATTTGAATAGATCACTATTGGCTAAAGTTATTCGGAGGTCAAGGGGAGGATCCTTTTTATCATTTACAGGCTGGCATTGGCTTAAACGGCAAACAAAGCCTGCAATTGGCCGAAAAAGATGTGTCAATCATCAGTTGAATCGATCACTATTGGCTAAAGTTATTTGGAGGTGAAGGGGCGGATCCTTTTTATCATTTAGAGGTTGGCATTGGCTTAAACGGCAAAACAAAGCCTGCAATTGGCCGATAAAGATGAATGCGTATAGCACGTGGCTGACGGCATACAGAAAGCATTTTTTTACTATTTTGTATTTGTAAATATTTTATTCTCCTGGATTTACTAAACTCACGGATATAAGAGGACCACGGCTGCACATTATTATGAACACAACGACTTCGGTGAGCTACTCCGGCTATATATATTATTCCTGTATCTTGTTTCAGACTGAACTCGATGTTTCTGTGATAAGCGGTGCAGATAATGGATGGAATGGAGTGTCTATTTTTAAATTAAACTCAATTCCAAGTGTTTATTGTCATATGCACAGTAAAGTTGCGAGCGAAAAAGAAAATATAAACTAAGGAATGGTTGGCATTTCTTGAATCCCAAGACTTTAACCTTCCGAATGATGGAACGATGCATTTGAGTGACATCGTACGGACACCGCATCCGCACGTGTTCTCGACACGTATTTGCGTCTTTGCAAGCTTTCGGAATGTTAAGGGGGTAATAAGTTTGACTGAACTATCTGACTGTTTTGTCGATGTTCCCATTGTAGCGCCTTATAATCCGGTGCGTCTTATATATGTCAAAAATAGGACCAAAAACTATTTTTTCGGGGTGCGCCCTATAACCGGGTGCGCCTTATAGTGCGGAAAATACGGTACATTCGATACCGAATGGGAAACAAAAACTGGAATTTGAAACTCTACTCCAAAAACCTTAAGCTTTCTTGCACCCAAAAGAGCCTTTCTGGACCCATTATATGACATCACAGCAACCAACAAAGGTCAACTTTAAGTCATCCGTCAAAGGAAGTTTGCTTACTGTTTCTTATTAATGAACTTTGCCCATGTCCATCCCTGCATGAACTTCAGCCAATTGGTTTATCTTTCATTTGTGTCAAAGTCTGAGAAACCTGTAGTCACGCCCGCAACGACCCTTTCCTCCTGTTTCCAACCGCAGTGGCGGGTTTCTGAAGAAAAACAAAACTGAAACTTGTCTAGTTGGCCCATCAGCAGATTCACACCACTTTTATTTAAGTTTATACTTTTAGATAATAAAGTCAGATGTACATATTAACTAAATTGCCTCAAATCAAAAAATCAAGACAAAAAAGTAATGTCTAAGTTATAATCTATCTTTTGTATATATATGCCATAAAGCCTCAAATATACCCCATTAGAGTAATTTTGAGTAATTTAAAAATGCTTCTGTAAATATACACAAGATTACCATGCTTTGGACAGCCCAAAAAATCTACCATTTTTGATAAGTTACCTCAAATGTAGATCTCGAAACCCACACCTGTCACTATGGCCGGCCATACGGGGCCTGGACCCCAACCCCAGTAAAGCTTGTGCCCACCATTGGAAGCCTGTTTTTAATGTAGTATAACATTTGTGCCCCCATGCACTTAATATATTGCCCACTGAGACTGATGTCCGGTGACGGGTCTGTCTGAATCCCAACCCTTATGGAGTTGGCCGATTTTATATTACAACCCCCCACTCCCACAGTGCTGTACAAATGTGCCACGCAAATTCGCAATACTAAAAATTCAATTTACTCACAGATTTACTTTGCGGGAAATGTATATTTTCTGCTTAATAGAAAGATTATACTCATACAAAAAGCCTACAGTTATTTTGAATTCTGAATGTTTTTGTTAAACCACAGTGGTCATCGTTAACCCGACCTGCGATATGCAACAAGTTATTCTGAAGTTCGAAAAAGAAGACACACCATAAGTGTGGCCAACATGGCGAATGCAGTGGTGAAGTCATCCCAGGAAATTGGCAGCTTGTCACCAAGGCTCAGGAACTCCAGCAGAAGGATGAGGATTGTGACAGCGAAGCAGAAGCACCAGGTGAAAAGGCACCAGGTCCAGAAGGAGTCTGTCGAGCTGCCGTATGAAGCCACCAGGCTTAAGGAGATGCAGGTAAAGATCACTTCGAAGATCCGCACGATTCCCACTGGCGCCGAAAGCGCCCTGGTGTCTATGGTCACCATGACGTCCCTGTTGCTTCCTGAAAGTTTTCGGATTATAGACGAGCCAAAAGTGTTTGAGTGTTTGACAGCAACACTTAAGCTGTCCTCAGTGGCCACTTCTCATCCTCTTTCTGCCGCGCCAACATGATCTGCCTTCAACGTGAAAGCGCCACTCCCTTCCCGCTTTCTGCACCCATTTCACATCCTCCAATGGCCGGCAAGCTGTGCACGTTGCAGTATAATTTTCACAATGTTTGCATTAGAGGTGATTGCTTCTGTTTGCTGATCTTTACACTTCCCAATTGCGCCCACTCAGTATGACACAGCTCAAAAGAATGCTTCTCTAATTAATCTGTCATGGCGTGGTAGTACATTAGTAACTTACATGTGAACATCTCACAGGAGCAATTGAACATGAACCTTCGTAACAGAACAAGGAAGGATGTGTGAGTATACGACCTGGAGATAAATTATACATTCACTTTGGACATACAACTGAACTTAGTTAGACTCTTGCACAGATATAGTCATTAGTATCTTTCATAAATGATGTCAATCCCATGTTATGAATTAGAGAATTTTCTCTTCCACCTTTTTTTCAGCTTACTTGGCGCTCTTTTTATGACTACAACCAAAACTAGACAAATCCCGCGGCAATTGTAAGAGTTGTGATTGATTTGGAAGATGATTCCGCTATGTATATATAGCCCCGGTTGTTAGCATTAGAAGTTAGCATAAAGTTTTTAGCTCAGAGAGATGTTTCTGTCATTTTTTACTTGGTTCTGTGGGGGGACTCCGCCCCCCACACCCCCCCCGGTACTGGCAAGTTCATTTGAGATGGGCCCACAACCGTTAGCAACAAGGATATGCCTTGTGGAGGTCTAAAAACACATTTATGGTAAAACCATAGTAATAACACTGTTATTACACATTAAAAACTTTTAAAATATACATTTTTAAATGGAATGGGCCGTTCGATTTGAATTGGCCCATCCGGAATGCATTGAGCCCATTCAATTTGCTGAGTTGTTAGCATGTTAGCATTAGAATAATTTTTCAGCATGAAGAAGTTAGCATTTAGCCGTTAGCATCACTTTTTAGCATGTATCCGTTAGCATAACTCATCAACATGAGGCCATTAGCATAATTTGTAAATATGAAGTCGTTACAATATTGCCATTACCAAAAGTTTTTAGCATGAAGAAGTTAGCATTTAGCCGATAGCATCACTCTTTAGCAGTTACCCATTAACATAACTCATCAACATGAGACCATTGGCATAATTTGTAAATATGAAGTCGTTAAAATATTGCCTTTACCAAAATTTTTTAGCATGAAGAAGTTAACATTTAGCCGTTAGCATCACTTTTTAGAACGTACCTGTTAGCATAACTCATTAACATGACACCATTAGCATAATTTGTAAATATGAAGTCGTTAAAATATAGCCGTTACCAAAATGTTTTACTATGAAGAAGTTAGCATTGCCGACAGTGTTACAGCTAGCTTGCGCAAATACTTGGGCTGGCTGTGACAGCCCAACTAATAACCAACAGTGTTTACAGCTAGCTTGCGCTAATTTTTGGGCTGGCTAATGGTAATGTGGGTCGGGCCCCCTCAAGCCACCCTGGACAGTCCCTGCTTACTATGACTACACTCTGGAAAAGCCCTCGTTTCCATGACTACCCATAGAAATGAATGGGCCCATGTATTTTGGATGGGAGAATCTCAAAACCCATTATTCCGGATAGGGACTTTTTTTGGTCGCCTTGTGTCGCTGTCAAAAGACAAGCCACAAGAGTCCCGGTCGGGCCGGAATTTTTGGTATATGAATCGATGGGGTACTCGAAAAGCTCTGGGAGGAGTTCCCCGTTAAAATTCGGCGGAAGAAGATAGATATAATAATAATAATAATATCTCGGGGGATTATAATAGTTGTGCTTGCTTCACAGCACTTGGCAATGTAGTCGTGCCTTGCTGAAGCAATCACAACTAATGACCCGACATTGCTAAGCCAATGGAAGATTGTATGGGCTTCTTGGTGTGGTTGGTGGTTGGGAGCTAGGTGTTAGAGACCCTGCGAAAGCAGACCACACGAAAGCCGATGTTTGTCAAATTTGTTGGTATTTATTGGGGGTGCCTTATCACACTGAAGGATTTTATACATTGGACGATAAAGGATTTTATACGATTGAACACAAATTACATTTAATGCAAAAGATATTCACTGACTGGGCTGTGGTGCGAGGTCAGGGAACCCTGGTGGAAAATGTTGTTTACAGGAACGGCGGGAATGGGACGTACGGCTGATAAGATAATCAGCACATAAAGACGCTGGTGACGCAGAAAGGCCCTGTAACGTAGAAACACTCGGTGTTGTTTTGAGTACCCCAGACATCGGGACTCTTCTACGAGATGGTGAAGCCGAGGGGGCTTCCTTGGCATGCCCATGGGAGGAGTTGGCACGCCATTATGCGGGGAGAAGATGGCCAATAGGAGAAAGCTTAAGGATCTGAGACAAAGGCTTCCCAGAGACTTCAACGTCGCTAATTCGGCCGTTTTCGATGGAGTACACTTAGTTAAATTTTTAGGGAAAATAAATCTGCCCCGGTGTGAAAATGTCGGCTTCCTGTTCATCTTTTCCCTCAAGAAACGAGCGCGCATAAATTGTTGGGTGAATGTAGGTTGTGTTTGGTTAATGGAGTCAGATAACTAATTTGAACAATTTGGTAAACGGTATATTTTGATATTCGATTCCAACAATTCGAAAATTATCTGAGGGCACTTATAGAGGCCTTAAGTGTATGCATATACCCCATCTCCCACTCACACACACACAACAAACATTTATTTTTTTAATGAGGAGCCACACCGTTTTCTGCTTCTGGTGGTTTCCAAAAAGCATCTTGATATGTTACTTTGTCTCTTCCTATCTATAAGCACCCATATGGAATCCTAGCACAATAAAAGTACACTACAAAATTAGAGCACCAAGCATGGACTGACACTTTTCCTACTCCGCTAGCCTTAGTGGCGCAGCTGCAACAGTTGGATAGATAATCCAATAACCCAAATGCAGCTGGTGCAATGTTTTGATCCAATTAGAGTGATTATCGGTTCAGTTTTCCCGGTGCTCTGCAGCAGAGTCAACAGGGCAGAAAAGAGTGCATAGAGACAAATGAGTGCAGAAAAGCTCGCAATATTTATGCTGCTCATGGTCTTTTGATCCCGGTTTATCTCTTAAAGCAATGTATGTTCACACCCACACACTTGTCCACTGACAACATTCAATTTGTTTTGTGGTGGTCGAATGCACAACAAGTCACAAACAGACACAACAGTTTAGAATGCATTCAATTCATGAACGAAAGTGACCTGCTGTAACTCTGATACCGAGTTATTTTGATCTATTAAACAATGACTGTAAATTTATATACATATTGTAATTGGAAATTAATTCATTAGTACTGTATTATTGGTTTGCCTATGTATGTTTTTTTTTGTATTGCAGTATTGTTACTGTTATGTACTACAGTATTTGCAATTATCTATCTAGCTAAAAAAACTGCTGAAAATGTATCTATTTTCTATGTATCATACTGACCTCTAGTGGTTGTGTAGTCTGAATGAGTTTTTCTTACATGTACTGCAGGTGGCGGTAGCTAGCGCTCAGAATCTAGCCTAGTGAAATTTGCAAATTGTTTGGACTAAAGGATTGGGACCAAAAAAGACGAGGCCAAATTATCATGTAATTATTATTATTATTATTGTTATTATTATCATTATTATTATTATTATTAGTAGTAGTAGCACTAGTAGTAGTAGTAGTAGTAGTAGTATTACTGTCATTAACAATAATAACAATAATAATGATGATAATAATAATAATCATTATCATCATCATCATCGTCATCATCGTCATCATCATCTTTTCTATTTAAAAAAAGTTCAGTTGAAAGATATGTTTACAAATGTTCAACTTGTTTCCTTTTTTTTAAAAAAAAAAAGAATTAAATTCACGAGTTCATTTTTTTAGCCGCTTATTGAAAGGGATGCAAGGGTGCTGTAGCCCCTCCAATCTGACTTCTGGCAGGGGACGCCCTGGACTAGGGGTGTTAAACTCATTTTAACTCGGGGCTCACACAATAAAACAAAAAAGAGAGAAAGGGAGAAAAAAGAAAGAGAGAGAGAGAGAAAGAGAGAGAGAAGGAGAGAGAGAGAGAGAGGGGGGGGTGAAAAACAAAAGAGATAAAAAGAGAAATAGTGAGCGATGGGGAAAGAAAGAAAAACAGAGAAATCCAAACATGAATTGAAACAGAGAAAGAGAGGAGAAAACGAGAAGGAGAGAAAGAGAAAAGGGGAGAAAAAATAAGAGTAAAGCAAGAGAGAGAGAGAGAGAGAGAGAGAGAGAGAGAGAAGAGAGGAAAGGAAAAAAGGAAGAGAGAGCAAAAGAAAGTAGAAAGACACACAGAGAGAAAGACAAAGACGAACAACGAAAAAAAAGAGAGGCAAAGAGAGTGAAAGAGAGAGAAAAAGGGAGGAAGAGAGAAAGTGAGAGAGATGGGGGAGAGAGACAGAGAGAGGGATAAAAGAAATCCAAGTAAAGCGTTTGTGAGGGGCACCTGGCTTTGGCAACATCAAGTGGACATATTTTAACCTGCAGCTCGTGTTTCTCTTGCCCTTCCCTCAGCGTTGTCTCGCAGGCCCGGTTAAAGCCCTTAGCAGGCCTGATCCAGCCCGCAGGCTGCCTGTTTGACACCCCTGCACGTTGCCAGCCAATCACAGGGCAGACAGAGACAGACAACTTACAGAAACTCTCCTGGGGTTTTTTCTACCTGCCAATCGACAAACCCTGCATGATTTTGGTACTTAAAAAAACTGGAGAGCCTGCTTCAGCACAGCTACGACATGCAAACTCCACACAGAGAGTTTGTAGCTGGAATTGAACCTGGGACGTCTGAACTGTGAGGCAGATGTCTGCTAACTTAGGGGTCTCCAACCATTTTCAAGCTGAGAGCTAATATTTGTTTCTAATTAACGCAAAGGCACACGGTTTGATATGTACTTCTAAGATAACAACGTATCATATTCTTAGTATAATGTTACTCTGGTTTTACCAGGTTAATTTTTGGATGTAGGGTTAAATAGAATCAGTCAACCACTAAAAAAGCATTTATTCTCACTTTTATCATCACCCACAAAAAAAACCCTGATCAGGTACGAGTCCTTGGTGGGGGGTGGGGGTTCAGGCCCCCTATGGCTTGCCCATAGTGACGGGTGTGCTACTGATGTCACGGTAAATCGTTCTCATGGGATCCACTCCATTGACCTCTCCTTGGTCTCCAACTAATTGTCATGAGGGCTTCTGTCACATGTTGTGAAATGCATGTGTCACAGGACTGTCAGGAAAAGTAAGACAGAAATGTCAAAATGGTTACATTTCTCTAAAGTTGCTCGTATGTCTCAATAACTTTCAGAATTGGTCATATTTTCCATTCATTTGGTGTGCTTTGCTTAAAATGTGTCACGTGCATAACTGAAGTGCAATGTGAGGAAAATAAGAAGTACAATAGTACCATTTCCTGCCGTATTGAAAAAAAAGTGTCTAATTAGGTGGAGTATTTTGAAGTGACATTTTTCGAAAAATAGTATTTTATTTCACCTCCAACTTTTTGGAAGACGCCAACTGATTGAAATGCGCAAAAACGCACTGAGCCTTGTGAAAGGGGAGGTTGGGTGGAAGCGATGGGCGGGGCACCTGACCAAGTTGAGAGCCGGGATATTAAATTGAAACACATAAGAGAATACATCCTCTTTTGGTCTTTATCTAAATGATCAAGTGCTGCTTTTGTCATCACTTTTGAGCGTGATTTTGTGCGTTCCTGTCCTCACCCGCTCACAGTCAAGAAGATACAGTGAGAAGGCTTCTCTCTCTTTGCTAGTGTAAAAGCCACAGGTAAGAAATAAACATATATATTTTTATGATCAAAATATGGCATACTGTTATTATTATGTTATGTTATCTTAAAGCATTTGAATGAAATCAGAATTTCCGCGCAGCTTATTTTGTGTTTTTCTCCTCCTTGTGCAAAGAAAAAAAATATTTAATCGGATCTTCATTTTAATATGCTGCTTATTCCTGATTGTTTATGAATTCATGTCGTTCTAAAATTTTTGAAGCCTCGGTGTTGTGTCGTACAAACCAGGGTGAGGCACTCGAGCAAGTAAGTCTGTGGTGAGCAAGAGTGCTTGAGTGGCTTCTGCCCTCTCTTAAATGATTTAGTATGGATTCTTAGTCAGACTCGGCATGGATGGCAGGGAATACGCAATGAGCGATACGGGATCTGGACTGGTGCCAGGCAATATGATCGCAGCTTTTAGACATAAAACATGCCTCGCCCTCCAATGAAATTATCGATAAACAAAGGTAGAGTGCTCTGACTTTATGATTCCTGGACCACGGACTCGGGGGCATCGCATTTATTTCTGATATTCAAACGATCTACTACGAATCATCAAAGTGGACACTATAAAAAGACGGCCCTGGTCAAAGGTTTAAAAGAGGGACAATATGTTTTGCAGAACTTAAAAACATTAATTATTTTCTTGTGATTTGAAATCCTCTACTATTTCACTATTTCCTAATTTGATGGGGTTCATAAGGTGGGGGAGTTCCTAGGTTATACATACACTGGACTGTGTTCGCTGTAAGATCAAACATCCAGTTCGATCCACCCCCCCACCCCCCTCCGGAGGAAGCAGAGCCTATTTACAACTAAAACATGTTCTTTGTTCCTTTATCTCTTTGTTTCATTATCCTCACTGTAAAATGTGGAACTGGAGTCGTCCAATTTCGTTGTTATAATATATCCCATGTTGTAACAATGACAATAAAGGCATATTCTATTCTATTCTAGTGAGCTTATAGTTGATTTCAAAGTAATCTAGGTTGTCATGTTCTGTACTTTCTGTTATGATCTGTGTTTTGGTGCTTATATTGGGATTTTGTTTTTCTTCAAAGATATAACGCCACAAATAATTCTTGACAGTATATAAAGGCACTCACATCTTCCACAGTTCAATTTGATTGTTCATTTCTCTTCTGGCCTAAAAATATCTGCATTATTTGATGTTAATTATAGTTTTGTCCATCAATACTTAATTAAATAATTCCAAATTTTTGGTCATCGTCCTGTCATTGCTTTCCCCTGTTTGTAACAAGGGGCCTTCACAAAAAATCTGAATGCCTTGGCTCATAAAATCAGTCTTTGAGAAAGCTGTTGGTTTAGCCAATCAGATTCCAAGCTCGCGTCTCAAAGCTAGCTAAATGTCACTGGTTTCACAAACTATGACTGGCTTGGAGCAGTAATCCAAGATATCTAACGCGCCAACAGCCGTTAAACAAGGGAATATATTGTTCTGTTGATTTAATCGCAAAAGGTCTGACAACTCCGAAGCGAGCAAGCCTCTCGCAAGCAGGAAACGGTTTTGTTCGCCATTTTCAGCCCAAAGGTAAGATCTTAGGCCTGAACCCAACCTTGTCGTGACCAATGTTCCCTGTAATTTTCCACGGGTCTGAGCGTTCACACAAAGTTGGTGAGCAACGCTCGAAACAACGGTGAGCAACAGCAATCCCAAGTGTGGCAACTAAGTCAATATCAAACATGTTCAAAACTTGACATCAAGTTACATTTCCGGCAATGCAAAACAATTTTTCACTTTTGAATGAATTGACTAATGTATTATTGCAAAGGTTGCATGGCCTACAAACATCATTTGTTTTTACAATTCTTTCACAAGATTTCCATTTCTTTTATTCTTTTGTCGCATAATACTAACATTTTTGGGGGCTTATTTAGTTGGTTGCACGATACAAAACAGTATTTAATCACATTTTTAGTGGTAGTAGAATGTTGGCAACAAGATTGACTTGGTAAAATTGGAAATTATTTGAATACAACACAAACTTTTTCTTCTTTTTCCCTGTTTTTTTTCCATTTTGTTTTAATTCCTTTAAAAAAATCTCATTGTGTTTATTATTTCCTAGCTGTTACTTTTTTCATTTTGTTCTCTATTTCCTTTTTTCCTTTTTTTCTTTCTTTTTTTTCTGGCTTTTTTTTCTGAATTTTTCCTTCTTTTTTTCTCTTTCTTTTGTTTCTTTTTTTTCTCAGCTTTTCACAAATTTTTCATTTTGGTATTTTTTTTGTTCTATTCCCTCTTCCTTTAAGTCATTTCGTGCATGATTTTACATAATATTTGGTTATATAGGGATGACAGAAGCAAAAACAACCTTCCTTTTAGTGAGCTGAGCCGAAGAAGCCGGTTCTCAAAAAATTCTACTGACTTTACCCAACTTCGTTCCACTTCGACCTTGACTTCCAAATACCGCAGTTAGAACACAACGTCAGGGGAACCCTTGTATTTTAACCTTCATGCACTGTAACTTTGACTTAATTCGCTTCTTAATGAGCAATTTCGAGCCCTCATTTTTGTGGCTAGATTTTTTGGTGCATGGAAAAGCTCTAGGTAGTGCACAATTGCGCACACATGCAGCTTAGGAGGAACATTGCGCTGGATAGATTTTCTTGTGCGCTGAGAATGTGCGGGCAGTGCGCGATTGCACACGTGCGGAGTTTAGAGGGAACATTGGTCGTGACCCAAATTTTGAGTCAGCAAGTTCAAGTCGGGCTGAGCGTCTCGCTGACTTTTTAAAAAATTATCCACCCATCATTTTTTATTGTTAATAAAGTCTTGTTTAAAGGAGGTTTTATTATGTGATTTTTTGTGTCGCGCGTAATCCCTTTTTTGTTTTTTGGGTGTGATGGCAATTTTGTGATGTAATATTTAAAAAAAACAAAAAAAAAAACCACGTTATCTCAAAATTGTTATCTCTCTGTACTGTTTCCCAACGGTTATTATGCCCTTCCTTATTGCTTACCCTTCCTTAAAGCTTACCGTCATCATTCCTTTCATGTGGTAAATTCAGTATTTTATGGTCTCACCCCTAAGGCATTTCCGTTATTGTTTGAATATATTTCCTGCTTTGTGGTCCTTTAATGTGTTGTTCAGCTAGAGTTAGTTCATTTGTTTGCATTTCATTTAATAGCATTCTCGTTGTTCTTTTCACACACGAGTATGTTCCCTGAAATGTACTTTCTTCATGACTCGTTCCATGCGAGTTAGTTTTGCTCTCTGTGTTTTTGGATTTAGATTTAGTTAGCATTTAACATTGTATAGAATGGATGAGTTACCAAGCCTGTGCTGGAGGGAGAATTTTCAATGTATTTGTAATATGAGGATTCTAGTGAACGTTGTCATTTTTCTGTGCACTATTCGATACAGATTCATTTTATGTAAATCATTTTAAAATCTTATTATGGGGTCTGTCTTTTCATGTTACATTGTTAAAAGGGCTAAAAATATGTTTACAAGGAAGAGATGAAGAAATACTCGGGTCAAAAACACTATGAGTCATGTTTTGTAAAAATTAACTGGTTTGACGTACAGTACGGACACTCCTTGAACACACAATAGTACGGACATGGAAAAAGCCAAGGAAAGCTGCAAGACCACAAAGAAGATTCAGGTGTGCGGCAGAATGGAAACATGAATTTTATTTTGAAAACCAGGATTGAAAACACCCAGTGTAATTTTGTCGCATGAACCACAGCAAAGAACTCTAAATATTGACTATACGTGTATTTGCTGAACCACACCTTCCTAGTCCAATAATAACATTTGAAACCCATTCAAGTGTTAAATGAGCTCTAAGTTTTCTTTTCCGCAACAAATCTAAACGTTCTGTCTGTCGGGTTTCTTTTCATCTGCACTTTGTCGGAACAATATTTTGATTTTCTATCCAAGCTTCCTAGAGATGGAAAAAGGATACCCTGGACAAGAAGCGGCTCCGCCTTACCCTGGACCACCCATGACTTATGGTCCTATGGGTGCTGCACCTCCACCTGGGATGCACCCGCCACTTAATGTTGGACCTCCACCTGTTGGATACCAAGGAGGTATGTTTATGCGGCATGTCGAAAATGAAATTTGATGATGCGGGTTGTAAGGTTCAATTGAGAATTGTTCTCATTGAAAAATCAATGCACATATCTGAATTAATAAAGAACTTTTGCATCAGAGCATTTGGCACCTGCGTAGGAATGCAGCTAATAATAATTTAAATAATCGATGAATTGGTCAATTATTTTTTCAGGATTAATCAATTAATCAGATTTTTAAAAACTTGTTTTCCATTTCCACCTCTTTAATATTAAACTTTTGTGCTGATAGAAAAGTAGTCCACAAAACGACAAAATATTATATAATATTAAATAAGCAAAAACCCAAGTGTTTGTGAAATAGCTTAACAACCAACAAATATACATACAAATGTATGCTATACATTTGCAAATATGTACGATATTTTTGTATGAAGTTTAAAACAAAGAGGAAACATCGGAGGATAAATTTACTATTTTGTCGGACCTTGTGTATTATTAATGTTTTTTTTCTTAATCCTTTTGCATGTTTACGTTTATTATTTGTTTCACTTGCACTGAAAGGAGAACCACTCCAATTTCATTGTGCTTGTATAATGAGAATAAAGTTCATTTATTCACTCATGCATCAATATACGATCTCTTTGTTCCATTATTATCATTATTATAACTTGGGCCAGTTTTCTAAGCACAATATTATTATTTTTTCTTTTGCTTTATATCCCGATAGTTTTCTTGCAAGTCATTATTACATGTTTTACCCTGGAGTGCCATGTCTAATGTTGTTGCATACAAAGTTTCATAACATTGACATCAATCACAATAAAGACTATTCTAATCTATTCTATTCTAGCCTATTCTAGCCTATCTTAATATACTATAAAACAATAATTTTACATAAAGCAACTGTGTCACATAGAATAATTGACAGTAATTGACAAAATCAAGATATTGTATTATTGCAGGGCAGCACGGCAGCGCAGTGGTGTTTGGTGTGGAGTTTGCATGTTCTCCCCCGTGCTTGCGCGGGTTTCCTCCAGGCACTCCGGTTTATTCCCTTGTTCCAAAAACATGCATGTCAGGTTAATTGGCCGGTCCAAATTGTCCCTAGGTGTGAATGAGCGAGTGAGTTGTCTGTCTCTGTGTGCCCTGCGACTGGGTGGCAACCAGTTCAGGATGTCCCCTGCCCCCTGCCAGAAGATAGCTGGGATGGGCTCCAGCACTCACGTGACCCTACTGAGGATGAGCGGTGCAGATAATGGAAGGATGGATGTCTTATTGCAGTTGATATATGGAATGTACTGCAAATTAATTGATTCTGTGGTGTTTTGCCTTTGTTTTTTTCTGCCACTCCCTGCATTCATTGTGATGCCAGGTGGATCCACTACAGGTGAGCTGATCCAAAATAGTAATGGTGCGATTTTTTGCAAACTGATCTCATCAGTACACATACGGGTATTCAAATATTATTTCAGGCTGTACAAAAATATATGTATAATGAAAAACAACAACAACAAAACATCAGCTACATTCATAAATTGCTTGTCTTTGTGTCCTCATTTTTAATCCTAATCCCGCCCAATCACATGTTTTGTGGTCAATTAGGAAACTGAGGAAACAAAGTTCATATCACAGCTTCTGTAGACGTCATATACTATGTCATATACAATTATTGGACTAAACAAGCTAAATGGCTTCTAATGACTTGTTATGTCAATGGAGATAGACCAGAAGTGGGCACTCTGGCCCTCAAGGGCTGAATGTCCTGCATGATTTTGGAGATTTATCTTACTCAACTCAGATAATACAAATGATCAGATTGTTAGCAAGCTGGCCGGGGCTTGGTAAAAAGCAGATACTCCTCGAAAATCATGCAGGATATGCAGTCCACGAGGACCAGAATACCCACCTTTCTGATTGGTACTGATGTCACGTGATTGCTGCTTTACTTAACAGCGTCCTCTGCTGATCAAGTTATGCAATTGCAGTAATGTGTGACCGTTCTTGTACCTCCCCATAATGCATCATATTAGAATATAAACAACGAATGCTACATTTTGTAAAAAAGAAAAAAAATCAACTAATTATAAAGGTGATTGAAATAAGAAGTTCATGATTAAGGCAAAGTTCTATTTGATATGTTTGGAAGTAGAAAATACAATTCTAAAATGACAACTTTATTCTTCTAGTCAAGTTTTTTTTTTAATTTGTATAGCCCATAATCACAACAAGTCTTTAAGGGCTGTTCAGTCTACAAACTTCTATTACGCCATATAATCAACATGAAATATAGGTAATAACAGAATGTCTGGTTGACAGTTTCCTGAGGTCAACTTAATGTAACATTTTTTATTTCAGAAAAGACACCTTTAAGTCTATTTCGAGACTACACAAGTGCAGGGTGTGCAAAAATAAATAGTTTACACGCTTTTTCAGTTTTGTTTCCGGTTCCATTTGAATAGACATAAAGCCACCAGCATACGTTTTCCAGATTTGGCTTTGTAGAGGGCATTGGCTTTTATATCACTTAAGTTTAGAAATAAAAGGGCTTTATTGTGGTCAAATTTTATTTTCATGCTAAAATGATATATATTTTTTGAATATCGGGTCAGGTCAGTTTGTCTTGCTCAGCATTGATTGCTACCTCAATAATAATGAATATATTCTATTTACTTAAACCACAGTGACTCACCTGGTGGTAACACCTTCCCTGCAAGACAGCCCCGGACAAGCCGTATGCCCTCACTGTCAGCAGACTGTGGTGACCCATGTAGAGCGCACAGCAGGCTTGATGACCTGGGCCATCTGCGGTGGCCTCACAATCTTTGGGTAATTAGAAAAAAAAAACAAAATACAAATACAAACTATTTAGTGCAATTTTGATTACTTTGTAATTGTACATTCCACACTGAAATTATTTTTTTCCTTTTCATGTTAGGTGTTTTCTCTGCTGCTGTATACCATTTTGTGTGGACTCCTGCAAAGATGCGGAGCATCACTGTCCGAACTGCAACAAACTTATTTATGTTTATAAGCGATTATAAGACGCTCCAAAATGAGGATTTGATGGTGATCGCAAGATTTCAATTAATGAATGTATCTGACAAGGTAAAAATCGCAAATGCTTAGGTCTGTGAATTTGTCTTATGTGGCTGTGGCATGGCAAATGATGTGATTAAATCATTAAACAGTCAATGGAAAATGTACTTAGTATTCAGTTCCAAAATGGTTTATTCTCTTTCAAGACACTTTTACAGTGCTGTGGTTTTAAAGATATACACCCACTTAATTATACACTGTATCTGTTTCCTCTTTTGTTAAACTGTAAACAGACCGCAATGAAAAGTGACGGTTAAGGTACTGCATCCGAGTAAAAACGGAAACGGAACTGTGAACCCAGAAATATGACTGGCTGGAAAAAACATACACTGCCGTTCAAAAGTTTGGTCTCACCTAGACCATTTTGTGTTTTCCATGAAAAGTCACACTTTTTTTATCAAATGAACTGTCCAATGTCTGTGTTCTTTTGCCTGTATTCTCTTCATTTGTTGGCCAGGCTCGTATATTCGTTTTCTTCGCCTCTTTGCCCTGAATGTCAGCACCTTGGAGTTGCCTCTTCACTGTAGATGTTGACACTGGTATTTTGCTGGTACTATTTAACCAAACTGATGGTTGAGGACCTGAAACTTGAGATTGTCATACACTTGTCCTCCTGCTTGGTTGTGCATCCCACTTCTCTTTCTACTCTGGTTAAAGCTTGTTTTTGCTGCTCTCTGAATGGAGTAGAACACACCGTTGTTAGAGGTCCTCAGTTTTATGGCAAATTCTTGCATTGAATAGCTTTAATTTCTTAGAGTAAGAATAGACTGCCGAATTTCACTTACATCTTTGCTTTTTTGGCCGTTCTGAAAATTTAATTTCATTTCATTTCATTAGCCGTACCCCTTATCCTCATTAGGGTCGCGGAGGGGCTGGAGCCCATCCCAGCCATCTTCGGGGAGTGGGCAGGGGACACCCTGAACTGGTTGCCAGCCAATCGCAGGGCACACGGGGACAGACAACTCATTCGCTCATTCACACCTAGGGACAATTTGGACCGGCCAATTCACCTGAAATGCATGTTTTTGGAACGTGGGAGGAAACCGGAGTGCCCGGAGGAAACCGACGCAAGCACGGGGAGAACATACAAACTCCGCACAGAAAGTCTGGAGCTGGATTTGAACCCACAACAGGTTCCCATGCCGCACAAGCGCTAACCACTGCGCCGCCGTGCTGCCCACTGAAAATTTAATCACACCCACAATTGTAATGCTCCAGTCACTTGACTAGCTCAGTTTTACAACTGAAGTTAGACTGTTTTAAGCTGTGCTAACACAAAGCTTTTCTAATAATCTACTTCCCCTCTAACATAATTAGCAAACACAATATACTGTAAAAATTAAAAAATGGAGTGCTGGTTGATGGAAGTGGGCATCTATACACTTATGTACATCACACACAGATTTCAGATTCCTTAACCATTAGGGTCGTCGGGGCATCACCTCTTGTGGTGTGTCTTGGGCAAATACAGGCAGGCGGTGCCCATCCCTTTTTTGAGTAGGGTTTCCTGCCCCACATAAAATAGATAGTACTGGTTTCAATTATTACCAGCATTAGGAGAAGCTTTCTGATCTGACTCGGATACAGCATATTCATCTACTGGACAGTGTTGTTATTCGGTGTTGCATTAAAAAGCAGACAATTGCTGCTAAAATAATCATTTACCATGCATGGGGTGCATTTCTGACAGTTCTGATTTCTAAATTGTTATCTTCATTGGAAAACAAAACAGTGTATTTCCATAAAAATCAAGAACATTTCTAAAAGACTTAGAACTTTAAAACGTTAGCGTGTATTTTACAAAAATATTCGTGACGTCATGGTGTGAATCGCGTCAACAACTCAGCTGTTGTCATGGTGCATTCAAAAGCATCTGGAAATTGACAAACGGCGATAACTTCAACCGTATTCTACGTACGATTCTACGTACGTTTCCGTCGTATTTTATTTCATGTTCTTTTTTTCTACAGTAAAACAATTATAGAAACCACTTTTCTTGTCAAGAGAATGATCTCCCCTATGGTCGATCTCAATTTGCTACATAAATTAAATCGTGATGAACCATATTTTTATTAAATAGATAGTTGAGTTGAGCGTGGATTTCTATGCGTATTGCGTGTTTATCTCGAAGGAGGCGTACGGATTATTTTTGTTCATTCGGATTGTGAGAGAGCGCAGCAGCCCTATAGAACATGAAGGCACCATGGAACAAGAGGGAAAAAAGAGAAAGATATCCACGTCGTCTCCCGCATCGTAACGGTCCGGGTCCAGTAATGTTTTCGACTCCACCACTTCATTCGAGAAGAGCTTAAATGTGCTCATATTGGCTGGGAAACGGGAATTTAGGACATAAACACATGCTCCTGTGCGGATAATAAAGAGAGTAGCACAAAAGCATCATGGAGCTGGAAGACGGAGTTGTGTACCAGGACGACCCGGGGACCTCAGCGATGATGTCTGAGCGGGTATCGGGCCTGGCAAACTCCATCTACCGCGAATTCGAGAGACTGATCGGGAAATACGACGAGGACGTGGTCAAGGAACTGATGCCGCTGGTGGTGGCCGTCCTGGAAAACCTGGACTCGGTGTTCGCAGAGAACCAGGAGCACGAAGTGGAGTTGGAGCTGCTCAAGGAAGACAACGAGCAACTCATCACACAATATGAACGCGAGAAAGCGCTCAGGAAACATGCCGAGGAGGTAGGAGGACGCTACTTTGTTTGGTTCGGGATGGCCGCAACAACGACAGCTAGCTCTTGTTAGCCTAGCTGGAAATTCAAATGCGCTTGACCAGGCGGCATCCAACATCCGTCCACATGTAAACACAATGCTGTCATGCTAACGTTATAACGCTAAACGTGGGCGCGCCACGCGCCCAACTGAAAGACACCATGCGATCCAAATGCACTTGTTTAGCGGTCTGGTCTCACGTCAAGTCAGTCAATGCATCTTGTCACAGTCCTATCAGGCTATGAGACCAGAACCCGGACTGCTGTGACTCAGCACTTTAGGGCCATCGCCCATGAGCTGGACCCAAAAGTTAGCATACCTGTCAGCCTGTACGGTTTTATAAAATAATAATAATAAAGTACTTTTATTATGCATTTAAGACATGTACAACGTACGAGAAAATCTGTAATGTAAAACGCAAATTTCTCACTAATGGGTACCATCCGGTATACACCGACTATCACGAAACGGCAAACCAATCCTGTCAAGAGTTCGCTGCGGTAGCCTCTATCTCGGTATCGTTTTTATCGTTGCAAACGAAGCGAGCGGTTTGATGTAGTGAAAGGAAGTCCGTCTCTTTTTAGAGAACCGGCTTTTTCGGCTCAACTCACGAAAGAGAGCCGTCTCTCAAACGGCTCACTTGCTTTGATGCATTATATTACGAATTATTATGTTGTATAAAGAAGTTAAGAAAAAAAGGAAGTATTAAAGGAGAAAATGAAAAAAAGACAGGTTTGTGGTTATCCCTTTAATCAGTATATTACCAACAATAGTTTAATGCAGAAATTGAATTCATAATTTGAATAAGAAAATGCATTATTCTACTTAATTATATTTGCATGTATTTTTCCTTCTACAGTGAACATCCAAGCTACTTAATTTCTGAACTTTTTTTTTATAATAAACTTCATTCATGTAGAGCAACTCAGGATGATATAATGAAATACATGTACAATATATATACATATATATATATATATATATATATATGCATTCTTTTGGCTTTATTATTGTACTGTTCTCAGCTCAGGGATGCTGCTGGAAATGTGAATTTCCCTTCGGGGATGAATAAAGTATCTATCTATCTATCTATCTATCTATCTCTCTATCTCTCTATCTCTCTATCTATCTATCTATCTATATAACATGATAAACTACATAAATAAACATGTTTGAAAAGAGAAATATGGTGTAAGATTATTTTGTATTTTGTAAGGGAAAATACGAGAATTTGTTAGGGCATGGAGCCATGGAGGTTGACAGGTATGAGATAGAGAAAATATCCAACTTAGGGTTAATTTCGTTTGAATTTTGTAGGGGTCTTTCTGATTCAATTTTGCAAAAAAGGTGTCAGTCTTCAGGTACAACGATGAAGACCACCAATCGAAATATTCTGATTGCTCTGGTCCTTCCTTGAAAGGTTGCAATTATCTCTGTCATCCTCTAAATAATAATTGATAACATAACAACAAATCTTTTGGGGAAAATATTATCCATTTTATTTTCTGATATGCTACAGACCAGACCATTAAGTGAAAACAGATTATTAGTATCTTTGTGAGTTTGTTATAACTATGCTTTCAATTTGAAACGTTTTTTTAATCAAGGATTTGGATGAAAACCATATTCATACTTCATTGATTAGTGCTCAAAATAATTCCAACCGTCCATCCATTTCCTGCGCCGCTCATCCTCACTAGGGTCACTGGGGTGCTGGAGACCATCCTAGCCATCTTCGGGCAGTGGGAAGGGGACACCCTAAATTGTTTGCCAGCCAGTCACAGGGCAGACATAGACAGACAACTTACTCGCTCATTCACACCTATGGACAATTTGGACTGTCCAATTAACCTGCCATGCTTGCCTTTAGAACATGGGAGGAAAACGGAGTGCAGGCACGGGGAGAACATGCAACAGCTCAATAATCGTAAAGATCGCTGGTGTAAAATTGTGACACATACGAAACTATTGCGGGAACACTCAAACTCCACACAGGAATACAGGTTGCTGGATTTGAACCCAGTAACTCCAAACATTGGAGCTTACGTGCTAACTTCTCATTCACCATGCTGCCCAAACCTAGATTATTTCATCTCATCTCATAAGCTGCACCGCTTATCCTCAGTAGGGTCGCGGGGGTGCCGGAGCACATCCCAGTAATCATCGGGCAGTGGGCAGGGGACACCCTGAACTGGTTGCCAGCCAATCGCTGGGCACACAGGGACAGACAACTCGCTCGCTCAGACCTAGGGACAATTTGGACCGGCCAATCCACCTGAAATGCATGTCTTTGGAATGTGGGAGGAAACCAGAGTGCCCGGAGGAAACCCACGCAAGCACGAGAGAACATACAAACTCCGCACAGTAAGTCCGGTAGCTGGATTTGAACCCACACAGGAGGTTCCCAAGACCTTAGAACTGTGCCGCACACGCGCTAACCACTGTGCCGCCGTGCTGCCCACCTAAATTATTTATTTTCCAAATTGTGTCAAGGCACTTTACATACTGTGCAAGATCAGAACTGAGTCGAACATGTTGAAATCAACCGGAAGTAACCTTTAAATCTTCCTGTGACAGAGAAAACACCTGAGACAATACCAAGACTCAATCTGCCACAGACAGAAGATAAAGCAAAATGTGGAGCCACCAATGGGACAAATGTCATCTGCCATTGTGGTACCAACAGTTATACTGTAGAAATGTATTTGTACTATAAGTAGAACCAGTGTATTTATTATAACTGTGTAATAAAACGAATACAGTATAAAGTACAAGATATTATAAAGTTTGCTTTTCATGTGGTAGATTGAACTACAACACACTAATGTAGGACACTTATACAAGTCTATCCTAATAAAGAAGTATAATAATACTATAGTGGAACTTAGCAAGCGTGTGGATAAGAGAGTACTCAGTTGGTTTGGACACATGGAGAGGATGGATGAGGAGCAAATGTTGAAGAGGATCTACAGAGCTGAAGTAAATGGAAGGAGACCAAGAAGAAGGCCGTGATTGACGTGGATGGATAGTGTTATGAGTGCACTGCAGGAAAGAGGTCTAGATATAATGGAAGCTAGAGCTCTTGTTGGTGATAGGAAGGAGTGGAGAGGTGTTGTGAAAGGGTAGTGGGATTGTGGACGCGTTCTAAAGGATGAGCTGGGCACCCGTATGATGCGGCAGGGGTAAACCAGTGAAAACTGTCGGGCCCTGCTGTTGAACAGAAGAGTGTGTTGTGTCACCCTGACCCAAGTGACACGGTCGCTTTCTTGTGTCCCGTTTCATCTGGAGGGACGAAAGCATGACCAACTTAGGTGCCGAGGTGCCTAACTTGTTTGGGTATTTGGGCATTTGGGTTGGCCATGATCCAAAAACGTTTGTGTGTGTTTTTTTATTTTTCTATTTTTGCAAATTTTTTCCCCCTTTTATTTTCCTTGATTTTCTGTGTTTGTCTTGCTGTCGGTCACCCCTCTTGAGGGATATGACCAAGGTAGATAGATAATAATACTTGGGGTGTGAGTTTGAAGTATGCACATCCTGGCTCACCTGCCCCAATAAGTGTTGAGTCTCAGACTTTATGTAATTGCTATTACCTTGGTCCACTGCATTTGTGGGCAAGTTACTAAAAATGTACGACAGCTACAATTTTTTGCTGTTGCTTAATAGTCTATCACACAGTGCAATTGAAAATACATTTGTACGTGTGACAAAATAGAATTGTTAGGAAGGACAATGACAAAGAGGAGGCAGAAGTACCTCTACACTGAGCAAAAAACTTGTATAAAGAAGCAGGGACCTGGCTATCACATTCAGGTCATGTGATTTTTTTCAAGGGAAGTGGCAGAAATGAGCATCCCACTGGTCACAACTTGTGTTTCCCTTTTTTCCGCCCAATTGAGTGTTTAAATAATTTAGAGTGTGCGTGTGTACACATTCAAGTTAATGGCACTTTCATTGACTTACTTAAATTTCCCACTTTCTGTTCTGTAACCCACTTTGGATTATATTATCCTTTTAATGTGTATCTGTTGTCAAAGTTACTAAAGAACATCAGCATAAGCTTTGCTTTACAATTTTTTTGTGGAAGTGAAAGAAAAAATTAAGTTTCAGTCGTTGTTTTTTTGCTTTCTTAGTAGATATCTGCACTTTGGCCTAATGTGCCTGCATAGTTGTGCTTTTTTATACCAGCAGCCTTTCATGCTTAATCTGCTCGGGGGAAACAAAATAGTAAACGGATTAATTTAACAAACCAATACTTCAGTACATTGTAGCTGAAATAAAACTAATTTCAAAGCGATGCAATTGCTATAATTTCTTACATTAGCCATAAAATGACCTGATGGATTCCTTAGAGTCTAACTCTGTTTATGTCATTTTTCTGTGCGTAGAAGTTCATTGAGTTTGAGGACACACATGAACAGGAGAAGAAAGACCTGCAGAATCATGTGGACAGAACCGAGTCCCACTCACGACAACTTGAACTCAAGATCAAGAACCACGCTGACCAGAGTAAGCTCTCATGTGCAGTTGCTGTGGAAAAAAACCCTGCCTAATTTATGATGATGTTCACAAAGAAACAGATTCATTGTTACACACATTTTTACTTCAAATGCAAACACGCACACAAACACACATAGGCAAATTTCGGGGTGGGCGTGGGGGGGGGGCGTGGTGGGTTCTGTCTAATTGGATTATAGGATTTATGTTATTCCCATCCTAATGCAGCAATGCATCACCACTATTCTTGTTGATGGATTAAGGAATTTGGGTTGGGTACTTTCGAACCAATGGACTACAATTCACTGTTAAATTTTGCTCTATACGTCTGCTAGTAAACTGTGTTAAATCTTTCAATTAACATGAAGCAATAGTTAATCAACTTAACATATCTTGTCACCACTCCACCTCTTCAATTACTTATTGGTTGTCTTAAATTTAGTGAGTTATGGCAGCGGCACAAAATTTACTCTGCTTGCTCGATGTCTTCCTATTTAAATGCTACTGAAATACATTTGCACGATCGCTTTTGCAGCCTGTTTCCGGAAAGCTTTGGAAAAAGAGGACATGCTGTTATTGGATTAGGCCATTTTTGTCACTTTTTCAAGTGGATTACATAGGAAAATCCCTGCGTCATCTTGAATTTCCACAATAAGAAGGAAGGATACTGTAATACCCCAGTCTGTCATGCGATTTATGTCGCAATAAGCCTACATAGTATTTTACATTACACAAATAGAAATTCAGTGTTTTATACGGCCTGGATAAGTTCTTTCTGACCGCCAGAGGTGGTGCTTTAATCACTGGATGTTACCTTCGTGCATGTGCAGTTTTTGAAATGCATACCACAATTAGTCATTATTTCATCACACCTGTAGTCTATAAATTCCAGTCTTACCACAGGTTTGTTTCCTTTTATCTTTGTTTGGAGATGTTGGAGTTTTGCCTATCTGCTGCTTGTTAGCCTTGTGTTTGTTTAGTCAGAGCTTCGTGTTTTTTCCCTCCAAAGGCTGCCTATGGTTTGTTTGCCTGCCGGCGTTACGGCGTGCTTCCCTTGTTTGCCTTGGAGGTGCTATGACTGGAAGTGCTTTGGCTGCCCTACAAGATGCGGTTGGTGCTGGCTTGGTCCAGATGCCTGCGGTGGAACCGGCCATTGCTTCTTTGGTTTCTCCCCTTCTGAGTCCCTTTGTCCGGCTGCAGGTTTCCTTCGGCTTAGGGTGATGGATAACCTCACCAGTGCCTGTGCTGCTGGTGTGTGTTTTTTGGGGATTTGAGGCTTTGACCCATTTTCTTCTGGCCCTGTCTGCCTTCCTTGACGGGGGCCTCGGAAGAGTGGGTTCTCCGCAGGATGTGACCAGGTTAGTTGGCCCTGCTGGTAAGTTGCCCCTGTTGGGTGGTTTTTTTCCGCCAGGAAGGTCGCCCCTGCCGAGTAGGTCAATCCCTTCCAGGTGGATCTTGGGGAATGTGACCATGATTCTTTGAGTCCTGTACGACTGCCCGAGCATTTTGTCACTTGGAATCCTGGTCTTCATGCGAGACGATTCTGAAGCAAACCGATGAGACCGGAATTTAAGACATTCCTGGGCCACAGTTGTGATGAATGACGTAAGAAATGCATTTCTCGAACTGTGCATGTGTGAAGGTAACATTCAGTGCTTAACCCCTCAACGCCCGGGGGGGCAGTCAGACTGTTTTTTTAACAATTATGTGTCTTTATGCTGTCACTAGTCACTGAAATACATCATCCCACATATCACAGAAAAGCCTAAAGTTTTGGGATTCAAGATATGTTGACCATTTCAAAATGTTCTCATCACAGAAACATCGTGATCAGTCTGAAACAAGAAAACTATAAGCCGGTGTAGATCACCATTTACGTCTCCTTGCAGTCATTAAATGAGTTAAATGTACGCAAACGTGGAGTCCAACTGTGTGAAATATTTACTCCAAAACGCACGATAATGCTGACGGATTAAAAATTAAAAATCTGCCTGAAAAGTATTTCTGCTTCGTCGGACATTCCATGTTGTAATTGGTTCGTTTCACTCCAAAACTCCCCTTAAAAATAAACAGACTCGTAAAAATATTCGTGAAAATATAGTTGTTAAACTTTAGAGTCTTACCTTTCAAAAGAGACCAAAATCATCCATATTCTCCCAACGGTTTAATAACAGCAATTCATTTACTTTGGGTACTTGTTGGATTGGAACTTTAGGCATATTTTAAGTAAAGGGGTTAAAGCACCGCCTCCGGCCGAAGTTATACTTGTAACTTTTGTTATATGGTACTTAATTTTTAACATAGATGCTTCTCTAGAGCTGGGGTCTCCAAGGGGGTGCCTAAGGAAAGCTAAGATGCAGACCTGTTCTGAAAATAGCTCATCAGTGCTGGGGCATTGTGATTTTCTTGTAAAATGTTTTTTTAGTGGTTGATTGAGTCTATTTAACACTACTTCCAATTAACAACATAGTAATACAATTATGTTTTTATTTTAGAAATGCATATTAAACTGGAGGCAACTGGTGGTTAGTGCGCAACCCCACAAGTAGAAGGTCCAGGGTTCGAACCCAGCTGACGCGGCCTCCCTGTCCGGGGTTTCCATGATCTCCCTGTGCCTGCGTGGGTTTTCTCCGGGCACTCCGGTTTCCACCCCCATTCCGAAAACATGCTTGTCAGCTTAACCGGTCGTTCCAAATTGTCCCTAGGTGTGAAAGAGTGAGTTTTCAGTCCCTGTGTGCCCTGCAACTGGCTGGCAACTGGTTCAGAGTGTCCCCCGTCCACTGTCCCAAGATAGCTGGGAAGGACTCCAGCGCCCTCACAACCATAGTGAGAAAAAGTGGCACAAAAATTGGATGGATGGGTATCAAACCGGGTGCCCTTTGTACTAATTAGAAACCAAAAGTAGCCCTCAGTTGGAAAAAGGTTGGAAACCCTTGCCAGAAAATTATTTAGCAATTGGCATGTACTGTTGTTTTTTCTTAGAATGTGGCAATTGTTGCACTGTAAGAATGTGTGTGTCGTATTTCGAGGACGACCTCTCCTATTTTGGGAATATGTCATGATTACCGATTCAAGGCACCTGTGATTGCCCAATTGGCGCCAACAGCCCTGAGAGCTGATTGGCTAATAGAATCTTTTCAAACCCCCGGCTTTCAAGAGAACCCTGTCAGATCGTTGCTCCCAGCTCGGCAAGTTCTCACTTTCAGACACTTTTCCTGCCCTGCTTTTCTCTGCCTGATACCCGTTGCCAACTTGTTTCCAGACCTGACCCTGCTCTGTTCTGCCTTTCCGACATCCGACCTGTTTTGCCCCGCTACCTGTCTGACACCTGTTGCTGACTTTGTTTCTGAACTTGATACCGCCCTTGCTCTCCCGTCCCGGCTAATGAATAGTATTCCTGCAACATCATCCTCGCTCGACACGGAAGTGCCACTTCCGCATCTCCAGCTACCTGCTACCGTGTCCGTCAACCATCGGATTGTGGAAGCAAGCCCTACTCTCCCTCCTTATTAATAAAACTGAGTAAACGAGCGCTATTGGATCCTGTGTCTGTTTCTGGTCTGTGACAGAATAACCCTGTAATGCAAAATTGCAGTGCTGTCGGTACACCCCCGAAGCAAATGATGCATGCTGCTAGTTGACTGACAGGGTTTGTACCCTTTGTTTAGTTGGCAGGCTAGAAGAGCGAGAGGTGGACCTAAAAAAAGAATACAACTCGCTCCATCAGAGGCACACGGAGGTAATTAAGAAACAAGAATGAAAGGATTGATAATAACTTTAATGTAATTCCAAACGTGCATTCGTTCTTCGGGGTTGCTTGCAGATGATCCATAACTACATGGAGCACGTCGAGCGGATCAAGATGCAGCAAGCTAGCGAGACGTCTGAACCAAGCAGTGTTGGACGGATTCGGTAAATTTCCCGGTTTTGAAGTTGGAATACTGAAATCAGAATGTGTTCTTCTGAAACCTTGCACGGCTGATGAGATAATGATGTCTTCTTATCCATGTCTGCACAGGAGAGACCGTCCACTTTCTTTGGGCATCTTTCCAACATCCGCTGGCGGATCTCTTGTCATTCCAGATGCCCAGACCCGTGCAGAGACGCCAAGCACAGAGGGATGGAGGTTCAATGAAACGACACACACTCGCTCCAATACCAGCCTGCAGGTGGGCACCGTGGATGATCAACACTTTTCCGCAAGCACAAATGTTGTATTGTAGTCAATACACGAAGGACACATTCAGGCAATTTATTTTCTTGAGGTGCTATGGCTTTGGATCACCTCAGTAAATAGACCCTTTGATTGGGGGTGCATTCTCACATCTTTTAGAAGGCTTCTGACATAGTTCTCTATTTTAAGACGTTGTATTTGAAAGAGCCACATGAATATGCAAACGGTCTTGTGAGCAAACAAATCAAAGTGATGTGCTAATGTCATTTTCAGTTCGTGAGGTGCTCTAGATGAACTGTCAGGAGCTGGCCGAGGTGGCGGCAAGGTTATTTAATCCCTTTTCTCCATTTTCATTACAACGGGAACAGTGCAATGCATAATGGGAGCTAATGCCTCTTAGTAGCTGTCAGACAGACGCTGATAGAGAGGCATACTCGCCAGACTATAATAGTATTTTATGTAATCAGTAATGCAGGATTTGTTGCGCCCTAGCCTCTTGAACTCCAGTGAGCTTTGATATGAGGACAGCTTCTGATACTTTCAACATGGATATGTTAAGCATTATGAAAGACAGTATGCTCCTATAGAGTTGTGACCTAATAATGTATTTAAAATGGGTTACATATTACACCTTCTTTATTAATCTTAACCTGTTAAGTCATGTGTTGCTTAGTGAGGAAATTCACTCAAATGCAATTGGAATAAAATATATGAAACATTTGTTAAATATGATTTTCTTTCTTTCTTCCTTTCTTTCTTTCCTCCTATCCTTCTTTCTTTCCTCCTTTTCTTCTTTCTTTCTTTCCCTCCCTCCTCTCTTTTTTCTATTTCTCCTTCCTTTCTTCTTTCCTTCCTTCCTTCTGAACCTACTTACACCAGTGCACCTCCTTTACCTTCCTCACATGAAAAAGTACAGTAAAAGAGAAAAACAATTAACTAGTTCATTGGAAAAATTGTACTTCAAAGAAGTAGTGCGGTGATATTTACTGTACGAGCACAAACTGTTTTTGAGTATCCCTCTAAAATTATAGTTGTTACGTTGCCAGACAGTATTAAAGATCATTGAAATCTTGACTTTTTAAAGCAATCTTAAATCCTCAAATACTGTAGGTTATCAGTCCGTGTCAATTCTTACATTGCGCTCAATCATTATTTGTCAATACTTTCCATGTGCAACATTGATTTGAGATACCAGAGATTTTTTAATTTTGACCATGGTCATGGAATAAACTTTGCTCATAAGTTAGAGTCTTCTAACTGCCAGCCACTTCCCAGACATGCGCACTTGCTTTGGCGCATATGCATTTCAGCTCAATGCACACCTGAGCTTCATTTGTACTCTTCCCCCCAAGCAGCAGGACTTTGGCATCCCCCCAAGGGAGAGGGGTGGTAAGAGTGCACAAGACTCTACTTGGGGGAGTTCACTGGCTGACGACTGCAAGGTAGTTGAATGAATGTCGGATGGTGGATAGCATAGACACGCCCCTCACACACACTTTCGTGTGCGCGTGCACGTGTGTGCGTGGTAGATATCATAGTCGTTTTTGCCTTGCTTTTTGGTGGCATCGCTTCACAGGTCACCTGTTCTCGAGGTCGCTCCATGCAAATGTGTTGTGTGTGGGAGGACAACCTGCGGCTCGTAATTCTTTTTTTAGCAAATCAGTATTCTGTCAAAGTAAAAAACAACACATTTGCATCTGAGTGCTCTATAGTTCCTCATTACTTGTAATTTCTGCATGCTTTTCATATATTTAAACGTTTTTTTTTAAATTTTGGTTTCTTTTAAATCATCTATGACCTTACTCATTGAAAAAACAAAACTGCTTACAGTAATGTCACTGTAGTCAACAATAGGCTTTGGCTCATATCTTGTGTCCTGTGATTTCTAATCTGAGTGTAACTTCCAAATTTATCAACTTTTAGGCTTAAAAGTATTGTTTGGTCTTCCCATACAGTTGGTATCTTCTGTGACACTTTCTCGGTTTATGAGTTCAAGGTTTTTGGTGTATTAACCTCAACAGCCCTCACCAGCCCCACAATGCTTACATGACCAATGAGCTTTACTCTATCTTTTTTTTGGATCTCACTACTCCGTCTCTCAACTATTATCTCTTAAAATGAAAAAGAAAAACAAATTAATTACAGTTACTGTGATGGCCCATAGGGACTTTGTTGGGCCTTTTTTGGAGTTTAGGAATGTTACAAAATTCTCAGCAATCACAGAGTCTCATGTTTACTTATCATGTTGCCTTGTTTCTCTTTGAGCTTTTTTTGTCCACTGTGGCCCAAAATATGGTCAGAAGAGCTGCCAGAAATTTCAAGTCAAGCTATCACAATCCTGTTACATTAGTCTAACTTACCGGACACAGGCAGCCGTACTCCGTATTTTAACTCCTTATTTATATCGTGGATTGCATTGTTCCTACATCAGTCCAACTGTCAATGTCAACTAGTATCATATAATGTATTCCTTTTTAAACCAGGATGATACTCAGTACCAAGCAGCCAATGATTGTCGAGTCAGGATTGCCTTCTGATGGCCGATAATTAGTTTTAGTGTCAATCTGAAAGAAAACCATCTTGTTATGAATCTTATTCACAAATTAGAAAATAGATTTTGTGTCTTATGTGTTGCACGTAAAGGAATTCATAACATGTACTGTGTTTCCTTTCCCATTACAGTGTCATGTTAGTTTTTTCTGTCCATTTGAACTTGTCACTTGGCTCAATCAGATTTTTTGTGGGCCATTTTAACTGAAAACCTAGTGGCTACAATCCGAAAACAGAACTAATCTATTGATGTTTGTTGCAGGATGAGATGTCAGACTTCTCTGGCTCAAAGTCCGCAACTCCCATGTCCACTACAGCTTCAGATGTTGGAAGGGAGGATGGGAACAGTAAGAGCACAGAAGTGCAAGTGGCACCTGGGACCAGAACTATATCCGTTGGTAAAATGCAATTTACTTCTTTTTTTTCTCTTATAAATGTACTTAAAATGACCAGATTGCTATATATATGTATATGTATATGTATATATATATATATATATAATGTATATAATATATAGGTTTGCCTGACAATGAAGACAGTGCAGATGTGCAGGACATAATTGAATCCACACCTGAGCTGGAAATGGATCTGACTGGATACAAGGGCTGCAGGTACTACAAACAATACTCAGAGAGAAATTCCAACTTTGAAAACAGTTAACCCCCCTCACTACAATTGTTTTGCCAGTACTCCAACCAAAGGCATTGAAAATATGGCGTTTGACCGCAACACAGACTCTCTGTTTGAAGAGCTGTCGTCTGCTGGCACAGGACTCATTGGGGATGTAGATGAAGGTGCCGACCTGCTGGGTGAGTCAAAACTCGACTTCCAATTGTGTGGAGGTTTCCACTTTAGGTGGCTCTACACTTCTCACAACTTGCTTAGTGTTATTGATTGCAAGGATTATTAACATTTTATATATTTGTTTTTGTTTAAACATTTTGTAGTTGTCTTTTTCCTCCAGCAGTTGTATTGATTTTGTTCTTTCAAATAATGAGAGCTGAGTTAAAACAGTGTTGTAATGGAAGCACATCTTTAAATTTCAACTAATTGAATTATCCCCGCTTTAGCACTGATATTTATTACAGATATTTTGCACAATTAAATTCAGTATTAAAAGAACTCTGTCCAAAATGCACAACTTCAATTACAATTGTTGTTTTGCTAATGCAGTTGTGGTTGCATGGAAAGTAGATTTGTACAACACCTAAAGCACATACAAGTCTTAAAAGACCTGTTGCTATATATTTAAAATATCTTCTGCTCTTAAACCCACACGTGAACAAGGAAAAAATCCAAAAACCTAAACACAAGCAAAATGAAAGTAATAAAATTGCCCAAAACATTACAATGCAGGACAGTTCTACATCTTAAATTATACTTGTACTTCTCCAAAATTATAATAGCATTGAAGATTATTTAATTCTATTTATTCAGTCGATACTAATTTTAACATTTTTTTAAATAGATGTACTGGATTATTCGTTTAGTTTTAACGTTAGTGGCCAAGATGAAAAGGTAATTTTTTTAAAAGCTTGATAAATAATGTTTTCTTTCAAAGATACACTACAAATTTCTACACAACAATTTGACATTTCTTCTTCTGTATAGCCAATGAGTATGCATGAACACATCTATTTTGAACAAATAAAATAAACTTAAATTGTCATGTTAATTCTCAAAATCAAAAAATAAATCACAGTGTTTTTATAATAATAGTCAGTTTTGTAAACATAACATTTCATTCACATACTTTGGATTTTTAAGGTTTATTTTCTTCTCATTATACATTTTTAATCAAAACACATTTAAATTTTTTAAGTTTAACAACCTTGTACTCATTTATTTTTTCCTCTTTATTTCATTTATTTATGACATTTCTTTTGTTCATAATCGTAAAGAATGTATTCAAATATTTAGCATGTTTTCCAGGCCTTCAAAAACTACCTCCACAGAAACAACATCCAACCATGTACTTGTACAATTCATTCGAAATTTACAGCATTACAGTGCTTTCAAACACATTATACCATTTGCCTTTGTTAACATCACCTCTCTTTTTCCTCCATGTCCCATCTCCCCGCTTTTGTCCATAATCCCAGTGGAGTACTCCGGTGTGTATAACCGAAAAACTTTTCCCTAGCCAAGCATTTTTTTTTGTTTCGTCCCTAAAACATGAGCTGCACATGCATCATAGAGGCAACTCAACAATCATACTTAGTATTTCATGCATCAAATAGCTTAGATATCTGTAAATGCTTTTTAGCAGTCAAATTTTGATTGACTTACTCAAGCCAATCCGATTTTTAGTTCGATGCATGGAGGCTTTTAGTTTCCCTTGAAACTCTTTCTATAGCGATGAAACACATAAGGGTGGTCTAACTTGTCTTAGCTTAGCTACAAAATGTTTCATTTGATTTATGTTCCTTCCCTTTGATTGTTGTTCTGCATCAAATGTCAACCAGCCTTATATAGACCAGGCAACATCTATATTTGCTTATGGATTGCGCTGCAAAACATCATCATTTCAATCATTACAATGTCTCAAACTATGTCTGCATTTGTTTTTGTTTCTCTCTCCTCTTTATTCTTTCCACCTGGCTGGGATTGCATGGTTTACTCAGACCTTAGTTTGATTGGTAAGACCTCACCTGCTCTAGCCATTCTTTTGCTTGCCTGTCATGTTGTGCGTGCTTTGTGCTAAAGCTTGAGTGTTTGAAGCTTCTAGTGTTGAAAAGGTGCTGTAACTAATTATATTAATTAAAATGTAGCCCTGCTTTAATCACTTCCTTGAATATGTAGTGCTTGAGTAGTACATTTGATCGCCGTGAAATTATGTACAAAAAATACACCTCCTCGTACTCCTATTTTTTGTCAGGAATGGGCCGAGAGGTGGAAAATCTCATTCAGGAGAACTCACAACTGCTTGAAAGAAAGTGAGTTTGAGTTTGTATATGGCTCCAAACTCTGATACTCACTCCGTATTTAAATTGTATGCTGCGCTGATAGCATTTGTCATGAAAAAAACTTTCCGCTGCAGGAATGCCTTGAATGTGGTAAACAAAGACTTGATATTAAAAGTGGACGAGTTGACGTGTGAGAAGGAGATGCTCCAGGGTGAGATGGAAACGGTGCAGCAGGCTAAAACAAAAATGGAGGAAAAAATCAGAGACCTTGAGGAGGAACTCAAAAAGTAAGTCCAAGTCTGTTCATAGTGATAGCAGTAGCTTTCCACAGTAGCTTCTCCTTTCTGAATGTAATGTTTCTTTGCAGAATGCGACTCGAAATGGAGGACATGCTACAAAAAACAAAAGAAGAAGAGGATGTGAGTCTGTGTGGTAGCATTTCTTAACACATTAAAACTTTTTAAATGCATGTGGTCTGCCACAGAGCGAAGTGCCTACTGCCCAGCGGAAACGCTTCACCAGGGTGGAAATGGCTCGCGTGTTGATGGAAAGGAACCAGTACAAGGAGAGACTGATGGAGCTTCAAGAAGCTGTGCGGTGGACCGAGATGATTCGGTAGGGAGAAAAGCAGTTAAAGGTCAAATATGATGATTCTGATGCATTTTCATGCTAAATGAGGATGTTGTATTCAGGGCCTCCAGAGAAAATCCGGCTCTTACAGAGAAGAAAAAGTCCAGCATCTGGCAGTTGTGAGTGCCTACCAATTTATTCTTTTGTTTAGTCCCAATTCTTTGCAAATACTAGACTTCGTTTTTTTCTCTTTTCTTCGGTAATTGCGTTTGAATTGGCAGCATTAGGTAAAAGGGGTTTAGTAAATAATCCCCCACTCCAACGTAAAGTGTCCCCGTACCATTTGAAGCAGAACTTCCCTTGGTCTCTGTTACAAACTTTGATCATCCACAATATTTTGTCTTTATACAAGTGCATCTGTTTTTCTAGATTAAAAAGAAACGCTCACATCAATGTCCTTATACCCTGGTTTCTCCTTTCTCCTGCATGCATTTTGTCCGTGCTGGTATTTTCCTTTTTTGTTGGTTCCAATGAGGAAATTCGAAACATTTAACAAGTGGCTTTAGTTGTGTTAAAGTATGTTTTGTTAGATTATGTTTGCATTTTTTCATGAATTACACATCAGAACTCAAACTCAAACCACTGAGGGTTTTTGTAATAAACAAGGTAGTTTACTCAATTAACGATGTGTAATAACTTGCACTTGCTGTCACTGTACGTATGCATGCTGCCATGCCTGGTCAGACTCTCGCTGTGATTTATTAAAGTTCAGATTTAAATTCTGGACTGTTTATGATCAAACAGATTGTAATAACAAATAAGGTAGATCTCAAGTAGCAACTTAATCCAAGTCTACTGATGGTACTTTTCGTCTAAATTGTCGCATCCTCCCAGCATGCTTGGTTTTTCATAATGTAACACAAAGTGAGATGATTTGCAGTGGATGTTTCATTGTCAAGTGACACCCTGTTTCTTTTTTTCTGCTCTCATTACACTTTGTGGCTCAATGTCCCCCTTGTCTATGTGACTCCTCTCCCTTCAGCTTCAGTAGACTGTTTAGCTCCTCATCCAGCACCCCTGCCATAAAGAAGATAGAGCCTCTGTCCAACGTAAAATTCAACGCCCCGGGTGGCATGGTTAAACGAAGCAGCACTTTCTCACAGTTCCCTACGGAGAAGTGCAAAACGTTTGACTTTCTCAATGAAGAGTAAGTACTGCACAATGAGTCGTGTCATTATTACTAGACATGCACGGTGTGATAGAAACGCCTCAACTTGAGTACTTAGAGGACTCTGATCTTTTCTAAAATAACCCAGAAAAGACCAATGTAGTTCCCCGTCGCGTAAAGAGCAGAAGCGAGCCCAGTACAGACAGGTCAAAGCTCACATGCAGAAGGAAGATGGTCGGGTCACAGCTCACGGCTGGAGTCTACCAAGCAAGTTCAAGGTAAGATTTTAACAAGGATTAAGCCAAAATCAATCTGAATATGTTGAAAAGAAAATCATAGCTATTGGTCATGTTTTTGGGTAAAGATGGATCAATTTATATGTTGGGGTGTCTGCCCTTAAATTTTTATTTGTCACTCTGACAGGGGGCAAACGGTGGACAAACAGAGACCAAAATAAACCTTCCTGTACCTGTCTATTTGAGACCTTTAGAACAGAAAGATTCCTCCTTGAAGGTAATTTAGCAGAACAACTAAACTGAAATATGTACAGTAGAACATTGCTTAATTCAGAGATCTTCTTTGGTTTGGTTCCCGAAGCTGTGGTGTGCTGCTGGTGTCAACCTCTCTGGGGCGAGAACGTCACAGCAGTCTGAGCTTTCAAAGCAGATGAAAGGATCTCAGAGTAGCCTGGACCATTTGGAGCAAGAAAACAAGGTCAGTGTGAGGATTTAAAGATTAGCTGGCTTCAACCGTGTTTGTGCTTTCCACCTGGAACGTCCACCAACCCCCAAAAATCCCCAAAACACGTTTTTCTTTCCCGTGTCAGGATCGAGAGAAAGTTGAAGAGCTTATCCTTCAAGATGAATTGTCAAGTCGGGTGTGGGTTTGCACCAGCGCCCACTCGTCCACCAAGGTCTTAGTTGTAGATGCTGCTCAACCATCTGACCTTGTTGACAGCTTCTACGCCTGCAACACACATGTTGTTTGCATTGCCAGTGTGCCAGGTACGGGTTCTTAATTTCTATTACAGATCTTATATACACTACCATTAAAAAGTTTGGGGTTGGTTAGAAATGTCCTTATTTTTAAAGGAAAAGCCATGTTTTTTTCAGTGAAGATAACATAAAAGTGTCAACATCTAGAGTAAAGAGGCAACTCCAAGATGGTGGCCTTTACGGCAGAGCGGAAAAGAAAAGGCCATATCTGAGACTGGCTTACAAAAAGAAGAGGATAATATTGGCAAAAGAACACAGACAATGGACAACTCATTTGATAAACTTAAGTGTGACTTTTTTCATGGAAAACACAAAATTGTCAGGGTGACCCCAAACCTTTGAATGGTAGTGCAGTCGACTGATTGGTAGTGTTGGAAGTGGTGACAAGCATTTGCCTTTTACGTACTATTCTACACAATTTCATTTTTCATATATAGGATTTACCAGTAGTACTGGTGTTATACTTAGTTGACTTTTTTAACAGGTGTGTCGGAGTCCGACTACCCGGCAGGTGAAGAAGTGCCTCAAGAAGTGGATGCTAATCAGGGCGACGTGGTCTCGTTGGCCGGCAGCGTGGCTAGTGTTGGCTCAACAGGAAGCAGCGGTACCCTTGCGGCTGAGGGGACCACCGCCATACCCCAGACAGCCAGCACAGGCGGCCTAGAGCAGCTTGCCGGACACAGTGCCATCCCTGACTCAGGTTGTTAGCAAATAGACTGGGAGAGCACATGTACGGATAACAACTATCATTTCACTCCACAGCTGAGCTCTCCAGACAGACCAGTCCAACAGAGGTTCCCACCGCTGAGGAGGCGACAGAAGCAACAGAGGCAAATGCTGGTGGGAGTGAAGAAGGCGAGGAAGAGCAGGGACCAGAGCAAAACCAGCCTGGAATCTACACAGAGCATGTTTTCACTGACCCGCTAGGGGTGGCACCAAATGAGTCTTCCCCAGAATACATGCAGAGGTGACTGATATTCTATTATCTGGGTTACTGTAAACATAGTTTCAGAACAGAAATACAACTATCCCACACTTCTGTACTACCCTTGAATGTGCATATTGAGAAACTTAAACAGAATTCTTATCTCACTCAACAATTAGTCAAATCAATTTCTGCCAGCTCACCACTAAAAATGCATTTAGTTAGTAATGGATGGGACAGCAACCAGTTCAGGGTGTCCCCTCCCCACTGGCCAAAGATAGATAGGATGGGCTCCAGCACTTCCTCAACCCTACTGAGAAAATGGGATGGATGGATGTCACTGGAATAGCGTAGTGCATTATATTGGACGCAAAACTACCACCACTTTTTAAGATATTTTTATCTTGTCTTTTTGATACAGCGGCTCTGTGCCACCCTTGCCCGAGGACTCTGACCCCTCAGCTCTAGATGTCAAGCGAATGAGCAGTGCCCTCCCCACCATGTGGTTGGGAGCTCAGAATGGGTGGTGAGTGGTTTCATTAAATCCAGAAGAGGGCGCCAAATGTTAACTGTTGAGCTAAATGTTGTCGATAATCGGAGTTTTCTTGTCTTTTTCAAGTCTTTATGTCCATTCATCCGTTGCGCGATGGAGGAAGTGTCTTCATGCCATCAAACTTAAAGATTCCATCCTCGGCATAGTGTGAGTACGCATGAGAGTCAAAAACACCGTTTCATGTTTTTTAATGCTTTGAATTAAAATGTATTATTAATATTACCTCTCTCAAACGCTGATACAAATTTTTTTTTTGCACAGGCATGTTAAAGGAAGAGTCCTAGTAGCACTGGCGGATGGAACATTAGCAATTTTCCACAGAGGCATCGGTAGGATGTTTTTCTGTTATGAATTGACATGTTCTCTGTTCATTATGGAGCTGTTTGATCTTAAGGATTTATTACAGAGTGCCATAGTTCAAAATGTGTTCTGCATTTTTATCAATGAATGCAGACGGCCAGTGGGACCTTACTAACTACCACCTGTTGGATCTGGGACGACCCCACCACTCCATCCGCTGCATGACGGTAGTGCACGACAAGGTCTGGTGCGGATACAGGAACAGGATTTATGTCATCCAGCCCAAAGCCATGAGGATAGAGGTAAGGTGACACTGCATGCTCAATAAAAATAATTACATAAAATGCTAAGACGCAAAATACCCAACTTTATCCATTTTGTTTGAGTAGAAATCATTTGATGCACACCCACGTAAAGAGAGTCAGGTACGACAACTAGCCTGGGTTGGCGATGGCATCTGGGTGTCCATTCGTCTGGACTCTACTCTTCGATTGTTTCACGCTCACACTTTCCAGCACCTGCAAGACGTAGACATCGAGCCCTATGTCAGCAAAATGCTAGGTATACCTACCTGTCCTCTTCCCTGCTTAACAACCCAATTTCATTGGAAACAATCTCAAGAAACTAAACGTTTCCTCTCCAGGCACGGGTAAACTGGGGTTCTCCTTTGTGAGAATCACAGCGTTAGTGGTGTCCTGCAGCCGACTCTGGGTTGGAACTGGAAATGGAGTCATCATTTCCATTCCACTGTCGGAAGGTAACATATTGCTTTCTATTTGATTTTTCATTTTTACTGAACACATATTGAACAATATTGTTCCCATGTTCTGCAAGTGATACTCATTTTTGCGCTGTCTGATTTCTTTTACTGCTTTAAAATAAAGTAAGCGGTTGTCTAGCATACATCCTGTATCATGCTGCTCTAAATGCAACAATTGTTGCTCCCTAAGCTCCTTGAATACAAGATGACTATGTTACCATGGATACTGGCTTTGCAGGCACACTGTGCATTCAACCGTCCAACTCACAATCCTCTGGATGTTTGTCTCTAAACAAAACATTTCGAGCAATTCTGCTCTACACAGGAAAGAAACGTGTTTGCGCATGTGTCTTCAATATTTTCTGCTTGTACACATTTTAGGTTTTCATTGCTTATTCTTCCTATGCATCATGTATGTGTGACCAATCACAAGTAGTTTGACAAGTTCTGACTTATCTGGCAGCCAACAAGACATCTGCAACAGTGCTTAATTGGCCTGGCAGTGCTGTCCGAGTTTACAGTGACGACGGCGCGGAGGGCTCACTGCCAACTAGCTTCGTGCCGTACTGCTCAATGGCACACGCCCAGCTCTGTTTCCATGGTCATCGGGATGCTGTCAAATTTTTTGTCACTGTGCCAGGTCGGTGTCAAGAAGGTGAAACACCTTCTTTTTTAGGATTACTGTGTTTGATATTTATATAATGAGATGAAGGTCAAAATCTGTCAGAAATTTCGAACACATTCCTATATATTTTTGTCATAGTTATCAGACTTTATACTTTTTGTATTTGTCTCCTGCCAGGTCAGGCAGTTCCACCTCCTGGAACGGTTGATTCGGGCTCCGATGACCCTGCATCCGAATCTTCGGACACAGCACAGTCAGAGCCCAAAACATACCTCGTGATGAGTGGAGGCGAAGGCTACATTGACTTTAGAATGGGTGAGTACATGAGTTTTGCTGTAGGTGTTTTCAAAATGTAGTATAACACGCTTATGGGGGTCAAAGATTTTCTGGTAGAGGGTGTTTATGATGTTACCCTTAGGGAAATAAATGCTTACCATAGCATTAAGCCACCTGAAACTAAACTCTACCAGAACCTAGTTGGTTGAGCGCAATTTATTCATGATAAATGAGGAGGGACTACATAATACCAGAAATCGAAGCTATTCTACTATTCAGTAATTCCTCGTTTTTCGCAGGGGCTGCATTACAAAAGTAACCTGCGATAGGCAAAATCTCCAAAGTAGAAACCTTTATTTTTATTGCAATAATGTAAACAATTAAATACTCTATTATGCATTGGAAACAAAGAACAAGCCGTATTTACAGGCTTGAGCATTTGTTAAACAAAAAAAAATACTGTACTTTGTAAACGTTTTTTTAAAGTAACTGCTATACTGTCTAGTTTTCATTTTAATCATCAATTTGAACTGATGGCTTCAAATTGCCATGATTATTAACTGCATACCGCGACCCTAGTAATTGGATTTAACTGGAGAAAATGAAAAATGATTGTAAAAACATACAAATTACAGTAGATCAAAAATTTCTGAAGCGTTTTCTTCTTTTGGTTTGTTTTTTCCCAGAGATGAACATATTGATAGACAATTTTCTCTTTTTTTCTTGGCAAAAGGATTCTTATACAACGACATGCAATGATGTAGGTTTGCAATGGATAATGGTGGGGACCAAATCACAACCAAAACAACCAAACATAATAGTAGATAAACAAGACGTTGATCGACTGATCATTTTTTTGAAGGGGTGAGGGTGATCACATAATATTAGTGGGCACAGAACACTGATTGCTCAATATTGATAGGGACATTTCCCTTTCATTAAAGCAAAACTACGCCCTTGTCGACATCTTACCTTTGGTTACTTAGGAGAACTATAATAAACAGCTGTTCTATTCGTTTAAGTTCACGAAACGTAAAATGACAAGAGAATTTACGTGGCGTAACATAAATTGCTTTTTCCGTACGTGAAAAGGTGGAGTGACTATTAAGCCAATAAGAATGCAGAACACAATACACAGAAAATCTGTGTAGCAGTGAAACCGCGAAAGGTAAACCACGATATAGCACGAGATCACTGCATTGCAAAATGGGAGGTTTATCTTTTGTGTTCCTGAAGGACTGTACATGTATGAAAAAAAACAGCATGACCAAGATGTGTGAAAAGTGAGACGCGATGGAGGGAGAGAACAAATTGTTACCTTGTGTTACATACTCGCCAACACTACCGTTTTATGTAATTGACTACCACTTCTTTTCCCTTCAATACACCTACCAATTTACCGAAAAAAATCTAATGTTACTTTTCTTAATTTTTTAATTTTTTAAAATAAAAACAACAACAACAAAAAAACTAGTATACTAGTCAAGACTAGTATTTCTAGTTTTATTTTGAATCAAGACTAAGCCTTTTCGTGTGAATAAACTGCTCCAATGATTGCGTTCGATTTCCGTTTTTGTAAGTTTGCCACTTCGCATTTTAAACATTTAATATTTCGGAGATGGATTTTGTTTTAGGCGCAAAAATAATACATCTGCCTGTTTTTTAATGTCAAGAGGTGTCAGCATTTTTGCAATACCCCAAAAACAAAACTGACTGCGACATCATACGTCTATTAAATTTTAAGACTTAAAAAAAACTTAAGAAAAAGGCAATCACATGAATGAATCATGTCATATAAGCAATGTCGCCAGCCCAAAACCCACTTTGGGCCGCAATTACGATTAAGTTATTAGTCGACTATTGAAACGATCAGTCAAATAATTGGATGATTATTGATTTTTTTTCCCCCTTAATTTTAGCATAAGGTTGTTTCAATTACGTGGGATATGGGTACAATGAAAAATACATATTTTATCAAACAAACTGTGGATTTGTACAAAAAATAACTGACCATCTAAAACCAATAAGGCACTGTGCTCTGTTAGTAGAGACATACATTTTAAAAAAACATGCACATTTTTTAGGGGACAGAATCAAGTAAACATTTTTGTCCTTGCAAACCAAGTACAAGCTCCATTGTAGCAGTAAATAGGTTGCTGTTGCCTTCTTTCCCATCGCTGCCTCAGTCGCTTCCCGGACCCAATGACAATCCATGGAGCACACGGTGGTGATCACCATTTCTTTGCGCTATCCTGACGGTTTTCGGAGTCCAATTTAAGTAACGAATATCTTATCTATATAATGAGCCGCTAAAATTGTCGCTTAGGTGTTTGTTTTGAGGGGTAATGACTTGTGCACCCGCTCACCTGGGCTGTCTGACTGAAAGCATACAACAGCCGATCACAGTCACACCCATCCGACACACAAAGCCCGCTCTAACTCGCCTCTGTGATAGCATTTGCTGTATGCTGTCTGCGCTAGATGATATGTCAAGTCAAGTCATGTTGATTTGTATAGCCCTTAATCACAGCGAGTCTCAAAGGGGTGCACAGACCACAGATGATTGCAAACCACAGACTATTATTACACCATGCCCTCATATGAAACCTACACGAGGGCAAGGAAAAACTCAAAAATCTCAACATGAGGAAAATGATGAAATCTTGAGAAGTGACCGCACATGAGGTAATCCCCTGGATGTTGCAATAACAAACAATACACACATATTGTCAACATGAAATATAGGTGATTCATAAGCTATAGAATAGAAGTGTGTTTAAGCCTAAATTTGAGTATATTTTCAGAAATAAGCGCAACACTTTTACCCTTCTTCAAAAGGCGTGCTACATATCATGTGATATCAATGACTACAAAGACAATTCAAAATCTGCGATGCAATGAAGAAGCGATAACCAAAGCGCGAAGTAGCGATAGATCTCTCCATTTCCATTCTCCTTTTTTGTTAACAACGTTGATGTCGCAGCCGTACTTAGTACTCAGTGGCCATTTGAATCCTCAGGTGACGAGAGCAGCGAGCTGGACGGCACGTCGGAGCAAACATCGGGCCAGCAGTCGGCACCGAGCAAGGCTGAGCGGAGTCACCTCATTGTATGGCAAGTGCCCACCTCTTCCGATTGAACAGACGCACCAACCTCAACCCAGGTTTTTTTAATTGGATTGGATTCTTCATTCATCCATAAATTTGTAAAAAGACAACAATAATTGTTTAGTATGAATATTTTTTGTACATTTTATTTGTGAGATTAGTGGGGTTATGTTACTAAGTTATACAATACGTCCAAGCACTCCTTTTATCGGAACTGCGATTCGCAGATGCTATTGCACACCGCTGTTAAAAGTGCAAACATTTTCATCAGGACATCATTTCTCACTTGAGGACTCTAGAGGCATTTCTGCGGAAGTGGGAAGAAAAGGGAGAAGGACATTTTGGATTTTATCGGACTTTTATTTCATCCCGTACATGTTTAAGACTTTTGCATTTGTATACGCCAAATGTCAGTGTGAGCGCTTAGAGATGTGTGTTTGTGCGAATGCATGCTGAACCGACTTCTGTTCTCTTTCAAGCAGTTTACTGACATTGGTGTGTTTAGCTCAGGGGTTCTCAAACTGTGTTCCGTGACCCACGTCTGGGTTCCGCAAAATCGTTTAAAAAAATATGTATGTTTGTTTTTTGAAACTGCGTCGCTTCAATATAGGGTCACTCTCGCCATTAAAACATACATACATACTAAATCGTAACTCCTCCCTCTTAAAGAGACAGTGTGTATTACTTATCGCCCCCCCTAGTGGTAAAATATGTCACTAAAAAAAAAGCAACATTGATTCCTATTTGGGCAAAAATACATGAACTATTATATAAACATGTGTTTTTTGAAACACTCAGAGAATAATAAATTTTGATTTATTATACATATCATGAACATCAACCAAAGCGAGCTGCCTTAATTATCTGCCTTTTAGCTACTATGGGTACCCAAGAACTTTAAAAAGAGTAGGCAAAAATAAAAAGCAAAATGTTGCGTTTTAGTCACTTTGAGTCACCGTAATTTGTATTATTCCTTGTACTTTTTAGCACTTGTTTACAGTTGCATTGCAGCATACAGCATACACCAACATCTAGTTGTCAAATGATACACCCTGTCCCTTTAAGGAAATACAAGTCTTATATAAATGTTTAAATATTGTGAAACGACAATTGATTTAGAATGAGTTTTTAAAAAAAATCAATTTAAATCTTAGTTTATACAGCCATACCTACGATATTTCGTATCGGAATGAAAATATCAGGAAGGGAGGAGTTTGTTATCAATGGATTGGTGTAATACACATTTTGGTATCGCTTAAAACACTCGATAAGTAGGAAACAACTGCGGCCCGGTGTAAATGGGTCTACCAAACATTTTTGTGTATTAAACAAGTTGGAATATGCTTGAGAAATCTCCCGAGTTTTAAATATACAGGGATCAGAATTGGTTTATTCCTGGACGCTGGCTATTTCAGCTGAAAATGAAAATCTCCATTCTGATCCCTGAATATAACAAACAGTTGAATAAGATCAGAGTTTAGAAAAGAACAGCCTTTGCTGTGATTGGTTCACAAAATTTTAATTGTCTGTGGCTAAATGTTCTCCCCTAACCAATTGTCTTCTTCTTCAGTTCTTCGTGTATTTTAATGCGGGCTGTTCTATGAACCAGTAAATGTTTGTCTATTTATCTTTTAAGAGAAAAAGAACCCCAATGTTGGTGCTTCCGTTCCTGCTCCATTGGAACTTTACAATGAGAAAAATCCATTATATGATTTTACAATCAAGCTGAAATGGTCTTGTGTGCCATTACTGAGTTGTGTTAAATAACCCAATGAGAAAGGTCTGAGAGGTCCTTCTTTGTCAAATCAACATCAATAAGATATTTTGGACACATGTAAAGATGCAATGTGGCACCTTTTAGTGTGGAAATGCATATGTGGTTAGTGTTCCCCGTGTTGGGGAATTCTTTTCCTTTTTACTTCAGGCATTTTTTATATATAACCCTTTCTGAAAATTTGGCGTATGTAATGATGCCCTTTAAAATTCTGGCAGACATTTTTGGTGTTGTAAAGGGTCGGCCTCACTCTGGTCTTCTGGCATTTCAAACAATGACATTTGTTTTGTGATTTTACCATTCCAGTATTTATTTGATTCGTAATAGAGCCTACCTTGGTTCCGAATGTAACTTTTCGTAAAAACATTGTAAAATAATCCAGTGTGATTAATTTACACCGTGGTTGTTTAAAAAAAAAAAAAGGTTGCAAACCACAATATCACCTTTACCAACAGTAAGAACAGATTTCGCCATTACTGTACGAAGCTATGCATGTTTTTATGACAACACTGCAATGTCATTGGCTCTTAAGCGCCACAAATGTGTGTAGGGTGGATGCGTGAGTGTGAGGTGTTTACACGAGCTTGGATGCAAAACACATTTGTCCTTCCCTATGCGTGCGTGTATGTGCTTGTGTGATATTCCATCTGAAAGCGAAATCTGGATGCCATAACAGTGTTCCCTCTGTTCAGTGTTAAATACGTGAACATCATAGCCTTATTTTTAACAATCTATTAAACTCAATTCCACCAAAAATCTCTGCGATCTTTTGGTATCTTTGTTCATTACCTTTCAGATGAACTGAATCTGTGAAATTGTCTGATGGTGGAGACTTAAGGCACACGGACATCAAGAAAAACATCAACAAATGATCCAAGCAGCCATATACAAATTGTCACAGACAATAGTTAGGCATGGGCCTTAAAGTCACGATGCCGGTGGCTTTTGCGGCCCACGGGATGACAGTTTGAGGCTCCTGCCTTAATCTGAGATTGTGTTTTATTAGGTGTCTCCTGCTGGTCAAAAATAGTTTATTAAAGGTGGGGTGCATCATTTGAGGTGTCCCTAAAAAGTAAAAGTAGAATATTTTCTCTACTATGTATGTGTTAACAATGTCCATGTTAGTTTACAAAGCCTTTAGATTTTTTTCCACCGCACCTATCAGCTTTATTCTTGTATCAGAGCAAACATTAAGAAGTATGAAAGGGGGGAGGTGGGCACGGGGAGGGAATTTATGTTCGTGCTCGCAGCTTTCTGGTAGTGTAGTGTGAAAATGGTGAAAGTAAACAAAGGACTTTTTGAATAGAGTCAAAACACAAACCCATACCCCATAGTAGATATTTATTTATTATTTGAGCAGGTGTTAGAAATGCACATATTGCATGAGCCACTCAAGCAGCTTGACCGAGGTTGCAATGACAATTTAAGCCAGAAGATGGCGCCTACAAGTAGAACATTTTCCAATTCTCAACGGCACTTTAAAAAAAGGTATTGATTTAAAAAATAAGCAAAATTCAAGAACTATAATTTTAAATGTAAATTTTAAAATACTCGTAGCGCAAGAAATTGGCGTTTTACATAACGTGAGCTCATTGTCTGCCATCTTGCTGCTTGCTGTTTGTATTTCTTTTTCATTTTTGTTTTTTTCTTTTATTTTTGTTTTTGTTCTTTTTTCCTAATTTTTCTTTTCTTGTTTTACCTTTTTTACTTCTTTCTTTTTCTTATTTTCCCTTTCTTTTTTCCCTCATTCTTTTTTTCCCATCATGAAAAGCCATGCAAAAAAACGAAAAGAGAATTGTGCGTTTTATTCTTTATGGAGTCTCTGTAGAATGTGTTTTCATTGTGCTTTTTAGCACTCGTTTTTAGTTGCACGACACAATACTTTGACATCTAATGGTCAAATAATACACACTGTCCCTTTAATGTAAGTGCAGCCTGAAAATTATTGATTTTTTATATTACTTTTTAATGTTTTTATAGTTCTTTTTTCGATCTTGTTTTGTATACCATTTTTCATATATCTAAACACAGTGGATTTGTTAAAATCCGAGGTTTTCTTGGGGAAAACCTGATTTTGCCCCACCTCATCCAGACCTTGGGTCCAGCGGCCCCCACGTAAAATGAGTTTGAGACCCATTGTTATAAGTGCACAAATTACTCTTGCGTTGTTGAGTGGACCTGACAGCAAACATCTGCTTATGGAATCACTTTTTTAACGGTAGGGGGCGCTGCAATTTAGGGTTTCTTAACAGGCAACGTCACCAAATGGAGGGGAGGGAGGATCCAAGAAATTACAACACAGCATAAAAGCCATCTTCCGCCTCTTCACCCTCCCTCTTCTGCTCCGGCCATGCGGGGGCAGATACACACACCGATGCTCCTGACGTCACAGAGTGATGTCGCCCTTTCATGGAGATTCAGAGAACTCAACATGCCACACTTGAAGTGCTCTCGGGATGAGATGCTGCAAAAAATACGACAAAAACAACATTTAAATGTAAAATCAAATAAAAAAATGGAGATTCAGAGAACTCAACATGCCACACTTGAAGTGCTCTCAGGATGCTATGCTGCAAAAAATACGACAAAAACAACATCCAAATATAAAATCAAATTAAAAAAAAAGGAAAATCAAAACCACATTTGAACCAAAGCTGCTCCATGTAGGGATCGCCTGCAAATTCTTACTTGATCAAATCCATGTGTTTTCATTGTGTAGGTTGAGCAGAAACACAATTATCCTTGGTTATATAACCAACGCTTGCCCCTTTTATGTCTGCCCTTCATAAATCTTCGTACTTATGTATTCATCGCTAGAGCTCTCTTTATTCAGGATTGTTTCTGTGGCGCTATGAGCAAAATAAATATTGTCTTCACGGGAGCGAGGCCAAGGAAAGAACAATTTCAAAACAAGAACATCAACAACAACAATGCCTTTTCTATCACATCAATATGTCGGCAATTCAAAAGCACTTTGGTTAAAGCTCCCCTTTGGTTTTGTTTGGGCTTTTTTGCTTTGCCTTTGTAGCGAAGTTTGAGACACCCATCAATTTGAAAGGCGACAGAAATCTAAGAGAGAATTGCCGCATGGCAGAAAAAAGAAAAATCGGGCAAAAGTAAGGAGAGATCTGCTTCAGGTCAAAGGTCTTAGCATTGGCCTTGAAGGGGAAGTCATTTCCGAAAAATGATGTGCCCCCGCCGGTCAAAACGTGGCTTTCTAGTTCATATTGTGTTTGTGGAGCGACAAAATTGACCTATTTTATTTGTCTTTGCTATGTGCTGTTGACTAAAAGCGATGTTACAGTTGCTCAGGTAACAGTCAAACTCAGCTCAGTTTCCGAAAACAGGCGATTTGTGATTCATTCTCCCTCTCAGTCGTTGATGTTGTTTTCAGTATAGCACCGCATGATGGACAATAATGGGTACGAAATTTTTTTGACAAACACGATACAGGAAGTCCCCGATTTACGGGGTATTTGGCCAATGACGTTATGTCTTTACGAATCCAATGTCTTGTCCATCAGTTTGTTAGATGGTGCGTTTGTGAACATATGCGCTGCATATGCCAATAACAAGTGTTTTCTGTCCAATGCTGAAAACATTCAGCATCTAATTTTATGCAAGCAACCAGCATTGTTGTTTTGCAGCTAAAATGTATTTTACCAGAGCGGTGGTAGGGAAGGCCCAGCAGTGACTCCATTTCCTGAGAGTGCTCAGGAAGAATCATCTAAAACAGCAGCTGCTGGTGTCCTTTTACAAAACCACAGTGGAGAGCATTCTAACATACTGCATTATGGTGTGGCATGCTGGGTGCACGGCAGCAGACAGGAAAACACTTCAGAGGGTCATCAACACAGCCGAGAGAATCGTTGGTTGCTCTCTACCCAGTCTGGAGGACATTGCCTGCTCTCGCTACCTCATCAGAGCAGAAAACATCATCAACCCCGGCCACCACCTCTTTGAACTGCTGCCCTCCGGCAGACGCTACAGGTCACACAAAACAAAAACTCAGAGACAGTTTCTTCCCTAGAGCAATTACCACCCTTAACACACACCGCACAAAAAAATGAAACTCTTGCAAACAGACTACCTCATACAGATGTAAAATTGTATTCATGCCTATGCTTACTTTGCACAATGTTGACTATTTTTGCACTACTGCATATTGCACTAATACGATCCCAAAACTGTATGTAACATCCTACATGCCCACATTTCTTGTGTAAATTATAACCTTTATCTTCTTTGTTTCTCTATATTGGGTAAATTATAACCTTATCTTCTTTGTTTTCCTTTATCGTCACTGTTAAATGTGAAACTGGAGTGCCACGTCCAATTTTATATGTTTATATGTTCAACCCATTTTGTAACAATGACAATAAAGGTATATTCTTTTCTATTTTCTTAAATAGTGTAATATACAGTAAATAGTCACAAAAGCGTCTCATTCATTCTTACACGGTTCACGGATTCCTTAACCTACTAGGTTGTTGACTCTGAACAGCTCTCTTCACTACTGAATAGTACTGGTCTCAGCTTGGGTCCTGACTAAGCTGGCACCAGTCCATTCCTTGAGGACAGCTATTTTTCTGTCTCCCGATCCTTCTCCCCTTTTTGACTGTCCGCTGGAGAATGACTATGGCCAGTCCTGATGATCTTAGGACGTGACCATACCCCTACAGTTTTCATCGGCGCATAGTTGAGAGTGTTTTTTTGCAGGGTCAAATCTGCCAACTTGATGGTGTTATGCACTGTTTATTTTGTCACATGGGCTTTGTAGCTGATGACTGGAAGTCCTAATTGACTGGACTTTCCATTCCAGCCTTTCTGTGGAAGGCCCTAACTCTCAAGCTTAGAGAAAGATAGAGGTAACCAGCACTTGAATGTTTTTTTTTCAACTTCTCTGCAATGTTGCACTACTACTATAACTTAGGTCAGACTCTAAGCCCTTAATCATAAATATTTTTTGATTCTTTTTCCTGACAGAACTGCACAGGTTACATTTATACCATCCCCTGATCTCAAACCAACATGCGGGCAAGGAAAACTCAAAACGTCAGCACGAGGTCTTTATTAGATGGATACCTTGGAGTGCCATGTCTAATCTCTTTGCATACAATGTTTCACAACATTGATATCAATGACAATAAAGATCGATTAAATTCAATGTTCTTGTTCCTCCATGTGGGTGTAAGTCTTTTCTGGCCATCATTTCTGGGTCTACCACTCTTCTGATTGACAGCTCTGAGATAATTAAATATGGGGACAGGTTTAATCTCTTGGGGGTTGATGGTAATGTCTGTGACGATACCCTGAGGGTTATTGGTCATTGTGTTATTTCTTCGCTAATTTCCATCCCATACTGGATTGATGCTTTGTCGCAGCGATTGATTAGATCTCTGAGTTCCTGTTCCTCTCCTGCCAGTCCGGCAATGTCATTAGCAAAACAAAGGTTAGTGACGTTATGTCCCCAATGCGGACTGTACCTTCATGTTAGTCCTGGACTTTGGTCATGAAGATGTTTAAAGTTGAAGAGAGAAGGTAGCCTTGTCCCACATGACTGTGGTTGAAACCACACTCCAAAAGTGCCATAATTCAGTATGCATCGCTGGCACTGGCGTACAGATATTCAATGGTCTAAACTACTGTAGTTTCTTGCCCATGTCGTATTTTCGAACGGTGGCTCACAAGGCATCTTGCCATACTCTGCGCACTTTTTCTGGAAATCCACCAAGACAGACCATAAAAATGGACCCTTATACTCTAGTGTTGCTTATGCTGGTTTTGTGTCTATAGTATATTCTGTATCTCTTTTACACCAAGCATTTTGATATACTTTTTACTTTAACTGTGAAACATGATTCAAAAACTAGGATGAGATTGCCAGAATTGAGACAGGACTACAGTAATCTGTAAATCGAGGACTCCTTCTTTTCGATATGGTGTAGGGCACATCAACAAATGAGATTACTGATTCAAGGTTGAAAATTTATGATGTAAATGTTGGAATAGGAGAAGGCAATAAATACGTGTGTATGTACACAAGGTGCATGATGACGTGTGATTTAAAAGCCTCCTTTAGTCCTGGTGAGAGTGCCCTTGGTGTCCCGTGGACGTGCACACTATTTCACCACAAACGGCTGGTCTAAGCAGTTTTCGAATCAGCACAACAAAGCGTGTTTGGATTCTTGCAGCACACTGGGTTTGCCACGAGCAAATTGCAAAAAAAGCCTACAGGTTAAGCAATGCAACCAACCAAAAAGTGCTGTCACGTCACAGTAAACAGGTCGGCGGAGAGAGACAATATGGTGCCACGGCGGCAGTGTGTGCGTGCTTCTATGCGTTTCTATTTTTAGCCCCCGACTAAAGTGCTGAGAAGGCTAAACTGGGTTGAAAGCGAGGACGAATAACGTGACACCTTCCACGAGGATCATCATCTCCTTGCCTATTTTAGGTGTTTTTGGTAGTTGTCAGCTTCTCAGACAGCTTTAGGGTCCCCCGAAAGAAGTAATTGCTGCACTTGACCATGCTATCCAAAGTTTGTTTGTCCCGCATCCAATGCGTGCTTTGCTTTCAAGGTCATGCAAACCTTTGAAGAGGATGTTTCAGGCCAACCATTGTGTTGGTGAAAATTCTTATCCCCCCTCTCACATTTAAAAAACTTTCAGCATTTTCTAATCTAGTAAATGTCCTAAGAAGAAAAGACTGGTGCACTTAATAGGTGAGCGAGCACTGTGAGTTTCAGTTCCTCTGCTATCTGCTAGTATAACTAAAAAAATCTATTTATCATTATTCTATTCTTTATAAGACTGGCAAATTCCTGTTTGTCATCCATCCATCCATTATCTGCACAGCTTATCCTCAGTAGGGTCGCGGGGTGCTGGAGCCCTTCCCAGCTATCTTCGGGCAGTGGGCAGGGGACACCCTGAACTGGTCGCCAGCCAGTCGCAAGGCACACAGAGACAGACAACTCACTTGCTCATTCACACCAAGGGACAATTAGAACCGGCCAATTAGGCTGAAATGCATGTTTTTGGAATGTGGGAGGAGACCGGAGTGCCCGGAGGAAACATGCAAACTCCACACAGGAAGGTTTGATCCTAAAACCTCAGAACTGTGCCTGTTTGTCATGTTGTTTACAATTGCAGCCTTGCAGTGGTGATTCTACGAACATATATTTAAGATAGTGGTATAATTTCACCATTCACTATCATTTATTTATTTATTTTCATCACAACTCTGTAAAAGAATAAATCGCAACTGTAACCGAACCATCAAATCTGCAATAGAGAAATAATCTAGTAATATTTTTCAGAGAATGACAATCCATTTTGGTCCAGTACAGTAATCCCACCCTACTTCCCGCTTTGGTTGTCGCTGGTTCACGGTCTTGCAGGTTTTGATATAGGTTAGGTTTTGCCCCTATGTCCCGGTCCGAAGCCTACGACCTGAGAGTGCCGGTCTTCTGGTGATCCCAAGAGCAAAGAAGTGTTCTGCTGGTTCGAGAGCGTTCTCCATCCGGGCACCGGTGCTGTGGAATGCTCTTCCCCCTGAGATCCGATCTGCAACCTCAGTGGAAATGTTTAAATCTAAACTCACTTCTACTCCATAACATATGAATAACTTACTCTTCTCGTCGGCTGAAAAATAGTCTGTGTAATATAGTGTAATAATCTGTGAAGCCCTGTGAGACTTCGTGATTTAGGGCTATACAAATAAAAATGACTTGACTTGATTTGACTTGATTTTAATTTAATTGTCTTTATTGTCATTGATATCAAAATATCATTATATTGTGTTCTGTTCTGAGCAGACAGCACACAGAAAATTATATCATGAGGGGCAGGTTGTATGTGTGTTGGGTGGGAATGACTGCCAGTGTGCGTGACGGTCAGTAAAAGTCAATGTGGCCATCACAACAAACTGTGAAGCATAGTGACAGCTAGCTTTTAGCAGCTCGATATGTTGAAAATAAATTCCTAAATTAAATCAGACTCTGAGGAAAATTCGGCAAAGCTCAAATAAATGGTGATCACAAGCGGGTACTTTGTGGATTATCATCGGGTCGGGAAGCAACTGAGGCAGCACCAAGAGAGAAGGCAATAGAGGTGCTCCATGTCTGGCCTACTCCTACAGTTAGGCTGTGTAATAACTCTCACAAGCTATCCATGTTGAGACTGTGTTTCACCAACGCTAGATTTATTACCCATTAAACACAATTTGTGGGAAACTGCTACATTGGGGATAGTTTGATTTTAATCATCATGAAAACCTGGGTCATGTCGAGGATACCCGTTGCTAGCGTGCAGCTAACCAGCTGGTCTTTGAGTCACTTTCTTACACTGAAAGGAGAAGCGCTTCAATTTGTTTTTCTTTTTGTACACTGACAATAAAGACAGTTAATTCAACTGCAATTCTGTGTTCTGTGTTTTTATTTGTAAATCTATAGTTGTTATTTTGTCGTATACTCCGTCGAGAAGGACGTCATCTTGGGGTAAGTTCGATCTTTGGGGGCTTTTGTGAAGGTGTGTCGCTACTTCATAGATTTGTACTTTTACTGGGGGATTCTGGCAGCACGGCAGCGCAGTGGTTAGCGCGTGTGCGACACAGTTCTGAGGTCATGAGATCGAACCTTCCTGTGTGGAGTTTGCATGTTTAACCCGTGCTTGTGTGGGTTTCCTCCAGGCACTCCGGTTTCCTCCCACATTCCAAAAACATGCATGTCAGGTTACTTGGCCGGTCCAAATTGTCCCTGGGTGTGAATGAGAGAGTAAGTTGTCTGTCTCTGTGTGCCCTGCGACTGGCTGGGAACCAGTTCAAAGTGTCCCCGGCCCACTGCACGGAGATAGCCGGGATGGGCTCTAGCACCCCCGCGACCCTACTGAAAATAAGCTCTGCAGATAATGAATGGATAGATGGATGGGGGATTCTGGTCTTGTAAATGTTTTTTTCTTTGGTAAACAAGCTCCCTCAAGCGAGGACAAAATGAAAACAGCAATAACAAGCACAACGAACACCCAGCATGGGAAGGGTGTGGCTTATACTTGGTATCAGAATTTATAATAAACGTGTGCGGTATTTTGTTTTGTTTTTATTTCTGAAACTATTGGTGTAATACCTCATGCTTGGAAAAAACAAAATGTCTTGGACAGTACCTAGAAATGAAAAGGAAACTCTTCAAGTTGCCCAGAGACAAAATGGGTATTGAGGGTCTCGGCAAAGTGTTTCCTTGCAAGCTCTCAAAATTGCACGAGCCACGAAATATGAAGGTTTCACTGCTTCCACGGGTTGGTGCACACTTTTTATTCTCTTTATTTCATTATGTGGCTTTTTAAAGCCATTTAAGGGGTCGGCATCCATTCAAGTGCGAGTAGTAACTTGTAACTAGATGGTTACATTAAGACTTACTTTTGAGTGTCATTTATCCAAGGGGTAACAACATTTCTTTTGGAACTAGTCCCTGCAACTGTTTTTCAGTTTCGTGCCCAACACTGCACATGAATACACACCTATTTATCGATCTGGTGTATGCGAATCTATTAAAGGATGCGTAGGGGGGCTTCTCTGCAGTGCGGGTGACATCAATAGCCAGGAACGCTTCACATGCGAAGCCACAAGCAGCAAAAGACAGGCAGAGCAACATGAGCCCTGCACCTCAAACTCACGGCACTCTTTTATTTATCCCCCTGCTTCCCCTGAGTTCTTGCGACTCTTGCCCATGACGTAGGCTCCTCGCTGTTGTTTTTCTCCCTCTTTTCCTGTCGTCTTTTTTTCCGCCCTGAGTGGATGGACGGCAGGATGATGAGCCTTTCACTTTTATGATTCAGATGGCCAGCAGCGGTTGTTGCTCTCTGAACGAACACTTTTGGCTTTCAGTCACTTTGGCTGTGAATCAGCTCGCCTTTATATAATCCCCAACCCAAAAGGAGGACTGATGAGATAAATATGGGATACTTTTATTCTTCAATGCTACGTTTGACGTGGCGGACTGTAAATGTTGGGACTATGTGATGCAAAGGAACACAATTACTTTTCCTGTAAAAAGGACTGTAAGGCATAGTTAATAAAATTGTATATCGATACTGTCATTACTATATTATCCATTACTGCGATAATCCGCCATTTATTAAACACAGATCACGAATTACAGTGTCTTCTGATTGCTAAATACTCCTGCACCACTCACGCTTCACATAAACTCTCGATCTACTAACGCTAAATTCCGAGGGGTGAGTGACTTTAAATTTACCGACAAAGTACAATTGAATACAGTTACGGTGTTGTTGTCTCAAACACGGAATACTAGAACACTGAACTTCTCCTCAAAGGGATATTCTCCCTAACATATATATCTCATCTCATCTCATCAGCTGTACCGCTTATCCTTATTAGGGTCGCGGGGGGGCTGGAGCCCATCCCAACCATCTCCGGGCAGTGGGCAGGGGACACCCTGAACTGGTTGGCAGCCAATCGCAGGGCACACGGGGACAGACAACTCACTCGCTCATTCACACCTAGGGACAATTTGGACCCGCCAATTCACCTGAAATGCATGTTTTTGGAATGTGGGAGGAAACCGTAGTGCCCAGAGGAAACCCACGCCAGCACGGGGAGTACATACAAACTCCGCACAGGAAGTCTGGGGCTGGATTTGAACCCACGCAGGAGGTTCCCAAGACATGAACTGTGCCGCACATGCAATAACCACTGTGCCGCCGTGCTGCCCACCATATATATATATATATATATATATATATATATATATATATATATATATATATATATATACTTGCATATAAATCTATGTTACAACTATAAAACAAAATACTGAATTTAGAGGGTCAGCTTATATGGGCTACTGTCCACAGTTGTAAACGAGAGCTCAGAATTTACGGGAAAAGTACGCTGAATTTCACTCATTCTTTTGGAAAATTGTGGTGATCGGGTAGTTTGCTACCCAGAGACCAAATGGATATGGAGTGTTTCATGTACAAACTCTCCATATTGCACAATCCAAGAAATATGAACTCTTAATGTACAGGTTTTCTTCCATTTCTTTTGTTATGTGGTCATTTTAAATGCAGTTTTAGGGGGTTTGTCTCTATTCAATTATATACCGTAATTTGTAACTAGTTACATTCAAAATAAAGTGCTACTTTTTGGTGTCAGTAATCTCGGGGCTGGGGGTTGAGTTGCAGGGTAGTTAACTGAATTACTTTTAAATTGAAGTGACTAATAAGTGTAAATAATTACTGTTTTTCAGTAATGCGCCAAACACTGCAGACTGATAAGTTTATCGTTCCTGTTCGACTATCATTCCTTATTGTCGTTTGTTATTTTGACTAATGTGCACTGTTTACATCATTGTCACTAGCAGCCAATAATATTGCCATTCTTTGATATCTACAGCCTTTAGGGCAAATGTCCATCCATCCATCCATTACCTGCACCGCTTATCCTCAGTAGGGTCACGGGGGTGCTGGAGCCCATCCCAGCTATCTTCGGGCAGTGGGAAGGGGAAACCCTGAACTGGTTGCCAGCCAGTCGCAGGGCACACAGGGACAGACAATTCGCTCGCTCATTCACACCTAGGGACAATTTGGACCGGCCAATTAACCTGACACTCATGTTTTTGGAATGTGGGAGGAAACTGGAGTGGCCGGAGGAAACCCATGCAATCACTGGGAGAACATGCATACTCCATACAGGAAGGTTCGATCTCATGACCTCAGAACTGTGCCGCGGACACGTCAACCTCTCAGCCGCCATGCCGACCTTAGGGCAAATGTATTCTAGGAGATTTAATACATAGAAAGAGCTCAGGCGAGCACCTGTAGAACAGATTGGAATCAGCATCTTGATGTTTTTTTATATGTCTTCTTCTGTTTATACAAGTTCAAAATCCATGGATGTCTTCTCTCCTTAATTTGAGATTATTATTTTTTTTTAAACCAGAAACAAATTTTACATGCATCTGTCCAACATGCTTAACTAATCCCACATTAATACGTTATGAAATCTTAATATGTGGCAGTTATCAATCCAAACGGGAGTTTTGAGGTGAAGAGAAAACACAAAGCCGCTTGGAAGCAGACATTCTCTTCATTTTACAAGAGAAGACTTGTTGCATGACTCAATGCTTGACAAAAAGCAATCTGATTACATTAAGAGGGATGGTGCCTTCAAATCTAAAACAGATGTTAAGGGGCGGCCCATAGGCTGCTATTATCAATATATGTTCCTGAGAAAACAGGAGACAAGGGATGGGTCATTTCAAAATAAAGTCCCATGAGATGATCCTCGGTAGACGGGCATCATTTTGACAAATAATAAAATCTCCTTCCAACCCACTTGAGCTGAGTTGAAAAAGGCTTCTTTCATCTCCAGCTAGCGTGTCCAATTTCCTTCTGGAGCGCATCGGACCAACTTTTACTGTGCCCCGCTTTACATTACAGTTTGTTTCTTGGCAATGTTTTATGATACCTTTATTGTGTCCAAAAAAAGCCTCATTTGCAAACTGTGTATTTGTATGTGATTGTTATGTTATATTCTGAATTATGTGGCTGGCAGCATTGAAACATTGAAGGAATTTCCCCAATCGCAGCCCTCTGCTGTTACTTTTCTAATGCAGCATTCACCTTCTGACAAATGCAACCATGCCCCACTGACAAAAACCCCTCCAGAGAAACAAAACAGTGTTGTGTAGTATGGTGTGCGTTGCCTAACCTTTACCATGGAGAGGGCAAGCAACGTCTACTGAAGACAAGATGCGGAACACAAAAGCAGCCTACCCACCTTTTTTGTTTCTTTGGCTTCAGGGGACTTTATTCAGCCTTCAGAGACTATTAATCCTCTCAGGTATGCTTCAAAATGCTTAAAATAAGTATAAGACAAAGGCAGAGTGGAATTTATGTTATAAAGAACTGATTCTGAAAATTAGCCCTGCGAGCGTGTTTGTTCCGTGATAAAAAACATGTTTCCTGATCTCAGCCACTAGTGACTTAACCTAGTTACCAGTCTTATAAAACGAGTCCCTACAGCACATCAATTCCCAAGCTCCTAATATACTTCCACAACGCTTTAATTCATGTTTTCATGAGCTATTCCCGGCTGGAACATGCTCATTACGGAGAATTTTCTCTTATTTTAGATCTCTGCCTTCTTTCTTAAGCACCAACAAGAAGCTAATCACATGTAATTGGGCGGAATTAAGAGGCCAACCTGGTCGTGACCCGGTGTGTTTACTCGGGGTGCAGAACGACCCGGGTCGGCGAATCAGAAAACTGGCCCGAGGAAAGGAAAGCCATGTTATTTTGGGGAGGGAGGTTATTCAGCACACAAGTGCAAATGTCAAAGATTTTTGTGCGCATCTCCAGATTTCTGTTAAAATGACACTTGCAGCTTAACTGCAATGTACTCGTCTCGCTTGCGTTTGCACTTGAGGAAGACGGCATGACGGAGCGGAAGAAATGACCTCTCCAACAATAGTGATCATGAACAGGACATTTAAAATCAAGAATCTTTACTATCGCAGGTTTATGTAGGGAAAGAAGAACGGAACGAAGCAGAAGGATTAGGATTCATGAAGTCTCCAAGTGAAAGGAAGAGCAAAATCCAGCATGTACCCGGCAGCTGATCACTGCTAATCTCAAGATAGAGCTTAGTTAGTGGCTAATAGCGCTTAATTTTGACACTTCCTGAGGTGGGATGACTTCAAACACTCTTGTGCTGATCTATTTGCTGATAATTTGAACTTTGATTAACATAAGTCTCTTTAAAAAATACCTGAATATCTCTGTTAGCAGTGTTAGGCGCGTTACCTAAATACAGTAATCAGTTACAGTAACGAGTGACTTCATTTAGAAGGTAACTTAGTTAGCCCCTAGATGACACCAAAAAGTAGGGAGTTACTCTAAAAGTAAGTATTGGGTTTACAAATTACCAGATATACCGTACTCGCATGAGAAACGACCCCCTAAAATTGCTGGAAAGTAGCCACGTTAAAAAAAGAAATCGGTACACAGAAAGGTGGAGGCAGAAACATCTTATCTACATTTCTTGGTTTTGCACAAGCTTGAGAGCTTACAAATGAACACTTAGCCGAGACACTCAATATCCATTTTGTATCTAGGCTTCAGACTACTTAAATATCTCCTTCTCCATTCCAAGATTCTTTCTTTTTTTCAGGCCTTGTGTATTGCAAAAATAATTTTACAGATGGAATGAGAAAAATACAGCACACTTTTACCGTAAATTATATGCTTATCTTTGCCCCATTGAGAACAGCAAAAGAGTAAAATAGTTGTGCAGTCTGGTCTAATTTTAAAGACAATATTGTGAAGCACATTGGTAGGATGTGGTTCAATGACAGAAAATCGTAAATCCATCTGCTGCCATCCATATCAGTGTGTATAAGCCTCCCTTAGGTCCCTTTCCTCACTTGGTGAGTCTGTGCCTTGCCATGATCATTTTATTTCTTTTACTGTTTGTTTTGTTTTTTATTGTATTTTAACCATTGTGTGTGTGTGTTTATCACGTGTTTTGGGTTATGGGTGGGGATAAAGGAGGGGATTTTTTTGTCCACTGAATACTTTGTACAGCACTTTGGACGTTACAAATAAATTAGATTTGATTTGATTTATCAATAACAGTACAGTACTTGTTAGCGTGAGAATAAATTGGGTTCCAGGAACGCGTTCCTTTGTAGCGTGCTAGTCCCAACACTGTCTGTTGGCACATTTCCACATTCATTCACAAGCCCAAGTCTTGTGCTTATGAATTTGGTATCGAAAACACATTTTGAACATGAACCACAGCTCCGACACATGAATTCAAATGGTGCACACGGCAGCGCTTGCAAAATACAACAGGAGAAAAAAATGGTTGATTTGTGATCCAAGCTCGCAGCCTTCATTCACTTTTGAATTCGTAACCCTTCACTTTTGAGAACTATTGACAGCAGAGTCGATATGATGAGTAAAATTAACGAATGTGCAGTGGGGGCAGAGTCGGGCGGTGGTAGGCGGTGTCAGATAGAATGCTCCCGTTCACGTGTTGAGTGACAGGATTCCATTACCGCCATTTCCGAGGTCAACATAGAAGGTCGCATGCCGTATCAGATCCATTCAGTCCTGAGGGAGTATTTATTTATTTATTTGACTGTGGGAATCAAAGTTCCACGTCAAGCCATAAATGAATGAATCGATGAATACCTGCAAACTCTTTTCAGGATAAGACATACCACAGTGAACATACTCCGTCCTGCTAAACAAAAAGGTATCCTTAAAAGTATTTTTAAAAAAAAGGTTGTTTTGTCTTGTCCCCAGTTTCTCTTTGTGCACCCTATTAATAATAAAATTATGTACTACATTATGTATAATCAATAAATAAATATGTGAATAAACAACTAGTTCTTGCCCCAATTGATTGCTAATTTTGCAAACTTTATGGACAACTTGATGGAACTGGACTGTCTAATTTTTTTGGGGTGTACCCGCAGGAGCAAGATGGCAGACAATCATCGCAGCTCCTTTTAGGTGAGGCTCATGTTATATAGGATGTTTCTTGACCTACGAGTGAGTATTTAAAAATGCACATTTATATGATAGTTCATGTGTTTTAGCTTATTACTTAAAGTATTGTTCTTTTAATGATTTTCTATGACGAAGAGGCACTAAATTATACACACTGTCCTAAGATGAAAACATGGTTCTATTAGATATCAAGCAAAAAAACATACCCATTTGAAAGTTCTGCATCTATATTTATTCATAAATACATAGGATAGCATTTTTCCACATGCAATGCCAAGGTATCGTTTTCAGACTGTATCAACTGATGTACAAAAACAAAAAGGTTCAATCATTTTTTTCCTCCCAGCCCAGCTGATTTGCTAATTTTTTAGACTAAATCCAGGCCGCTAATCGAAAGGTTTACCCACCCCTGAAAATAAACAACTGTAACGCATGTCAAATATGGTCAATAGAATGGTTTACTGATCTTTTTGAATCTGAAAACTGCTTCTTTGTTACCGATTAGTGCAAGAGGCTCTGCAAGAGGCAGACTTCAAAAAGGTGTCTTAAGACGTAAGCTGTTCTCTTGCTCTCTTTCCCTCCTTTGTACAACAACAAAAATACTTCCTTATACCTCTTGCATAAGATAGAACTAACTTTGGTAGTGCCTAACTGACCTCAATCCTCTTCCTCTGTGGGTTACTGTCCCACCCGGTGCAGGAGGTTTCTCGATCCTGACTGTCACACCAGGCAGCAATCCGACATATTCTTAGCTCAATGGCTAGCTGGGCCCGTGGTGATTATCCTTGCTATTCATACCAGAACCAACTCGGCCAATATCCTCTAAAGCTCTTGTCAGGGATGTGACAGGACAAGTTATATGCACATCGAGTGGACCTTAGTGGAGCATCAGCTGTCATGTTTACTTACTGGGTTGGGCAAGTTTCGACCAACTCGAAGGATAGAAATAGAGTAATCCCTCACTGTATTCTGGTCTTCTTTTCACAGTTTGGATTATTTGCGGATTTCCATTGTGCATTGTGTTCTGCAGCAGACAACACACAGGGCAAATTACGGAGGTCTTTCTATGTGTGTCGGGTGATAGGCTGGTTTATGCTGTCACTCAAACTGCTGGGCGGGCGCATCCAAAACAATCTGCAAAGCCCTTCAAGAGCTAATATTTTAGAGGCTCATTACATTGAAAAGAAAATATTGAATCAATTCAATCGGACTCTGAGGAAAGTCAGAAGAGCGCAATGAAATGCTGATCACCACCGGGTGCTTCAAGGATTGTTATTGGTTAGAGACTAGGGTGGTGTCATGAGAACAAGCAGAAGTGGAGCTGTAGGTCTAGCCTACTGCTGTGGCTATGTAACAACTCTCACAAGCCACCCCTTGCGAGCCTGTATCTCATCAACACGAGATCTATTACCTATAAAATGGATGACTTGGAGCTACAACTCTTGGGAAACCACTACATTTTTGAGGGTTTTCTTTTAAATTATCATGGAGACCTGGCTCAACCCAAGTGTCCCTGATGTTAGTTTGCAGCTCGCTGGCCACTCTTTAAGTCACTTTATAACACTAAAAGGAGAAGGCCTCCAATTTCGTTGTACTATTGTATAATGAAAATAAAGATCATTCTTTCATTTATTAAACTGCCATTTTGTGTTCGATGTTTTTATTTGGAAATCTATTTGTTTTTTATCCAGACGTACAGTATATATTATTAGTCACGGGTATCCAATAAATACATGGATGTTTCTACTTTGCAAGTTTTGACTACTACAGGCCTTTTTTTAACGCAACAACCTCAGACCGAGGGATTACTTCATACAATAACATCAATATGGTAGAGAGAGGGCTTAAAATCATGAATTGGGTTAAGAGTGAATCAAAGAGAAGGTCAAAAGGACTTGTAGCATGTTGTGAAGAGGTGTGGTAGTGCATGAGGAAATCTGGAGAGGCGTGTGCGGATCACTTCTTGGCTTGTTTGTACTATATACTCTAGAAACTGAAACGTGTCAAGTGTCTTTTGAACTTAAGTGACAGGAATGCATGACTGAATCGGGTCACAGGAATTGAAGATACATGGACTTTTTTTAAGTTTAGAAGAGAATTTAAAATCCTGAGAATAATGAATATGAAACCTTTTGGAGTGAAAGTAAAATGTTTTCAAAAAGTAAGGGGCCAGTACTGATATCGTCACCTCTAGCAAGCACTACGATACAATACAGATATAAACATTTGTTTTTCAAATCGCTATTCCGATGTTTGCCCTTGTAGCTGACATCGTCAAATTGAATCGGGCTCTAGCATTTGCACAGTCCTTAATTTTCTTCTTTAAAGGGACAGTGTGTATCATTTAGCACCTCCTAGTGTAAAAAGAAAAACATAAATTAAATCAAAGTAACAATTATTAAAATAATAAGCAAATATACATAGCAAGTATTTCTCAGTAGGTCGAGATATATATTCTACGCAAATATTGGGCCTCACCAAAAGGAAACTGACATAATTGTCGTCCATCTTGCTGCTGAGGGTACCCAAAACCCTAAAAAAGGCTGGGCAAAAAAGATAAGCAGGATGGTGCATTTTGGTCACTTTGAGTCTCCGTAGCTCAAATTATTCCTGTGATTTTTATCCCTTATTTTTGTTTGCACCACACCATGCAGTAACATTTAGTGGTCATATAAAACACACTGCCCCTTTAAAAAATGTTTTGTGTTGAATATTTTAACAGAGGAAAAAAACTCAAAATGTCAATGCCTTTGGACTTACTATTCATTATGTACAATTTTCGTTATTTTCAGCAAGCACTAAAGCGCCTTCATCAATATTGGCACTCATTCAAAATGATTAGGGTGCTGGATCAATAGTCAGTCAACACTTCAAGAAGATGAATAGATGATTCAAGAATCGGCATCCATCAAACTCCCATGGATGAAGACGGACCGACATAAGTAAACATTGAAAAAAAATGCCCTTGTTGGGAAGAACACGATTTCCACCCAAGGTCAAGCGTCCGTCAGCGAAGACCAAACACTTTGTCCACGCTCTAATTCAGGAGCAGACTTGATTCAATTATTCTTCCATATTTGTCACGGCTCCTGATCTGTCATTGTGCTGTATTGATTTCCACTCCATCATAAATCGTATCTTTGCAATCCCATTTAATCACCTTATGCCCTCGTAAAGACCAAGGCGATACGTCACATAAAGCAGCAAGCGAGTGAGCGTACACTTCTCAGATGTGTTCTGTCTCTTCTTCAGAGTGATGTTCTTGTGTGGAAATCCAGAGGTCAGTAGGCCCAGCTGCTCAAAGTCACCCTTGGCCGACGAGCCACAAATGAATATCTCTTCTGTCCGACCGACATGACTAAGTCCAGGGATCAGCATGCAGAGAAACCTTCAAAGCACATTTGTTTTTCTGAGGAAAAGACAGACTGCCGTTATCACACCATCACTCGTTTTGACACTTTACATTACCTTGACATTAGAGGTGGGCACGGATGGGAATTTTAGTATTGATCCAATCCAAGTAAATAAATGCTTGTATCTATCGATACCGATCCAATACTGATACTTTTTGCTTAGAAATGTCATCATCATTGAATAATTGAACTCTCCTCATTGAGTTCGATTATATTTATGATAAATTGCAGAAGGATTCAAGGCACTAACAATTTAGCATTTTTTGATGAGATAACTACAATTCAAACTTTAACAGTATTAAAAAAAGGAAATATTTCGATTACAACTGTTTCAGAACAAAAGCCAAGAGAGCGATGTCATAAAAATACAAATATAGCTAAGTCAACATACCAACTACACCTTCCATTGCGCAATATTTTGAAAATAAAGTCAGAAAGTGCAAATAGTGTAAATGTAAACAATACAATCTAAAAACTTTTAAATATATATATATATATATATATATATATATATATATATATATATATATATATATATATATATATATATATATATATATATATATATAAATATATATATATATATATATAATACTTCTACTACAACAACTGTTACAGAGCACAAGAGTCTCAAACCCAAAAACATGCAATGTAACAACCAAGTCCTTTTGGCTTTGTTTGCATAGTGACAACAGATTAACAGGTTTTTGTTCAGGAACACGAACATGTTGACATTTTTAGGGTGATTTTTTTTATGTATTAATGTAAATTTGCCACAGTAGCAGACCACTTTACCGCATAAATGACACCTGATATTGTCCAATTCTGTATTTTAAAAAAAAGTCCACACCGGGCTGCACCCGTTTGCCTCTGTCATATTTAGCTTCTGTTAAGGGTGCGCGCATAGATTTGGCCCTTTCTTCTGCCTGGCAGGCAAGATGCAGCAGCAGGCCACATAGGCAGAGGTGCTAAAAGTGTGGCTGTCAGCCGCACAAACATGCAGAAACGTAAAAATTGGCCGAAGGTGCTGGTGGACAGATGGAAGGACTGCGCTGTGTTCATATAGAAGCAGCGCTTTGAGGAAATCGGTCCAGGGGTACTTGCTTGGTATCGATACTATCCATATTTGCATCAACCCACCCACCTCTTCGTGACATCATTATCATGGAAACCTGGTAACAACCAGTCTCTTATCTCACTATGGTGACACTCATCACGCAAGGAAGGCTAAACATAAGAAGATGGACTGCACTCTCCTTCACGTTGACATCACCATGAACTTCTTTGATGAAGCAAGTGCTCTGCGAGGCCGTACGAGGCTTCACAAACACGGACCCACTGTCAAAATAGCAATGTTTTTTTAAAATAATTAAATCAATGCAGTCCTCTATTTGCTTTTTTGTTTGTAGTTCAGTTCTGCGGGCATTGTGCTGTTCTCCTGCAATACAAGCCCAGGCTCCTTAAGGGCAACATAATTCAGGTCTAAAATGTGAAGAAGTTGCCCAAATTGGCTCAAAAAACTTCTTCTCAAAGTAACTGTTAGTAACTGAATCACTCCATAGTAAAAGTAACTAGTTACCAGGGAAAGTCACTTTTTCCGTTACTTTAAAAAGAAGTTGTAGCATGTCAAATTATTTAACATTTTCTGAGCAGTAATTGAGTCAGTTGAATAGAGAACAGACACAGGTAGTTGTTACAGAACTTTGCAATATTTATTGCAACTAACCAGCAACACTTGAAGTGCAACAAGAATACATATTTAAAAATAAATAAATATATAAACAATATAATCGAGTAACAATCATCAATATGAATCCCTCCCCATGTAGGTGTTTGGTAAATGAAACAAACAACAATATAAAGTGAGTTTAATTAGTTGATATGATTCTCACTACCTGGTCAAGTAAACATTGGCAACAAACTTGAAATATTTTTTTCTCAAAATTTTCTCCCATAGTAAAACAATATAAAGTGAGTTTCACACTATGAATCACATTCTCAAGTCAGACAACTGGTCGAGTAGACATTTGCTACTGTATTACAATTTTTTTTTCACAACAAAAGTAAACCGTTCAACAATGCTATAACAACAAAGTGTGTTTGACACTGAAGTGTAAATTTAAGATCCCGAGACAAATGAGTCATTCTTTACGTCTGCCATCATGTATCCAGCGAACCAGACTATCCTATCCCTTCTCAAACGAGCGATTGTACCCAGGGAACAGAAGCTTCTCAAACCTTGCGTCAGACATCTTGTTCCTCAATTCAAAAGACAATCGAACTAAGGGTTAACAAAAAAAAACAGATTTCCATTGTAGCACAGCTTAGTTTAGCGGTCAAAAAACCTTTTGCCCTTTTGGGTCAGATACCTGGTGTACAAATATTTTTGGAATACTCTATGCCTGGAGAATAAAGAAAATGTTTTGGACAGTCCCCAGAAATGGAAAAAGAATGAAATGAAATGAAATGAAAAAGAAGATCTATAATTGGTTTGAAGCCCAGAGACAAAATGGATATGGTACGTCTCGGTTAGGTGTTCATTTGCAAGACCTTTTTAGTTATTTTGCACTGCTGCCCATTATTTTGACTATTGTGTGCTGTTACCATATTTTTCACTGTTAGCCAATCATGTCTTAGGGCTGTTTTTGTAACCTAAGATTGATTAAAAAGAAAGGGCTTGGGGACGGACCTTTTAGAACAGGTTGGAATTTCATATTGGAGGGTTTGGTACATCCCTCTCTAGTTCTTGCAAGTTCAAAATCTATTGATGTGTCCTTTCCCTTTTTTGAGTGACGACATTTTTGTCTGGTCATGTTTGTGCTCAAAATAGTGTTTATACTACTTATCAGCCTGTTGAAACATTTTTTGCTCAAAAGTCCAAGAAAATAAGTGCAGTTTTTAAAGAGTGCATGTGTACCTAATGTTGTGGCCGGTAACTCATGCCACCCAAATAAATGACGATAGTCACAAAAGGCAGAAGAGACTAGAACTCAAGCTGGAGGCCGCGTTCAAGGACAGACGCTAAATTAGTCGCTCTTATAAAGGGCCACATTTGCATTTTAATGAGCCATCTCATGGCTGTGACTCAGGGAGGAGAATATTGGAGATATTTTCACATTCCATTTGTCATGTGGCCATGCAGTAGAAACATATACGAGCTGTATTTCTCAAACAAAAGAAAAATGTTTGAGAATGTTTCAAGTCCTGATTCCATTGCCTTAGGGGTGTTTATATTAAAAAATGTATGGTGTCTTGTTGACAATTGCCATTTAATAGATTTTTTTACTGGCAGATATTTTTGACTAAAATTGAACATTCAAATGAAGTAGAATGTAGGGCTGGGGGAAGGCACTGTACTCTTGTTTTTAGATGTTGCACAACAATTTTGTTGCATTTAGACTAAGACAGCCACAACTCTTTTGGAAGCCCAGGCAAGATTATGGCTGATACCCATTTCACCCCTTTCCCCACGGTTTAACATAAAAAATGTATGCTTCTCCAAAATGTCTTCACACAGCATTTGTAGAAGCTGTTTATACTCGAGCGGGCTTCTTCATAAAGATTTAGCATTAGCACTATGCTAGCAATGTTTTCAAAACGGAGCATGTGCCATATTCAAATAAACAATGAATTATTTTTTTCTTATTTATCAAGTCTGACTATTTTAATGCAAACTTATACCAGAATTCTAAATGCTATCCTATCTAATACATGAACTTTTTCACGTATTCCTGTCGGTGTAATGCGAAGGCATGGTTGTGGCATGGACAGAGGGGATGTGTCCTCACCAATATCGAGCAATAATTTTTTAGTCACAACAAATTTTAGGTGATCACTTAATGTTTATGTCCCCACCAATGACAAAATCAAATCTATGTCCTTGGTGTGTGTAGGTCACAGATCAGATATGTTGTAAATGTGGCCTGTGCAGCCTTTTAAAATGTGCTGTAAATCAGGGCTAAATGAATAAATGTGACTTGACTGAATTGCATTTATAGACGCTGCCCGACTTACGAACGAGATGAGTTCCGGACGATCGTTCGTAAGCTGAATTTGTTCTTAAGTTGTTTCAGTGCTATTTTTTGTATGTTTAAGGTTTATATAAGTATGTTTAAGGCTTGTATGAGTAACATGTATTGTTTTGTATTAAAAAAATAAACATTTCATAAAATAATGTGCTCTATAAACATAAAAAAAGTTAAGTGTAATTTACTTTTGGAAGATATGCTTCAAGAGGTCCTCCTCCGTGGTAAAAAGAGGCAGAAAAAAAGGGTTCCGAACCTTTTCTCAGCTTTCTTATTCTACTTTCATTTCAAAAGAAAAAGCTCACCATACACTTTACACCAACCATATTGAATGAATGCATGAGATTTTAAACGATAAAAACGTCAAAGTTCTAAGCGCGCTGGAGATTCAGTACATGTAGCACTGTATGTTTACATCCGAACTTGAAAGAGTAAGCGTATTTTTTTACTTCCGGGTGGATGCTGGGTGACCTCTCACAGCGCCACACGCCGGTAGCAATGGAAAGAAGCACTACATTAATGTCCTCTACTTGGAAAAATGTGCACACAATAAAAAAATCTAACTTACAGCAATGTCCGGATATTATTCGACATCCCGAAAAAAGATGATCGTATCTACTGTTTTACATATGTCGAATGGTCGTAAGTAGGGGAGCGTCTGTATTATTTCTGGGTACTGCTTTTGGGTGTCGGTAATTTGGTGTTAATGGAACAACTTTTTAATAAAATAAATAGCATACCTCAATCAATGTCAGCCCTTCTTTCTGTTTGAAATTCCCCTTATTAAGCAATACCAAACCTTACAAACACCGCGTGGGACCTGTTTACTCACAGCAAGACAGACTACGTCGAATACTGCATCAATATATGAAGGGAATTTATTTTCATTGTAACAACTGAAATGCACAACTCAATTAAAAAGTGCCATCCTGGTGGTGCAAGAACATTTACAAGATAAAATACCACAGTTTAAGATAAAAAGTTAATGGTAACAGTACAAAAACAAGTAATATTAAATAAAAATAAACAAATAATAAAAGAACTGAATCATCTCCTGTCAAAATTGCACATTCCCTTCTAAGGATTTTACAGCTTTGGGGGTTATTATTGACCCTGGGAATGTTTCTTTTTCTTATCTATTTGTTCTAGACTCTTAAATCAGGGGGCTCACACTTTTTTAGCATGCAAGCTACTTAAAAATGACCAAGTCAAAATGATCAACCCAACACACACAAAAAAAGATTCAAGAGCAGTGTAGCATGAAAAAAAATGTCCTAATTTGTGAAATTCTCAAATAAATCAAATACATTTAAGCAGAATTATAATATGTAATGCAATAGTTAGATTGAGAAATGAAATTGTGAGAGACAGAACTGGAGTAGTAGTGGAACTGAGCAAGCGTGTGGATGAGAGAGTACTCGGTTGGTTTGGACACATAGAGAGGATGGATGAGGAGCGAATGTTGAAGAGGATCTACAGAGCAGAAGTAAATGGTAGGAGACCAAGAGGAAGGCCGCGATTGATGTGGATGGATGGTGTTATGAGTGCACTGCAGGAAAGAAGTCTAAATTTAGTGGAAGCTCAAGCTCTTGTTGGTAATAGGAATGAGTGGAGAGGTGTTGTAAAAGGATAGTGGGATGTTTGGACGCATTCTAAGGGATGGGCAGGGCACCTGTATGATGCGGCAGGGGTAAACCAGTGAAAGCTGTTGGGCCCTGCTGTTAAACAGCAGAGTGTGTTGTGTCACCCTGACCCGAGTGACATGGCCGCTTTCTTGTGTCCCGTTTCATCCGGAGGGACGAAAGCATGACCAACTTAGGTGCCAAGTTGCCTAACTTGTTTGCGTGTTTGGGCATTTGGGTTGGCCATGGTCCCAAATTTTGTCTGTGTGTTTTTTGCTGTTTTATTTTATTTTTTATTTTTCATTTTCTTTGTTATCGTATGTGTTTGTCTTGCTGTCGGTCACCCCTCTTGAGGGATAGGACCAAGGTAGATAGATAGAATACAATAGTAAACAACAGTACTCAATTCAAGTCAGTATTTTTTTCAATGTTTTTGTGCAACGATGCTCTTGCAAGAAATAAGTATCACTATTCGGCAGTAGTGCAGTTCGATAAATTGGAGAATAATTGAATACCCTGTACTCAAACTGGGAGAATACTTACAAATAATCAAAATCCCAACATATATTTCAATAGTAACATTAATTAACAGTGTTTTTCTTTATTTACTTGTAAGGCATATTAACAATCTCCAAAATCATGGGTCTTGGGCAAGTATAGCCTGGCGGCACCCATTCCTCTCCAGGCCTGTGTTTTTAGGTCGCAGTTTCTCTCTTTCACATGAAACAGATAGTACTGGTTTCCATGGATACTAGACGTGGGAGCAGACTCCTGACCTTACTCAGATACAGCACCTTCATCATCTTTTCTACGTTGTTTTTCACGGCAATATGTCATCCCACTCTTCAGTGATAAGCCGTCCTCAGCATTGATGGACAGCAGCATGTTACAATACTGACACTCAGTGTGAATATGTTTAGTTTACTAGATTTAAATGTCAACTTTTATTGATTAAAGCAAAAGCAAATATTTCATATTATTTAGAATCCTAATCATTAAACACTTATAACATCATAAGCAAATTAAAAGCAAACGATTGTAATAAATCACACCTTACGTCAATAAACTTTGGAGTTCTCCATTTTGCCACTGCTGCTAAGCTACATTGATGTCTATGCTGAAATGCTGTATTTGACATCTAGGTTGCAGCGTGTCTCAATAAATACAATGCAGTTAATACTTTCCTGCGATCTACTGGTACTACCTCAGTAAACCACTGGTAGATCGCAATCAACATAGTGAGCACCCCTGTCCTAAATTGTCTGCAAAGCAATCTATCATGACGTTGTCGTCAGCGACCAGTGAGAGCAAGACGAGAGTAGTCTTACAAAAAAACGGAATTAGATGTGAATATATATATATATATATATATATATATATATATATATATATATATATTGGATTTATTTCCTGTACAAAAGCTGTAGAATGTGATATGATAAAAAAAAACATATAGAATGGGGGAGAAACGCATAAACTATAAACTAGTAACAATAACTAATCACTGTTTTTCAGTAACGCACCTAACACTGGTCGGCGGTCGCGACCCACGGGTTGAAAAACACTGGATTAAAAAAGGGTGTTGGTATTGAATAATACAAACTTATTGTTCTTATTTCTTTCAAAACTTTCAAAAATGTAGGTCATCGTTATAGAGTGACACGTTCATGATGATTTCAGTTGTGACTGTCAGTGAATATTGTGCTCGCACAAGCGTTCATCGGAATCTGAAGCACGTTCACCAACATTCAGTGCACCCGAGCTCGTGTTTTGATCTTTTTTTTTTTCTCTCTAACCAATCTTTACAGCTGCTCATAACTCTCGCAGCCGGCAGTGTCAGCTCGGTGTATGTTTTACGACGTTCTCCCTCAAGGCTCAAAGATTGCACAAATGCAAGCTAATAACACGAAGGTCAGCGCTTTGGCTAGCCGTCACAGTGTCAGACATTGACTCTGTCGGCGGCCATTGGCATAACAATGCGTGACCTCTTGCTACTTCGCCCTTCCGTTACACCTGGTTCACTTCTCAGAGAAATAGATTGAATAAATAAAATCCAACGGACCCTTCCGAACCGCCGTGGAACGTTTCGGACAGCAAAGATTCAAGCCAATTGGCCAACACTCCTTGACTTGAGCTCTCTGATGCGTATTGGCCAGTTCTTATCATTGCCTCTATCATACTGCACTGTGGGCTTACACCCGTTCTGCAATCCCTCTGCATCCCGCTGAGAAGAGTTTGTGTCCCGCAGCCTTCCTCATGCCGCCTAAACGATATATCTGTTCTCTTTCCCTCTCTTCCAAAAAACAGATAACCTTGACTAGCTTAAAGTCTAACCGTTTTCTATGTGTTTTCTCTCTGTCTCTGTCTCTGTCTCTCTATATATCTGTTTGTAAGTTGGCAAGTCTGCTTTAAAGGGACAGTGTGTAATATTTAGTAACTTTGAGTGTTACAAAAAACTTTCATTCAGTAAAAATTTGAATACTAGGAAAATACACTGTCGAGAAATTTGCATTTCCTTAACATTGTGGAATTCCTACCTAATGTCACCACCATGTTGCTTGCTGCTACGCTGTGCTCGGAGGCACTGCTTTATCAGACGATATAACTAGATCTAGTGGTCAAATATTTAATGAAGTCGCACAAAAAAAAGCATTGATTAATTTTAAATCTCTCCCTCTCTCTCTTTCTTTCCCTCTCTCTTTCTCTCTCTCTCTATCTCTCTTTTTCTCTCTCTCTCTCTCTCTCTCTTTCTTTCTCTCTCTTAGTCAGTAAATCAGCAATTTCGCTTAAATTGTTGCGCGCCCCAAAAAAACAAACAGAACGAAAAAGGTGTAACACTTTTTGGCAGATTTTTACTTTTCGCGGTGGTTGCGGTCCCCATTAACCGCGAAAAACCGAAGGACTCTGTCATTCAGTCCCAAATAGAAACAGACAAGCGAAAAGATTGTTCGGGAGCATTTGATGAATTGTGTTTGAGTATGCGGCACTTTTTTTATTTCCTTGAGCGCAGCGGCAGTGGAATTTATACCGCCGTTGTCTGAAAATGCCCTCAGCTGCTTTATGGCTGGAATATGAATCAGAGTGGGGAGTGCAGACAGCACAGGGATGTGATCTATGTCCACATCCAGCTCTTCCATCATTCTGCTTCCCTGCCTGTGCCCACTGCAGCTCACCACGTGTTGCAGGCGATGAAATGAGTGGTTTCACAACATGCGCTGACCCAAGCGAGGAGGACTTTCAGTACTCAGATCCCCTCTTATACTGTCTGGCATCACCTTTGCGTGTGTATATTGATACTAGGCAATAAAGGAGAGGGACAAACATATACTTTCACACTTGTCCAGTGTTTATAATTATCCTGCGGCTCTCCTTACTTAGGTGCAGTTTTGGGCGTATTTCTATTAGCCCCCCCCCCCCCCCCCCCCCCCGGATTGCTGACACCCAAAGGTAGGCCGTTATTCAGAAAGTAACTACTGTAAATTCCGGACTGTAGAGCGCACCTGATTATAAGCCGCACCCACCACATTTTAAGAGGATAACCGCTTTTGTACTTACACAAGTTGCACCTGTATATAAGCCGCATGCGCCCACATTAAAACATGCAACACAAAATTCACCCAAACCCTACTTTGAGTCCCGCGATTTTGACTGAACATAAAGTACACAGTTCAAAAACCACAGCCGGCAAAATGAACGGAAAATGATACCGGTAGTCAAGATTTGATGCAGACCTGCAGAATCCAGGTCCCGTTAAAAGTGATCCAAGGAAAAAAGTGTATATTTCCAAAGGTAAGGGTGGGAAAAATATATATCCACTATTGTCTGCTGTGTCCACAAACACTCACCTTTACCGGTCCCCACTTCCCGTCATCCCCCGCGTCTGTTACGCCCCTTCTATTTAATTGGTCAGTGCAAGACTTATCAGAATAAGAGTCCAAAATAAATACAAATAAAAAAATTACAAAAATATACAGTTGCAAATACATATTATACATGGTTACACATATTTACAAAGAAAGACGGTACACATTAGCATTAGCTCTGTTTCCTTCTTTATCGGACTGCTCGATTGCGTTTAGCTTGTCAGCTGCGTCATGTGCTTTGAACTCGAGCGCCGCTGGCGGCTGTTAGAAAAATTACATAAATTGGCCGAATCACTGAATAAACCGCGGGGTTGAACGTTTGGGAAAAAAGTAACGGCTTATAGTCCGGAATTTACGGTACTGTACTTAGTTCCAAATGACAACACACTGTATATACTCGCATTAAACGCGAGCAGCTAAAACTTCTTCAAAATAGCCACAAAAGGAAAGAAATTGAATAAAATGTGTACACCAACATGTGAAAGTGAGGGTGCCTTCATATTTTTTTGTGTAATCGAAAGGACTTGTCATCAAACAGTTAGACGAGACACTTTGTATCCGTTTTGTCTATAGGTTTCAAACCACTTTTGCTGAGCACTGTACGAGACATGTTTTTTTCTGGCACGGTGTATTGCAAAAACAATTTTGCAAATGAAAAGAACAAAATTCAGAACACGTTTACCTTCATTTCATTTGTTGTTCCTGTATAGGCCATGCCCCTCCCATGCACAGCCTTCCAATCAGGACCCTATGATTTAGGTATTTTTTTTATAGTTGTAAATACAGCTTACATGCAAGTATATATGGTAGGGAAAATAACAGCAGGGCCATTTTTATTCACTCTGTGTTTGAGACGTGCCATTGTATCTGTATAAACATGCCAATTCCACTTTGACAACGTGATTAGAGGTGTGATGCTGTTGTTATACATATTCGTTAACTGTTTTAAATTAGTAGCACAGTAATAATGTTTGGGTTTCAAATTTTTATTATTAACGCGTTACAGTACTCATTACCAAGAAAAATAATTCTGTTACTATGTAACACGTTACAAATAACACTCTCCCTGTGTTGGGAAGTGATAGCAGGGGTGAATGAAGCGTCATCGATATACAGTATGACAAAGAGTAAAACCACCAAAGAAGGACCAGAACCACGAGGGACGTGTTATTCAAGAATTTTTTTCCCTCTTTAGATGGTGAAAACTGCAACGATACAAAACAATGCGTTGAGAACATGTGCCAATGTAAACAAACACAAAGTGCATGCATGATCTTTGCTTCTCTCCAATCAAAACAAAATACAGATGTTTAAACATCAATTAAACATTTTTAACCATTTACGGCATTGCCTTACGTGGCATCCACATGAATGGAGACGGATTTGACATGCCACTAAAGTTAGCCATAACACAATTCCTTTTTTTATTAAGTGTGGCCGTGTTGATACAAATATCGATGTTATCCATAATGAGCCAATACTATGATTGGATCGATACAGTTATGCAGGGATATTGTCCTCCCGTTTTATCACACACTATAATAATGTGATTAGTTCACTGTAAGATTATAAATGCATTGTAACGTTTTATTTGGATCCAATCATGTTTTTACACTTGATTTGCGCACTTTATTTTCTAAATAACGTGCAACGAAAGGAGTTCTAATTCTTTTGTTGACTCTGTAGTACAGTACCTGTATTTTGGTTGCACTGCTGCTTTTTTATTTGATCCTCTCGACTTTCTTCCCATTTTAAGTACCACTATGGTAATAATGTTGTCAGTGGATTGTAAGATTATACATACATTCAACTAAAACAGGGGGAGCAATTATTTAGTGGTTATGACATTTCCAATCAAAAACTATTGGTCTTAGATAATACCCTGTATATACTTGTATTGGATCAATACCAAAATATTGCCCAGCCCTATTGTTTACTACGAGAATCCCGAACCGGTGGTAACACCAAAAACCTGGAAGTAGTATTAATTAGCTTAAGTTCAACTAAACATGAACTATTGATGTAAAAAAACTTTTTAATGAAATTACAACTGTAGTCGTTTACAATATTTTCAATTCATGAAACGATTTATTAAAGAAAAAAAAAATAGCCTTATGGGCAACACAGTGTCAGTTAATGCATACTCGGGCCTCAATTCAGTCGCTCTGGGTCACTTGAAAGCGGCTCAGGATGTCGGCCTGACCTGTCCGAGATTATTTCATGGCTGAAAAAAAGGAGCAGTGGAGTAGACTGCAGTTTGTAGAAACGTTTTCCAAGGTAACACGTTCGAAAACGATTATTTGGGTATTCATTTCACACTTACTGTAATCGCTGGCGCAACATGGACTGTTTGACAACAAGCTATTAAAAAGCCAGAACATTTGCCATCATTTGTTCTATTCAAATGTTCCCCTGAGAACTCATCACGATAATTGCTAAAACAAACGAGTTATTTTTTTGGGGTCGTAAAAAGTCATTTTTCTACTGTCGATGTTTTACCTCCTCAACTGGTGTGTTTTCCCTGGACCAGTAGTTCCTTGGGGTCCTTGAATTAACTTAAATAAATAAAAACGATATCTAAAGCAATTATCTACATTTTGTGTAAACAGCCCAAAATAATTTAAATCCTGTTGGCGGATAATTATACCCTTCTTGAGGATCCCTATTCTTCTCTAAAGATATGTAAGTAGAAAATAATTTTCTAGTTTTAGTAAATGTCTTAAATTTGAAAATATTTGAAAATCTTTCTTTTTTTAATATAGCTTTATTATTTAATTATCTTGTTTTATAATATGTCTGACCTATTCATTTTATTAATATAAAACAAAGTGTTCAAAAATGTTGCTAATTTAAAAAAAATACTTTTCTTACTTTATTATATGTACTTATTTTTGTAAAAAAATATATTCTTATCTTGGTATATATTTTAAATTAGAAATTTCTTAAAATACCCAAAAATATTTCTTACTTTATTTCAGTTTTTTAATTTAATTATCTTGTTGAATTATATGAACATCATATTTTGGATTAACATAAAACAATAATAACATAAAAATGTTGCTGATTTCAATAATTATTTTTCGTATCTATTTTTTTTATAACCATTTCTTTGTGGTGAACTTCAAAAATCAATCCGTACATTTTATTGATTATTTTGATATATCTATAGTGTATTCCTCTTAAATAAATAAATCTATTTGTTTACAATTTTTAAATTTCATCTTGGCATATCACAGACATGTTTTCATTAGTTATATATTATTTTATTCTATTTTGACAAAATGAAAAATTCTACTGCATTTTGGGTAGAAATAAAAAAAAATGTCCGATAATTTTGTTACATAAATACCTATATTTTTTATCATTCCTGTTTACTACAATAATTTGTTTCAATACGTTTCCTCATTTAATTCAAGAGTACATTTATTTATTTTTTTAGATACGTTTTACTTTTAATAAAAATTATAACTATTGTTTCAAAGCGCTCTTTGGGACTGGGAGGTCGCAGGTTCGGCTCCGCCATGTTAAATGTGGACGTGTCCTTGGGCAAGACACTGAACCCCTTATGCCCCTGATATGCAGGTAGGCCTTGCTTGGTGTGTAAGTATGTGTCTGAATGGGTAATTCTGAAACACATTGTAAAGCGCTTTGGGAGTAAATGATAAATGGTCTTCAGTGACTTAAAAAGTGCTATAGAAATGCAGACCATTTACCATTTATGAAAATGAGAAAAATTCTACCTTAAATAAGCAAACTTTTCTGCAAACGTATCAAATGATTTTTAGATAACTATAATCATTTCAAAGTTTTTTTTTTTTAACAAAGATGAGAACAACGTATCGTTGAATTAAACGAACACTCTTGTCACTCGTTATTTCCCTATTCAATTGGAACTGCAGACGCTGCCCGACCTACGAACGAGTTAGGTTCGGACGATCGTTCGTAAGTTGAATTTGTTTGTAAGTTTTTTCAGTGCTATATTTTGAGTGGAAAGTATGTTTAAGGTTTATATAAGTAAGTTTAAGGCTTTTATAAATAACCTGTATTGTTTTGTACTAAAAAATAAACATTTCTTAAAATAATACGCTCTATAAAGATAAATGAAGTGAGGTTTAACTTACTTTTGGGAGATGCGCTTCAAGTAAAAAGTGGCCGAAAAAAAGCGTTCCGACCATTTTCTCAACCGTATCAAGCTTTCTTATTCCACTTACGTTTCAAAAGAAACAGCTTCCCTCTTCTTAACACTTTACACCAACTATATTGAATGGATGCATGAGATATTAAACAGTAAAAACGTCAAAGTTCTTTCCCGCAAAACCCATTTGAGGCACAGCAATTCCCATGGATCGTTAACAATACAATACATCTTGTTATGATTACACACGAATAAGGATGTAGAAGCCAGATTTCTTCTTCGGGGTGGATGCTAGGTGAACTCTCACAGGGCCAAGCGGCGGAAAGAAGCACTTCAGAAAAAGGTGCACACAATACAAAATCTAACTTAAAGCAATGTCCGGATATTTTTCGACACCCCGAAAAAAATGTTCGTATCTACCGTTTTGCGTAAGACGAATGGTCGTAAGTAGGGGAGTGTCTGTACTGATTTAAAACGTAGTACATTATGAAGAATAGTACTAAAACAAAATACTTATCTGTTAATAGGGCACCTTTTTATATTCGGCATTGTATGATGGCAAAGATGAAAGTATTGCACTGGTTAGAGGTGTGTAGTCACTGTGTAGTCACTAATAGTAAAGGTTAAGAAAAACCGCCAAACAAAATAACATGACCTGTGTGTACCTTTACCTTTCTTGGCCACACTTACTTACCCTGAACCTAAACCAATTCACATCTTCACATTCAAAAGACAATGTCGATCGGTCGATCGGAATAATATATGCAAAACACAAGTTGCGTTGTGTCTTTCTAGATCCCTTGAAGTGTGAGCCTTTTATGTACGCTTTCACCTTGTCATTAGCATGTGTATAGCACAGCCAGTTTATGAAAGCGTGAGTGTGTGTGTTGTAAGAGGCTTGAGTCGTATGTGCTAATTTAGACAGTGTCTCTGAAAGAACATTATTTTTTCTTTCAAACCATCGCACGAGTGAACACAGAAACGCACTTTTGAATATTTATGTATTTTAATGACAACAGGCCTAAACAAGCTATCAGCAGCCAAGCAAAACAAAAAAAACGCTGTCTCAAACTGAATTCCAACAAATGACATATACAATGAAAATCTGTTGGAGTCTGCAAGAGAACTGGGAATGGGACGCAGGGTTACCCTCCGCAAGAGCACAAACTTAAACATACAGAAATATCTGCAATGGAATGGTTTGAAACGCTCTATATAAAGGTGCTAGAATGGCCAGGCCAAAGTCCAAACCTCAGTCCTACAGAGCGATTTTTGGAAAGATCTGAAAAAGGCTTTGCACAAATGAACACCATCCAACTTGAGCTGTTTTGTAAGGTAGAATGGGCAAACATTCCAAACTTATAGAGACGTACCCCAAATGACTTGAGGCTGTGATCGCAGCAAAATGAGGTTGTACAAAGTACTAACTCAAAGGTGGCCAATATTTTGCAACATTTACTTTTCAATCTTTTTTTTTGTTAGCAGTTTATAAATTTGGTTCCTTTTCACGATTGTTTCTTACATGCTGATTTTTAAAAAATAATTGGGAGTTTTTTTTTAATCTATAAATTGTCTGAAATATGGCAATATATCAAAGAGTTTATGAGGGGGCAATACTTTTGCAAGGCACTGTAGTCATCATGCCAAAAGTACGATCTTTTGTAAGTAGGGCAGCGTCTGTACTGTACTTTTTTTTTTTTTACAAATAACTTCTGTACCTTTAGGTTAAAATTTCAATCATAATTTTTCTGTTTTATTGCAACTTTATTGATGAAGGACCCGATACAATTCACATTACTTGATACTTTGCCACCATCAAGTTCCCGTTATGGAAAACTGGATTTACCTTCCGGTTCTGTCCTCTAAAAATAAAACATTTTTGTAAAAGCACCTAAGAGCCACAGAGTGCCAAGTATCTGCAACTGGCAGGATTAGCCGTTGGAGAGGTCTAACTATGTTGGCGATAGAAAGCATCTTCCTCGGTTTAGCCACTCAAATTGCAGAGCACAATGCACAATGCACATCCGTGAAACAGTGAACCAGCGATAATGGAACCGCATAGTAGAGAGCTATCTCTGTACATATGTATGTACATATATATATTTTATAATCGATTCTATTTAGGTGCTGCTAAATATCACACAATTCCCCTTTGAATGTGTGATTGTTTTTCCACGCACGGGGAAAACATTTGTAAGAAATGTTTATTCAGGTCACTTGCGTTTGTACATGAAGAGCGGTTTGGAGGTCTCACACAGCAAATGCAAACTAAAATAATCATTTTTTTCCCCATGGGAAATCTCAATATCAATTTTTCCCATCCATCTAAGGCAACAGCTCTGTCTATTTTTCTGATCAGACAACCGTCTTGGTGTGTCCTCAGTGTTGGGAATGGCAGCAGATGGAGGGGAAAAGGGTGTGTGTGTGTGTGCCGCCTGCTACCAGGTGCTCAGGGGGTTGCGGGGGGAGCCATGGTGTACTCCTTCGGTCACAGAACCCGGACAACTCGCTCTGACCTCCGATAACACCGCAGAGACGCTTGTGTGGACTTTTCCACTTGTTTTGACCCGACTCCAAGTGGGCGGTTGAGAAAACCGATAATGTTTTTCTCTGCTGTTTTCGAGAATCACATATGTACTTTTTTCCGTGGTTCTCAGATTAGGGGGCACGTAACATCGGGTAAATAAGGGCAATCATACGGTACTTGAGATTTTAGATTTTAGATAAAATGAATTATTGATTTTAAAATAATTGTTTAAATGTCCTGCCGCTTACCCTCACGAGGGTCATGTGATGTATTCAATTTAGTCAGAAATAATAATTGAAAATGTATTCTAATATCAAAGGACTTAATTTCTCGATATAACACAGTTTACTTTAAGCAGTTTAGCTACTTCAAGGATTTACATCATGCATTGTGTTATATAATGATTGAAAAAAAGGGGTTTATTTTTATTTCACAGTTTTCACCTTTCAAGGGTTCTTTTTGGAACGTAACCCTCGCAATAAACTAAGGTTTACTGTACAATGCATCAAAAAACACATGTTAAATAGTAGATATCTTAATATGATATGTGTTATTTATTTGATAAAATAATCATCGTAAAATCTTTTTTTTAGGATTAAAAATGACTTGCCCAAAAATGTTAATTTGATTATTTTCTTTTATTTACTATTTCAAAATACAGAAGGGAAGACCACTACACAAATGAGCCTACAAAGTACAAATAGATGAGATAATTCTTTTTTAGAAAGTATTTACGTTTTAATATTCTCTTAAAATCTTCCCAATAAAAACTCTAATAATGTAGCTGTTTGTTGATTTTCCCACCCTTCGGGGGGGATCGGCTTATTGTAACCTTGTAGATCTAATAAGACAAAAAGGCTCATGGGAGGACCATCAGAACAGATTGAAATTTTCTTAACTAAGGGTTGTTTGTAGAGTCCTCTCCTTCTCTCGTTGCAAGTTCAAAAATCATTGATGCATTCTCCCCTTATTTTAAATGTCTACTAAACTATACATTTATCTATCGGGAAGACAGGCCTGTTTTACTGATCCCTCCATTACGAGAAGGCCGAGATAGAAGGGGTCAAATTTACTCTGGACGCGTGTCCTTTTGAGCCCATAGTTGATTGTTTGAACTAGCAAACAGCGACAGCATCTCGGGGTGACAACGCACTGTCGTCTGAAATTTGTTTTCTGCTCGCCTTATCTTCGCCTCGTCATCGCGAGCCTCACCGGGCATTAAGCTGATAAAGGTGACGCTTTTGGTCAGGGCTGTGCGAGCTTGACGACTCTCACTTTGCCGTGAGCGATTGCCTCTTGTTGCCTGAGACTCTTTCACCTTCTGCTTCGGTTGCCTGGATGCCAACCAGATTGCTCTCCAGGTGAAGAATCTGGTGTTTGTGTGAGCATGCGGCTGCGCACGTGAGTTTGAGAGCTGGGAACACGGAGCACTTTGGCCGTCAGCCATTGGAAGGGAGAGGGACAGAAGATGCATCAGCAGGATGCGACGTGCATTTACACAGTCTTGTTTGGCAAAGTGGCAGCTCACTGACAGCTAAGTGAGGATTAGCATGTTTAGCCACGCTAACAGAGAAAATGGGTCCCAATGTGTGGAGGACAGATTTTGTCATTACTAGAAATGAATGTATTAATAAATTAATAAATACCTACAAATATATGCCGTAGAAATAAATGAACACATAAATACACCACGTAATACCAAAATATCATACATATCGTCATGGTTAGGTATGCTGGGTGTACATACGAAGAGTAATTGACAAAACCCAAAAGATCATCGGCTACTTTCTGACCAGTCTGGAGGACATTGCCAGATTATGACACACTTCATCAGAGCTGTCAACTTTATTAAGGACTCTTCTCACCATAGCCACCACATCTTTAATCTGTTGCCCTCTGGTAGGCGTTATATGTCCCTTAAAACAAGGACCAACAGGCTCAGAGATAGTTTCTTGCCCAGGGCCATCACCACCCTAGACCAGTGAGCAAAACTGTGAAAATATATATTGTGCAACTGCTGATTTTATTGCACTACTTATTATTGCATGATTGTTATAACTTGGGTAAGATTCAAAGCACTACGTTGAAATATTCTTGGCCATTTATTGCAGCATTCTTTTATCTCTTTTTTCTCTTTAAAGTTTTCATCATATGTTTACTCTGGAGTGCTGTCTAATCTCGTTGCATACAATGTTTCACCACATTGATATTAATGACAACAAAAACAAATTCCATTACATTCTATTCTAAATACATGACATAAAAGCAAGTTGTTAATGTATTTCTGAATTTTGTCATTTATTTATTTGAGTATTTATTTTGGCATGTATTTTGTCTGGTATTTTTGTCACATCATATTGTTATTCAAATAATAATAATAATAATAATAATAATAATAATTTCCTTGTATTGTCATTCTGTGTAACAATGTACACAGAATGAGTGAATGGTTCAAACTAGCTAAGTTTTTCACCAATCAACTGCAACAACAGCCGATTTGTTCATCACTGATCAACCAATGGGTGAAAAGATCAGGCAACTGGGCCACCTCCTCATTTATATAATTATGTTGTTCGGACAAAGCACATGACAAAATATATCATGAAATACGCAGAAAATACATGACAAACCTACTGTAATGAAGAAACACACCACATAATAAGTACCAAAATAAAAATCTACAACAAAATGCACAAGAAAAAAAATATTGAAAGTTTATGAAAAAATAGATGAAAAAATACACGACAAAATTAATACCAGAATAAATAAATGACAAAATAAATGACAAACGCCAATAAATTCATCCATTTATTTATGTCATAAATTTGGGTAATACCTGAGTTGTTTATGGATTAATTTACTTATATGGCATGTAGTCGTTGGTATATATTTATTTACCTATTATTTTATTTCATATACCAGGATCTATTAACATTTTTCCTTGTAAACAATAGTTGCTAACATTAGTCATAGGCAGCATGTCAGATTTTGATAAAGATTTGTTTTTTCTCTTTAGTGAGTAGTTGCATATTATTATAATTGAGAAAAATCCTGACTTTAAAGTACTGGATATTGTCCAGACTATTGAGCGCTTTGTTTTATTAGCTGTGCTTATCATTATGTAAAATTATTTTTATTTCGCAGCAGGAATACTTGGTCTCCTCTCTATCACTTTGTAATGTGCGCAAGGGATGGGACAGCTTAAGATCAGTCGCATGACTCTCCATGACTACAGGCTGTTACAGTATGATTGTAATGGCTTCTAAATTTTTGTGTGTGCAGTACAGGGAGTTTTGTTTTCAGAATGTTGCACTCTAATCTAATTAATGTTGACTACTGAGCTAGTTGATAAAGATTGACAGCTGCGGTCACAGTGTCTTAATAGCCGCACAATGTGTTACTTTTCTGTACTAGACATTTCCCCACTGATTTATTTTCAAAATGTAATTAATGTATGTTAATGAGTTCACTTTTATGGCTGTTTAGGCCTGTGGCTTGAAATCTGGTGCGGCTTGTATAAAAACAAAGTTGAGTATCTTCCTTAAATTCTAATCAAGTGCACTCTGTAGTCCAGAATTTAGGGTACCACTGTTTTTTTAGATAATTTAGGGCTGAATTATCTCATTTTATTTATTACAGCTTCTCGAGCTATCTAAAATGTTTTCAGCCCTGTTAACATGACACAAGGGATTTCTAAACATCCATTAGCCTTCTAACACAATTAGAAGGCTGGAGAGCTGGTTCCTGCAAATAGGCTTCTATACAATATAGATAATGCAATAAAGACAGATCTTTACAACTAAAATAATAATAATATTTTCCCAAGTTAAGAATGTATGGTGTGTATTTCACATTAGTTTAATGTTATTTTCATTAAAAAATAAACAGTGATTTTCCTTCAAAAATAGGGACATTTTAAAGCGATCCCAAACTTTTGAAGGTAGTGTACATAAAATGATCAAACATGTATTTTTTCCAGTGTGTGCACCACTGTATTATCCCTTCTCTGTTAAAACTCTAATCCTACTTCCAAATTTCCAAAGATAAGAAATTGCTTGGTTGTTGACGTCAGGATCCGGGTCTTTGCAAAAGAAAGACATCCTGTTTATGGCATGATGTAACAGGATTATCAGCTCTTTGAATCAAAATGTCCTTGTTTTGAGGGATCAGAATTTGGGACGGCATCAACAAACAGCCTCCCGTCTGTGTGTGATACAACACAGACATCCATGCCAACTAATTACAGCCAGCGATGGGGGGATTAGGATGAAAGCGCTGGTTTGGGCCTGGAAGGGTGGCAGAGTATCGTGACAAAGGGGGCAGATGGCACCAAGCGAAAGCCACAACCATCTCGGCGTTAAACACCCGAACATTGAGCCGCGTACTTAAACGGGAAGGTTACGTTATGCAATCCAGCAACTGGGCGAGCTCCAGTTGCTGCCGATCCAGGGCATCTGTGCTGAAGCCGATAGCACTTGATCCGTGGCCCTGAACAGCTGCCTACATTTCACAGGTGAAACTAACACTGGTTTTAACCTTCTCTACCCCACCTGGCTCCGCCTGTTTGTGAACTTAAAGCATCTCCCACACAATCTGAACCTGTCTTTTTCTCGGCAAAAAGGGTCACAGCATCAGCTGAGAAGAGTCCTATCAACACAGTGAATTTCACCTGGCATGCATCAGGGGAATAAGTGATGTGAGATGAGTCCAAGAGGGTGTACTTACCCACTGATCAGAACATACATAGTGGTCGACAACATTTTCTGTACCAGGGAACATTTTAATGTCTGACTATATTCTCGTGGACAGGCCAAATAATAATTTCAACTTTTTTGTCAAGTATATCGTAATATCTGTTACTTTTGTTACTCTTCAAGATAGAATGTGAAGCGAAAAGGAGGGAGGCGACAGAGGCTTTAAAGTTTTGTACTTTGAAGTCAGTTTGTGTGTGCACTGGTACAGTGTGAGTAGCTTTTGTGTGAATGTTTATACTGCTTGTTGATTTGTTACTAAATTATCGACGGGACTTAATCAGCAACTGAGTGCATCATTGATCACACCAAGAGGCATTACAATACAAAATGCAGAATATACAGCACAGATTAAATTTAGTCCTCTTACCTGCATGCAATACAGATAAAAAATAGCAACAACGTCAAATTAAGAAAAAAGTTTGCATATAGAAATATATATGACTTTGAATAAAACATGTACAAAGTATGGCCGGAATCTAAATAAGCAATTTTGCATTGACTTGACAGAAGGCAAAGAGGAGGGAGGGTTAGGTTAGGAGAGAGATTTCAGATAATAATAATAACAATAACACAAAAATCCACTGTGTCAACGCGAGACACCTAGGAATCTAGATTTTTTTTCTCATCATTACACTATTTTTACTCACGGTCAGAGTTGGGCAATACAGTAAATAGATAGTTAGTGGCCGATACTAGTTCCATCATCCATCCATCCATTATCTGCACTGCTTATCCTCAGTTGGGTCACGGGTGTGCTGGAGCCCATCCCAGCTATCTTCAGGCAGTGGGCAGCGGACACAATAAAGTGGTAGCCAGCCAGTTGCAGGGCACACAGAGACAGACAACTCACTTACTCATTCACACCTAGGGACAATTTGGACCGGCCGAAAACGCATGTTTTTGGAATGTGGATACCAACGCAAGCACAGGGAGAACATGCAAACCCCGCACAGGAAGGCTGGTAGCTGGATTTGATCCCATAATCTCAGAACTGTCCCGTGGACGCACTAACCACTCAGCGGCCGTGCCGCCTAGTTCCATTGTTTAAAAGGTAGGTCTGTTACCCGCCGTATTACTGACACCCAAAAGTGGTGCGTTAGTCTGAAAGTAAAGAACTAGTTACAAATTACAGACTCTGCCCTACTTACGGACGAGATACATTCCGGACTATTGTTCCTAAGTTGAATTGGTTTGTAAGTTGCTTCAGTGCTATATTTTGTATGGAATGTATGTTTAAGGTTTATATAAGTATGTGTAAGGCTTGTATAAGGCTTGTAACCTTTATTGTTTTGTACTGAAAAATAAACATTTAATGGAGTATTATGCTCAAAAAAAGACAAATAAAGTGAAGTTTAACTTGAAAAAGGTGCACAATACAAAATCGTACGTACAGCAATGTCCGGATATCTTTCGACATCCCGAATTTTTTTTTCGTACGTACCGTTGTTCGTAACATGAATGTTCATGAGTAGGGGAGCGTCCTTACTATACATACATTGAAGCCAAGCCCCCAAAATTGTTTAAAAGTAGTTGCGTAATCAAAGAAATAGAAGAACATGTGCACACCAAACTGTGGAAGCAGTGAACCCTTCATAATTTTTGTGTAATCTTGAGAGCTTTCAAACAAAAACTAAACTGAGACACTCCATACCCATTTTGCCTGTGCACTTCAAACCATTTAGAGATATCGCCTCCATTGCTGAGTATTGTCCAAGATGTTTTCTTTTTTTCAAGAATGGTGTATATCAAAAATAATTTTACAAATGAAAACACCAAAATTCAATACACGTTTGCTGTAAATTGAGTGTTTACGTTTGCCCCATTGATTTCTCGTTTTTTTTTCCTGTAAGAGGCCACGCCCCTGCCTACGCACTGCATACCACTCGCTACCAGTGAGTCGTGACACAAACTTGTGTATTCAAACCGACCCCCAGATTTCAGGATCTTATTTTATATTTCTATATTCATCTTAGATGCAAGACTATATGGTCAGGAAATTATACAGTATGTAGGGAGATATTCTCTGTGTGCTTTGTGGTGTTGACCGTGCAACAGTAACTGTATTAAGTTGTACTTTGTAGGGTCATATAAACTTGCCAACACCAATTGAATTATGTGATTAGCAGTGTGATGCTGGTGGACTAAGAGTTCATTAATCTGTCCTGAGCAAGGAGAGAACAGGTATAGTCATAGTTTAAATGTTGTTGAACTGAAAAGTAAATATTTTTAATTTACATTTTGTTATGTGGGATTTACAGGGCTTTACAGCAACTACTTTGAAGTTGCCTAGTTTAAAGTTTAAATTAGTTAAATGCTCAGTGAAGTGTGAAAAAAATAAAGGCTATTATAATATAATATAAATTTCTAAAAATATTTATTTAGTTGATGTGTGCATAATGTTACAATGTTGTTAGTATTGTATGGAATAAAATGCCAGAAGAATCCGGAGAGCCATTTGATAGCCAAAAGAGAAGGCTCTTTTAAATGAAGTGAGTCGATAGCGCCTGTTCTCTAAAAAGAGCTGGATTTCCCATCACTACTGAGGAGGGGAGTTTTTATTCTTTTTTTTTTCTTTTTTTTTGGGAGAACATTTGGAACATGTGTGTTGAAAATTAGTTCAGCCCCAACGATGCACTTGCACTGTTGGATCAAAAACAGACTCTCCAAACCCTGATATTTTCTTTCCTCGTGTAGGAAGGATTTCAGGGAAAAGTCCAAATAACAATGAATTTGCTTGAAGGGAGATTGTGTATTATTTAGCAGATCTTAGTGGTCAAAAAACACTGTTCATATAGAATAAAAGCAATTTTTGTTTGAATAGTGAGCAAACATACATGAACTATCATATAAACTTACATTTCATTAACTAATTTACCACTCATGGCGACTTTAAATCAGTCCTGAATGAAGTGCCACATGCGGTTTTGACATGAATTCTTGATTTTCCATTTAAGTAGGTTAAATCTTAATAAAAATAGGGTGAATTGCTTTTGTGATATATCCGATGTGTCCATAAACATTTAAGATGGTTACCCCAAAGCTTTAATTCAACATTTTAAAAGGGGAAATGAAGGACTGACAACCAAAGTTTTCAAAATGCACAAAACTAATAACATATTTTTAGTCGGCAACTGTGTCAAAAAAAAGTGACGGACAAAAACGTTTGATGAATATTCAACAAAACTAAGCCTTGCTTAACTCATTGACTTCATGGACAGTTTGAAGTGAAAGATTGACGTCTGATCCGTCAATGGCACTAAATTCAGAGCTAGTTTTCGAAGTATTTAGTCATCACTGGTAGTGAGGTAAATAAATGATTGTCTGCCATCTTGATGCCAGGGTACCCACAAAAAACAAAAACCTTGTAAAAAGAATGGGCAAAAAAGAAGAAAAACTTTGTCACTTCCAGTCTTAGTAGTTTTTATTTTTCCTTGGGCTTTATTTCACTCATTTTCTGTATCACTACACAAATATCCTCATCTAGTCAGAAAATGGTATACATATGTACCTTTAAAAACATCTAAAAGTGCTCAAATGTACTCGACATTCCTGCTGTTCCAGTCTTTTTAAAAAGGAAAATAATTAACGTGCCAGTTGAATATTGTCGACCTTCACCTGAATGAGTTCAGGAACAAGTTAGTCCAGGTCATCTAACCGTTATGTAACGTCTTCATACTGTTTACTTTCATGTTCTTACCACCTGCTGTTATCACTCAGATACTGTAGTTGTCTGTATGTCTTGTGTTCCCAGAGCACAAATACAGCTGAGCTAAGCTAAGCTACATAAGTTAGATGTGCTAAGCAGCAGCATGTGTGAGTATGAAAGAGGGAGAAGAGTAATAACACGCACATGCTGGCTGTTTTCTTTTATTCCAGGGTGAAAACTATGAAAGTGAGAAAAGGATTGAAGAATTTTACATACTTGCACACACAATAAAAGGAGCAAGATAGAATATTTTGAAGTTACGGACACCATCTTTAATGAATTTACAGAAATAGACCATGGACCAGAGAAAAAATTGTCCAATGTGTAAATTGCTAATTATAAAAAATAAGGGAACTACTTAGCTTTATAATCTCATTGCCATAAAATATGAATTTGTGTGCAAAATAATTGTTCCTTAGTGCCAAATTGTAAAAAAACGTTTTATTTTTTGGTTTAGGAAAAACTATTGTAAAGGGTTTGGCTCTGCTCATAGTTAAGTATCAAGCCTCCCTATGATAATTCACCATTAAATGGCAGGAGTGGATTTGATCAAGTCTTTGTCCACACATTTAGGAAACCCACTTCCTATATCCAGCAAATAAATGTGGGTAGGCAGCTCCACATGGCAAGTGGGCGTAGTGAAGCAGTGTGGTTAGAGTCTCAAGACATGGACGGATACCAACAGTTAGCTTTTCATCAGAGCTTTTTCCTTTTGAAAAGAGATGACGACGTCACATCGTCATCGTCTAGTCAGAAAAGGATGACGATGCCTTTCAGCAGGAACACGGTCACCCAAGGGAGCACGATCGCCATGGTGACCAAAATCGTATGATCACTTCACCAGAAACATTGGCTGACGAAAAGTTCTTGCAAAGTTAATTCATAGTTCATGCAAGAGTTCAGTGTTCGTGCAATAAACTCTTTTTTTGCATCTAATTTTCCCTCTGTTGTTTATGAAAAGCATTTTTGAAAAGTTGGAGGTATCACAAATGCAGTAAAAAAAGAACTGAACTGAAGTGAAAGTTCTGCTTGAGACTTTCACATAAAACTGTTCCTCTCAGTAGTTTTCTTGGAAACAAGTATTTTGAAAAACTTACCAACGTTCAACTATTCTTCTACTAAATGATGGATAAGGCTAGAAACATACTTTTTTTTCTAATTCAAGACGAGGGGCATCTGACCAGGATGTCTCCTAGACAACTCCCTTGAGAGATATTCTGGGCATGTGCCACCGGCAGGAGGCCACGGACACAACCCAGGACACGCTGGAGGGACCACATTTCTAGGCTAACCTGAGATGATGAGTTGGATGAAGTGGCTAGGGATAGGGACGTCTGGGCTTCCCCGCTGAGGCCGCTACCCCTGCGACCCGATTGGCTAAGTGGAAGATGAGGGATACAAAATGAGTTGATATCTTTTGATATGTTTTATACATATGAAGCTACAGAATTAAAACTTTTTTAGGCTGTCAAATATGAGTCAAAATGTCCAAAATTGGCTGGCACCGGCTCTCCCAATTTGAGAAGAATTTCTGAAATTGAATGAGTTAATAAAAACATAATAATCACCACCAATATGGACACTGAAATTTAGTCCCGAGTGAACTTCCCCAAATTTTCAAAGGTTATCTTTGAGGTATTTGCAGAGGCGGTGGATGTCCTCATTGTCGTACCGGATAACCGTCACGACTCTCTGTGTATCCCGGACTGCGTGTGCCTTGCTCAAAGAGGGATTCCAGACATTTATTGACTTTATGGCCAAGTTCATTTACTTTGGCAGGAACATCCTCTGCACATGAGATCAGTCAGCAGACATCTGAGCCAAGCATTGAGAGTAAAGGAAACCATGAAAACTTGCTATGTTTTTATCCAATAGTAGTCAAAATATTTTGAGTTCTGGAATTTAACTGACTTAACTAGAGACTCAGATAAATTCCAGACGGGTCTGGTACTGATAGAATCCCTGTGTTATGTCGGAATGTTCTTGTCTCACTGATGTCACTATTGTTCATAACTAAATTTCACAAATTTATACGTTTTATTTGGAGTACAGTAATTCCTCATTTTTCGTACAGCTTATCTCCTATATATTAAAATCAGAAAACAAACCCTGTTCACAGGCTCTGGTATTGGTTTTAACAAATGAAAGTACTGTACTGTATAAAGTTGTTTTTGGTTTATTTATTTTACAAATAATTTGTGTACTGTCAAATCATAATTTAAAAAATAATCTTTTTGCTATCCTGAGCAATACTGATTCCAAAAAAATGATTTCAGGTCATTATTTATTTTATTTCAGACAAAGTCAGGCTCCTTTTAAGGCCATTTTTCAAATTATTCCAGTACCATTAAAAGAGGGAATCTGGTGTGAAACATGTATTTCCAGAGCCACAAATATATCTCCGATTTACAAATGTGATTTTCATGCAATTATCATGACATCATTTTTAGCTCTTGAGTAAATCACAACTATTTGCAGATCTTAACAATACTTGTGTAGATAATTTCGAGACAATTTTCCCCCCATGTATTTGTTGGGTAAAAATGACAGTAATATGTAGCTCACATTTTCAGTTGCAGGAAGTTCTTTCCATTAAAATTTACACCTGAAAAATGCTACCCTAATTTTTTGAATGGTCCATAATAAATGTCCATAATCAGTACGTACAGTAATCCTTGCAATAATATACATTTTGAAGTGCCCTTTTCAGGTGTAGCATGCACCTGTCCTTTTCAGCGTGGCCCATAGAGGGCGATGATTCTTTATAGGACAATGTCATACAAACTAATGACAGCTGCCATTAATCATGAGGGAAGAATAAATGCGATAGAAAAACAAAAGCCTCCAGAGAGCAGTGTTTTTGTCATTTTTAAGCAGACTTTTTGAGAATCCTGGCAAAAATTGAGAGTATTTACTAGCACTTCACCTAAAACTCAAGTGCTTTTCAACCCTTGAAATGTAACCATTTTAAAGGGTTTCAAGTGCGTATGCACACCCTATTCAAATGACATTTTGTCGCCATTATGTTGATATTATTGTATAACAAAAATGTAATGTTAGAATGCTTTTACCTTCTTTTAGCATGTGGAGAAATACAAGTTTGTCAGCAATAGAAAGCATCTTCTTCTTCCCTTAGGTGCTTTTGTCAGTCCAGAACGTTTTGTTGATGTGATGACTTTTGGAAAAAAAATCTAAATTAATAAAGACTTTTGCATCTGTAATGTAGTTTCGTCAAGCAATTTTACGTTCGCGTTCAACTTGGACCACAATGTTATCGACGTACAGGAAGAAAAAGGGCGGGGCAATTTTTAGCCAATCAGAATGCAGACCAGCATGCGCAAAAAAAGTCGATGAAATAGCGAAACCGCAAAAAGGAAACCACGATACAGAAAAGGATTACTGTACTGGAGTAGTTTGAATTTTTGGGGTCCTGGAACTTAACTAACTCAACTAGGGACTCAAAAAAAGTTCACACTGGTCTGGCACAGTGAGATCCCTGGGCAATGATGGAAAATCTTGTCTCACTGATGTCACCACTGCTCTCAGTAAAAGTTGACATGTATTCAGGTTTTATTTGAAGTATCATTTGCATCTCCAAAATAAAAATGACGAATGAGTCACGTATTTGTTATGAGTGATTCGAGCTGCTATTGTTATTCTAGTGATAACTATAGAATCCCCATGTGCACCCCAACCGCCCATGCATAAGTTCTACTTGGCTGTAACAGTTTTCAGCATATTCAATTTCTGAGGGAATTGCAATTTCCAGGTGCGTTTTATTGGCTCACATAATCCGTCTAGCCATGCTTACTGTTCAGAACAAGTGTCTATTCCCAGGGGAAGTCTTTAATAGTTCAGCCAACTCGTACAAAGATGAAGAGAGCGCCAAGAGGAAAACTGCTATGACTTTGAAAACTTCTACAGAACTTTCTCTGCTCTATCATTTTAGCAAACAACAAATAACACACCTCTCGTAAATTTGCCTTTTTCGGCTCTGCTTTCGAAAGTTGTTTGTGTCAGAGATTAGCAAGAGGAAGAGTGAACTGGGGAAATCAGCCAATCACACTGTGGGGTGGGGACGCACTTCTACCCTGCAACAGGCCACGAGTGTTTTCTCTCCAAACAGCTACAGTATGCTGTACACAGTTCGACTACTGTAACCGGGAACAGCATGGACCAAATTCTTTACTCACGTATTGGGTGACACACTCTCTCCAGGTCATCATCACACACACTGACAAACTGAAAAATTTCAGAGTTGGCCGTGTTGACACAATGACGGTAAAGACACGGTTAATATTCAATTTCAGGCATAAAGAACACGTTTCTTTATCCAAAAGACCATTAGACAGTGTTGGGTGTTACAAAAGAACTAAATTACTTTTCTCGATAACCAGTATTGTAATATATTACTGATAATGTTTTGTAACTCTACGGTCATTACGACATGGAATGTACTTTTTAAAAGCAGATCGTGAATCACAACATCCACTGCAATTTGGCAGCTGCTCATTCACTCATGAAGTCACATACTACCGTCCTTCCGCTAGCAACATAACCTTGAATATAACAATTGGACAAGGCTTGGATGTTTTTATCTACCTATAAAATACAATTGAATATGTTATGGTGGCGCTGTCTCAAGCACAAAGTATGAGGTCACGAAATTTCTGCCTACTGATATTCTGATATTCTTCCTACTGTACATACTTGCCTCTAAGCCGTATTTACTATTCTAAAATAAAATATTGAAATCAGGGTGTCAGTTTATACGTGCATAGGTATTTAGTTCACAAAAGGGAATAGTAGACAGCGTGTGGGGAGGGGGCGTGGTTTATACAGGAACATCAACATCAATGGAGCAAACGTGAGTGCAGAATTTATGGTAAAAGAAAGCAGAATTTTTGTCTTTCTATTTGTGAAATTAGGTTTGCAATACACTATTCCCGGACTGAAAAAGGAAGCATCTTGGACATTATCCAGAAATCGAGTAATAAATATTTCAGTGTTTTCCAGACAAAAGAACTAAATATGAAGTGTTTCAACTGTCAAGCTCTCAAGATTGCACAAGCCAAGAAATATAAAGGCTTTTATTTTGGCTGGATAAAAATAACGTACAAAACAGCAGAATATTCCATAATACAAAACAATGAAAAAGTTTCTTCATTTACCTCACGGTGAGGTTTTAGGTTTTTCCCTGACCTCATGTAGGTTTTAGGTTAGGGGATGGTGTTATAATAGTCTGTAGTTTGCAATAATCTTTGTTCTGTGCAGCTCTTTGAGACTCCTTGTGATAATGGGCTATTCAAATAACATGACTTTATCTGACTTGACTCGTCAAATAGCCTAACAATAAACAAAAATATATACACCTGCATGTAAGATACTGGTCTTATAAAGTTCAAAAAAAGGAGAGGCAACATCGGATAAAAATCCGAGTATTTTGTTGAATGCTATACTATTGTACATTGAATGTTTTATACAAAACATTGAGTTCCATTTTGGTGTCTGAAAAGTGCAATCTACATACATTTGGATTCGGATCAAGATGAAATTGTGCATCAAAATATGGTCTCGAAGCGCCTTCTGTCGTAACATAGTGTTATTACAAGTTCGTCACCAGATCAAGAGGAAATTCAGTGCACTCTCATTTGCATTGAATAAGGTGCAAACAACGAATAGATCATGAAATCCGATGCCAACGCTTTTAATAATTCATTTTAAGCGATTTTATCGATTTGTTGTTGCTGCCCTAGTGTACATGCTTTCTTTTGATTCTTTTATTGTGTGGATATTTTTAACCCAATATAAGTGGTCGGCTTCATTGTGAGTTTATGCAGTGTTTTGTAATTAGATTGTCACTTTTAGAGGAATGTGCTTCTCTTTGGTGTCAGTAATTTGTTATCACGATGAAACATTTTATACGTCTGTATGAATATTTATTTCCATAATTTTCACGTTTTTTTTTCTCCTTCTTTAAATCTCATTTTTGCCCCTGAAGTGAAAGTTGTCAACATTCAAATGCTGCCTTTACCAATCTTTAATGTCAGAACAAAGAGGCACGGTGACAAACTACTACACAATATTTCACAAGTATGAGTAACATTAAACAAGTGGATACCTTCTGAAAGGGGAGTTGGTTGCAGGAATACACAGGTAGTGCCTTTCTAGCTGGCTTATTCATAAAAAAATTTATTTGCTAGCACTCTTTCAGGGCTGAATTGTTTTTCTTTCAGCGTATTCTAGCGGGCGAACTGTTTTAAATGGTGGAATAAGTTTGTCGTTTTGCCTGTCTTTGTTGGCAAAATTTAGAGTGCATATCGCAGCTCTGTTTATTTGTTCTTCAGACTCTAAATAGCCAAAATACCTCCAAACAAGTAAAGATGAGGGTCCTAGGTCTACGACTATTTCAGCATGTTTTGAGGGGGTATGCTTGCTGTTACATCTCTTTATCGCACATTTTGACCGTGTCCAACATGGCGTGGAATAGCCTTTTGCTTTCACTCTGTGTGAGCCGCTCTGGCTCTACTGCTACGATTGGCTAGTCCCCGTCAACTGTCCCTCTTTGTTTCCTGACTGTTACCCTGGAACTTGTGTTTTCATTGCATTGGTGCCCCCATTTTCTTTGGGGTCAGTTGGTTATAACAGTTCAAACTATCCACTTTTATCGTGGCAAAAATATATGATGAATTTTATTGTAATTGTTTTAACGGCCAGGCCCAACTGTAACTAGTAACTTTTTTTGTAATGTACTCAACACTGCTAATAAGTCATATTGAATTAGTCGTTAAAAAATATCGTCATACTGAAAACGAAGTCTTGATAAGGGACACAGTTGAGAATCCAGTTTTAGGATTGAGCAATCGCCTTAACTGAAAAAGGTAAAAACAGGATGTTTGTTTCAATGTCGAGGCCAGACTGTGTTTATTTATAGGGATTCACCCGGCACACCAATATGGTGAGCGGCACACTAAAAGCAAGCAACCTTTTTAGCAGCAGGTGTTTATATTTGACTCGAGGCAAACACACAAATGAAGATCTAAAAGCAAGAAACAAGCGTGACTCTGTTGGCCCTCATTGGCGCTCAACTCGCATGGCCTCTTTTCTCGAGTTACAGCGACACGCTGCCCTTTTTGGCAGACTCTGCTGGAGGGCTTTGCATACTATATTTCACTTTTTAATAGATTCTCGCATTAAAAGGCCTTGTAATGTAGAGTGTACACTTTGTCCTTGGAAAATATCGCTGGGATGTTGAACACACGCTGCCATTTCCCAGAACATCTGCTTTGAGTGTTCACACCTCTCTCATGCTCCCACTGTAAATCATTCATTAAGTAAGCGTGGATGTTAATAGTTCAGGCAATAACAGCGACTGCTGAGCACACGCAAAAGAAGGACATTGCGATCCACGCACGATACACCAAATGGTTTTTTAGCTTCTGTTTCAGGCTACTATCCTCACGTCAGGAGTTTTGTCGGACTAGGATGGAAATTACGGTAACATTACAGCCATTTTCGATTAATCTACCTTAAATATATCTGTTTTAACGACACTGCTGCATTCCTACGACAATGGATACATGAATATTTATTGGCAAACATGGTGAAAGTCATCTAAAAATACGTATACAGTAATCCCTCGTTTTTCACAGGGGTTAGGTTTCCTAAAATTGTCACGCACTAGTCAAAACAAGAAAAATGGAAACAGTTTTTTATTTCCATATTCAATCATGTATTTATTACAAAAGAATAAACCAGATATACAGGTTCAAGTAATTTTTAGCAAATAAAAGAACTGTAATATTTGATATAACTTCTGAACAGTCAGATTATAGTTTAAAAATTATTCTTGCCGTTTTATTGCACAACTGATTAGATTGAGGACATGATCCACTCTGCATTATACTTTGCCACTGTCATGCGGACATCATGGAAAGCTGCATTTACCTTCCGGTTTTGTCCTACTCAAACCATATATTTTTCCATTATCAAAGGGTTTTGAAAAATCGCCGCTAGGGAGCTGCCAGGAAGCCACTAGGGAGCACTAAAGACCCGCATGTAGCGCCAGAGCAAGTTTAGCGGATCGAAAAGTCCAACTTTGTTGGCGATAGAACGCATCTTTTTCGATTCAGACGATCAGAATGGAGAGCACAATGCACGATGAAAATTCGTGTAGTAGCGAAACTGGGATAAGTAAACCACAATACAGGAAGGAATTACTGTACAGTGATTATTTGCTAGTCAAACGTTTCTACATTCAAACAAATTGGTGTTTGACCAATAGCATTTACGTAATTTTTACTACAGTGTTCGAACAAAAAAGTCAGAACTGGATCACCTGAACACAGCTAAACGCGTGACCAAGTGATATTCGTGGCCATCTTGGCTACTCTTACCCTGTTGGCTAGCATAATTTTGTTGGAGATCATCAATCAAAAAACATGTGTTTGAAATTTATTGTGATTTACTGCGTTTCATTGCTTGTGCCGATAACAATGAATCAAAAGAAAGTTAGTGCGAAAGGAAAAGCGGAAAACAGCAAGAAAGACAATTCTTACTTTTATTTATCAAGCCAGTTGTCCAATATGTGTTTTTTGGAACATATTTATCTATTCCTTTTGTTGGCCATTGTCAGATATGGCTTTTTCTTTACCACTCTGCCTTGAAGACCATTATCTTGGAGTCGTGATTTCACTGTAGATGTTGGCATGACGTTGTATTTTGCGGAACTATTTAACAAAGCTGCTAGTTGATGACCTGTAAAGCATCTTTTTTTCAATCTAGAGACTATAATGTACTTGCCATCTTGCCACTTCCCTTTCTACTCCAGTTACAGACTATTTGTGTCGTAGAACACACCATTGTGGGAGGTTGGCAATTTCTTATCAATTTCTCACAAGAAATAGCCTTCAATTCTTAGACTGTCGGGTTTCACGCAAAAGTTCTTTTTAAGTTATTTTTCTGGCTATTCTGAAGATTTAATAACAACCACAAATTGATGCTCCAGATACTCGACTAGCACAAAGGAAGGTCAGTTTTATAGCCTCTCTAACAAACTAAACTGTTTTCAGCTCTGCTAACATCATTACACAAGGGATATCTAATCATCCATTAGCCTTCTAATGCAATTAGCAAACACAATGTACTATTTAAGAGTGGAGTGCAGGTTTCTGGAAATTGGCTTCAATGCATTCACGTGCATATTGCATACAAAAAGGAAATTAGCAGATAAAATAGTTATTTACCACGTTAACAAAATATAGGGTGTATTTCAGACTAGTTTAATGTTATCTTGATTAGAATATGTGCTTTTCCTTAAAAAAAATCTTTAAACATTGAGCGCAATTGATCAAATATACCCAACTCATTGAAAAAAAGGGCCTCCCCGCAAGGCACACTTATGTCGGGATACATGCTCGACAGCTGGAATTACTGGCACAGTCTGTGTCTGGCACCCTTGGTCATCGAAAAAGAACGCATAGAATGTTTACATGCTGATTATCACGATTGTTGGCACAGGAACGTGGACTTTAAGAAATATGGTGGCTAAGCAAACCGCGGACCTGAATTGCGCAGTGGAAAAACAATAAAGACCGACGATCCCTTGACAATAGTGAAAACTGATATCATCATCAAGATCTTTAAAGCACAAAATGGATAACAATGCCTTGCTGAAAACGGAACCAGGATAAGCTTTGGTATGTTCCTATCAGACATTTTTGTTCTGTTTTTAATTTTAATTGCATTGTGAATTGATTGTATTGTAACCTTGTCTCTGAAATAAAAAAGAGCGAAAACATTTTTTATTTTCTCTGCAACAGCAATTCTTATTAGAGTTTACAATCCTCAGACTCAGACTAATTTTATTTTTATATCTTCATAGGCCAGTACATTCTCTGCTCTTATTGAATCATTTTTACTCCCTTACAACCTGCATTAGCTCCCTGTTAGCTTAAGATGTGATTTAAAGTTCTGTTGGTAGTATACAAAATGATGCATGGACTTGCTCCCTCATATCTTTCAGATTTAATTTCCCCCTATGTCCCAGTCTGGGGCCTTCGCTCTGAAAATGCTGGTCTACTCGTGATCCCAAAAGCCAAGAAGAGATCCGCAGGTTCGAGAGCATTCTCCATCCGTTCTTCATGCTGTGGAATGCTCTTCCCCCTGAGTTTCGATCTGCAACCTCAGTAGAAATGTTTAAATCTAAGCTTAAAACACACTTTTATTCTATAGCACATGAATAACTTATATTTTATGTTGACAATATCAGGGGATGGTGTCATAATAGTCTGTGATAATAGTTTGCAATAGTCTTTGATCAACTATGGTTCTGAATTCATATGCTGTATATGGAGTCAGGACCTTAGCTTGGCCTTTTGGCTGAGAGTGAGAGTCCCGGCTCCTAGCCTTTGTAGCGTATTATGAACTGACCGATAACGGATGATGGATAATGAATAAAGAAGATAAAACAATAACCCTTAAAAAATCCCCCCCATTGATTTTTGCAATCCGGAGATGGAATAAGAGCTTGCTCTGTCCACTCCACGCATCAGCCCGGTATTGCAGTACCTCCGGTAACGGTGCATTCGCAATGATCGCAGCAAGGCTTTAAGGCTAGGACCTTAGCTTGGCCTTTTGGCTGAGAGTAAGCGTCCCGGCTCCTAGGCTTTGTAGCGTATTATGAACTGACCGATAACGGATAATGGATAATGAATAAAGAAGATAGAACAATAACCCTTAAAAAAATCCCCCCCCCCCCCCTTTGATCTGTGCAGCCCTTTCAGACTCTTTGTGATTAAGGGCTATACAAACGTAATATTGGAATATAATATTGTGAATGTGCTTAATTGCTGTTGAGATTGTCATGATTGTTTTCTGTTTTTAGTGTCAATAAATTTGTTCAAACCAAAAAAAAAAATACACACGACTTGACTTGACTTGACAACAATCATACTTACAATACTGCATGTCATCATTGTATATCAGTAGAAAGTAACCAGGCAAAATTATGCTTTAACTGATATGAGGCTGCTACTTGTAAACAACTAAACATGAATTATTATGGCTTTGAAATCTCACTTGAACCTGTAATGCAACCAGTAACAATGCCAAAAACAACATTCTGTATATTTAAACGTTATTTTGTAAAGATAATTATGTCCATTTTTGTAGTGTTTCTTCTAACTTACTCCATATATTTTACCATATTCTAATTGATATATTATTTTCAAGCAGGATCTTTGAGCAATAATAGACAAAATAATCAACTCAAATAAGGGCTCAAGATGGTGAAAAAAGAAAAATAGAAGTTGAGGAAAAGTAGTGGCCAATAGAAAAACCTAGATGCACAATTATTTTCCTATATTTCTCTTCTTTTTTTGTTACAGTTTTAGCAGTACACTAGCATGGACTTATAAACAGTCATTGATATATGCTCAAAATAGGTTTCATACTATTTCTGCTATCCGTGAAAATTTTACTGAATATTTGTCAGTAGTTTCTTTTGCAAATATTATTTTCATTAGTTGTTAATACATTGACTTAAATTTATTATATAACTAAAAAAGGTCATTAGAAATGTCTTCGGTCCAAGATTCTCAATTTCTTCTTGCCCAAAATCAGCTCGGATTCCAAAATGAAGAGAAGCACTCGAAAATGGAAGCATACATGATATAAATCACCCTAAATCTATTTTTAAAATGCAGCAAGAAGCCTCAAAAGAGGCAGCTACATTATTAAATCAATCACTCTAACATGAAAATTTCTATCAGAAGTCAAACCTGTTGAAACACAGAACAGCACACGCAGGCGGGAAAAGGAGAAGATAGGCAGACACAAATGAACCCTTCAGGGCTTCAAGTTTTAAGCTGCCGCAGAGTTGGGAATTAATTATCAAGTCCAACAGCCTCCAAAGTGATTCTTTGCCAGATGTGTTTTTACATCTCAAGTTGCCAGCAATTGGCTCCTTGTCAAATGTGAGGAAACGATTGTGTCCAACTTAACAAAAATAGCAATTCTCTTGACGCTGTAGTTTAACACAGCAGAATAGCACTATTGAGATTTAGGACAATTCAACTCCAACACAGGGCATGCTTACCTGCAGGCGTATCGCTGAAAAGAGTCCGAATTTGGATTTTTGGACCGATACGGATGTGTTGTTTATATCAGTGTTTTTCAACTTTTTTCTATCCAGGGCATGTTTTTTACGTTGGAAACATTTTGCGGCACACCACTTTCCAAAAATGTTATAAAATGACGCTGAACAGTATGTTTAAATACAATATAATTTATAATACCCCTAGTTTTTGCAGCACAGACACTTGACAATGACATAATATTTGCTGCAAATGATTCATAACTGTTTTATAAGATTTTAAATTTTAAAAAGTGGCATTGGATAATCTTTCACAGCACACCTGACAATATCTCACGGCACACTAGTGTGTCGCACTGTGTGGTTGAAAATCACTGGTTTATATGACTGGTGACAAAAGAACAATCCCAGCGAGTGTCACTTGCCAGGTTCAACGAAGATCCTTGCTTGTTTCCAGAAGTGGGCAGTATCTGATTACATTCACTCCCTTACATTTACTTGAGAAAGTTTAGGGACATTTTGTACTTCTTGGAATATTTTTTAAATGAGTATACTTTTACTGGAGTAGATTTGTGAAGAAGAAATAGTACTCTTACTCCGCTACATTATTCTTCATTTAATCTTTTACTTAAGTCAGTATTCACAATCTTCCTTCGTTGGTTTTCTTTCGTGCCCCCTCCTGTGGGAACTAGCTTTGTGGCTAAAGCCCTTTTGTGTGTGTGTGATCCACCAAGGACCCCAAAGATAAAAAATACAGAAATAATTGCACAGAAATCGAACTTAAACTGTGGTTTTGTTTAGTTTACCTTTTCAAAAACTTGCTATTATATCTTTATAAATCGATGCTGTGTTTTATTGCACTGTTTTTGTTGGCCAGATAAGGGACATTATATGATGAACCTTTGTTGTTGTTTTTCCAATCCTCAGAATAAAAATGACATAAAATTGGATTTCCTAATTGCATTTATTTGGCTATTTCAAAACAATGAAACATTCTGTAATTCATTGATATAGTAACGGTATTATACAACTGAGTAGTCACGTCATTCTCCAAAGGATGTGCAGCATCAAACTTAGTCATTTTGATAGTTGGCTAATATTGATACATAGGGCATGTGTTGTGTTCATTATAAGACCTATATAAGGCTTTTATTAGATTTTTTTTTTGGTCCGATATGTTTCTTTCAACATTTTGGGGGGCTAACCTCTGGGCTAGCTTGTTTTTTTGCCCGCAGAGCCCGTTAGAAAAAGAACTTATATGTGCTACTTGTGCTTAATTGATTTATTTGATTTATCCTATTATTATCTCATCTCATCTCATTAGCCGTACCGCTTATCCTCATTAGGGTCGCGGGGGGGCTGGAGCCCATCCCAGCCATCTCCGGGCAGTGGGCAGGGCACACCCTGAACTGGTTGCCAGCCAATCGCAGGGCCTATTATTATTTTATTGTTTATTAAAGTACTTCAATTTACTGAGATTGTTTTAATTTATTTTTGAATTAAATAACATTTATTGATTGGATGGACTTTGATGATTTGCTCATCTGATAGATAGGTTGTTTGAAGAAAATATGAAATTATGTTTAACTTTTACTCAAGAATTGATTTGGATGACTACTTTTACTTCTACTTGAGTTACATTATTCTGAAGTAACAATACTTTTACTCTCGTAAACCTTTTGGCTATCCTACCCACCTCTGCTTGTTTTCTCCATGCTCTGAAAGTGTGCTCCATTGCTGGTATGCTGCCTGCCCGAAGCGTTGACTTACATTTTATATGAGTTGGCCATGCGACAGAAAACCGGATGGAGTGAATACAGCATAACAGGATTTAAGCCTTCAAGTTGGCTACAATTCCAGCACATTCCAAACCAGAATGGCAGAGAAGTGACATATTTTGGGTTTGATTCTCTAGTGTGTTTTGAGGATCACGGATCCTTTTGACCTCCTTGGGTGGTCATAGCACCACGTAGGACGCAACTCTGGACAGCACTTCACACTATAGACAGTTTTTGGCCTCCATTTGGGTCGTGGCAGAATTAGCACATGTCTATTCCTTGAGTTGTCAGCCCAGTCTGCCCTGCCTGCCCACCTCAAGTGTGCGCTGGAGAATGATCTTGGTCAGTCCTGATGATCTCGTGATGTGACCATATCCCTGAAGTTTTTTTTTTGCGCACAGTTCACAACATTTCTTCGTAAGGTTTAATTTGCCCTCTGATACTGTTGTGCACTGTTTCATTTGTCACATGGGCTTTGTAGCTGATGCTTAGTTTCCTGTAGCATCACATTGCCACGGCCTGGATTTTCTTTTCCAGCCTTGCTGTGAGAGTTTCACTGAAATGTTGTCGTCTCTCCAGATGGGTTTTAGTCTGGCAAGTGTGACTGTGGTTTGAGCTATTTTGGCCATCATCTCTGGTCTTAACCCCAACTCTGATATGACAACTCTAAGATACTTAAGTTTTGTAACATTTAGAGCTCTTAGTGGTTGATGGTGATGGCCGTATTGCTCCTTTGAGTTCGTTGATCAAGCACTAAATGTGTTCTAATTCAAGCTTTGTGTTGACTTTCAATAATAAAAATCAATTTGCAGTAGTTATTTGACTTATTCAACCATGTGCATGGGCCACATGGGTAAAAAAGTTAAATGGTACAGAAAAAAATGATTAAAAGTAGAGATAACAGAGACACATTGAATACTTGCAGTTTTACCTCAAAGCACTGATGTTTATGTCATCGGTAGCTGAGAGTACATTTGATCTTCAGGAGGAAAAAAAATAATAATAATAATTTCCTTTGTATTGTCATTCTTTGTAACAATGTACACAGAACGAAATGTCGATACACCTGACCCGTTGTAGCGAGCCGATGCAGCCGCAGCCAACAGAGGGCGCCGCCATTTTACCAATTAGGTATGACTCGGCCGAGGCGCGAACCAGCGATCTCCCAGTCTCAAAGCGGGCACACTACCATCTAGGCTAAAGTTTTTAATCCACAAACTAACCTTTAAGAGAATTGCAAACCTGTTTAGATGGATTAATAAAGGTCCCAAAATAGACCTAGATTTACTTCAATTTAGTTCACTGTCAGCACACTGGTGCATTTTTACAAAAATCTTATTAGGGACCCTATTAAAGACCCTTAATGAACACACAAATATTCTTGGCTCAATTTTTCTTCCTGTTTGGTGTTCGTCAGGTTTTTAAAGACTTGTCGTATCTTGTACAGCGTACATCCCTCAGTTTTGAAGAAGGATCCGTGGCCCTAAAAGGACACCTAATACTGAATGCTACGGGACAAATTTGTATCGTCGCATAGGTGGTGCCTGAAATGACAAGGCGTTTTCCCTTTTTTTGTTGCCAATAAACCGAGAAGCACATAATGTGGACCTTGTTTTTCCTTTTCACTTTTCCTTACCAATATCTGCGTGGATGAAAGAGAACATTTTCAGTCTCCAGTTAAACAGGAGGTTCAAAAGCACATTTTGACTTTGAATATCTCAGGAACTAGTAAGGATATAAAAATACATCTGGTAAATTCAAAAACCTTTAAACCTATTTTTTGAATTTTGGAAAATTGGAATGTTCGAATATGTTCCATGTGAGTACCATTGGTCACACAACACACTTCAAGCCAAAAGTCAAATTCTTACCAAGAGCATCACAGGATTGCTTTTTCAACAGTTGCAACAGCTTCTCTTATTGGTGCTTTCAGCTCATCCACGTCTCTTGGAATAGGCGGCAAATACACCAATCCTTTCACCAATCCCCACAAAAAGAAATTGCGTGGTATGAGATCTGGAGATCTGAGTGGCCATGAAATAAGTTTGTGAATATTATGCCCAGATCGCCCAATCCATCTGTTTAACAGTTCACTTCACTTCACTTCACTTCACTTGCAATGTACTATAAGAGTCAAGTCATGTTTTTTTGTATAACCCTTTATCACAAGGAGTCTCGAAGGGCTGCACGGACTACAGATTATTGCAAACTGCAAAATTTACACGAGGGCAAGGAAAAATAAAAAACCTCAACATAAGGTATCAGATGTCGCAAAAGCAAATAATACACAGATATTGTCAATGTGAAATATAGGTCATTCATAAGCTTTAGGATAGAATTATTTTTTAAGCCTAGATTAAACAGTTCCACTGCGATTGCAGATTGAATCTCAGTGGCCCGAATGGAGAACACTCTCGATCCTGCGGATTTCTTCCTCCGTTCTGACCACCAAATATCGGAGAGAGCCCTATATACAAAAGTACCACTGATAAACCATGTGAGGAATGGGTCCTATTACAACTAATAATAATAATGATAAATGTATTACTATTGTTATTGTCAATAATGTGTTTAGATAGATAGATAATAATAATAATAATAAAGATAATAAAATAAAAAATCCTTATTATTTCTAACTTTAAAATGATCTCCCGTTTTTGGTATGAGGGAAGAAAGTATGTATTTGTGGTATCAGTGCATGGTTTTGGTATCCATGACTACTCAAGAGTCGAATACCAGTATCAGGTTGAATTAGTATTGACCAATAAGGCTGCAACTGACAGCTATCTTAATAGTCAACACGTCACAGACTAGTGAAACGATTAGTCGAATAATTGGATAATTATTAATGTTTTTTTTTAAATCAAGATTAACTGTATTTAATTATGTGGAAAATGATGATACACACAAAAAATGAATTAATAATGAAAACACATCTTTAATTAAACATACTGCAGATTAATGGAAAAAAATGATAAAAAACAATTAGGCACTGTGCTCAGTCAGTGGACATAAATCCATAGATGATCTAGGGACAGGCAAATTAATAATAGACTAAAATCAAGTCAACATTTTTTATCCCTGTAGAGCAAGAAGTTGAGATGCGTTTGATAGAGAGTAGATAAATTGATATAAATGTCTAGTATTCATAATTAATAATTATGCTACAAGATAAAAATTATTTGCTACCTCTTATCATGTCACCTTCCTTTCTTCTTTGTCACTTGTACAACCTGCTGTACAACTATATAATACAGAACTTGATAAATAAAATGATGGACGAGCATAGTTTAGATGAAAAAAATAATGGGAATTATGTGGTATTTCTTTCTTATTTAAAAGGTTAAAAAAAAGCAAGTACTAAATAAGTCATGTCATATGAATAAATAATGAGTGCATAACAAACAATAACCTAGGTATTTATGACAAGAAGCTTAGAAACAACATCCTGTCTCTTAAGGGGCGTTAAGATTGCAGGGACTTCCATCATGGGAGGTGGGCGGGAACCTTTTTAAGACCGACCTGCTTTACTGAAGCTGGGTGGTGATGCATACATGCCCAAAAAATGAAAACAATAACGCATATGCTTGTGTACATGGCATGCATGGATTATTTAAACAAGAGGAGACGTCATGTAAATGAATGATTTAAAAACTTGAACAGCAAGCGGGGAAAAAAAAGATTATTTGAATTATTATATCATTACTGCGCATGAGTTTTTAAATAAAATCCTGTAGTCCCACAAGGATAAGACCTTTTTTACAATATTAAAACAGAACTATGAGAAGTTTATTCTGCTTGTTTTTTTTTTTATTTGGACATCTATGAAGGAAATTGCATAGGATGCCAGGTCCTTATTTAAACCACTATTCACTATTTACATTATTGTCACCAACAACCAATAATATTGCTGTTCTTTGATTTCCTCACACTTTAGGGTCGATTTGCTTTTTGGAAACTAGGAGATTTGATAAAAAGAAAAGGCCTAGGGGATAGCTTTTGGATCAGATTTGGAATTATTCATTGTGAGTGATTTTTTTGGACAATCATTTCCTGTTCTTGCAAGTTCAAAATTAATTTTATATCTTATCTTATTTTAAATGTCTACAAAACTATGAACTTTCATCCATCCATCCATTATCTGCACCGCTTATCCTCACTAGGGTTGCGGGGGTGCTGGAGCCCATCCCAGTTGTCTTCGGGCAGTGGGCAGGGGACACCCTGAACTTGTTGCCAGCCAGTCGCAGGGCACATAGCGACAGACAATTCGCGCGCTCATTCACACCTAGGGACAATTTGGACTGGCCAATTAACCTGACATGCATGTTATTGGAATGTGGGAGGAAACCGGAGTGCCTATAGGAAACCCACGCAAGCACTTGGAGAACATGCAAACTCCACACAGGAGGTTTGATCTCATGACCTCAGAACTGTTCTGCCAACTATGAACTTATCAAAGCATATTTAAACTTTATTTCAGCTATATATTGTCTCAATCGAGCACTGCTAGTGGTCCGTACCGTGGAATTAGTCATTAATCAATCATTCCTCTAAAGTTTACCAAAAGTGATCTTGTGGAAGGAAACACACACTTGCCATGCTTACCCTATAAACCTGGGCTCAGATCCTCTGGTTTAACTATATCACTTTAACTAATTTATTGCTTAAAATAAAGCGTAACATAACTACCTGCATGTTTGACCAAGAAAAAAACATCGTAAAACTGAGTATTATCATCAGTGTTTGGACTGACTCGTAACAGAAATGAAATGCAATAACTTTTCTCGATAAAAAAACACACAAAAAAAACCCCAACACATTATTACACATTGTTGCTACCTCATCTATACGAAAGATAAATATTACCATCCAGATAAAGAACACTTTTGACATATTCAGGAGTTGACTATGAATTAAAGAGTTTAATGTCAGACGAACACAGAAAAAGTCAAATAGAAAATGCGATTCTGCACATTGGTAAATGATGAGACAAATGCCTACCGGCCATGCTGTTGTTAGCGTGGTATATTCTTCCCCACACCTGATAACATTACTAAAGTTTGAAATTAGCAAAATAAATGCATGGATTTGGCAACCGGGTTGTAAATTGAAAAATCTCCCCTTTAACATGTTGCCACTGTTTACCCTCATGGGGCTTTCTTAGCCGATCTGCTCCGCAGGAAGAAAATGCCAAGTCGTCCGAGCACATCTGCTTCCGTTGGATGAATGGATGAGATGAGTAACCTCATTTAGCCTATGACGTCAATTAATGGGACGTTAAAGCTAAATATAAACATTCTATAAATGCAAACAAGTAAAAAATAAAAACAATAAAGATACCGTAATCCCTAATGGGGACCAGATCCCCAACCGAAAGGGAAAATCCGCAAAGTAGTGTTGTTCATAAAAGTCCCAAAGCGTTAAACTTACCTTGAGAGGACGTCCTTACCAACTGAGAGTATAAAACTGTAACAATATTACAACAGAACACAGAAACAATATAACAACTATGGAAGTGCAAAAGAAAGATGGTTATTGGAAGGCTTCCTTTCTGTGCAATAAATTGATTTAGAGAGCGGCTAGCTAGTTGCACACTAGCATCAGGTAACCTCGAATTGAGGCAGGTCTCTGTGATGATTGAAATACAAGAGTCAAGAATGTACTGGTTGCTCCAAGTCTTCCGTTTCATGTGTAATGGATCTGCCGTTGGTGAGACACGGGCTCAGCAGGGGTGGCTTGTGAGAGGTATTACCTAGCATTGCCAGACTAGGCCAGACTTACAGCCTCTGTATTACCTTCTCCCCGTCACTGACTTAATCGCTTCCCGGCCCCGATAACGATCCATGGAGCACCCACTGGGGATCATCATTTCTTTGCTCTCCTCTGACTTTCCTCAGAATTGGATTCATTTCTTTTGAATCACTGAGCCGCTAAGAGCTAGCGATCGCCATGCTTCCCAGTTTGTTTTGGCTGTTTGATTGAAAGCATACACTAGCCTATCACAGTCACACACAGTCATGCCCACCCAATACAGAAAGCCCTCCCTAGCCTGCCCTTGTGTTAGCATTTGATGTCTGCTGTCTGCTTCATTCAAAATGCGTTGATAGCAATGACTCAAATACATTTCAATCCAAAGTCTGCGGCGCAGTGAACCAGTAATATCTGAAGCGCAAAGTAGCGAGGGGTCTCTGTACTTAATTTTGAAATAGGTGCAAAAAACATTAGCCTGCTTGTAAAAGACAACAACAAAAAGATAGTCGCCCAAAAATTGCTCCCACCTTCTTTTTTCGATCATAAATTGGAATGAGTGGTGCCGGACTTTGACCGACCTCGCTGTAATTTGCTGTGTATAACACTCTAAAGTTTATTGATTATGTGTTCAGTATTCTTAAAGGGCCCCATGACTCAACACTTTTTTGATCTGGCTGTTTTCGGATCGCTTCTATTTTTAGTTTGGTGCCCATCCAGTTCAACAGCACTCATTGGGAACGGTAAAAGCGAAAATCTTTGCACATGAAATCAATGTGAAAGGTCCACAAGACAGTTTGTAATGAACTGGTAAGGAAGTCAATAAAAGTCGTTATGTTTTTACCTTTTATGTGACGTGAAAAAGGCTAAAAACAAGGGGACTTCTGCTTATGTTAGCACTGAATTCCTGACTACAGAGTGTACCTGATGAAAAGCCACATGCTCAAATTTGTGAAAGAAACCGATTTTTTCCTTGTATAAGCCGCACCACATTTAAAACCGTAGGCTTATACAGACATAAAAATGAAATAATTCACGTTCAATTCTTACATTTAAAACCCGGCGCATACTTGGCACCGAATGTGTGGGGAATTTTGGTGTCTTTGGCTACAGAACGCCAACAGCGCAGTGCCCCCGCACATCTGACGCTGTATTCACCAATGTTGGCTTTCAGTTCTTCTCAGAGTTGTTTACGTCACTTGTTTTTGGATCATGTGACATTCCAAGATGGTGGTTACAAAGACGAGCACCTATTTATTACTGCTCCGAAAGAAAATGCGAATGAGGACCGCGTCTCATAAAATGTGAGCTATATATGTCTAGACCAAGGGTCTCCAACCTTTTTCAAGCCCTACTTTTGGTTACTAATTAACGCAAAAGGCACTCAGTTTTATGTGCATTTCTAAAATCGTTTTATTACTATGTTGTTACTATATCATTATCAATTTTATTTATTTATTAATTATTGGAGGTAGGGCAAAATGAACCAAATTTACTAGAAAATTAAAAACCCAGCAATGGTGAGTTATTTCAGACCAGGTACTCGTGCAAGTCAGCTGTCCTTAGGGGGCAACCAGACCCCTGGTCTAGACAATAGCGCCAAGGCAACTGTACTGTGGAGAGTAATGCCATATTGAAACCACACTTGGAAGTCATCTTTGTCTTGTTGTTCTTCAAGGATAAAAGAAAATTTCAGTGACCTGAAATTGGCTCCTATGATACAGAAGAAGTGTAGCGTTGTTGACAGATACATTTAATTGCTGTTTAATTCGGATGTACAAATTGAGGACTGGATTTATGGGTGAACAAGTTGAAATATTGTGAGTATGCTGTAAATATTTATAAAGGAACTGTTAAACCTGCCATTTTGCCCACGTTATGAATTATGTGAATAATGGTTGCAAAAACACTGTCTAATTACTCCTGTCAAAGGGAGTCATGAATGTTTCCAGACGTCACAGCAGTGTTTTGAAAAGAGCAGCTCGCTGTTTTTCTCAACACTGCCATGAAAAAAAAAGAATGAGCTGCACCGTATTTGAAGCCGCTGTGTTTGAAATGTAGCAAAAAAGTATTGACTTGTAATCCGAATAAAACTGTAGATAATACTGTGTGTGCACTCTTGTGCATGTAGGTGTTTTAGGCGGGGTAGCTAGCTAAAATAAAACTTAGATGCAGGGGTATGCTAGGTAGCTGGCTAGTTTTAGACAGATAGACAGTCAGACAGACACTTTTTATACAGTTTCAGCATGTTCTAAGACAATAAAAGTGGACGTTTCCCTTCTAGCTACGCTACACTGTATGCAAGTGTGTTTTTCTCCAGAAATAGACACTGGTTCAATAACACTGTCAAGTTTATCCGACACTGCCACAAGGATATTCACGTTTCATATTTCAGCAGCACATCAAAGCTCCCATGTGCCGCCTGTGTGTACTGAGATGTAAAATCATCTGCGGTCCATTGGAAATGTGAGATTGTGCTGTCAGTTCAGCAACCGCTAGCGTTATGGTTGACCCTCTTTTCGGGCCGTTTCCAGCCCTCATAAGTCACCTATCAGCTGCTTACCTCTCCTCACATATTTTTAGCAATAAAGCTCAGTTTTCAATTGATTGGAACAGTTCTATTTTGTGCTGGACGAATAGGAGGTGAACCACATTTCTGCTGTTGAGCATCGTCCTTGAGAACGCAAGGTCATTACTGGGCTCATCATGTTGCCGCTTTAGGCATTTTCTGAACTGGCATCCCAGTCCGGCAGCTCATAGAATTTATAATACGACACCAGTGACGCTCATTTTATCAGACATGCTCAACTGCAGTACTGTAACCCTAATTGAAACACTATATTAGTATTTTGTATGAGTGGCTGAATAGTTGAAATAACAATATAATATAGAATATAACCATTTCAAATAAGGACGCTGGACATTTGCAATGTACAAAGCAGTTTCTGGTATTCCACATAAAAGTCATTCATCTGTGCCATAATGCACGGTGAATGTTTATCCCCGAAGAGAAAGGAATGAACCCTATTTATTTTTGGCCAAATGAAAACCATATATTTACAATATTACTTCTGTTATTGTGGTTAATGGGAGGCAAATTTTGAAAATGCGCAAATTACCAAGGCCCATTCATGAAAGCCCCCATGGGCTAAAGGTAGACAACTGTAACAAAATAAAAACTATAGATATACAAGTAAAAACAAAGAACACAGAATTTGCATCCTCATTGGTGACCCGATGACCCATGTGGTTAAGGGATCCATGAACTGTGACAACGTTATAATTGTTGGGTATTGGTAGGGTTAATTAGGTTCACATATCTAAATGCATCAGTCCAGCCCTCGGCTTATAGACAATTTTTATTAAGCTTTCCAACCAAATGACTCTGACACCCTTGATTTAGATTTCACACAATTAGTAGTGACCACTCTCTTTAACCACTCTGCTCTGATTATAATTTTTTGCGAATTTTCTGCTTTCTCCTTAAATTATTGGCCGATATTCATGGCAAGTGATATTTATATCCAGTTATATTTATTTGTTGCCTCCAATTTGATTGTTTCCAGTTTTGGTAATCTCTCTAAAGCTCCATGGTCAAAATCTGATCTTTGAACATACCTTTACTTTATTAAATTTAACCCATTGAATGTAAAACACAACCCGCCCCTGAAAAAAACAACAGGTATATTGTTCAGACTAGCATTTGTCTTTTAAAAGCAACCCTTGACTTCGTTGCCAGTAGCAATTTATCTCAAACAACAGTCCAAGCTCACCTAATGATTTTTCCGCCTGCTCCCCCCCTCCCGTGTTTCTCCCTCTATCTTTTCTGCCGTTAGTGCTTTTCCATGTTTGTATGCGTTCACATGCGTTCGATTATCAAGTGACCTCACCTCCTCCTTCTGCTTTCACTTCCTTCCATACGAATCTCGGTGTGCTTATTCACAATGGAGCGTGCTTGGAAATGCTGCCTCCATGAAACCTCACTTCTAGGACACTAACTGGGAACAAGGAGCCTATTGAGCGGCACTGTAATGGGAGGGGTATGCCTGGCATCCTACGAGTGGTGGGACTGACCCACACTGGTGGTTTGCAAGTTCACAACAACACAGCGTGGAATTACAATCTGTTTTTCTCATGTTTTTGTTCATCTTTTAAGGTAATCTCTAATTCATAAACATCCAAAATGAGAGGAAATGGTACAGGTTGTTTTTTTTGGATAATATACATGTCTATATCTATATTTCATTGGTATATTCTAGTCTTTTAAGACAGTACGTCTTGTTTTTGTCATCCTGAGCTGTGAAGTAATCCAAGGAACACCGACACTCTCGCAAGCCAGTTACTAGATTTTTTACGTGTTATTTATTTGAAAAGGTTACAAGTGTTTCAGGTGAAGTCTTGGTGGTTTTTGTGGAGAATGCCTATGCGTTGTGTGGCAGTAACGGTAAAACAAAGGGCGAGCAGCTAAAAAGGAACAAATGGGAAAAAAAAAAGCTCAAGAGATGCCAATGAGGGCTGACCAAAACCATCAACGAAAGATGGCCGCAGCCGCAGCGGAACGATGCAAGGTTGGCAAACCAAAAAACACACAGTGAGCAGGCAGGCTACCTGGGAACCAACAACAAAAAGTGGCTATGGCGAAAGCCAGCCGGGAATACAGGAACACAGCAAAACCAGGCTAGCCAGCCAAACAACATACAGTGAGCATCCAACGGGTGCCAACTAGGAGCAAAAATAAAGCCGGAAAGCCCCCAGCAACCTTTACGTTAACAGGAAGCTAGCTGGAAAATTATACCAACGGCGACACAACTGGTGAAAAGCGTAAACAAACCACTATTGCCTACCTACAAGCAGAAATAAGGAGTCTGCAATTGCTGCTCAATATAACAGAAGTCTGTTTAGGAGCTGGCCACACATTTGTTTTAATGGGATTCGTCATTATGAAAGTGTTGTGTGGCTTCAATGATGTGAAAGCCCTGCCGCAAACAAGCCTGGTCGGTGAACTTTGAGACCAAATTTCTCAAGTTCGCTGGCGCGTAGAATTTTTTGAGACATATTGCGGGTAAGAACACTACACGTTATGTGCCTATTTGAAAAATAAATCTGTTCGGGAATTCCTTTAATATCTAGTCCAAACATTTCTCCCTCTCGCTGTTTTGGTGTGCTTCAGCACACAACACAATGACGCAAAAAGCCATTAGGTTTAGGAGTTAATACATAGTGGCATTCCAATCCAGAATTTTTAATTGCTGGAATGTGTTAGCATGACCCTTGGCTGTGCGTCACCTCAATTTTCTGCCTCCCTGAGTGTTCGTATGCTTATCTCTAATGCCTTTTTTGTCCTGGCCCAAGGCAACACACGTATTTCAACTCGTTCCTGTTGTATGGATGGGAAAATATTGCTGCTGGCATTGCCATGGCAACTCATAAACTTCCATTGGCTGAAAAAAGCATATAATTGAACTAAAAAAAATCAAATTTATTATATTCTTTATTATCCCTGAAGGCATAAATTACACTTCCTGTGAAATTGGGAGTTACACAACACACATACATAAACTGTGCCGCAATTTCTGCATTGGGGGTAAATATGGGAGGCTGTTTGAGAAGTAAACCATACTTACTCTCACATATAATGTCATACTCTAAACACATACACAACTATACACTCATACAGACACAGTCATACTCATGCACAAACACACTATACTCTCTCATACATACTACTATACTCTCATACACACTACCATACCCACTCACACCTACTACTACCAATATATCCTGATACACGCATTATAGTCTCTAACACACACGACAATACTCTCATGAGCACATTACTATACTCTCTCACACATATTACTATGCTCTCATACAACACTACTATACTCTCTCTTACCCATATTACTATACTGTCATACACACACTACTATGCTGTCACACAGATACTACTATACTCTCTCACATATACTACTGTACTCTGTCACACATACTACTTTACTGGGAGAAACTCTAGTTTGACGTCGAACTGTACAACATGTAGAGTACACACTGATCAGTTTGTGTCTCCACGGTTACCAAAAGTACCTAAAGTAAAACAACACTGAGAAGTTAGGTGATTATGACACTAAGTGTGAAAAAAACCCTATTGTAAGCATTTCTAATGGTGTGTTAGATGGAATAATAGTATCTGTAAAAGTTTATAGTCGTTGTGTGTGTGTGTGTGTGTGTGTGTGTGTGTGTGTGTGTGTGTGTGTGTGTGTGTGTGTGTGTGTGTGTGTGTGTGTGTGTGTGTGTGTGTGTGTGTGTGTGTGTGTGTGTGTGTCTGTTGGAGTATAGCAGTATGTAAGCGAGAATGTAGTTATACATTTGTGAAAGCATAGTGATGTGTGTATGATGTTAGTATGTGTGAGAGAGTGTAGTCATATGTATGAGAGAGTGTATTAGTGTATGGGTATGACTTTGTATGAGAGTATAGTTGTGCATCTCTGAGAGTATGACGTTAAATGTGAAAGCACGAATGATTTTCTTCTCAAATGGCCTCTTATAGGTAAGGAAGGTGGCTTGCGGAAGGGCACACCAACAGAAGCCAGTCTAATGCGACAGCTCCAATAAATGAGCCATATTGCTGCACCACTGTCAACCTTCTATTAGAATACAGATAAATTAGTGGAGTATACTACTGCTGCTTAACAAAGTCCAAATTACTTATAAATAAATTACACTCCACCTCTAAGCGTTATCGATTACTGCCGCTTGAACCTTCTTACAGCTCAATGGCTCTCCCTATTTTGTTTTCCTATCCGTCTACTCATCAGGTTACTGGCTGTTGTGACCAAAAAAAATCTTGTTAACACGATTAATGTTTGTTGCAGTGACATAACCCCTGTCTGAAGTCACGGTCACCCGCATTTTGAATGACCGCTTATTTGAATGGAAACAAACAATGAAAAAAAAATGGGATCCTGTTTGGGTAAAATGTTGCTGATGTTGCAATCAAGTCACTACCTCTGAAAAATGGATATAGTGGCTGGGGTTGGTTTTTATGCGCAACTGAAGATATTCGGAGGCATCCGATTGGAATGGAGGAAGTGTCCATCGATGGTTAAGTATTTGTATTTGTGGATTACAAGGTACACTTACGCTGGCCCCTTGATTCTCCTTCTAGATCGTCCAAAAAAAGAGGACATAAGATTAAAAAATAACTGGCATTCTATGAAATCTCCTTTGCACATGATAGTAAAAACGATAAACATATCAGTTATTTTTATTTCTGTAAAGTATTTACTATTAAGAGGCTGACATTTAAAAACTGAAACAAAACATCAATTGTAAAAAAAAATACTACAATGACTGAGAAAAATATGCACATGGTATGGCACGGAACATGTATTTTTGAGTGCTTTGCATCACTTGCAGTGAACAGGCAATCCAGATGTTGTCTTTCTCACAGGGTTCAGAACATCCAGGCAAGCCTTTGGGCAGAGTGGAGCATGTTTTCTTCATAGTTCTTGCTGAGAATATGTTTTTGCTTCTAAGTCCTGATAAATTGTGATTCAGATTTTCGTCAGTTTATATAAGCAATAATGTGGGATTTCTCTCCGGCTACAGTAACAATCAATATAATTTAAAAAATAGTACATGTATATTAATTTAAACTGATTTATATTTTAATATTTCCCCTCTGTTCATCCAAATACAAGGGTACAGGTCAATCAAAATCAATAACTTAGAATAAGAAAAGCAGAAAGGAAAAAAAAGAGTTTATCTTGTCCCATCCCCTTGACACTCTAAACATTTTTCCCAATAACACATTTAGAAATAGAGATTATCAAAATAGAGTATAAAATGAATACAACTTTCACATCATCATTTTTAGAGCTGTGTTAAAACCATCTTTATCATTTGAGGTACAGTAAGAGAATGAAGAAACGGTAGTAACTCTACTTAAAAATTATTATTTTTTAAGTAGAAACACCTTTGGAATGTAAATGTGCTAATCCATTCCAAACCCCGCAAAAGTATGATTTGAAAAAAAGAAATATATAAAATAGAGCATCGGAACATGAAACAAATACATATTAAAATCAGATTACCACACTATAAACTTAAAAACATCAAGATTAAAGAAAATGATAAAAAATATTAATGTACAATTTAACTGTCTTCTTTGCTTACTGGTCATCAGCAATGTTTTTTGCCTGGCGATTTTTGAAAAAGGGATCAAATGACGTCTGCTTTTGCGGGCTTTTGACAATCCATCGGAAACGCGCGAAGCCGGCATCATTGTATTGAGCAACTTTTTAACACTTTTTCTTGGTGATTCCATTCCACAAATTCTGAGACTTTATGGAATTTTGCCAAAATGTCTTTAATTCTAGCTCATGGAATAATGACTGCATCATCCTCCTTGTTGTCTCTCAACTCCTCCTGCGCAAAGGTGTGTGTTTTCATAACTTTCTATTATCTCTTGCATTGTTTCGATGGCAAGAAAGAGTCTCTTTCTCTTTTTTCTCCTTGTCTACTTTTTTGCATGTCTTTCTTGGGGTCCATTGTGAATGATAGCTCTTCAAAGCGGTACCATATGGTAGACTGTTTACAGACTGGGAAGGGGACACAAAGCTCATGCTCAAGCTCGGGATTCACCCATACTCACCGGGTTGCGAACGGCAGCGCATACTGTACTGTATTTTTTACTTTGTATCCTGAAATGACTTTGTAACTAGAATATTTTCCCGCTCCGGTACGTCATAAACTGAAACTTTTGTATGTAGGGACATTTGTAAGTCTAGGTACCACTGTAACTTAAGATGGTTTCTTAACCAAATTTGCCCAAGTAAAGCAGTGTCTACATAAAATGTATACGTGTAGTGGGTATTTGTCATTTTTTGGTGTCAACAAATAACAAACATTATCATGTTACTAATGCTGACTTCTGAGCTAAAAAAAACACAATTTTATAACTTTTGTTATTATTATCATTATAATTATTACTTTATTTTTGCAACGCTATTGTATTTAAAACTCAACTACACGTGCCCCAATTCTATACAGGTTTTAATGCAGTGATCACTGCCATCCTCTCTGTCAATCAACACAATTGAATCTTGATGTTCTTTCAAAAGTTTTTTTTTCTACGATTTGCCATGACATGACTAGGAAGACCCAACCATGATATGGCGTCTGATGTAGATGTTTATAACAAATAATAGTGTGGCATTGCTCCAATTCAACGTCCCCGTTTATTTGTATTATTTTGACTTTTGATCAAGAATACTTCAAGTAAGTTCTCAGGACACTTGACAACTAATTTTCTCATGCAGAGAAGAAAATTTAACTAAATTATGACCATCTGTACTTCGTTCGCCGTTGCTCTTCTTTGACTGTAGCTTTAGCTATAAAAATGTGTTTCCGCTCATCATTCCTCATCTCCCTTATGACTTTATTGTTGTTGTTCCCATGGTGACCGTGACTGTGAGCCTGTGCACTCACTGCTATTGGTGGAGGTGAATGCAAATAACAGTCACGGTTAGACAGAGGGGCTCTTTTTATGAAAATGTGCCGACACATACATAGTAGATGTAACATGAAAAGGGGCTGCATTCATTTCTAGTGATTGTTTCCTGTTCTTTATTTAGACGTCTGTACCATGCGATGTAGTTTGGTCAAATATCAGACTTTTCCTGTGAACTGTGTGTCATAGATGGAAATTGACAGTTTCCTATCACATCCAAACATTTGTTTTATGGAATAGATAGTTCACAACTTTGACCTTGTAGAGTAATTGAGTCTCTGTTCGGCTACATGCTCTGTCAAAAGAGGTGGCAGGTGTACATTTGGCTAAACAAAAACAACATAAGTGGGAACATCACATAATCTTGAGTGTCAGTCAATATTCAAGACAAATTGCATCAGATTCAGATTCCGATCTACTTTATTGTCATTCTAGTACACGTGTACACAGAACGAAATGTTGATACATCTGACCCGCACAGTTTCCTTGAATGTACAGATATAAATAAAATGTTGTATTGAGTTGGAGTATTGAGTACTAATAATATACTAAATAATTATGGCTATGTATAGTATTTTACAGTAGTGCAAATAGTGCAAGAGGAGCAGCTAACCAGATGTGCAAAATGGGCAGTCAGGTAAACAAGTCAGGTAAACAGTAACAATAACACTGTAAGTACAATAGTGCAGAGAAACAGATGTGCAAGGAGTGGCTAGCTATAAAGAACTGCCAGTAGTGCAAAAAAGTCAAACAAAACCAACAGATGTACAGATTAGCAGCAGTTTAGATTTACTATGTGTTTGATTGACCATTTAACAGTCTAATGGCCAGGGGACAAGACTATTGTGGAACCTGGTGATCCTGCACCACACACTGCAGTACCTCTTCCCAGAGGCTAGCAGAGTGAACAGTCCATGATGGGGGTGAGAGGGGTCCCTGATAATGTTCTTAGCTTGGGATAGGCAGCGCTTCTGGCCAATGTCCTGAATGGAGGGGAGAGAAGTCACGATGATTTTCTCTGCTGTCCTCGTCACCCTCCTCACACTACCCCAGTCGGAAGCGCTGCAGCCTCCACACCACACAGAGATACAGCTGGTCAGGATACTCTCTACGGTGCCCCTGTAGAATGTGATGAGGGAGGGTGGGGGCAGGTGGGCTCTCCTCATCCTCCGCAGGAAGTACAGGCGCTGCTGTGCCCTCTTCACCAGTGATGCAGTGTTCACGGACTAGGTGAGTTTGTTTGTGATGTGCACCCCTAGGAACTTGATGCTGCTGACAACCTCCACAGCCAGACATGGCATACTCATCTATATTTATTTTGTTGTTGTAAGTGGCAGCCGATTTAAACATGTCCCAATCTGTGCATTCAAAGCAGTCCTGTAGTCCTGTAGTGCCTCCGGTCTCTGTCGATGATTTTGTCATTTAAAGTTGGTCATTGGCAATGGGTCATTTAACGTACCTAACTGCCTTTGCTGAGCTTTTCGCCTTCTTTTTTTACATTGGAGCCAGCCAGACAAAGCAGAAGCAACAATGCAGCTTTCACCTTTAAGTCTGCTTGACCTTGGAATGTTATTGTGGTCTCTGGGGTCCATTTCAATAAGGAGGTTTTTAAAACTGCTGAATTTAACCCTGAAAGAAAGAAAGAAAGAAAGAAAGAAAGAAAGAAAGAAAGAAAGAAAGAAAGAAAGAAAGAAAGAAAGAAAGAAAGAAAGAAAGAAAGAAAGAAAGAAAGAAAGAAAGAAAGAAAGAAAGAAAGAAAAGAAGAAACAAGGAAACATAGAAAGAAAGAAACATATAAAAAAAAAAGATATACAACTGCCTTGTCTGTACAATACAACCTTGCTTGTATAAAATCCTGTTCACAAATCCATCCAAAAAAACAATCAAAAGATGCACAAGCACCTAAGGTCCCTCAACCAAATCCCCTGAACCCTCAAACGCCCACAACCATAGTTCCTGAATTTACAAGGGAATTTTCTATTTAGATGAATTATTGCTTGAATATCTCATATCAGACTGAAAAGTGGGAAGACACAGAAATACTCAAGTTCATTGAGGAAAAACCTGCTACTGAGCAGGTTAGTTTTGAAGACACTGTTCCTATGGTAACTGGTGGAGACTACAAGTGACCTGTCTTTGTGAAACCGTTATGTTTACCCCTGTTTCTCTAGTTGGAGTTAGCACTTCTTTACGACCTGTACAACTCAGCATTTCCCTCATTTTACAGTTAACTTACTCAGGGTTCGCTCTATCTCCTTTGTGAAATAAATATTCGCTAAGTCACCATGCAGTTATAACTGCTGATCACAGCACATGCCTAAAAGCCTAAACCTACCCTTTTCAGTACCCTTAGCTGTTCAGTCACTTGCCTGACTAAAATTGGACCTTTATTAGTAACATGCCTAGTGTTTAAAAATAAAAACTTGGATTATTAATATTTTAGGTAAAGTATTCCAAAGGATGTGACAGGTTAATGGTCTACACAGGAATAAAAACATTGGAGTCAGTTATTGAGGATAACTGAGAAAAGCATTCCCTTGATCATTTTTTTAAATGCAGAATTTTGTTACTTAGCTTCATGAGAAGCTATTGGTGCCAAAAACATCAAGAATTATCATCAATAGGGACAGAGATAGCTTGTTACTGTCCCCTATATTGCTCCAAGCTCTCTTTCAAGAGCTTAAACTTACTTCAACTTAACATTTACACTATATCACGGTCTGGCTCCACTGTAAAAAACAAAAAAAAATGTTTAAAAAGGAAGGTGTAAGAAATTTGTTGTAATCATCAATTATTTCTAACATATAAAGATAAGTTGACAAAAATACTCATTCAGTAGGACAATTGCTTTCAGTTTGAAAAAGACCTTTTGGAATAGCAGCAATGAACCGAATTTGATGCGCTCTGTGGTGAAAGGGTGCCAACTTTTCCAAATGTCTACTGTTTATTGCTCCCCGAATTGGCGTCTGTGGGACTCTCCTTCAATTTCTCGGAAGTCTTAAAGACCTTGTCACACTCTCACTTACGTAGTTCTCCTTGCGTTGATCCAAATATACAGTCGCTGACACCATTACATCAAATGATGATTTGTGTATGAGACGGAAAATACGTGCAGCAGGTCAGAGGTCGGGGGAAAACACACGGAAGGCGGCTGGCCCAGTGACATAGTTCATGTTTGGTGGGTGCCATTTATGTCTTTGAAAATAATCAAGCTAATACGAAGAGAGAGCAGGATCTGGGTGCTTCCTTTTCAGAAGATGAAACAGCAAGCTGAGGAAAAGACGATTACTTCGGTTTTGGAAGCATCTTTGAAGTATAAAGTCAAGTCAACAAAAGGAAGTGCTTTTCATAAAAGGCTCGATTCTTTTTGGGCCTCCGGTCATTTGCTCAGTTAATACAGACGTCAACAACTTAGCTCTTACTCCAAAGACCATATACTTTCATAAGTAATGAGAACGGGTGGTTGAATGACAAATAGATGCTTCAGGTCTCGTCAGATAACGACTTAAACAGCACAAAGGTCAATTAGAAAATTACAAAATAATAGGAGTTAAACAAGTAAAAACACTGTAATTTTAAGTAAAATGTTTTTTTTCAAATGCCTCTATTTTGAATTAATAAACTATTATAGGAATAATTCTGAATACTATTAATGAGCATAATATATGCTGTCATAGTGGAACTCTTTTCTAATTGGATTTTTCTTTTAATGTATATTTTTTATTAAACGAGAAAACAAACGAAGTAAATCCAATGTCTGGTTACAACTATGACACTCGTAAGGGGCATAATTAATTTGATTTTTGTAGTTCAAGCCGAGTTCAAAAGCACAATGATGTGCTTTTTGTAATTATCTTTTAACAATAACATAATTTTTAATACATTATCATGAGTCTTTTTTTATATTGCCAACCTTCACGCTATCTTATAAAAATGATTGTAATGGATTTGCATTTGTTTTGCATTTTGCTTCTGTAAGGCAAGAAGAATCGATTTGTACCTCTCAACAACGTAATGAAGCCAATCGAAGCAACTCTGGAGCTTATTCCTTTGAAATTTACCTCCCTTTCATTCTTTCACCATTTAACAATTACATTTCATCATTCCCTCACCTACAAAACAAATGAAGCCACCTCCTTGTAAGTCACAATCAGATTCTCAAACGTGACCAGCTAACAGATGCACATGATATAGGCTCACCTCACACGCTTCGTAAGACAGAATCTAAATAAAGAGATAATGTGCTGAACTCATTTTAGCTATGCATCAAGTCCCCCATGATACCATATCTGTTTCCAAAACAGGAATGGAGCATTTAGCTGTTACCAGTGAACAGTACATGTGTGTGCGTGAAACTATGTTTGCACATGACCCTCTGATAAGGCAGCAGCAGGTCGAAGGAGCAGCAACACACACAAACAACGACATTCACACCAACTGAGACCAAATGTCTGGGAGGCGTACAGCACAGCGGCTACTTTATGAACTGGGAACGTGGTAAAGGTGTCTGTTTCTTGGAGATGTACTGTGGGCCAGAGTAGCACTTATGCTGTTAGGCAGACAGAAGAAAACCTACAGGAATAGTTCTAAGTTGGATGAGTGGTAACATTAAAAGAGAAAACATCAGAGTTTAAATTAATTTGCTGAAAATGTAATGAACAATTTACAAGAAAATAGACAACATTTAACATACTATATAGTTAGAAAAAACACTCCTATTTGGTTTAAGGTGAAATCATAAGTATAGTCAAACTTGTTTTCGTAACCCTGTTTTTTTTATTTGAGTTTGATGACTGTTTATCTACTCTTGTTTCAGGTGCTAACTTATTATAAGTTGAAAAATCGACATTTATGCGCAAAATGATAGGGTTTTAGATTTAACCTAAATGTGTTTATTGTCAGAATTTAAAGTCATACCATAATAAATTTCAATTACAATTTAAACGAATGACAATAAGTAAAGAAAGACAAGAACAAGAACGTTCATCAAATAAGTGAAGAAAAACACAATTCTGATTTTTTTCCCCGAAATTTCAAATCCATGGGTATCGCTGTTTTTTCCAAATTAATGAGTCCTCAGTCAAGATCAAAGAAATAATCATATGCCTACCGCTACTTTAATGAGAAATTCTAAGATGAATAAGATCTTTTTTGGATTTTTGGTCAATGGCATGTTACCACTCAGATCACAGAGATTTCCAATCGTCCAAAGAATTGACAATTTTCCCTGAAGGGAAAAAAAACTGGCCAAAACTCGTCTAGTTCGTGTTTTTCGTCCATTAAGACTCACAGCGTCACAGGGTGGTGTGATTTGTTTGTTTCCAAGAAATGTCTTATTAAGAATTGCTATCGACCCTTTACACACACGTGAAATAACCCTGTGATGACACCAAGACAGATGACAGTAAACTGTATAAACAGTGGGTAAAGCCAGTAAACAGTAAACATCAACAACAAAAGTTGTACTATTCAAGACCATTGGCAATAACTAGTCAAACAAAAATTGTGTTAGATGGGGTGCCTCACCTCGTCAAAAAGCACAAAGAGCGTTTTTAGAGAAACTGATGATAGTAATTGCATGGCTAGCTATCGACCCATACAGTCTTCCTACTGACATATTCACAGATGTAACCGAATCCTCCAGTCTGCCTGACTTGACTCCACACAATCTGTACCACTATATTATAAATGGAGTACCCCCATACACCAGTGCTGATCTAAAAGCTTATAAAAGTCTGGATGGTTACCAGTCCTTTGTAGGTGGTTTCGTTTTTGTATGTGTGTACATGTGCAGGTGTGTATGTGTATGCTTGTGTGTGTGTGTTACACAATTTAGCAGCAGCTATAGTCGTCTTGGAAAAATAGTGCTGAGTCAAGATGAGCATCCAAGCTCCACTTTATTCCAAAACAGAGTAAAGCTGAAACATGCAACTAAAATACAGTGAGTCCGACACCACACAGCAAACACCACAAACAGTCTAAAAATCACGGCACAGGTAGCATTTTCAGTAAAATGCTTCAAAAATATTTACCTACAAAAGATTGTCTTCGGAAACTTGCAAACGATGGGATCGAAGGCACAACAACAGAAGCGGGCAGAAGTAGTTGGTTATGATGCTCTTCAGGTTTAACGGCAGTTGGCACTATTATTTAAGTGCATTACCCCCTATCATAACAGATTCTCGTCTCCGCTCCACTCCTCATATAGTATAAAAAAAACATACTCCTCAAAAACTGCTTAATAATGCTTCGTATAGGCCTATCATCTGAGACCAGCAATCTTTTCAGAGACAATTATTTTATTCCTTCTTCTATCCGCTCCTGCTTAATCTTCTCCCTCTGCATGTTGTACAGTCTTCATTCCATTATTACATGCTTCACTGATTCGTCCTACTCACACTCTTCACACAATTCTGTGTTATGTTTTCCCATCAGTTCCAACGTTTTGTTGAAGGCACTGTATCCAATCCTTAATCTAGAGATGATGCCATGTGTCAAAGAGAAAGTTCAAATAGACAGAACAAATCCCAAACCCAATTCCACTCTCCTTCAAACTAAACTAAATAAACTTAAAAAAAAACTTCATAGCGGCAGAACAGTAAGTCTTATGTAGCCGTGTGATATTCTGAGACTCCATCCATAAACTCAGTGTTCTGAAAAGACACAAAAAATGAAGCAAAACAGAAAAATTGATTTTTTTAAATGCCCCAAAAGAATTGGCAGGCTAAAGATGGTTGGTCTGCCATGCATGAGGTCTCGCCCTATCTATGTTCTCGCACTGCATTAAAAAAAAGTTTCACTGAGGTCAGTGCCGATCTTCAGAAACTGAAAGAGGAATGAGAATTACCTTAACAGAGTGTTAACCACTAACATCATTATCTATCAAAAAAACACATATGTCAAAGTCACGGCTGCGGGAAAGATTCAAACCACGAATGATTTAGCTCTGCCCTTCTGGATCATATATAATTACTAAAATTAACTGGACTGCAGGCCACAGCCGTCTGCTGGTGTTTTGCACGCACTACCACATTTCCTACAATGCAATGGTAGCCTCACTGCAGCTGCTTCCTTATTTATCAGCAGTCAGAGCAGAGATGAATTCTCAGCTACCCCTACTCAAAAACCGCTAAACAGTGTCAGAGACCAGAAACGGATACAGGAACCACTTGCGTTCGTTTATTTCAGTTTTATCGAGAAGGAGGAAAAGGCTTGCACCCACGATCCGATGATCGTCGTTCACGGGTAGCAGATCGGAACGCGTAAGTGGTATTTCCTTGGCGAGCGAAGGCAGTGTCGAGAGCGGGGAAAAATAGATCGATGGCCGGGACAGGGGAGCAAAAAGGCAATCAAGTTCAGAAAAGGGGTCAGAGCCGGGAATCAGGACAGGAGAAAGTCAGGGTCGAAAAGGCTGAGGTTCGCAGATGGACTGACAACAGGTGACAGGAAGACGGGGGTTTAAAAAGAGACAAGCAGCCAATCAGCGTCCGAGGCAGTTGGCGCCAAAGGAGCAGACTCAGGTGCCTCGCATCAGTAATCATGACAAACAGAGGTGAAGAAGGTGGGTTGCTGAGAACTATGGCTTTCAAGCAAGGTGAGCTCCCGAATACATGTTAATGGATGTAGAAGGCAAACCCGTGTGTCTTCTTTGTGGGGGGGAATCTTGTCTATAATGAAAACATACAGTCTTAAAATACTGACAAGCATCTCAGCAACACACAAGACAAGAATACGGACATTGAAGAAAAGCTGCAGAAGGTGAACGATTTAAAACAGGGTCTCAAGAACAGGCAGGCTGTACACAAAAGCCAAATCACAGAGCGAGGCTGCTCTCAAGGCTTCTACGGAAGGAGAGTTTATCAAAAATGGTATTCCTAAAGTTTGTGACGGAGTGTGACCTGACAAAAAAATGCAACTATTTTCAAGCGTTAGCCTGAACATGTAGATCAGCTTTCCAGCAATCTAAAAGAGCTTGTCATGGAACTCAATCGAAAATGGCATTACTGAAAATATAGCCAATAATTGATTAAACCATTTTACAGTGCGATAATGGCCCTACTGGTTACAGATTTCTCATTCAATAATGGCTGTACTAACATGCAGTAATACCACTATTGTAAATAATTTTGTTGAGACAGTCTTCCTACCTCCCATACACAAAACAATAGAAAACTCAAGTAGTGCCATTTTCGCACCAGCTTAACAAAATATCCTATTTCAAAATATTGAAATAACATGGCAAACATTTCTTTTTTTAAACGGTGAAAGGCTTGTGATATTTCTGTCATGACTACAGATTTGAATCACCTGTGCCAGCTCATTTGGCGCCAACCGCCACGGGTTCTGATTGGCTCCTTGTCACTATTTGAACCCAGTCCTGTCTGTCCCTTGTTGTCAGTCTGCCTGCAAACCTCAGTGTATACTAGGCAAGCCTTTCCCGACCCTGACTCCTACCTGTCCCGTTTTTGCTCCCGTCTGTCTCCGCCTACGACCTGTTTTGATCCTAACCATGTCTGCTCTCCCATCGAGACTTATGAGCTCTTTTTGTCCCCGACTATGTCTACTCTCCCGTTCTGGCTTACGACTCGTTTCCGACCCCGACCACACCTTGCTCTCCCAGTCCCGGCTACCAACCAGTTTTTCCGTCCCTGACACCTACGCTACAGAAGATCCACTTCTGTGTTCGGATCACAATCCGAATACGAGAGCGACTTGCTTCCCGCGTCCAGTGAGCATCGATTCGTGGGCGCTGCCCTTCCTCTTTCTTTCAATTGTGAGAAAACGTTCCGCAATTGGGTCCACCCTATGTGCTGGTCGTGACAATTTCAGTGGATTGATAATAAATTCACAATGTATGACATTCGTGGTTTTTGATTACATTACAGAAAACAAGGAACTTCATCAGAATATTTAATTTTTCCGAAGACAGTCCAATATATGATAAGACTTTCATTCCCCCTTTGCTAACTCATGTTGAAATGATCAGTGCTTTGAAAACAAAAATATTTTTTGTTGTTATTCTTATGTTTTAAGTCTAGTACACATTCAAAATAAGGAGAGAATATCTCAATGGATTTTGAATCTTCAAGGGGAACAAGTGTAAGAGCCAAAACCTCAGATAAGAAATTTCAACCTGTGATAAAAGCCCTTCCCACAGCCCAGCGATACTAGTGAAAATAACAAACAGGCATCCTATGCAATCTACTTTGCAGATGTCAAAACGTAAAACAATAAACATATCATTTATATTTTTAATGGGTCATTTTCTTGCACATGAACTTGAAAAAATATTTTGCTCAAAATCCTGTTAATAATAAACGAAAGCTATGGAGTGTTTATCCATGTACAGGCACTACAGTATGTAAGTGATAGTATCTTATGCAATTTCAAGTCCTGATAGCAGGTTCACTTACACAATTCAATAGTTATTTGGATTCTACTCAATGCAATGGAAAGGACAAAGTGTGACTCATAGGGTCATCTTAGCATGTCACCGTCACTCGTTCTTTTCTCCAAATATGACTTTATAAATCAGTGGTTCTACGGTCAGGGCAACATGTCTCATTTCTGAGATGCATATGACATCATTGCAGGGTGAAGATCATGTCTGTTCTTCTTATCAGCGAGAGACTCTGATTCGGAGTCAGATCATGTGCACTAGAAGCAGAGGACATTTTCCTTCTCTACGCTGATGGACATGGAATATGAACAGCGCCTATCTGCATGAGCAGTTTGATGACCAATGTTCGTCAGCAGGGTTGGGTAGGGTTACTTTAACTAGATTACTTTCAATTACTTTTGGATTACTCCAATACCAAATATGCTAATAAAAGACAAAAGAAACTAAATATGAATAAAATTACCAAATTTTGTGCAGGCTTGGGGAGTAACGGAATACATGGAACGGCAAAAATGATGTTGGCAAGCTGTTTGGATTTATTTTCATTTTGGTTCTGTCGCATTTTATGTTAGTTTTGCCGGATATCAAAGAGATCAAAGCCAGGAGAGAAAGCTTACCACGTGTTGTGAGCCATAATTGTCTTCATATTTAGTTTCTTTTGTCTTTTATTAGCATATTTGGTATTGGAGTAATCCAAAAGTAATAGAAAGTAATCCAGTTAAAACCCTACCCAACCCTGTTCGTCAGACATGAGAGTTTGTGTAAATGTCTTGTGACCCTGCAGTCTTCCTGTGCCCTTCGATTCAAATGATGCTGTTTACAGCTTGCCATCCACAAAACATCACCCCGTGTTTCCTGATTCTTTCTTTACTTTGTTATTCCTTTTTCCTCACACTTCCTTCAGCCACTTTCATTCATTGCTTCCATTAATCAATATTTAAGTAAAGTCAATCAGTTGCCCCTAGCTTCCTTCGTTGGTTTATTGTTTCCCTTCTTCCTTAATTCTTCCCAGCCCACATCACCTTCTATTCCTTCATTCATGTATTCCTCCCTTCCGCCAGGCAGCATCCATACATCTATTCCTTATAATAATTCAACCCTTGCTTTCATCCATCCATGCTTCCAGATGAAGCTGTCAGATGAGCATTAACTGGTCAACTCACTCTTTCACAATTCTTTCTCCCAGTTCCCCCTTTTCATTCATTCCAGTATCAAACAATTAGTTATTCTTTTCCTTCCGTTTATAAATCATTTGACACCTCTTCACCAATCGCTGAGGGTGGGAGGAATGATATAAATATCGATATTATCGACCCTGAGCTATTAGTTGGATTGGATCAAAACTATTGTTTTGGGATCAATACTGTGGTTCCATTACAACTATCATTCTGATAATATTGTTGGGTCATAAGGCTATGCATACAATATTCAAATTTGATTGAATTGTGTTTACACTACTGACTTCATTTTCAAAATATAGTGCAATGGAAGGAAGGTATTATTGTTGTCATGTTGACTATGTTATATTCGTAATTTCGTTTGTTTTGATTTGACTCTCTTGAGTTTTGTTTTAAGCAATCAAAATAGAAATATTTGAATTATTTTTCTTTATATTTTCAACATTTGCAGTGTAGTTATTTGATAAGAAAACAGAACATTATTAATGCCTAAACGCTTTCTGCTGTTTTTATTGTGATTATAAACTAATTCAAGAAGGGGAGGCTTCAATTATTTGATGATCATGACATTAACGAGCAAAATGGATTGGTATTGGATCGGTATCGATCAAATCAACCATGTATTTACTTGGATCAAATCAACACCAAAAATCCTGGTATTGCCTACCCTTGTCAATCACCCTTTCTTCCTTCCTGTTTTTGAAGAACACACTAGTAGTCCCTACACATTTCAATGTTATGAGAAACGGATACTGCCAGGCCGTACTTGCCCACGACACACCACAGGAAGTGGTTTCCCTACGACCCAGGTGGTGAGGGGATCTGCGAACCGTGAACAATGAACACAGTGACATAATGTATCATACACAATTTGACATTTTAAGTATGAAATGCAGCAACTTTCCCATGACAATCATACTGAAGACAAACCCACAACTTTTCACATTGCAGTAAAAGGTTGGAATTCAATTATCTGGATATGAAATTAGACCGCCAGTACACATGGATAAAAGGTTCAATGTAGCTAGATGCAATTACACAGTCAGGGAGTGCCGAGCGTTTCTGTTTGGAAAAGCAAATTTGCCGAACAGCCAGAGCATTTTTGTTGTCGTTTTACATGTTACTGCTACACAGCACAGGTTGTTTTGTTGGGTTATTTCTCTGGTATCCTTATACTCTCATCTGGGCTGTTGGGATCTGTTTGCCTTTAATTTCTCTCCGAGGATCTTAATTGTGTCGTCTCAGGGTCGTTTGGAATCTGAATTATGATGAGTGGGCCATACTTTGAAGCCAACCCCACTCAAGCACCTACAACGCTTTACTACTGATATTACAAAGTGCTCTCCTTGTAGCTGACTCTGCTGTTTTGGATTTTTTTTTTAACTCTGTGATCTTGAAGCTAATTTCAATCCTGTCAAATATTAGCGCTATTATTAAAAAGACAGCCATATTTAGTTGTATTTAAATACAGTTTAACAGTGGCGGATGGGTTTTGTTTGGACATGATTAGACACCATTGTATTTGGATTCTGGAATTGAGGGTCTGATGTTTTAAAAATATGGGAAGACCCATTTTTCCACTGAGTGACTGATAAAGTACTTCAGAGATATAACAGTCACTATTATGCTAATGCACACGAAGATAATTGGAATATATAATATATGTTCAAAATGATCCACAGCAAAAAAGTCCCTGCTGAGCTCACAATCAAGCTCGCTGTTTTTGAATTAAATTTTTGGGGCAGTGAACGTATAAGTTAAGAGAGGGCTTTTCAATTAAATACCCACGTCCGTCAGAACGACAATTTATGTAAATCCTGCCCACTGCCCATCCCAGCCATCTCCGGGCAGTGGGCAGGGAACACCCTGAACTGGTTGCCAGCCAATCGCAGGGAACACAGGGACAGACAACTCACTCGCTCATTCACAACTAGGGACAATTTGGACCAGCCAATTCACCTGAAATGCATGTTTTTTGGAATGTGGGAGGAAACCGGAGTGCCCGGAGGAAACCCACGCAAGCACGGGGAGAACATACATATATATATATATATATATATATATATATATATATATACTGGACTGTCTCAGAAAATTTGAATATTGTGATAAAGTTCTTTATTTTCTGTAATGCAATTAAAAAAACAAAAATGTCATACATTCTGGATTCATTACACATCAACTGAACTATTTCAAGCCTTTTATTATTTGAATATTGCTGATTTTGGCTTACAGCTGAAAAAAACTCAAAAATCCTATCTCAAAATATTAGAATACTTCCTCAGACCAAGTAAAAAAATAATTTTATAACAGCAAAACTAAATCAAACATTTGAAAATGTCCATTGATGCACTCAGTACTTGGTTGGGAATCCTTTTGCACGGATTACTGCATCAATCCGGCGTGGCATGGAGGCAATCAGCCTGTGGCATTGCTGAGGTGTTATTGATGCCCAGGATGCTTCGATAGCGGCCTTCAGCTCATTTGCATTTTTAGGTCTGGTGTCTTTCATCTACTTCCTAACTATACCCCACAAATTCTCGATGGGGTTCAGGTCAGGGGAAGTAGCAGGCCAATCAAGGACAGTGATGCCATGGTCAGTGCACCAGTTACTGGTGGTTTTGGCACTGTGGGCAGGTGCCAGATCATCCTGGAAAATGAAATCCTCATCTCCATAGAGCTTTTCAGCAGATGGAAGCATGTAGTGCTCTAAAATCTCTTGGTACACAGTTGCATTTACTCTGGACTTGATGAAACACAGTGGACCAACACCAGCAGCTGACATGGCTCCCCAAACCATTGCTGACTGTGGGAACTTCACACTGGATTTCAAGCAACTTGGATTTTGCTCCTCTCCAGCCTTTCTCCAGACTCTGGCGCCTTGACTTCCAAATGAAATGCAAAACTTGCTTTCGTCTGAAAAGAGGACTTTGGACCACTCTGCAACTGTCCAGTGCTTCTTCTCCATAGCCCAAGTCAGACGCTTCTTCCAATGTCTTGAGTTCAGAAGTGGCTTGACCATGGGAATACGGCTATTGTAGCCCATTTCCCGGACACGTCTGTGAACTGTGGCTTTTGATACCTGGACTCCAGCTTCAGCCCACTGTCTTTGAAGCTCCCCCAAATTCTGGAAGCGGCTCTTCTTCACAATTTTGTTAAGGCTGCGGTCATCTCTCTTGGTTGTGCAGCGTTTCCGGCCACATTTTTCCCTTCCAACAGACTTTTTGTGGATATGCTTTGAAACTGCACTCTGTGACCAGCCTGCTCTTTGAGAAATTTCTTTTTGTGTCTTACCCTCCTGATGGAGGGTATCAATGATGGTCCTCTGGACAGCAGTCAGATCAGAAGTCTTCCCCATACTTGTGATTTAGTTTACTGAACCAAGCAGAGTGTTTTTAAGGCTCAGTAAACCCTCGCAAGGTGTTTCGAATTAATTAGATGATTCAGGTGATTAGTTGAATAGCCTACTTGTATACTTTTTCATGATATTCTAATATTTTGAGATAGGATTTTTGAGTTTTCATAAGCTGTAAGCCAAATTCAGCAATATTCAAATAATAAAAGGCTTGAAATAGTTCAGTTGATGTGTAATGAATCCAGAATGTATGACATTTTTGTTTTTTTAATTGCATTACAGAAAATAAAGAACTTTATCACAATATTCTAATTTTCTGAGACAGTCCAGTATATATATACATATACATATATATATATTTACAATGTGCTCCACATTTCCCAATAGCGGCCTTGTATTGCAGTAAGACGCTCACCTGCTTATTGGGGGTATTAGGGGTTCAGTGTCTTACCCAAGGACACTTCGACATGTAACACGGACGAGCCGGGATTCGAACTGGGATCCCTTGATCCCAAGACGAGCTCTACCTCCTGAGCTACGGCCGCCCTTAAAAAAGAAAGTGATGGAGGAGATTGAATAAAAAAAAAAAAATGGATGCCTCCCAAACTATTGAGGAAAGTTTTTTGCAGCCAAGATTCAAGACGATTGGCCAGCACCTCTAGACTTTAGATCGCCGATGCCGATTGGCCAATTTATATCATAGCATGTCTTCTACTGTACAATAAATGGACACATGCTCTATATTCTTTGATGAGAGGAGTTTGTTTCCTGTTCCTTCGTCCTGCAAGCGAACCGCTACATCTGCCGAACCTTTTGTTCTCTCTCTCTCTCTCTCTCTCTCTCTCTCTCTCTCTCTCTCTCTCCTCTCTCTCTCTCTCTCTCTCTCTCTCTCTCTCTCTCTCTCTCTCTCTCTCTCTCTCTCTCTCTCTCTCTCTCTCTCTCTCTCCTTTGCTCACTCTCTCAGTCAGTAAGTCAGTAAGTCCACTATAATGAAGGCCACCTAAGAAAAATAAATGAATACAAACTTCGTGGATTTTCACTGTTCACGTGTGGTTCTGGTCCCCATTAACCGCAAAAAACGAGGGATCGCTGTACCTAAAGGGAAACACTTTCAGAGCTCTTTTAAAGGCATTGATATACTGTAGAAACAACAGCATCACTATTTGCCACACCGTGCTGCATGAGTGGCAGTAGGCAGTAAACTACAGAAAGTAATTGATCAGGCAGTGCTGGCCTCTTGCACAGCCTTGGGCCTCTTTTCTATTTAGATGCCAAACTTGAAGTGTCAGGTAGAGTGAAACCATTCCCACTAGTGGGACTAATTAGGCTTCTTTTCAAAGCAAAACGTATGATGAGACTTACTGCTTTTATGGTGGTATTCTTCTGCCGGTCATTGTCATACAGATCATCAAATATACTTCCTCTCATCTTTCCATCTGCCTTCTACATCTCATTACCAAATTGATTCTCTGTGTCCTTGAGACACGGGAGAACGTGTATTTTGTCATTGAGGACAGTTCAGGTGCAACAAGGCCAGTGATGGAGAATGTTTTGTTTGCGTCACCACATGCATGGCTCTGCAATCGACAAGCTTTGGCCTTTGATAAATCATGTCACACAGCGCAGTGAGTTTGACTGGGACTAATGGGGGAGCAACACAATCAAGCCGAGTGTAGATTGAAGCGCTCATGTGTCGGGGCTACTAATGGGAACATGCAGTACTGAGGGGTAACATCACGGAGCCCACTTGGCCTGTCCTCTGCATTCGTGTGGGCTTGTTTGCGTGTAATTTCAGGCAAGTTTCCACTCAATATCTTAAGAATAGAAAAAGCAATCCATATTCTGGCTCCTTTTTTTCCAAAGTACTGTAAAGAAAAGCATGTTGACATTTCTGCTTTGTTTTCCCCCGATCTTAGCATATGTCTATTGATGTTGGCAAATGTGGCTCCCATAGGATGAATTATGTAACAGCCTCCAAAGGTGATGTAGATGAGTTCACATTTATGTGCGGCAGTTGAGAAAAATAACTCAGCGTGTGAGTCCAAACAAATTATCACATCTTGATGTGGAAGTACTATGTTACATATATGCTTATGGAATACCAATCCTGCCATACGTAAAAAATAAATGTGTCAATAAATAAATACCATATATGCTCTAAAATATACGAACACATAAATAAATCACACAATATCCAAATTTGGGACATAAATGCAATTTGTTTATCTATTTACACACTTTGTCATCTATTTTGTCATTTATCTTTTCACATATTCTGGCACATATTTTTTAGGAACAGAATGCTATTCAAATGAGAGGGTAGGTCGAACTGGCTTATATTTTCACATAGAGCAGATTTGTTCGTCACCAATCAACCAAGAGGTGAAAAGATCAGGCAGTTTGACCCAGCTCCTTTTTTGAACAACAATTTTTTGTTGTAAAATACACTATAAAATACATCCCAAAATAAATACTGAAATAAATACATTACAAAATAAATGACAAAGGGCATAAATAAATGAATGTGATGTATTTAGATATTGTGTGATTAGTATCAGTATTGTCACATACACACCACTGTCTCTCATTTAAGAGCAAGATTATACTTTACACAGAAAAACAAATGGGACCAGATGATGAAAGTGCTGTATCGGAGTCAGATCAGGATGCTTCACCTGCTACTGGGAACCACGGAAACTAGTACTATTTTTTTCATGTGAGGTAGCCAGCACTTACCCCCCAAAGAAACTGCAGGGAGAGGGATGAGCACCGCCAGGCTGTACTTGCCCAAGACACACCACAGGAAGTGACATCACTGGTGCTTAAGGAATCCATGAACCATGAATTTAGGTGTTAAATTTTGTGTGGCATAAGTTTGTAGGTATTTATTTACTTTTATATCTATATCTATATCTATCTATCTATCTATCTATCTATCTATCTATCTATCTATCTATCTATCTATCTATCTATCTATCTATCTATCTATCTATCTATCTATCTATCTATCTATCTATCTATCTATCTATCTATCTATCTATCTATTTATATATTTATATATATATATATATATATCTATATACACACTTTGCCTATAAATGACTACATTTTGTCAATTTTTAATTGGCCACTTAAAATTATTTTATGCATCTTTTTAATGGGGTCCTGGGTGCATGATTGTTTTCGACAGCAGCACCAACCGAGAAAAAGGTCAACAAAGTAGCAAACAGTCCATGTTTGTGTTGCTTGTTTTCTTCATGCATATCTTATCTATAGCAATTGCTACACAGAGAAAAATATGTACCCCTTTGACGGTCAAAGATGTAAGACAAGCAGAAGGGCATGTGGGTGGATTGCATGTTTAGAATAGAAATAGAGTCACCTGGGGAAGACAAAATTACATTTGAATGTGATGTGGTCCTCCATTTTTGAAGTGTTGTGTTCCTTCAATGACCTACACGGCTCTAGAGGAAACAAATCATATGGTTCAACTTTGAGACTACATTTAAAGTCCCCCAGAACTTATTATATTTGGTATTATATTTGCATAATAGTGGGGAGGAACACTGTTTTGTAATACCTCTAACAAGCTGTTATCAAGTGAGTTTCTGAGACAGACCCACTTGCATTTTGACTTTGGATTTGGGTTCAGTTGACATGTGTAACTCTCATTTTTGGTTCATTTTAATTTCTGCGGCAGATTATGTGCAGGGTTGGGAGGGTTACTTCAAAAATGTAATAGTTACCTGTTGAAAAATGGAATCAGTGACTAATCCAAGTACCATAACATTGCAATAACTTGATTACTTTCAATTACTTTTGGAATACTCCATTAACAAAGTTGAAATAAACAAGATTACAAAAAATGTTTTCAAGATAAATTGATAATGTAACCTACTATCTCACTGGGGTACAGATATGCACACCCATAAACAGCCTTACGCAACTGCGAACATTCACCAATTCAAACAATGAGTGCTAGATTGAAAGAGAAATAAAATAGAAATAAAAAAGAAAAGTGTAACACAGTGTGGCAAACATGCAATCTGTACAATCTGCGGACGTTACAGACGCCTCCCGACTTACGTTCATTTGACTTACGGAATCCGGCATATATGATCATTTCTTTCGGGATGTCAAAAAAAATCCGGACATTGCTGTAAGTTAGATTTTGTACTGTGTGCACTTTTTTCCGAGTAGAGGACAGTACCGTAGTGCTTTTTTCGGCCGCTACCTGCGGGTGGCGCTGTGAGAGGTCACCCAGCATCCACACCGAAGAAGAAATCCGGCTTCTACTTCCTGGTTCGTTTGTAATCATAACAACGTGTACTGTATCGCTAGGGCGCTAAAAACTTTGACGTTTTTATTGTTGAATGTCTCATGTATCCATCATATATGGTTGGTGTAAAGTCTAAGGAAGAGGCGAGCCATTTCTTTTGAAATGAAAGTGGAATAATAAAGCTTGCGGTTGAGAAAATGGTCGGAACGCTTTTTTTCGGCCACTTTTTACCACGGAGGAGGACCTCTTGAAGCGCAAATCCCAAAAGTAAGTAAAACATGACTTTATTTATCTTTTATAGAGCATATTATTTTATTCAATGTTTTTTTTTAGTAAAAAACCATGCAGGTTACTTATACAAGCCTTAAACATACTTATGTGAACCTTAAACATACAAAATATAGCATTGAAGCAACTTACGAACAAATTCAACTTACAAACGATCGTCCGGAACCTAACTCGTTCGTAGGTCGGACAGCGTCTGTCAGTGACAGAAATGATGATAGACACAATTCGAGTATCAGCGCATTATGTGTATGTTATTAAAGTTTTAAATAGAATTGCAATCCTACAAAGTAATGATTATTTGAACTGAGTGTAATTTGATTACGTTCTGTTTTCTGTATCGGAATATAATGACGGGATTTTTTTGGTATCCGAAACACATAACGCTGTTACATGCGTTCCGTTAGGCCCCAAGCCTGATTATGTGCCTTGGCTAATAACTTTTGGTAAACATACGTGTACGTCACACTAATACACAATAATTTATGTGATCCTTCCGTATTCATTCTGTTAAGCTAGTCCACCAGTTGTCGACAAATAGAAACAGTTTCCTGCTATCGTGATTATTTTTAGCAACAGACTCAATTAAAGAAGAATGTATTTATGTTGGCGTCATAGCAGCAGGGTAAGTTCCAGTGGGAGCGGCCGCCATACAACCTAATTTTCTCTCTTTCCTCATTCCTGCCTCCATACCTCATTTACTTTACAAAGGGGAAGCCAGGCATCTGTATTAGCAGTGCCAGAGGCGCTGTACTGACTTGTGTTAAGTAATAACATGACGTTACGTCAAAGGCTCTCCGTCTGAGCCGAGAAGGGAGGGCGAGATCCCATTGGAGGAAATGGAGGAGGAGAGGCTAACATTGGAAGCTGGCAGGACAGCGTGTGAGAATCTACATGTGTGTCAGCCACACCTCGTCCTTTTGCTTGATAACACCGTGCAGACAAACAAGTCTTTAAATAGTGTTTAAAAGAAAAGCTGTCAATCAACTCTCAATCATTTTGTTCCAAATAACTCCCGGTTATCTGGGCCTATTGATGGAGGACATCTGTGTTAGGTGCAAACATCCAGCTTATGTAATATTATCTTTTAACATCAGTTTATGTTTTTCTCCACTGATGTAGCTCGTATTGCTAATGCTTTAATGTTTTAAACAAACCGGCGGGCATGTGATCAGCCATGGAGCCGTAAAAAGTGAAAAATAACTGCACAGAAATCCAACTTAAACTGTAATAATGTGATTTTATTTTCTTTACCTTTTAAAAAGGTTGCTGGTCTATATTTGCATTTTATTGCACTATTTTGTTGACCAGAGAAGGGCCACAGTACACACATTTGTTGTTGTTATTTTCCAATCCTCAAAATAAAAATGATATTAAAAATCGGATTTCTCAATTGTATTTCTTTAATTTTATCAAAATTATTAAACAATCTGCAAATCATTAATATAGTATTGAAATTAAACTCAGAGCGGTATTATACAACGGAGTAGTCACGTCATTCTCCATTGAATGTGCTGCAGCCAACTTAGTCATTTTGATAGTAGGCTAATATAAATACATATAGCATGTGTTCCATTTATTTTAAGGCTTATATATGGCTTTTATTTTTTGCGGCTCTTGACAAATATGTTTTATTGTTTTTTGGTCCAATATGGCTCTTCATTCTGAGTTGACAACCCCAGCTAGCTTGTTGTGCTGCCTCCATAACCCGTTATAATGTGAGCTTTAAATGTGCTACTTGTGCTTAATTCATTTATTTGATTATTACTTTTATTATTATTATTATAATTATTATTTTTTTTATTATTATTATAATTATTTATATTGTTTATTCACGTATTTAAATTTAATTTGATTATTTTAATCTATTTCAAAATTAAATGCATTTTATTGTTGCTTGGATAGTCGATGATGATTTGATGATCCAATTGAATAGTTGCGTTAAAAAAAACATTAGAATTGCTACAACTAATCACTACTTGAGTAGTTTTTTCACCAAGTACGTTTTACTTTTACTCAGTTAATGATTTGGATAACTAATTTTTACATCTACTGGAGTAACTGTGATTTTACTTGAGTAAATTTATTGGCTACTCTACACACCTCTGCTTATGATCAGTGTTGGGCGCACTACTGAAGCACAGTAATTAGTACGGAACATTGTTACTCCATTCAAAAAGCAATTACATTACCATCTACATTACTTAAACCCAAAAATAGCGTGTTATTCTGAAAGTAACTATCTAGTGACAAATTACCGTATCACGTAGCGTCCAAGTTGACCACCTAAAACTTAAAAGTAGCCACATAATAAAATAAATTGAAGAAAATGTGTACACCAACCTGTGGAAGCAGTAAAGCTTTCCTACTTCTTTGGCTGGCTGAGATTTTAGATTGACTTTATTGGTCCCTTTAGGAAAATTCACTTCCACCAAGTGTACTGGAGGAAAACAACAGGTATTCATTTTATTTCCACACACACAAACAAAGAAAAAAACAGGTCTATGACAGACATATATGACAGTGGGACAATGAGTGCATAATGATTGGACAGATCAGCGGAGCCTGTTGTTTGGAAGGGTCATAGCAGAGGGGATCAGGCTTTTCCCGAGGCGGGTTGTCCTAAATCTTACTGTTTTGTATCTGCGCTATGACGGTAGCGGGATGAAGTATTTGTCTAGTGGGCGAGTGATATCCGGGACTTTTGTGCTTGTGAGTCAGATGATGAACCTGTTATTTAAGTCTGAGAGGTCGGGTGTGGCTAAGCCGATAACTTTAACTGCTGTGTAAGCAATTTGAGTGAATTTGGTCCTGTTCATGACAGACAGCATCGTGAAAAAACATGCGTAGCAGTACAGGAGGAGGTGTTGAACAATATATCCGTACAATGCTTGTGCATTCTTGAGATCTCGCAAATGAACACCTAGCCGACACACTCCATATCCATTTTGTGTTCAAATTACTTAAATATTTACTTTTCTATTTCTAGATCCTGCCTAAAACGTTTTCTTTTTCTCTCCAGGGATGGTGTATTCGCAGAATAATTTTAAAAACAAAAAGACCAAAAATAAGCACACGTGTACGATAAATTCTGTCCTTACATTTGCCCCCTTGATTTTCAAGTGGTTTGTTGTTCCTGTATAAGCCACAATCCCTTTCCCGTGAGCTGCCTTCCATTCACTACTGGTGAGACACAACCAAAGATGCTCAAATGAACTGACCCCCAAGTCAGTATTTTTCTATAGTTGTAAATATGGCCTGGATACAAGTATGTAGGTTTGGAATTGTATCTTTATGACCAAAAAAATAAATGTCCTCATGTTTAATGCTTGAGACAGTGTCACCGTAACTGTAATCATTTGGACTTTGAAGGTATACAGTATATATTCTTGCTGACTGATGTGTTGTTACATTTCGTGCCAAGAACTGACAGCGAAAAGAGGACCTTGACACTTGTCACTAATGATCGGCCATTTGTGAGTGGGAGACTAACGCACCATATTGTAAGGCAGTTGATTTGCAAATTGCAATATCTTACTAGTTACGTGTTACAATACTCGTTACCGAGAATTAGGTTCCAGGAATATGTTCCTTTGGAATGCTTTAGTCCCAAAACTGCTTACGAATAAAGATACTTGGTAAAAAAGGAAAAGACTACAATATCCAATTTGAGGCAGTGACAAAATGGCACTGCACAAGATGATATGTTTAAGGATTACATTCCAAGACAGTATTGCTGTCAGCATGCCTTGTTATGGGCTGACCTTTTTCTGTCAGCTGATTTCTGTCTCCAATGACAAACATACTGCACATATGCATGTGGGCAGATTGTAAAGTATACTTCTGTGCTTTTAAAAGCACAAGATTCCTGCGCATAATATCAAGTGGCACCGTCTACAGTCAAAACAAACTGCCGACTACTTGAGTGCTAACTCTCGTTGTAATCGGAGCCCCAAAGTTCTTCAAATGTTCTAATGCAATGGATTTCAAATAATCCGACTTCAGCACCCACCATTCCGCCCTAATGACAAGTTGTAGCCCAAATCAAGAAAAAAATGTCCACTCCTCAAATGTATCCAATGAAAGGAGTGTGCTGTTTAAAGCAGCTATCATATAAGAATATCACTTTTTGTTTTTCAAAAAAAAAAAAAAATAACCAGCATAACTAAAACAACCTCAAGCACTGACATTCTTGCATTCAAGCCTAATTCACATAGAAGTGTCACCCTAAAACTGCTTTAAAATAGCTACATAGTAAAATAAAATCAAAATATTAACAAAACGTGTACTTAGACATTGCTAATTAATTGAACATGTAGTCAAAATAAAGAATAATATATTGGTAAAAAAATCTAAAAATTCAACATTTTAAACAATTTACTGTACCTTACAGCAGGCTTCAATGGCAACAACTTGTACACCATTTTCGTATTTTGAAATTGATTCCTTCTTCGACTCGACCGTTGTTGTCACTGTTGTCACTCTCCTTTTTCCTCATTAATAACTTTTCTTGGGACACATTATTGTGGGCAGAAAAGGGAAATAAAACCAACAAAATTACATTTGAATGAGATGTGGTCCTCAAACACACCGATTAACTGAAAAAGTAGAAGAGCTGGAGCATGGTATTATCACCATCTACAGTTGAGGATTGTCATTGACCATCCGTTTTTTCTTCTTCCTGAAATTATTTTGCCAAGAAAAGGCCAGCGACCCACTGAAAAGGGGTCCGAGACCCAAATTTGGCTTGCGAACCACCAGTTGAGAAACACTGCCGGTTGCGTCATCTGAGAGCCCCACAGTGTTTTCCTTGGGAGACCTTTCGCACGTAGTTGCAGCTTTACATCCATCACATGACTGCGCTCGGAACAACTAAGTGCTTGAAGAATGTCTGAGATTCGTGCAGACACACAACAGTCGCCACAAAGAGAAAATATTGTGCACTGCCTATTAAGAATTAATAAAAGGAATGACCAATAAATCGATCAAAGAAGACATCTTAGAAAACTTGGCTTTCAGTAAAGTTGACAATGTCTTCCATACAAATCTGTGGCAAAAAAGAAATAGGGGTGCAGTGAAATTCAGTTCTACTCTTGTATGGAACGGTCTCCATGTTTTGTCAGTACAAGTAATCAATGAATAATAAACAAGAACACAACATATTGCATTAGACAAAGCTATCCAGCAAACTTTATCAAATCAGGTTTATGGGAAACTGAGTTCCCCCCTCCTCATAAGCACTAAACGTACAGTAAACATGTTGTTTTCAATGGTCACTTGTAGCCCCCTCCATAGTAACTGGGCCCCATGTTTCTACCCGAGCATGCATGAACATTGATTCAGCCCTGAGTGGGGGTCAAAGTTCAAGGCTGAAAAAGTGGGACCCTTCACGACACCATACGTGTGTAAACAAACCTATATTTACATTTTGCTCTCCAAATATGTAATATATGGCCAATGAGATTCAAGCCTCAAACCTCAGCCCTATGTGACAGGCATGACTGGATTGCCTGGTTCAAAAATATATTTACTCTGTCGTACAATATACAGATAATATGTGAAATCTGAGACTTATTATACACGGATACTAATCAGATCTTTTTCAATATTTCTGGTGAATTTCAATTCCAATCATATTCATCATTTTTACAAAAAAACAAAACAAAACAGAAATAATCGTGGGACCTTAACAAAGTAAAAATGGTTGGATTAAAAAAAACTATCCTTAATTGTATCAATAACAGAGGTTATGGTATTTGGGGAATCCAAAAAAGACACTGAAAAGACAAAGTTCAAGAGTTTAAGTTTATCCGAGTGTTTATTAGCGATAATAGTAGCTAGAGAGCCCATACAAATAGTACACAATCCAAATTAGCAAAGAAAATAGATGCAGACATATGTTTGACCAAAAACAATCATATAATGTATGGTTCAATATATTTTCCTTATTCAAGCTATTATACAGAGATTTTGGGATATACATACAAGAGCATGATACAATTGCTTTTATTTAATTACAGAAGAAAGCTATACTGGTTGTGCATAATGCTGGGTATAAAGAACATACGAACAAACCGTTTATAAAATCTAACATGTTAAAATTCAAAAATATGGTAAAACTTAAATCTCTATTAGTAAAAAAAATATCAAGTTAGCACTAATATTCATCGGTTGTTTCTCTACAAGGCATCAGGGCGGCGCAGTGGTTAGAGCGTGTGCGGCACAGTTCTGAGGTCATTAGATCGAACCTTCCTGTGTGGAGTTTGCATGTTCTCCCCGTGCTTGCGTGGGTTTCCTCCGGGTTTCCTCCCACATCCCAAAAACATGCATGTCGGGTTAATTGCCCGGTTCAAATTGTCCCTAGGTGTGAATGAGACAGTGAATTGTCTGCCCTGTGCCCTGTAACTGGCTGGCAACCAGTTCAGGGTGTCCCCTGCCCACTGCCAGAATATTGCTGGGATGGGCTCCAGCACCACTGCAACCCTACTGAGGATAAGCGGTGTGGATAATGGATGGATGGATGTTTCTCTACAGGGCAGGCACTCATCATCTTAGGGGAATACATAACTTCGAGGTCAAATATTCTGGCACAACATTGAAAAGCCATTGTGCCACCTGAAAAGGTATTCATGGAAATATTTTAATGGTGAACTTAAAAATGTCCCTAATTTACATCAATGTCTAGCCATTTTGTTGGTATTCATTCAGGGTGCCTTGACACAAAACCAAGCAAAAGACACTCACAGAAGCCTAAAGTCCAAATAAGTCAAGTCAAGTCACATTTATTTGTATAGCAAAATGTCTCAAAGGACTGCACAGGTTACATTTACACCATCCCCAAATCTTAAACCAACATGCAGAAAAAGACTCATAAACTTCAGCTTGGGGAAATTTTCTAATGGAAAATTGGATTAGATGTAGATCATAGGGATTCAATTAAGGGCTGCACGGCAGCTGAGCGGATAGCACGTCCGCGGCACAGTTATGAGGTCATAGGTTCAAATCCAGTTACTGGCCTTCCTGTGCAGAGTTTGCATGTTCTCCCCGCTCTTGTGTGGGTTTCCTCAGGGAACTCTGGTTTCCTCCCACATTCCAAAAACATGCATGTCAGGTTAATTTGGCTGGTCCAAATGATCCCTTCGTGTGAATGAGCGAGTGAGTTGTCTGTCCCTGTGTGCCCTGCGACTGTCTGGCAACCAGTTCAGGTTGTCCCCTGCCCACTGCCCAAAGATAGCTGACCCTACTGAGGATAAGCGGTGCAGAACATATTGAATGTGTCTTCCCTGCAAAGAAAACATAGAAAATAGTGCAGGTATTTGAAATATCTGGCTCCAGCCTACTCCCTTTGGGCACATGTTAAATTAACAATATGTATTGTATATTTGTGTTTGATTTTATTTGCAAATGGTTTATTGTATTGTTATGTTCATTAATGATCAAATGTTGATTTTTTTTGTTGTTGTGCCTGTATAAAAAAAAGAATAAACGGAGAAGGTAAAACCACAATAGAAAGTAGCATAGTGAAGAGCAATAAATATAAGAAACAAAATTACATTTTGTCGCTTGGAAATATACTAGCCAGGAATCACGTATACAGAGTAACCTCGAAAGTGACATTGTGAAGAGCTGACTTCACCTCACAAACATGTTTAGTATGCGTGTTCTGTTTCTATACAGCATATGGGGCTGTCCTGCGTATGTTTGTGCGCTTTAAATTTGGCAACAGACGTGCGTGGAGCCTGTGCGTGACGTCAGCAGCCTACATCAGCACCTTGGATACTCGCTCACCACTCACCACGGGGATCCTGCCCCGTTTTGGACCAATCACGCTTTGTTTTGCACATTGGCTTCAACACCGCCCACCCTCTCACATTGCTGCTGCTGCTGCTCGCTTTGGGACGATTGTTCAGCAGGAAGGGAATCTCCTCTCATGCACAATTGTGATGGCAATTCAGGATCTTTTTTAGGGAACCGGCTTTTCCGGCTCCGCTCGCTCAAAAGAGCCGGCTCCCAAGCGGCTATTTCGATTGTTTTCCTTGCTTAAATCCGCTCACGACCAATCCACCAAATGATTATAGAAAAGTGGGGAAATGAAGCATGAAACACAAAAAGTAACAAAAATGAACAATAGAAGAAACAATAGAGAAGAAAAAAATGCAGAAAAGGGGAGAAATAAAGAAGAAAAAGCAAGGAAACAAGAAAAGATGTGAAAAAGGCAGAAAAGGAAGGAAAAAGCATGGGAGGGAAAGGGAAAAAAGAGAGAGAGAAAAAATGTAACCAAAAAAGAGCAGCCTGCAAAAAATGGCAATAATGCAAGTAAAAATAATAACTGTAAAGGCTAAGACAACCAAAAAATCAGAAGAATAAAAAAAGAAAAGGAAAAAAAGACAAAACAAGTAAGAAAAAAAGGAAAAAAGCTAGGAAAAACGAAGAAAAAAACAAAAAAGACAGGTTTTTGGGGTTCCTTATATCAGTATATAACCAATAATATTGAATCTTTTTTAAATGTTAAAGTGTCTTGCGGGCAGCATGGTGGCGCAGTGGTTAGTGCGTTCTAAGGTCTTGGGAACCTTCAAATCCAGCTACTGGACTTCCTGTGCGGACTCTGTATGTTCTCCCCGTGCTTGCGTGGGTTTTCTCCGGTCACTCCGGTTTCCTCCCACATTCCAAAGACATGCCTTTCAGGTGGATTGGCAGGTCCAAATTGTCCCTAGGTGTGAATGAGCGAGCGAATTGTCTGTCCCTGTGTGCCCTGCGATTGGCTGGCAACCAGGTCAGTGTCCCCTGCCCACTGCCCAATGATTGCTGGGATGGACTCCAGCACCGGCCCTACTGAAGATAAGCGGTGCTGCTAATGAGATGAGATGAAAGTGTCTTGCAGAACACCATAGATTGCTGTACACAGAATTTAAAACATCAATAAAATAAGTAACATTTTATTTGAATAATATGACATGAGGGCAGCACGGCGGCGCAGTGGTTAGCGCTTGTGCGGCACAGTTCATGTCATGGGAACCTGTCGTGGGTTCAAATCCAGCTCCAGACATTCTGTGCGGAGTTTGTATGTTCTCCCCGTGCTTGCGTGGGTTTCCTCCGGGCACTCCGGTTTCCTCCCACATTCCAAAAAAACATGCATTTCAGGTGAATTGGCTGGTCCAAATTGTCCCTAGGTGTGAATGAGCGAATGAGTTGTCTGTCCCTGTGTGCCCTGCGATTGGCTGGCAACCAGTTCAGGGTGTCCCCTGCCCACTGCCCAAAGATGGCTGGGATGGGCTCCAGCCCCCCCGCGACCCTAATGAGGATAAGCGGTACGGCTAATGAGATGAGATAATATGACATGATGCCCACCATTACTTAATAATAAACAAAACATATATTATTGTAATTACTTATGATACAATTTTGTTTTGAGTTTTTCCTTGCCCTCATGTAGGTTTTAGATCAGGGGATGGGTAATAGTAGTCTGTAGTGTTCAATAATCTGTGATCTGTACAGCCCTTTGAGACTCTTCGTTATTAAGGGCAATACAAATAAACGTGACTTGACTTGACTCTCCAGTGAACTTTTAACCCATTTAAACTTTGAACCTTTTTATACTGAGCATCTTTAAGAGCAAGTGTTATGAAATCCTCCCTACCCATCAAGACGTCCTACCAATGTGTGTGCACAATGCTAACTGCGCTTTTGTCGGTAATGTGCATGTTTCCGTCCCACTTATGATATGTGCCTTTGAAAGCGATGATACATTCAGTTGAACGCTGTGAATAATTTCCGATTTTTGTCTTATTTCACTTTTTCACTGCTTCCAAAAACTGTTTTGAGCCTGGCATGTTGTACTGTGTTAGGATGGTGTTTGTTGACACAGTTTATGTATGAATGACAACTCTCGTTTTATATAATCAGTAAAAGTTGTGTTTGCAATAATTATGAGTTTCGATGTTGCTGGTTTTACTAGAAAGTAAACAAAATTGCTGCGCTATCAGTTTACGGGAGAAAGTGAACGCTCACAGAGCTATTTCGTTCTTGAACGACCCATCCCGAATGCACAATCGCTTACAATCGACTGTCACGTGGACCGGAAAGAGGTGGCTGTCCCTTTAAAGATTGAAAAGGGAGCAATATTTTGGCGAAATATCTACTACTATTATTTGATATTTATTCCCCTATGTATGTTCTTACAACACACCGGAAATAAGTACTGTTCACCTCGTGTCACTACCCTTCAGTATTTTTGACCATTTTCTATCAGCAGTCCTGTATTATCTCTGACGTAAGCAGCCGTCACAGGCGTTCCTCCGATTTGGTGGAATCATATGTCACAAGAATGATAGCGTCCATCAGCCAATGCACGCACGGATGAGCCCTACGTCATGGGCGGAGCTTGAAATACTAGCCAATCAAAGGGCCCCATATTGTTTTGACCTCTGCTACTGCATCACCGCCTACCTCGTGCCCATAGCGGAGGAAATCTATAAATAAGGGCGCTCTTCACCCAGGCAGAGTCGAAGTCGCAGAACTCCCAAGAAGGAGGGAGCTACTCCGCCTAGCCTGCTGAAAAAAACACTCGAAATCACCAAGAAACCAACAAACTTAAGAATTCGGCAATGCTCAGCTCTTTTTTTCATCTACCGGAATACATTTTCTAAAAATCTTAATATCTGTGAAGAAATTATCTATACTTTCTTTCTCTCGCGATTTGCACAAACAACTACTGAGAATCCTGAAATCTATCTCCTTCCCCTAAAGTGAGTATCTTGAGCCCTTTTGGAGATGTGATAACGTTGGCTTTATTTTGACTTGACGTCGCGAGAGCTCTGTTAACTCTTACTAAGCTGATTTGCTGCGTCAGTCTACGAAAGTTGAGGCTCGTGTGCATGGGCGTGGGATTTCGCTGGTGCGGCTTCTGTTTTCTCCACTAAATGGATGTCTTTCTTTATGATAAGCCTCCCAATGTCGCGTTGGAGAGTTGAAATTGTCGTGTGTCGCATTTCTCATTTTCCTCCACCACATCGGTGTCAGCAAATCTTTGCTATTGTAAGCAGATTGCTCGAACTTTACCATCATGATAAGGTTGAATGTGCTATTTCGCAATAATTTGTTGTACATTTACCAGTTTTATATCCTCCCACGACGGCTCTTAAACATTGTCACTTTTACGTGCTTTTATTTACAAAACCCTTTAATGCACATTGAAATCCGTTTGAATATCTCAACGTTTATGAAATAGACACATTTTAGTTTTTGCAGTACAGGGGTGTAACCATCGTTAACAAAGCAGCAAAGAGACCCGATGGCTATATGAAAAAATTCGTTGCACATTATCGACTTACTTTTCTGTTTTCACTCAACGCCATCTGCTTTGAATGGAGGCTAGATTATGTCATTGGATTACTGTTTATTCGTACTGTAATCTAACGTAACAAAATGTTAGACATCTATGTTTTTATACCGAGATTAATAATAATAATACTAGTCTCATTTAACTCCGGAGAACGAACGAGTCATAATGTTCCAGAGAAGTAAAAATATATACTCTTCACATGCATGTAATCTATGTACATAAAGAAAAAAACATACTGAGCAGTCTTAGATTCGGTGTAATTGCCTTTTAATATTAGTATAGTTTGTTGTCTTACACAGGAGGAATGATATTATGCAGATGTATATACTATATATAGTCTCCCTCCCTAAAAGTGTTCCGTGTCTCTTGTTTCTCTTTCCAGAAAGTTCCACACCACGTGAGGAGAAAAACAAAAACAAAGCTCTTCCTAAATTACCACACTTGTGCCCTTGGAACGCGTTTCGGTCCCATAGGCCATTCTTCCCCATTAAACTTCCGTGTCATCAACCACGGAAAAACGGAGCGTAGGCAGTCGACCCATTGTTACGCACAGACAGTCTCACCTGATAAAAGTCAGCAGTCAGCTATGCAGCTTGAAATCCAAGTAGCTCTCAACTTCATCATCTCGTACCTTTACAACAAGCTGCCCAGGCGGCGGGTCAACATTTTCGGCGAAGAGCTGGAGCGACAGCTGAAGCAAAAATACGAGGGCCATTGGTACCCGGACAAGCCGTACAAGGGTTCGGGCTTCAGGTGTATCCATGTGGGTGAGAAGGTGGACCCCGTGGTGGAGAAGGCAGCCAAAGAAAGCGGACTGGACATCAACGACGTCCGCAACAACCTCCCCCAGGACCTCAGTGTGTGGATTGACCCTTATGAGGTGTCCTACCAGATTGGGGAGAAGGGTTCCGTCAAAGTGTTGTATGTTGATGACAGCAACGAGAGCGCGGCGAGCAGCGGCGGACTGGATCTGGACAAGGAGATCAAGAACAGTTTCAACCCAGACGCACAGGTCTTCATGCCCATCAACGAGCCCATGGGCGGGGTCTCCCCGGGCTCCAGCTCGCCTTCCCCTCCTTTCGGCCACTCGGCGGCAGTCAGCCCCACCTTCATGCCCCGTTCCACGCAGCCTTTAACTTTCACAACCGCCACCTTTGCCGCCACCAAGTTCGGCTCCACCAAGATGAAGAGCAGCGGGCGCAGCAACAACAACAACGGCACTAACGCCAGCAATAAGGCGGCGCGCACCTCTCCCACCAACCTGGGGCTGAATGTAAACACTCTCCTGAAGCAGAAAGCCATCTCCACCTCCATGCACTCGATCTACGGGCTGGGTCTGGGAACACAGCAGACGGCCAAGCCCTCGGCCCTGTCGCCCAACGCCAAGGAGTTTGTGTTCCCCAGCTTGCAGGGCTTGAACACCCAGAGCGCACTCTTCCCGGGGGACAGCTCGGTCGGACTGGGCCCGCTCCCATACAGCAACGCCTTTGACGTGTTCGCGGCCTACGGCGGCCTGAACGACAAGTCTTTGATGGATGGCTTGAATTTCAGCCTGAGCAACATGCAGTATTCTAACCAGCAATTCCAGCCAGTTATGGCCAACTAGTACACAGAGCTAGTACTTCACACAGAAACGACCAGATAATGTGATCGCTCGCAGTGGTGGTAGTAGGAGTTCTCAATTTCAAATGCACATAAAAAAAAGGAAAAAAAATAGTGAAAAGAATGTCAAGGTTAAAAGGAAAAGTGACGTTAGCTATAAGATCTCAGTCACAAGTCTTAAGAATACGAGCCCAAGGGTGAACTATATTTGCCCCCTTGAGTTACAACTTTTCTTTTTACCCTCAGAGGTGACGCTTGTTGTACGAGATGTCTGAGCTTGGTTATCCAAACTTCAACTTGCATTGTTGTTATTTCATTTGCCAACCAAGCACAAAATATTTTTTTATGTTACTATGGAAGATGTATTGAAATCGGGGGAAAAAAAAAAAAAAACACAAGTCATGGCCTCTTTCAGTATTTTGACAGAACTGGACATTGCCAATATTTCAAGACATTGGCAAAGCTAAGTGGGATTTTCTGGTCTTTTTCTAATTGTATAATTTAATTTAGTACAGAGTTTGTAAAATATCAGAGTATCTATTGTTTCTACGACATGGTATTGCATTTATATCTTTTTACTACTCCAGTGATCTGTGATGGCTGCAGCAACTTTTGTTTTCTTTTTTATTGAAATGATAAAAAAATGAATTGATCTTTCAAAAAAAACATTGACTATTCGAAAGACTGTGTACAGAATATTCCGTAGTTGTGGGATATAAGAACATTTGCTTTGTTGGGGGGTGGGCGACATAGAGTTGTATTTTCTGTTAAGAATAAAACAAAACAATTTTGCTATATTATGGACAAATGTAATCGTATATTAATTTTGTACCTACATTGTGCAATACTTGATAAAAACAAAACGGTATAACAAAGTATTCGGAGTCAGTGTCTTACATGTTAACAGGGACTGATAGTTTATTAAGTTTGTATTAAAAGGCTTGAAAATAATGGAGTGTTTACTTGGGTCTTTGTTGGAATGTCAATTAACTTGAAAAAATCATTTCAATTTAAACAGTTCAGGGCACAGCTTCTAAGGGTTCAGGTAACAGCCAATCGAGGCTCACCTTTTGTGTACCTTGCAACTGATTGGTTGGTAACAGAGCAGGTGCGACATTGTAAACAGTAAATTACAAAATGTCCGCCTTGAGATACTTGTAAACAGGTTCATTTTGCTGCTAACATAATTATCGCCAAGCAAAAAAAATTGATCATGCTGTCATCAAACTTGTAATGAAACATAAAAACCTACTGTTAAATATGTTTTAATTTGTTTTCCTTCAATAGGCTTCTTTATTTTGATTGCAATTTAAATGAAAGAAAAAATGAACAGATCATAGCATATATACATTTCTTTTTCTAGTTTTAAGGACCTCACAAGGCATCAGTTAACGGGTCCTGTTGCGCGACACATGATCTCTGTGCCTGCAGTTTGATAACGTGTGATAACCTCGTCAACTGTTTTGCCTCGTGTGACCGCGGATAGCAAGGGAACTCATGCAGTCATCAGGCACCAAAATTTTACCTTAGAGATAATTTTAATGTTTTGAAGTCACAAAGGGCATTCTACGTGAATAGTATAGATCTGAGGAAAAAATATCTTGCGTTGGGGAGGGTCGTACTGTGAATAAATCGGCGTTTGAGGTTGTGTGTTTGAATTAAAATTGGTGTAAAACTGCCTTTATTAGTGTGTAATGCTCATTAAATTTCAAGTCATTATCACATTATTTTTGTTCACGGTACAAGAGATAAATGTTAGATAATGGGGAAAACAAAGGAAATAGATAGATAGATAGATAGATAGATACTTTGTTCATCCCCGAAGGGAAATTCACATTTCAAATGGATAATACATAAATAAAGGCAAAAAAGCACAAGAGAAAAAACACTTTGTTGTATCTGATGATGAAGGATATGACATACATTGTAAATTTTATGTTGGTATTTTGTTCATAGTTTACTTTGTCCATTTATGATTTAAATCATGGCTGTTTGTAGTCAATATCTGTCACTTACAATGCTTAATTTGAGCTGAGAAAAGTCAATCAATTCTTTTTTTTACTGATTTTTAACCATAAATTAGGCGTGTACGTTACAAATATATATATGGAATTTCCTCCACTCCTGCACCTTTTTGAGCCCTGACCCATTTTCATGCAAGAGACAATCAGGAAACACTACATGTTGCCTGTGAAGGCCGAACACCAACATATTCGTGACAAAATGTCATATGTGCCTTCGCTGGTATTGTAATTCTAAATGTGTTGGTGCGATACAAATAAAGCAACAAAAAACAACTGTTTTAATGCCAAGGATAGGCCATGTTGACATTAACATAACAGATAATGACACAACACCAGGGTTGCTAGGGTGGACCAATCACAGCTGACCTGTTTTATTATGTCGTTCCGTAGAGCCAAATGATGCCGATGTGCAGTCTGAGAATGTCATGCAGCTTTGTTAGGGTTGTGTGTCATTGCTGTGTATAGATGTCAAGTGTCATTGCTTGTGCCGATGTTAACTTCCGTCTAATGCGTGCACGATACGTGTCGAATCTGTAGAAGTCATGTCCAGTGTTGGGCGAGTATCTTGTTCCTCCTGCAAGTACTCAGAAAAGTTCATGGTGGAGGGGTGGGAACAGGGTTGTCTTTGTAGAATGCTGAGGAATTTAAAAATACGTTATTGCACTAGCCGTCATCCGTCAGGGCCAGCAAGGCCTTCTATGCTGGCCTAACGTAACCATACATCATTATCATATTGTAACAAAAGTCAATTTCATTTTGAATGTATTCATGCTTATAATTGTTCTCAATACTTTGTACTTGTCATGATATACTTTATAAATTTGGTAACACTTCTTCCAGGAGTTTTAGGTCCAATCGGAATTCAACCTACCTGTGTCATCACCCTGTATAAAATCTCCCCAAGGCCTTCAAAATCAACAGTGCTGGCTTCTGAGCACTGTAAGTGAATGGTACATTGTAGCGGATAGATAGTTGCGATAGCCAATCAGATTCCGCAGTATCAATAGTAAGGCCAACCAGAAGGCCTCATGTAAAATGTGACATGTATGTAGCTTCTGATTCGATAGTCACTTAAGTTAAGCGAAGGCAGCACTATGCAATGTGGTAAAACTTTAACCCACTATGGCTGCGGGGAGATGACATGAAAGATTTAAAACCTTAACAATTAATCTTGAATTCTCTTATTGATAAATGTTTGCGTATACTGATAGCTTTTAATTGCTGACTCGGGTTTATTGATATTAAATGGCCAGAAAATGTCCCGTTTGTACACGATTAAAAAAATTCAACTCCCAGTCATGCACACATGTGCTTCTGTGTAGAGATGACATGAATGCTGGTATTTGGATGGATATTTGTTCAGACTAAGTAGGACTTTACCCAAGGCCTGGGTGTGAAACGGACCGACCGCTTCTGTAGTTACAGTTACAAGTCACTTCTTGTAAAATGTATTCCAGGTACCCTGAAGAACACTGACAGCAAAAAAGTAGCCGGTTACTCAATCTAGGTACAAATAACTATATACCTCGCATAGAAACCGACCCCTTCACACGGCTTGAAAATGGCCACATAATAAAACAAATCGCAGTTAGAATCCCGGCTCCTCCGTGTTACATGTCGAAGTGTCCTTGAGTAAGACACTGAACCCCTAATGCCCCCAATAAGCAGGTTTGCGCCTTACATGGCTGCACGGCCGCTATTGGTAAATGTGAAGCACATTGTAAAGCCCTTTGGGAAGTCTTCATTGACTTGAAAAGCGCTATATAAATGCTGATCATTTCATTTCATGAAACAGTTTACATCAACCTGTGGAAACATTAAAGCCTCCATATTTCTGGGCTTGTAGAATAGAATAGAATATACCTTTATTGTCATTGTTACAAAATGGGTTAACATATTGTGACAACGAAATTGGGCATGACACTCCAGTTTTACACATTCACAGTGAGGTATGAGCCAAGAAGATAAAGGAACAGAGAAGATAAGGTTATAAAACAAGGGGGATAAGGCTATAGTTATCATTGACATGGTATTTACACAAGAAATGTCGGCATGTGGGATGTTACATACAGTGTTGTCGTGATACCGTTGGTATCGTAAGGGTTGTGCAATATTGCATTTGGTGCAAAGTCATCATAGTGCAAAAAATAGTCAGCATATGCATTGGTGCAAACATAGACAACATAGTGCAGAAAAAAAGGAAATGGTCAGACATTGTGCAAGGTGAGCAGTAAACGTAGTGCAGTCGACATGTGCAAGAACATAGACATTAGTACCATTATATTCGTATGAGGTAGTGTTGGCACAAGTTTTCAGGTTTTTTGTGCTGTGTCTGTTTTGAGCAGTGAACAAACATAGTGCAGACAGCATGTACGTGAGTACCATTTTACATTCGTGTGAGGTAGTTTTTTGCAACAGTTTTCAGTTTTTTTGTCCGGTGTCTGTTTAGGGTGGTAATGGCTGTGGGGAAGAAGCTGTCTCTGAGTCTGTTTGTTTTTGCTTTGTGTGACCTGTAGCGCTTGCCGGAAGGCAGCAGGTCGAAGAGGTGGTGGCCGGGGTGAGAAAAGTCCATGATGATGTTTTCTGCTCTGCTGAGGTAGCGAGAGCAGGCAATGTCCTCCAGACTGGGCAGAGAGCAGCCGACGATTCTCTGGGCTGTTTTGATGATCCTCTGGAGCTTTTTCCTGTCTGCTGCTGTGCACCCAGCATACCACACCGTGATGCAGTATGTTAGGATGCTCTCCACTGTGGCTTTGTAGAAGGACACCTGCAGCTGCTGTTTTAGGTTATTTTTCCTGAGCAATCTCAGGAAGTGCAGTCGCTGCTGGGCCTTCCCTACCACCGCTCTGGTGTTTGCAGACCAGGAGAGGTCGTCGGATATGTGCACACCCAGAAATTTGAAAGAGTGGACTCTCTCTACACAGTCTCCTTTTATGGTGAGTGGTGCTGGATTCCTGCCATTCCTTCTGAAATCCAGAATCAGTTCTTTTGTTTTTGTGGTGTTCAATATGAGGTGGTTTTCCGAACACCACGTTGAAAGTGACTCCACCTCATCCCTGTATGCCGCCTCGTCCCCTTCAGAGATGAGGCCGATCAAGGTGGTATCGTCAGCGAACTTAATTATAGTATTTGTGGGGTGGGTCGGTGAGCAGTCGGAGCTGTAGAGGGTGAAAAGCAGGGGGCTCAGTGCACAACCTTGGGGGGAGCCAGTGTTCAGTGTTAGGGTGGGAGAGACGTGGGTACCGAGTTTCACCGACTGTGGGCGGTTGGAGAGGAAGTCCATTATCCAGTGGCAGATGGAGGGAGAGAGTCCTAGGTGTGCAAGTTTCTCCACCAGGATCTCCGGGATAATGGTGTTGAAGGCTGAGCTGAAGTCCAGAAAGAGCATTCTGACGTAGCTCCCCCGGTGGTCCAGGTGTTTCAGCACGGTGTGAAGTGCTGTGTTTATGGCGTCGTCAGTGGAGCGGTTTGCCCTGTAGGCAAACTGGTGGGGGTCCAGTGTGAGTGGCAGGGAGTTTTTGATGTGCCGGGACACTAACCTCTCGAAGCACTTCATGACCACAGGCGTAAGAGCTACAGGCCTGTAGTCGTTGAGGCTTTCCACTGCTGACTTTTTGTACAATCTTGACAGTTTGTAAAAAAACACTTTGCAGAGACACTCCATATTCCTTTTGTCTCCAGGTTTAAAACAACCCGAAGATCTCCTTCTCCATTTTTGAGCAGTGTATAGGACATTTTCTTATTTTCTCCATTCTTAGAGTATTGCGAAAATCATTTTACAAATAAAAAGAACAATATTCCAAACACTTTGACGATAAATTCTGTGCTCACGTTTGCCCCATTGATTTCATGTTTTTTTTTTTTTTCTTCATAAGCCACCTTCTCACACACATTCGCTACTGGTAACAACCAAATACGCGTATTTAAGCTGACCCCCCAATATCAGTATTTTATTCTATAGTTGACAATTCGGCTTGGATGCGGGCAGCTACGGTAGGGAGAATTTATCCATGAGGAGAAATTCAGCGTACTCGTACTCTGTGCTTGCGATATCGCTACCATGGTTTGTAGGTCAATATAAACATGCCTACCCATTGTTGAATGTTGCTGGTGGATTGTATGTGAAGCGTGATTGATGCGGGAATATTTAGCATTCGTTAGAAAACTAATAAGCAGCGGAAAACTGCATTATTACACACTGTAGTAACGACAGAGGAGGTCCGCAATTTATGAATCAATGTTACAGTATTTGTTACAGAGAAAATGTTATTGCGTTTCAGGAATGCATTGGTTGGGTAGGGTTACTTTAACGGGATTACTTTCAATTACTTTGGGATTACTCCAATACCAAATATGCTAATAAAAGACAAAAGAAACTAAATATGAATACAATTATAAAATTTTGTGCAGGCTTGGGAGTAACGGAATACATGGAACGGCAAAAATGATGTTGGCAAGCTGTTTGAGTTTATTTTCATTTTGTTTCTGTCGCATTTTATGTTAGTTTTGCCGGAGATCAAAAAGATCAAAGCCAGGAGAGAAAGCTTACCACGTGTTGTGAGTCATAATTTTATTCAAATTTTGTTTCTTTTGTCTTTTATTAGCATATTTGGTATTGGAGTAATCCAAAAGTAATTGAAAGTAATCCCGTTAAAGTAACCCTACCCAACCCTGTGCGTTAATGTGTGTCGAGATAGTCCTAACACTGGTATATATACTACGAAAGTTAAAATCAACATTAGCAACAATACTTGACATTTGCACTCAGCAACGACACACAACACTAACGGACTAATGTGACTTTCTCAAACTTAAGATCAGCAGAATTTTGGCACTGATGGAACATCGCTTTATACGTGGACAGAATTTTAGCACAAATGGAATCCGGTATTTGATCAACCTTAACTGTGATTATTTTGTTTGTTATCTATCCAGTGTTATGTTGTTTTTCTCTGCGTTGTGGCTCCGGTTAGTTGCATATTGCAAGGTAGACCCTGAACTGAAGGCTGGCAGCAACTCCGACCAGGAGGAATCACTCCCCCGCATGGCAGCAGCTTAGTCACAAATTAACTAATGAAATGCGTGACGCCAAAGTATTAAGACAGAATTCAAGTGTTCTTTACAAGTGGAACGTTACAATTCGGCTAATGTTTTCTAACAGAAACGGCTAACTGGCTCCAACAGATTTATTGGCGAGAAGACATGTTGCTAATGAAAGTGGCCGTTTTGCACTCAAAGTAACACCTTGGAGCTTTTCAATCAAACGCCGCAACCTTTCAGAAGTGTCCAGCATCGAGTTTGTGCTGCAATTGCATATCTCCAAATGCCCGAGACGAAAATAACCCTCGCGGTGTATCATGATCCCTCCGGGGGCCGGCTCTCCGTCACTTGACTGTCTGCGTGTCCCCTGATACTCTGGTGGGGGGAGCTGATAGCGCTCTGTAAAGTTCACCGTGTGTGTATGTGCGCTGATACTGTGTGCACAACAGTGTGCTGCGGTTGGGGTGTGTTTGTTTATCATCATTGTGGGATGATGTTTAACGTAAGGTCGTCTTTGAAATGCCTGTGACGGTTCACCTCTTTTAACTCAAGTGGGGGCTTTTACTTCAAGTCACAGATGTGACTTTTACAGTGTGCAATCCTGCTAATGTAACCTGATTACAGTTCTTCACTTCAGACGTTGCGTCCTTTGCCCAAAGATAGTTCCTCAAGCACATACGTGAGTCAAGCAGTGTTATGTAACGGCATAGAAATGTTCCTTCTCTGTGACCGCTCTATGAAGAGCAATGCGATAAGTACGTTCAAGGCAAAAATGCCTTCTCAATTTGATAGGGTTTTTCTACACCATCTGACTGTTTTCTCCAAAGACACTAGTCAAATATTGAACTGAAAGGCAAGAACTTTATCGTTTTAAAAGGAGACACATCCGGTTTAATCAACCTTATGGAGATTTTGACCATTTTTAAATGTAACCTTCCCTCTAAAAACAGAGTCTCTGAGAATTCTAGCATACATTTGCACTGCAATGATCGCATATACAGTATTTGTACGAATAACTTTCTGAGGGTTTGCTTTTTTTAGCAATTATCAAGTTATCAAGTTAAGTTCATTTGAGAAACTTCCCTTCAAGGAGCGACCGAAGTGTTAAATATCTGCAACATAAATTGGGAAGGGTGATCCTGAACATTTAGACAGTAAAACCTTTTTCCTTTTCATACTTGAGAGTTCCGACTCCATGTGTCGTCTATGTTCTATGAAGACACCAGGAGACCAGAGCATCAAGTGATTGGTTGCTTTTCGTTGGTCCTACGCCGTAGGACAAAGAGGTGAGATCTTGGGCCCGGGCCTGAACCTCACGCGTTCAGGCTTAAAAAGTCACACATTAAGTCTCATCGGTGTTTGGGTAAAAGATATGCCGCTTCCTCTTTCCACTTCTATGTTCCTCACGTCAGACGTCATTTCCACTTCTTACCAATAGCTTATAAGCTTTGCAAAGTGACTTTCTGCTTTTCGGCCAAATATTTCACCATTTGCAGCTTGTAATCTGCAGAATGATTATCTTTTCGGTGCCAGTTTGCTAAGTTTAATTTTCGCTGCACGACGCCAAAATGGGCGGCAAACCGTTCACTTTGGCGCTGCACTTGCAGTGCTCACGTGAAAAGAGGGAGGGTTTGGGTGGTTTCGGCTATACCCGTGACGCGGGTCAGGTCGGGTTGAAATGTATAGGCCCGATCTTACCTCTAGTAGGACAGGTGTAGTTTTTGGGGCGGTAATTCATGTTTACTTCTACAATTTGTGTAGCCCTTAATCACAAGAAGTCTCAAAAGGGTTTACAGACTAGTGTGTCCTAATCCTGGATATACAGTACTACCTCGGTTATTGGGGTTCATGGAGGACAGATCCCCCTGCAAAACATGACAATTTGCGAAGTAGCGAAGCCCCTTCATAAAATCCCTCAAGGCTTAAACATACCTCGGATGACGTCCTTACTGACTGAGCGCATACGACTGTAACAAAACAACAGCTTTAGATCAACAAATAAAACACAGAACAAAGAATTTCACTTGAATGAATGGTATACGTCATCATACAAAAGTACATCAAAATTTGAAGGCTTCTCCTTTCAATGAGTGAAAGTAATTTAGAGAGCATTTGGCTAGCTGCAGGCTAGCTTTAGGTATCCTTGGATTGTGCCAGGTCTCCGTAATAATTAGAATACAATCGTTCCGAATGTAGTGGTTTTCAACAAGTTGTAGCTTCATATCAACCGTTTCATGGATAAGGAATCTGGTGTTTGTGAGATACTGGGTCTACAGGGGTGGCTTGTTATGTAACTGTAGCAGCCTCTGTCCTTTCCCAGACCTGATAACAATCCACAAAGCACCATCTCTTTGAGGTCTTCTGACTTTTCTCGGAGTCAGAATTATTTGATTAATCTATTTTTAATGGAGTGAACCTCTGAAATACTAGCTGTAGCTGTGCTTTGGTTTTGGGTGGACACATTTATTGAATCCCAACATAAGTGTTCTTTAACTGCAGTGTTTTTCCAACAGCATGTAATTTGACTCAAAGCATGTCTCAACTCATTCCTCTTAAATGCTGTTATGGCAATCCAATAAAACACTATATGTGATTTCAAATGAAATGACACCAGTGAAGGAATAAGCAATGCGATGGCAGAAATCCAAATCTCGCCCTGTGCCAGTTTGCCCTTGGTCTCCTCAAAGAAGACGATGCAGCCTGATGGCGCTCCTGGCGGGTGCCAGTGGACAAGACTTTATAGTCATGCTACCCTTCTGAGCAAAAAGCACTTAATGGCTTTTCATTCGCCTGCCTTCCTTCTCAGCCCATCTATTTCTGGACGCATACTAGAGCTGATTGAGCAATGATAAGCTGGAGGGAATGCTGCCTTGCTATTAACATGACTTCACCACACCTTATCTTTATCTCACAGGGAAACTATAGGAGGATATATTTGCTCCTGTATAATTTATCCTGGGAAATTAAAGCTCTTTTATTTTCTCTCTTTTAGCCAACACAAATGACAAAGATAACGTTGCCTAACTGACGAGTCTCAGTGTGGGAGCTTAGTGTGTTGACACAGATTCAAGCAGTTGCTCACACCTATTTGGAACACATGAGTTTGGCTGGTGGGCAGGAACACGTTTGCATCCCTTCAAATACGCCATTTTAATTCCCCCTCCAGCAGCAAACCTCTATTCTATCCAGATGGGTGCAAGATATCGAAGACAGTGATGTCTTGGATTTTCAAGCTTATTTGAAATGCATTACACGTGTGGTTTTTCTCCGTTTACTTTTTGTATTTAACATTTATGAGTTTTTTGGCTTGCCTTGTACACTCAGTATTTCCCACCAGACACTGGATTGTGCACCAAGGCCTTTAAACTGGAGATGGTTTTATCTGTAGAGGGAAACTCAAAAAAAAAATACAGTAAAAAGTTTTCAGCCTCCCCCACCCTTACTTTTACCTTGACACTTAAAGCAATCTGCCTTCCGGCGCTCTAAAGCTAGCACGCCACTCCCGAACTTGCTGCTGCAAACATACGACACACATGACGCACAAAAGGGTACGTTTTTGGATCGCAAACCATTTTCTTTACATGAGAACCACCTGTCCAAAACAGCGTTTTTTGTTGACATTTCAAGTTTTATGTGCACAGAGAACAATTCATATCCCACCTGAGTTGGAAAAGACTTGTCATAATCATATCCTGTCAGCACTCAAGCAACTGCCCCAAAGGATACCATGTCGTAAATCTTGCAAGCCTACCTTCCAATATTATTTTGTTTTCAATTAAAACATGGACACCAGTGTGAAGCAAGTAACAATCAAAGACAAAGCGAGCAAACGTTACCCAAAACTGCTCAAAAGGAGCTGGCATAGGACGCAGTCATGGGGCTTACTTTAGTGGCTAGTTGGGGAAGCTACAAAAGAGCCAGTAAAAGCCCACAAAGACAAACCAGAAATTGTCAGCGCCAAATCATGGGACTTTGTAAAGTTCACTTGCATGACAAAAAGTCTTGGCTCGCTTAATTTGTTTATATTTATTCCCAACTGATGCTAGCGGTGGCCAAACAAGCTTAACGTTTGGTGGTTATTACAAGTGGCTGACAGGTTAAACCGATAAAAAAAAGCCTAGTAAAAGCTTGTAAGGTCAAAGGAGAACAATCGGACAATCTGAATCACTGGCCTAAATAATGATCACCTGCAGGATCCCGCAATGGAAGATAAGTAAGAGTTACAATCAGTGCTCAAAACACCACAGGAAGTAGCTAAGCTAGTAGCTTGATGAGATAAAATGCCTTTTCCTATGTCATCGAACCCACAGTGGTCTAGTGATGACACAGTGGATTTATTATTATTATTACTATTATTATTATTATTATTACTATTATTATTATTATTATTATTATTATTATTATCATCATTATTATTATTGTTATTGCTATTATTACTAATGTTGGGCCGAGAGAATATAGTCGGACATTTTGCCCACCACAGAACTACTGAGATATCTATACGCTGGACATTGAACCGGTCCCTGCTATTAAAAGGTTGGGGACCACTGAAATACAGAGGCGGTCTGTCCATTTCACACTTAGGCCTTCAGTAATGTCCTGCTTAGTCTGCTTGAACAAATATCCATCCAAATATCAGCATTCATGTCACGAGGATTACCAGAACAGAGCAGGAGACCCCAGAGCGTTCGTACAATACTTTTATTTGGGGAAGCACAAGGGTTAGCGGGAAACTTCGGACGACGTAGCCAATCGTAGCGTGGGACGGAAGCAGGTTGAGTTTACCGGGACTGAAGAGATCGTAGCAGGTCGGAACGGAGGCAGGCAGAGAGAATCAGGTAAACAAGGCACAGGTAATCGGGAGCGTCATACGGGGTACAGATGTGAATACTCCGACAAGGAGTTCTCCGCGTAACGCGTTTAAAAGGGGAGCATTGACCAATCAGGAAGCACATTCCAGCGCGCCACATGATTACCCCAGGTGACTCCACTTGGGTAATCATGACAGAACCCCCCCTTCAAGGAACGGCTCCAGAAGTTCCCCAGGAAAAAAAATAAAAATTATTTTAACCCAAGACACGTCACAGGGAAACACAGGCAGATCAGGACAGGCAGAATCAGACAGGACAGGCAGAATCAGAAGAGTCCAGACTCAGGGGGGTCGGATTCAGAAGAGTCCAGACTCAGGGGGGTCGGATTCAGAAGAGTCCAGACTCAGGGGGGTCAGATTCAGAAGAGTCCAGACTCAGGGGGGTCAGATTCAGAAGAGTCCAGACTCAGGGGGGTCAGATTCAGAAGAGTCGGACTCCGGGGAGCGGAAAGGGAACAGACAAGACAGGAGAGGAAAGACGGGACAAAATCAGTACAGGCAGACTCAGGGCAGGCATGGGAGACGAACAGGCAGGCATGGGAGTCGAACAGGCAGGCATGGGAGTCGAACAGGCAGGCATGGGAGTCGAACAGGCAGGCTTGGGAGTCGAACAGGCAGGCTTGGGAGTCGAACAGGCAGGCTTGGGAGTCGAACAGGCAGGCTTGGGAGTCGAACAGGCAGGCTTGGGAGTCGAACAGGCAGGATTGGGAGTCGAACAGGCAGGCTTGGGAGTCGAACAGGCAGGCTTGGGAGTCGAACAGGAAGGCATGGGAGTCGAGCAGGCAGGCATGGGAGTCGTTCGCAGTCATACTGCCGGAGGTGCCTTAGCCAATTTCGCCATGTCGGAAATGACTTGCCGAACTGCACAACAGGAATCGCGCTGCTGATTCAGACTTTTATAGCGGTCAGGGGGCAGATGTACGAACGCGGGGTCCATTCTGGTCGGAGGATTCTGTCACGAGGCGTGGTGGCGTGGAAGGTGACCGGACCAGAACGGAGGCAGGAGGCATGAAGGGAGAACTCAAATGCGTTGACGATCCATAGGTTTTATTTAATAAAATAAAAGTCGCCCAATACTCCGAGGCAAAACAGAACAATACAGAGTTCCTCCGGCACGAACTCAACAGGACAAGGCATAACAGACTAAAACATGACAAGCATAACAGACCGGGATTGTGTATAAGAGTAGTAATGAACCACCCCCGCAGAGCCCACAATGCAGCCTTAAATCAGACACACAATTAGTTGAACTGCTTCAGCTGTTGCCCAGAGGGCGGGGCAGACTGGTCACCAAGGCGACCGTGACAGAGCCCCCCTCTTAAGGGACAGCTCCCGAGGTCCCAAAAAGAAAAAAATTACAACCTCACGCCCCGGAATGTTGACGCTCGCGATTGGGGCAACCCCGCTCCCTCCTCCGAACACGCAGGAACGGGGAGAGGCAGGCGCCATCTGCGTCGGGCAGATCGGAATCGGCGCTCGGCAGGGAGGGGGTCTGGTGGGCAAACTGGACAGGGGATAACAGACAGGCAGAACCGACGAGAACAGGACAGGCAAAATCAGGGCAGGTAAACAGGACAGGCAAAATCAGAACAGGTAAAACATGAGAGGGTCAAAATCAGAACAGACAAGACATGAGAGAGTCAAAATCAGAACAGACAAGACATGAGAGAGTCAAAATCAGAACCGGCAAAACAGGAGCAGCGGAGTCGGACTGGCAGGCAGCGGAGTCGGACTGGCAGGCAGCGGAGTCGGACTGGCAGGCAGCGGAGTCGGACTGGCAGGCAGCGGAGTCGGACTGGCAGGCAGCGGAGTCGGACTGGCACGCAGCGGAGTCGGACTGGCACGCAGGGGAGTCGGACTGGCAGGCAGCGGAGTCGGACTGGCAGGCAGCGGAGTCGGACTGGCAGGCAGCGGAGTCGGACTGGCAGGCAGCGGAGTCGGACTGGCAGGCAGCGGAGTCGGACTGGCAGGCAGCGGAGTCGGACTGGCACGCAGGGGAGTCGGAGTCGGCCCGACGGGCAGCGGAGTCGGAGTCGGCCCGACGGGCAGCAGAGTCGGAGTCGGGCTGGCACGCAGGGGAGACGGAATAGCAGGCAATCGGCACGGGAGTCGGGCAGGCAGGCATGAGAGTCGAACAGGCAGGCGTCAATTCTTCCCGGGACCCCATTCGAGGCACAGCAAGGGCCACGACGGGCGGGGCCGTGGTTCGAACGGGCAGGGAAGGCCAACTTAGTAGGCGCCTGCCGAACTGCGCTCTCCAGCTCTCCCCAAGTCGCGCTGGGATCGTTCGCTGAGTTCTATTTGTTGGCTGGTTCATTCTGTCACGAGGATTACCAGAACAGAGCAGGAGACCCCAGAGCGTTCGTACAATACTTTTATTTGGGGAAGCACAAGGGTTAGCGGGAAACTTCGGACGACGTAGCCAATCGTAGCGTGGGACGGAAGCAGGTTGAGTTTACCGGGACTGAAGAGATCGTAGCAGGTCGGAACGGAGGCAGGCAGAGAGAATCAGGTAAACAAGGCACAGGTAATCGGGAGCGTCATACGGGGTACAGATGTGAATACTCCGACAAGGAGTTCTCCGCGTAACGCGTTTAAAAGGGGAGCATTGACCAATCAGGAAGCACATTCCAGCGCGCCACATGATTACCCCAGGTGACTCCACTTGGGTAATCATGACAATTCATGGCATCTCTACACACAAGCACGTGTGTGCATGACTGGGCGTCACATTGTCTTAATCGTGTACAACGGGCCATTTTCTGGCCATTTAATATCAATAAACCCGAGTCAGGAATTAAAAGGTATCAATATACATAATAATGCAAACATTTATTAATAAGAGAATTGAAGATTAATTGTTAAGGTTTTACCTACTCATAAGATCTTGCTTCTCTTGGAAGGTCAGTCTTAAAAATGAAAGTATATCTGTGACCAAATCTTTTATGTAATCTCCTGCAGCCATAGTGGGTTAAAGTTTTACCACATTGCATAGTGCTGCCTTTGCTTAACTCAAGTGACTAATCCAATCAGAAGGTGCATACATGTCACATTCGACATGATGCCTTCTAGTTGGCCTAACTATTGATATTGCGGAATCTGATTGGCTATCCCAACTATCTATCCGCTACATATACCATTCACTTACAGTGCTCAGACGCCAGCACTGTTGATTTTGAAGGCCTTGGGAAGATTTTATACAGGGTGATGACACAGGTAGGTTGAATTCTGATTGGACCTAAAACTCCTGAAAGAAGTGTTACCAAATTTATAAAGTATATCATGACAAGTACAAAATATTGAGAACAATTATAAACATATATATATATATATATATATATATATATATATATATATATACAAAATGAAATTGACTTTTGTTACAATATGATAATGATGTATGGTTACGTTAGGCCAGCATAGAAGGCCTGGCTTGCCCTGACGGACGACCGCTACTGCAATAACGTATCTCTAAATTTCTCAGCAGTCTACAAAGACAACCCTGTTCCCACCTCTCCACCAATAACTTTTCTGATTACTTGCAGGAGGAACAAGATACTTTCAGTTGTGTCCAAGTGACATGAAACGCGGCCTACCATTCGGGAATTAATCAGTGCCGTGCAATCTGCAGATCAGAAGCATCGGTGCCGCCGGTAGGTTAGAGACAGCAGGGGAAGGAAGGTAGGGGAGGGTGGCTACACCTGCTATCCATCACTTCTAAGTGTGTGTGTGTGCGCTCAGAGAAACAAGGAGATAGGACAGAGTACCAACAAAAGAATCTTTTGTTGTCCATCACAAGCTTCATCCTCACAAGAGGCTGACTTGTAGCCATGATAGAGCGCTATGGTAAATTGTGCACACGCAAAATGATGAAATACTGTAGAGGTGTGCACTCTTTTATTCTAGATGAGGCTGTAAAACTATGTCCTTCTTTTACTTGTAAAAGTAAAAGCAAATTGTCCAAAATTCAGAGCCCTCAACATTATAGAGGACTGTTGGCCACCACTTCTTTGGCCTGTTGACCTTTTGGTATATGCAACAGGTCCCTTAGAACAAGGACAGACAGCCTCTGAGCCAGTTTCTTCCTCAGGGCCATCAACACCCTAAACAAGCACGCAAAACTGTGAGAAACATATATCTTTCTAGTTTCATCAAAAATGCATACTTGTATCTTATTTATAGAATTATTTGAGAATTTCTTGCGGCTAAATGTTTTTGCACTACTTTTCATTGCACTGTTACAATACCCAATTTTTCTTTGCACTAACCTGCAATAACCTACTCCTCTTGTCGGTTGAATATAGTTTGTGTAATATAGTGTAACAATCTGTGAAGCCCTTTGAGACTCTTCGTGATTTAGGGCTGTACAAATAAAAATGACTTGACTTGACTTGACTAGTATTAAAACTTGGGCCGGTCTCCCAACACTGCCCTGTAAATATAGTTCTTTGATCTTATTTGTCCCTTTTTAGTCTGTTACCTGTTAACCCTGGAGTGCCATGACTAATCGTAGCAAACAATGTTCGCTACGTTGTTATCACAGACAATCAAATTTGAATTCGAAGAGTATCGTCAACATCACTTTTTAGCAACGTTTACCGTGTTTTCCGCACTATAGGGTGCACGTGGTTATAGGGCGCACCCCCAAAAAATGGTTTTTGGTCCTATATCTTCCATACATAAGGCGCACCGGATTATAGGGTGCTACAATGGGAAAGTCGACAAAACAGTCAGATAGTTCATTCAAACTTACTACCCCCTTAACATTCCGAAAGCTTGCAAAGAAGAAAATACGTGTCTCAGACATATACGGAAACAGTGTCTGTACGATATCACTCAAATGCATCGTTCAAAATATCATTTGGAAGGTTAAAGTCTTGGGATTCAAGAAATGCCAACCATTCCTTAGTTTCTATTTTCTTTTTCGCCCGAAACTTTACTGTGCATATGACAATAAACACTTGGAATTTAGTTCAATTTAAAAAAAGACCCATCACAGAAACATCGAGTTCAGTCTGAAACAAGCTACAGGGAAAATGTATAGCCGGAGTAGCTCACCAAAGTCGTTGCGTTCAATAATAATGTGCAACCATGGTCCTCTTATATCCGTGAGTATAGTAAATCCAGGAGAGTAAAATATTTACAAATACAGAATAGTAAAACATGTTTTCTCTATGCCGTAGACAACCAAACTTGCTATTCACATTCATCTTTTTCGGCCAATTGCAGGCTTTGTTTTACCCCTTTAGCCTATGCGAGCCTGTAAATGATAAAAAGGATCCGCCCCCTTTACCTCCGAATAACTTTAGCCAATAGTGATAGATTCAAATGATGATTGACACATTGGCTGGGAAATGAAACGGCGGCATATGTATCCCAGCATACACCGTGGACCATATGGCCTACGAGGAAAAATCTAGTCGGCGGCTGCTTGCCTTTGTTGCTAGACCTTGCGACTTAATATTGATCCATATATAAGGCGCACTGTATTATAAGGCGCATGGTCAGTTTTTGTAAAAAATAAAGGCTTTTAGGTGCGCCTTATAGTGCGGAAAATACGGTACCTTAATTTGACCTAATTTTACTATTTCTCTTTCACTTCACCAAATTTCAGACTAACATTCTTCCCGTCATTATTGCCTACAAGCACACCTCTTGAAATGTGCATTTGAGCAAAGACTAACATCAAGAGGAACAGCTTTTTCCAAAAAGCCATTATCATCTTAAACTCCCAACTACGGTGTGACTAGGCAAAATGTACCGTTGTGAACATACAGATATTAATTGTACATTAATATATTGTTTTTCAATGCTTTTATCCTTTTGAATATTTGTATCGATCTATTTTCTATTACTCGCACTGGCGGGAGAAGCCCTCCGTTTTTGTTATACTATTATATAATGACAATCAAGGCATTCATTCATTCAACTAAATAACACCACTGGCAATATTATGTCAGCATTACCATGGGAAATACGCTGATACTGATCACGAATAAAGTAACATGTTCACTTTGACATTCGAAAGTACAATGTAAAAAGTTTTCAAACACTGAGATTTCTAGCAAACTAAAAATGGTTTTGAATACAGTTTAGAGCGGGCAGCACGGCGGCGCAGTGGTTAGCGCTTGTGCGGCACAGTTTTAAGGTCTTGGGAACCTCCTGTGTGGGTTCAAATCCAGCTACCGACCTTACTGTGCGGAGTTTGTATGTTCTCCCCGTGCTTGCGTGGGTTTCCTCCGGGCACTCCGGTTTCCTCCCACATTCCAAAGACATGCATGTCAGAATAATTGGCCGGCCCAAATTGTCCCTAGGTATGAATGAGCGAGTGAGTTGTCTGTCCCTGTGTGCCCTGCGATTGGCTGGCAACCAGTTCAGGATGTCCCCTGCCCACTGCCCGATGATTGCTGGGATGGGCTCCAGCCCCCCCCCCCCCCCCCCCCCCCCCCCCCCCCCGCGACCCTACTGAGGATAAGCGGTGCAGCTAATGAGATGAGACAGTTTAGAGCCGGTTTTAGTTAACACGCCGCAGTAAAATAATTCACTCATTTCTTTCCAGTGCAAGTGAAAATAATTCCAGTCCAACTGTAGCTCAGCCCAGCCTGCATCAAATAATTGAGTGCATTTGTGCTTCGCCTCCTCTTTGACCTTCCGTGCTTAAGCATGCTGTGCCTCGACAAACAGTTGTACAAGAAAAACGCTTGCTAACATTATCTGTTACCTGATTGGCTAGCTGGTAGCATGTGGTTGTACTAATTCTTATCATATTCAAGCCCTTATTTTTTATATCCGCCATTAAAAAGGCTCACCAATTTAATTCATGTTTATGTTCGAGTGGTATACAGCATGTGTTGTAATGTTTTTATTTCAAAATCTTTTTTTAAATGTTTTTGTCAATCTCGAGGTGAAAATTATTGTTGGCTAAAACGAGCTTGTTGGGAAGTTGATTTTTTCGTGTTGGAAGTTTTAATCATGTTTATTATTGAGCACCTCACAGTGGTTAAAAAGTTATTTAAAACCTATATTGATTGCCATAATAAGCAAAAAATATATAAAATCTGATATAAAAGTGTATTTTTTTCAAACATTCGTAGGCAAAAAAATGAAAAGAAACATGATGCAGTTTGGTCACTTTGAGTCTCCGATGATTGTATTCTTCCCTCTGCTTTGTATACTCGTTTCGGTAGCACTGCATAATAGAGTGACAATATTACACAGTGTCCCCAAAATAAAGTACAACGTTGGCTTAGTGACACTGCTATTTTTATTGTTCCTCGTGGGGGGCTTCTAGAATTCTTACAAATTGGGACACGACTTGTGTCTTGGAAAACATTCTGGTTGACCCTAGTTATATTGTATTGGTGTTGTAATTTGGGGTTAAAAGGCAAAGTCTCGATGACGTTTCACCCAACTCTTTCTTGCACAATTGTCACTGCGATATTTTCTCTACGGCTGATGCTTTTGAAATACCCTTTCTCCGTCTACTTAGAGTCAAGTTGGATTTCCCTGACACATACCTCAAAATACTTTGAACGCTTCACAAATAACATTTGCACATTTCTATGGGAGGGACTGGCTGGGGTGAAAATGGCCAAACTTTCTTATGTAAATACAGCATGTCAGTTTTTGTACTGTGTGACTGTGCTGAATGAGCTTATTGGGTTGCTGACTGTTAGGGATTTCCCAAATACTATCACATTTGTTTTTGATCCATTAATGATAGTTTGGTTTTATCAAAGCATTTTTTATTCTGTAAAATTATACGGTCATTTCTCGCTGCGATTCCTGTAGATTTGTAGCCGATGCTAAGATTGTAGTGTTGACAGCAAATAAAACATATTTTACTTTCAATGATACATAACATAAGTCATTTATAAACAACAAAAACAACAAAGCTCCTAACACAGACCCTTGAGGGACTCCACAGCTAATGCTCATAAGACTTGAATTGTTATTTACAATCTGTACTTATTGTGATCTATTTGAGGGATCTGATTTTAACCGGTGCTAAGCCATCCCTCTTATTTGAAAATTTAAAATAATATACATTTTTTTGGGTCCCAAATTTCTCGTAATTAGACAAACCGTGTAAAAAAAAGAAGAACAAAGTGATTCAATCAAAAACATTTGCACAGACGAAGCACAATCAAAGCCAGAGATTGTACTTCTTTTGTGAAAATGCTGTGAGAATGTCACCACAGCTGGAACAGCAAATATGAGGCTCCGGAATTTCAGCTATCCCTTGGGGCGGCAGTAGCTCAGGAGGTAGAGCGATCGTTTTAGGATTAAGGGATCCCAGTTCGAATCCCGGCTTGTCCGTGTTACATGCCAAAGTGTCCTTGGGTAAGACACTGAACCCCCAATACCCCCAATAAGCAGGTTAGCGCCTTACATGGCTGCACAGATCACGGCCGCTATTGGGAAATGTGAAGAACAATGTAAAGCGCTTTGGGAAGTCATTGACTTGAAAAGCGCTATATAAATGCAGATCATTTCATTTCATTTCATATCCCTAAAATAAAGTTCCCCAGGATGCTGGTGCCTATGCAGTTTTTTTTTCTCTTTCTTTTTTCTTTAAATCAGTGACCTTTCCGTAGTTCTGGATAAAACTGTACAAAAAGTCCCAAACCCAAGTTTCTGTTCTGAAGCATTTACTTTGGGTATTATTTTGTTAAAGGAAGTATCTGAACCACTCACTTTCAGTTTAACCTGTAATCGCTATTTGCATTGGCAATTTACATATGCAACCGTGCAAAGCTTTTTCAAAACTGCAACCACTTTTGAAAGAGTTACTACTGCCCTATAGCTATCAGAGTGTTTGCATAGAACAGTTGAAGTGTACTCATGAATGTTGCCTGAAGGAGCAGAAGTCAATGACTTCATGAGAACATGACAAATAGCACAAATACTTTAAAACTAAAGGGTAAATACCTGATGACCTCCCCTTCGATTACATACCCACCAAACACGGCTGCAATTCATTCAGCTTTTTTTACATTTGACTAACCATTAGCAAACCAAGCCCTGGTCACAGTCAAGTTATTAAGAATCAGAGAATCTGAATAACCTTTTATTATTCAATGTATTGCTACAACGAAATAGTGGTTTCTCTCCAGTTGGCAAACATATACAATATAAAGACTAAAAAATATAACATTTTACAGTATTCACCTCTGATATAAAGTAATCTATACACAACTGAGATATTGCATTGCATTCGCACTATATTTTGGAAATGAAGGTAAAGCGTAAATAAAGAAAACGGTACAATGCAAAAACTTAAATTAAAGAACATCTATAATAAAAACTGTACACGAGTTGGATTTTTCACTTAACCAGGATATTGCGCTTACAAACTGGAGTATAGCACTTAAAACTGGAATCTTGTACTTATAACCGGGACATTGTACTTTAAAACTGTGTTTTACATCTGCGGTTTAGTGTGTTGATAACTTTGGGGAACAAGCTATCCCTCAATCTCATACCTGTCAACCTCCACGGCTCCATGCCCTTACAAATTGTCGTATTTTCCCTTACAAAATACAAAATAATCTTACACCATAATTTTTTTCAAACATGTTTATTTATGTAGTTTAACACGTTATATTGTACATGTGTTTCGTTATCATATGTATTGTTAATTAACATTTTGTTGTGAGATCCTGAATTGCTCGACATGAATGAGGTTTATTATTAAAAAAAAGTTCAAAAATAGCCTGGATGTTCACTGTAGAAGGAAAAAATACGTGCAAATATAATTAGGTAGAATAATACATTTTCTTAATCAAATTAGGAATTCATTTTCTGCATTAAATTCGTGTTGGTAATATACTGATTAAAGGGATAACCACAAACCTGTCTTTTTTCATTTTCTCATTTTATACTTCCTTTTTTTCTTAACTTCTTTATACAACATAATTCGTAATATAATGCATCAAAGCAAGTAAGCCGTTTGAGAGGCGGCTCTCTTTAATGAGTTGAGACGAAAAAGCCGGTTCTCTAAAAAGAGACGGACTTCCTTTCACAAACCGCTCGCTTCGTTTGCAACGAAAAAAAGATACCGAACTCTGACTTGATTGATTTGCCGTTTCGTTATAGTCGGTGTATGCCGGATGGTACCCATAATTGACAAGTTTGCGTTTTTCTGTACAGATTTTCTCGTACGTCGTACACGTCTTATAATGCATAATAAACGTACTTTGTACGGCAAAACCGTACAGTTTGACAGGTATGCAATCTGTTCGTTTGGGCCTTGTGGGATCCGAACCCAATGGTAACAGTTCGAAAAGAATTAACCTGACATGCATGTTTTTGGAATGAGGGAGGAAACCAGAGTGCCCGGTAGAAACCAACACAAGTACGGGGAGAGCAAACTTTGCACAGGAAGACTGGTAGCTGGATTTGATCCCATGACCTCAGAAGTGTGCTGCGGATGTGCTAACCACTTAGGCGCCCGGTTCTGTTGATATTATGGAAATTTTGCATGAACTTGCCCCCTCATATCTTTCAGATTTAATTTTCCCCAATGTTCATGCTCGGAGCCTTCGAAAATGCTGGTCTACTAGTGATCCCAAGAGCCAAGAAGAGATTAGCACAGGGGTCGGGAACCTTTTTGACTCAAAGAGCCATAAAAGCAAAAAATATTAATTTTATTTTGGGAAAGAGCCACACCATATATTATGAGACAAATTTACTAAATTGCTAAACCGGCGCCCCAGACAAAAGCTTAGTCTTCAGCACATTTATTTTTGATGATTTGATAAAAATTATGAAAAGAGAATAATGCCAGAGCCCCTGTCCCAAATTCAACAAACAGACCACTTTAAACTTGTCTCTTTCTTGCAATTACTCAAGATCGGTTAAACTCCTTTTGACCCTTTTTTTCATACATATTGGTTTCAAAACCAGATGCAAGCATTTATTTTGTAAAAACGTCACAACATTCTGAGAATAGGGAGCCTTATGTGCTTACCTTTGGCGAGAGATGGGAGGGAATGCTTGTACTTTTTGCATAGCTCCACCCATCCCTCCCACTCACCCAATCAAATGACTAAGTTCTCTTCCGGTGTTTTGGCGTATTTACAGTTCTGTGGATTCATCATAAAGTATCTGAACACTGAACACAGATTATATAGTGAACTTTTAAATAAAGGATTCTTTAGCGTTGTACAGCCAAAACGAGTTTTTTTCCCCCTTTTTTTGTGTGACACCTTGACTGTAAATTGTAGTGAAAAACGTGCCCTATATATACTGCGAAGTGTTTCCTTCGCGTTTAGCTTTGGTTTGGCTTTACGTGTACCTGAATAGGATAGACATCCCGGTTTTGTACAAGGTGGAGAAATTTTGCATGCAATCAAATTGGTCTCTGAGCCACAGATACTTATAGAAAGAGCCATATATGGCTCGCGAGCCATAGGTTCCCGACCCCTGGATTAGCAGGTTCGAGAGCATTCTCCATTCCGTCCCCGGTGCTGTGGGATTCTCTGCCTCCTAAGACTCGATCTGCAACCTCACTGGAACTGTTCAAACCTAGGCTTAAAACACAATATTCTATAGCTTAGGAATGACCTATATTTCATGTTGACAATGCCTGTATATTGCAACATCCGTTCTAGCTTGGTCATCCTGGAAGGGGGATTACTTCATGTGCAGTCCCTTCTCAAGGTTTCTTCATTTTCCTTATGTTGAGGTTTTTGAGTTTTTCCTTGCCCTCATATAGGTTTTAGATCAGGGGATGGTGTAATAATAGTCTGTCGTTTGCAATAATCTGTGGTCTGTTCAGCCCTTTGAGACTCTTTGTGATTAAGGGCTATACAAATAAACATGACTTGACTTGATATCTTAAAATACACTACAAAATATACGACAAATACACAGCAAAATAGGTTCCAAAATAGATGACAAACCAAAAGACAAAATACACAACAAAATACATGATAAAATATGTGACAAAACAAATACAAAAAAATCAATGACTTAATCATTTATAAAATGCATAAATAAATGACTGAATGGAATTCATGTCATAGATTTAGGTATTACTTGATTTATTTGTTGGGCAAATACTTGTAGGTAATGTTTTATTTGTATATGTATTTATACATATAGCATGATTTGTCCTCCATGCTTATGTGACATGAATGGCTTAAGTGCACGTGATTAATGGATGGATGGATGATCACATGATGATCTGCAATAAGGACGGGTGCATGTATTTGCATAAACATATGGCCATCTTGTTTCTGTTGTCAGTGGCCATGTACACTGTATTATTATGTTGTGAGTGATTTGTGTGTGTGTGTGTGTGTGTGTGTGTGAGTGTGCACTTGAATGTGTTGTCCTAACAAAGATGGCCTGCTTTGTGCAATGATTTCTGGAATGTACCACTCTTCTGCTAGCCAACATTCTGATGCAGCAGTTCTCAAATGGATTTGGGCACTGGTGTCAAGTTTAAAGGTACAGTGTGTAATATTTGACCATGAAATGGTATTGCCTTTTGCATAGCTTTTTGCAGAGAAAGATAAAAGAAAAAAATGAAAAGGAATAAGGAATGAAAAAAGAGGAAAACGGGAAAGAAGAGCGACATATTAAGAAAAAAATCGAGAAAAGGGGAGAAAATCAAAATGTCAAACAAAAAGGAAAACGGTGAAACAGAGAAATATGTAGAAAATTAAAAGTAAAACAGAAAAAAAGCCAGAAAAAGGGGGAAATGAAAAAATAAAAGAGAAAAAGTTAGGAAAAGGGGAAAAAATAAAGAAATGAAAGAAAATGAGGTAATAATGAAAAGGAAAACCGAAACAAGGAAAATTAATAAAAATAATATGAGCAAAAAAATTTTACATACAACAATTTTCATTCACTATGTTCTTGTTTTTGTTTTTTTGTTCTGTTTTTTTCTTGTGTGGAAAAAAGAATAATTGAAATCATTTGCTAAAGAGAACAAAAAACAGTTTTCAAGGATAACTTTGGCAGCAGGATCTCAGCCAATTAAGTCAGCTCCCTCTCGGTGAGAATCATCTCATGTCTAGTAAGCACTTACTAGTGCTAATATGTCAGCCTCTGCAGGGTGGCTAAGCCCTCCCTTAGAGATATGGTGAGAAGCTCGGTCATCCGAGAGGAAGTCAGTGTAGAGCTGCTGCCCCTCCGTATCGAGAGGAGTCAGTTGAGGTGGCTCGGGCATCTGGTAAAGATGCCTCATGGACGCCTCCCCCGGGAGGTGTGCCGAGCATGTCCAACCGGCAGGAGGCTCTGGGTCCGAACCAGGACACGGTATGTTTCTAGGCTGGCCCCTGAATACTTCTGGATCCCATCGGATGAGCTGAATAAAGTGGCTCTGGAAAGGGAGGTCTGGGCTACCCTGCTACCCCCGCCATCTGACCCGGATAAACAGAATAAAATGGATGGATAGATATATGTCAGCCACCAAGTATCGTTAAAAAGAAATGTTTACATATTTTGCATATTTTTGCACGACTATGATAGGCTAGTGCATGCTCTCAGTCAAACAGCAAGGCGAGCGCACAAGTCAATGTAGCCACAAAAACAAACTTCCAAGCACAACAACAGCTAGAGTTTTACAGGCTCATTACATTGAAAGGAAATTCATCAATTAGGTCGAATTCTGAGCATAGAGTGTAAAGAACTATCTGCTCTGCGGATTGTTATCGGGTCCGTCAAGAGTTTGAGGCAGCGTCGGGTGAGAATGCAATAGCCAGGCTGCAGGTCCGACCTACTGCTAGGGCTAGATTACTAACAACTCTCTTAAGCCGCGGCTGCAGGGCCTCCATCTGATCAACGCTAGATCCATTACCCATAAAACAGATGACCTAGCGGTACAACTTGTGGGAAACCACCACTGTGTAATACACTCCCCTTCCTGCGGTGTCGCTGTATACTAATGTAGGTGGTTTGTGCGTGTGTGGGATGTTCTGATAGGTCCACAATCCTTGTACCACTTAGGAACGTGACCAATAAAACAAAGTTGGGTTGCATTATAGCATATAGTCCTGCAAAAATATTCAATAAAAATAAATCTTTTGTCAGTAGTGTCAGATAATGTTTATCTTTCATGAGGCTTGTGAGACCATAATCGTCCCTTCGTTTAAATGTCATCTGTGAAGCCAACTGTTGAGTCAGACCAAATATTTAAAAAATATACAATCACAACCTTCTTTCAGTATGAATATTTCATATTAGCCCATCAGTGGGGATAAATTAATGATCAGAGACATGCAGTCAGGGGAGGCAGGTGAGGCTGTGCTTCAATTGTCATTATAGAAATACAGAGCCTTTCAAAAGTATTGTACCCCAAGATTCTTTTTGAAATATTGTTCTATTACAGGCTTCAAACCCATCGATAAAAACTTTTCTAAGAATCAACATTTTCGGTTGTGGTAACACATAAAACATTGAAAAGAAAAATATGTAAGTACGACCACATCACTCCAATTTTGGCTAACCTGCATTTGGCTCCCTGTTAGCCTAAGATGCGATTTTAAGGTTCTCCTATTACTATACAAAATCATACATGGACTTTCCCCCTCATATCTTTCAGATCTGATCTCCCCCTATGTCCCGGCCCGAAGCCTTCGTTCCGAGAGCGCCGGTCTCCTGGTGATCCCAAGAGCCAAGAAGTGTTCCGCTGGTTCGAGAGCGTTCTCCATCCGGGCACCGGTGTTGTGGAATGCTCTTCCCCCTGAGATCCGATCTGCAACCTCAGTGGAAATGTTCAAATCTAAGCTTAAAACTCACTTCTACTCTATAGCATACGAATAACCTAAACTTCTTATATGTAATAACTTGTGAAGCCCTTAGAGACTAATTGTGATTAAGGGCTATACAAATAAAAATGACTTGACTTGACTTGACTTTAGACTGAGAGATTACTGTGAGTGTATGGTTACGTTTATTCACTAAGTTATTACTCAGTTATATTAACATTGTGGGGATTTTGTTTTGCAAACCTGCTGAATTTTCACATTGTGTTGAAATATTACTAAAAATATTAGTATGAAATGTATTACGGTGCTGAGCACCTGCACATGTAGAGTGAGGCACGCAATTCTCTTGCCTTGTGGCAGAGGGCGATAGTGAGACCAAGGGTTCCGATTTGGCACACACTTAAGCCCCGAAGAATAGAGTTAGTGATAATAATAGCAACCTGACAGCAAGTCAAGCCAATTAGTAGTTTTTTTCTCGTTGCGTGGACTTTTTCTTCTAATGGAAGATTACCCATGTATAGATTTTTTTATTTAAAAGTAGCAGAGCATAGGCTTCATCTATACGTTAAGACAATAAAAGATTTTTTTCTCCATGTTACAGTTTATGTTTGCTTTCCGGTTCTGTTAATCAAATAATGAATTAGATGTTGTTGCATTTATTTGTGAACGTGATTGTGCTTCACCTAACACGAACCTCACCGCTGTTGGGAAATTAACTATCAAAATGTACCGCTTACCAAATTGTTCAAATTAGTTATCTGACTCCATTAACCAAACACGACCTACATTCATCCAACAATTTTCTCATTTCTTGAGAGAAAAATGACCAGGAAGGCCGACATTTTCACACGGGGGCGAATGTTTATTTTTCCTAACAGAAGACCTTAGTGTATCAACAGGAGACCGCTGAAGTGACGTTGGAGTCTGTGGGTAGCCTTCTTCTAAACTTCTTTAGCTTTCTCTTATTGGCTCACGTCTCCCCGCAAGATGGCGTCTCAGCTCCTCCCATGGGCGTGCCAAGCAGTTGTTTGCGCGCCTTGAGGTCTGGCTCTCCCACAACAGCGCCTGTTTTTCTGGGACAGCAAATCCACGAGTCCTGTTATCAAAATTTCCTAGACAAAATATTATGCATTTCGAACAGCCTGCCCTGACATTGAAACTAAGCCCAGTCAGTGAATATCTATTGCATTAAACTCAATACATGTAATTTATAGTCAATCGCATAAAATCCTTTATAGTCAAATGTATAAAATCCTTTAATACATCACTGCTCATCATAAATCAGAATAGAAAATGCATATATTAGCCTCTTGTCCTTTGGTTTGAAGTGAGGCTGCACATACATTGGCAGCCTCCTCTGCACTTTGGAGAAACATCTGCTGATAGGAATAAAAGGAACTTGCTGCTCATTGCCTTTCACGAAACCCAGACCACTGGAGAGTGATTATGGGGCTAGGCAAAAATCTGCAGGTAGCTAAGTTCTTCCCCTTACATTGCGATGGAGCAGCAGACACATACGCCGGTTCATTCCTATGTCGCCACTTACCGTTCACTCATCCTCCTTTCTTTGATGCCGGGCTGCTTGCGGTGTGATCGAAGGCACGCTGTGCTGTCTGATAGATATCGGACAAACTTGAGGCCAAAGAATGTGGAGAGAGTGAAGAGAAGATATAGTCCTTATTTCAGTCTACACACATGATACATCAAACTCACTGTCAAATCAGTGTTTATTTTTTCTTTGTCTTTCATTGGACAGAAAAAACACACAGAGAGTAATCAACACAGCCCAGAAAATCACTGACTGCTCTCCGTCAGGTCTGGAGGTCATTGCCGGCTTGTGATACCGCATCAGATCCATCAAAATTATAAAGGACTATTTTTACCCCAGCCAATACCTCTTAAAACAGGCTTGGAAATATTTTCTTCCGCAAAGCCATCACCATGCTAAACAGGAACGCAAAATTGTGAAAATATATATCTTGCAGTTTTTTAGAGAATATTATACCGTTTTTACATTCATTGTACTATTATTATAACTTAGGCCAGTCTCTAAGCACTACAGTGTAAATATCTTTGCCTATTTACAGACAATTTTTATTTTATGTTTCTCTTCACAGTGTTTATTACGTGTGTTCCTCAGAGTGTATTTTGGAATGTATCTGAAACAGGCCTTCTCTTATCGTTTTCAGGCTACACTAACAAAAAAACCCAGGGAAAAGCATAGTATGACTCTCCACTCCTCCTTCGATCTTCTCTCGTTCCTGCTTTCCAATATGCAACGAGTCTCGGAACAGCGGTGCTAAAAGTATGATAAAAGTGGAAAATAACTATAAAGGCTCTTTAAACTCAGTCAGACATTGTTACCACATAATAACGAGAGAAACCCTTCCCTTTAAACCTTTTAAGGACACCTCAAATATTTACAAGCACCCCACCATTTGGAATAGTACCACAGGCAAATGTTTTTTTGCTTTGACAAACTCGTTTTTAGGTGAGTTACTGATTGTGTTTCAAAGGGCGGAGCAGAGATTTTCACTCCACAGCAGGCCATGTGTGGATAAAAATAGTGAAAAGAACAGATGGGCATCTTTTCTGTAAACAGTACGCAGGAACCCGGCCAAGTGGACAGGTTTCTGATGACATCAAAAGTGGCAGATTGCATTCACCTTCTCCTTTATGGGTTTCCTGTGCTGGCAAATCCATGTAGTATTGAATTTACAGTTCAAATTTCTATTTGAAAAACAATTAAATGACCACGTAATTACATATGTGCAACCATGCCAGTTTCACGTCAATTGTGCTCTACTATCAAATTGCCGTGTGTGAGCATCTTATTAGAAACGGGTCTGATTTAGTGCGCCTCTTGGCTAAGGTCCAGACTGACTGCAGACCTCAGCAGTTTGCCGAGAAGGATGGGACAGAGGACGAGTGGCCCGGTAAATAAAGCAGGTGGTGAATGAGAAGGATGAGAAGGATGAGAAAGTTGGAAGAGGATTGGAAAAAAAATCTTAAAAATACTGCTGGCATGATGATGAACGGGATCGGTTGTAGTGCTGATAAGAGCAGACTGTATAAATAGGTTCAACTCCATCAAGATGATGATTGAAACCAGTAGAAACAGTTCTTCCCAATTATTTGTTACACATCCCCAGGGAGAAACATTTTTTACACTACCCCCTGTTCTGGGCACAACGGTAAACAATGGGCACAATGGTAGACCTAAAATTCTTGCATACTCTGGCAATCAACATGCTACAGGCACACACCTGAGTGGATTATCCATGACACATTTTCTGTTAAAGTCCAAGTATTATCGTCTATGTACAGTAGTCCCTCGCGGTGAACTTTTTGTGGTTCGCTACTTTGAGTAATTTCATTATGCATTTTGTTCTGCATTCTGATTGGCTGAACAGTAACCCTGTCCCTTTCCTGCCTGCGTCTGCCTGTGTGTCAATAACGTTGCGATCTAAGTTGAACACGTATGTAAAACAGCTTGAGGAACCTACATAACATAAGCACGTTCTTTTTCCATTATCAAGTTTGTCAAAAAACCATCACGTTAACAAAACGCCCTGGACCGACGAGGGCACTAGAAGGCAGAGAAAGATGCTTCTTATAGCAGACAAAGTTTGACTTCTTGACATGCTAAACTGAGGTAAAAGCGTTTTTACCCCACATTTTTGTTTTGCCTATAATATCCACATGATGGCAAGAAAATATAATCTGAACCAAAACAGTAGACAGTGTCATGAATCTATAGTACAATATGGCAGCAAGATCATTCTAAAAATCATAATTTGACAGTACAGATGTTAAAAAGTTAATATTATATAGTCATTTTATTGGTTAAAAAATGTATAAGCCTATAAGTAGTGTTTTTTTCTTTTATTTCAATGCATAATACAGTATTTCAAAAATAAATACATAAGTAAAGGTCTCCACTTTGCGGCTTTTGATTATCGTGGGTCCTTTTTAGAACGTAACACCTGTAAAAAACAGCTTCATGTCACAATCTGGTACTCAGGTTGTGTTTATCTGTAGGTTCCCATTCTAACTCTCCACTCTCCTACTTCTCTTGACCTTACCCTATCTGGTCACTCACTTCTGGGTTCAATCTTGCTTCTCACAGCTGCGTTCATTTGTCTTGATTTCTCTTCCATCATGACTCTTCCTCATCACTGTTTCAACATTTTGTTGCCTTGGCTCTCTGCTAGTTCGTGGTCTTCTATTTCACGTCCAGTGTAACAAACCCTTGCCTGCCCTTCCGGATCACACGTATAGCCTGACGAACACTTGGACTGTCACCTTTGCTGATTGAATTTACTGGAACACAAACACTTGGCCTACATCTTGGACAACAATTGTAGCCTTGCTACCTGACCTTGTGTGTACCGAACCCTGACTGAATAAATGACCACTGTTTGCTGTTTAAATCAATGTTTATGCACTTAGCCTCAACACCGCTAGTAGTTAGTTTCTTACAATTCTCATATAACTGCAATAATTTCTCAGCAAATGAGCAAACACATGATTTTGTTGTCACTCTGTTCAATAACCAAACAACGAAGCAACAACATTCAACAACTCAGATTTAGGTAAAATACACAAGCTGAAAACACAAATTGACGCAGCATACCACTCAAGACAACAAACATGGAATTTATGTTAAACTTATCTTCAATTCCACACAAGAAGAAACATTCCAGACTATAAGTAGTATGCAACTATGACTTATTTAACCAAAATGCTAGCTGCTTTAAGAGAGACACAATTGACTACTCCAGATCTGTCATTGTCTACTGTGAAATGTCAAGGCAGTTACAGCAAGGGTTTGAAGGGAATTTCAAATGTATGTGTTAGTGTGTGTGTGTGTGTGTGTGTGTGTGTGTGTATGCTCTTGTATGTGTATGATTATCTGTGAGCTTTGTAGTCTGCAGAACACATGGCAGATCTAGGAAACCATGTGGTAGGTACATCGATACATTATAGGCAATAGTAGTTTTTCTAGAATGACCGAAAAAAATTCTGTTTAGAAAAACTATAGTAGAGCAACTGTTTGAAATTATTTTACGTCATTCTGACGTATCTTCCTATTGGAGGGATGTGTGTGTTGGGCTTGGGGGGCGGGGGTGTGTGTAAAACAACCAACAACAAAACAATGATTAGAGTGTTTAGGGAGTTACATAATCATACTAAAAGAATCATGTGTTGAGGCAATCAGAGCATGCAGAAATGCCTTGCGGATATATTTATCTTTGGTAGTCTGAAAGAAAACTGAAAGGAAAATAAATGCCACTGAGGCACTTAAACTCACATCCAAGTAAAAAGCCTTTCCTTTAACAATGCCAAACACTTAAAACCACCAACCCATTTGAGCCTTCGTGGGTCTTCATCAGGGCGAGCAAACGTGAATTGTCTAAGAAGTGCCTTTACGTTTTTGTTTCCAGTTGACTGGGCAAATGCAGTCAGCTGATGTTAAAACAGCCAATTGCCAATCTACAAAGAGGCATCCATTATACCAGGGGTCGGTAGTATATAGCTCATGAAACGACAATATTACAAAATGCGCGCACCGTTAACCCATTTCGGCTAGGAGTACAACACCGAGTTTATACCACCAGTTTCAGGAGCAATGTTGTGCTTGTCTACCTTTTTAGGCAAATCATTTTGTATTATAACAGACACACCCACACATTTTTCCAATGTTTCTTTGCCATTGAGTTGCATCATAGTACAAACAGGTGTATGTTTCATGCCTTCTAGTATCTCCTGGATATATTTTGGCATTAGCAACAACACATCGCCAAAATAAGAATCGAGAAATAAAATATGAGTACACTACATGTTTTTCTATGCATAGGCAAGATATTTTTTTTCATAGACTTGTGGGCCTGTTTAGGGTTGTGATGGCCCTGGGTAAGAAACTGTCTCCTAACCTGTCACTCCTTGTTTTCACTGACCTGTGTGAGGAGTCTGCAATAATGTTGTTGGCTCTCCTGCGGCATCGCAATTCGACAATGTACTCTCAACTGAGCACAGAGCAGCCAATGATTTTCTTGGCTCTGTTAGGGACTCCCTGTAAGGTTTTTTTCGACTGTAGCCATGCTTCTAACAAACAACACCATGATTCCATGTCCCAGTGAGATATTTGTTGATATGGGGCAGAGTTTGTTATTAAATATTATTATTTTATGTTTTATTGAATCAGCAAATGTTACTCAAGGAAGAAAATGGACCGAAGAATCAGCTTTTGTATAATTGAGAGCTTAATGGCCACTTTTGTTTATTTTTTTTTTCTTTCCAATGTATATGTACAGATATATATATATATATATATATACAGTATATATATATATATATATATATATATATAGGCAGCACGGCAGCGCAGTGGTTAGCACGTGTGCGGCACAGTTCTAAGGTCTTGGGAACCTGGGTTAGAATCCAGCTACTGCACTTACTGTGCTGGACTGTGTAGTTTGTATGTTCTCCACGTGCTTGCGTGGGTTTCCTCCGGGCACTCCGGTTTCCTCATTCCAAAGACATGCATTTCAGGTGGATTGGCCGGTCCAAATTGTCCCTAGGTGTGAATGAGCGAGCGAGTTGTCTGTCCCTGTGTGCCCTGCGATTGGCTGGCAACCAGTTCAGGGAGTCCCCTGCCCACTGCCCGATGATTGCTGGGATGGGCTCCAGCACCCCCGCGACCCTACTGAGGATAAGCAATGCAGCTAATTAGATGACATATACTGTATATATATATATATATATATATATATATATATATATATATATATATATATATAAAATCATTTTTTCAAGTGTCTTTATTAATTGTAATGTTATATACATTATATGTATACCTAAGACTCACAAGAGGAGAGTATCTTTGCTCATTGGGGAGGCTCCTCCATACCGTTACTATTGATTTTGTGTAATTTAGTGCCATACGGTATAAGAGGGTTTCAGTCTTCCTGAACCATCCACTGCAGCTTGCTCTGACACAGGCCAATGCATGCTCAAGATGTTTAAGCCACTGGTTTAGTTAAATGAAAGCCTTTTTTTTTCCTTGTAATGGAGTGCATCGGTGTTCAACTTTTTCAAGAATGATGTGTTGTTTTTTTGTTGTGGCTTTTGAGCGCTTTGAACAGCCGTCAAATGAGTGTGACCCTAATCAGACTTGGTTTGAGCTTGTAAATACCAGTTGAAGAAAATATAATTCTACTCTTGCTGTCTTGCTTGCACTCTACAACTGATACTGCATTTGTATCCGCTGGATGGCCATATAAGAGAGACACTAATAGTTAGGTTAAGAATGATGCCAACGCACTAAAAAAAACAGGGCATGCAAAGTGGCCTTAAATACACAAACTTCTCAGTGAACCAGAACATGACTATCATCATTTCGCAGAATCCCTCCTATGCAAAGGAAACCACCGACCTTGACTGTAGGTTAGGTTTTTGTTTGATGCATTTCCTAGTTGTCTTTAGGCCAAATGTATGGGCATGTTTAAAAACTTTCAAGTAATAATTTACATGCTTTGGTCTAAATTTAACAAAAAAGTTAAACTGGAATTTTAGAACTGAGTGAGGAGAATAAGTCGGTCGTTAAAAGCACCAGGGGGCAGACTGCCTGACTTTCAGTAATGGGCATACAGCAACTCAAGTGTGCTGACTTTGTATGTTCCTATAATTCAACAACACAGCACCCAAGAGTAAGACCACTTTTATTCACATATTTTCTACAGGGATTAGTGAAAATGTATCTCAACAGCTGTTTTTTAAATAACTTAATCCTAAATTTGGGTTCTACTAATTGCTATTGGCTACATTATGGCCAGCAGAATTCAGTTTAAGGCCCTTCTCGCTCACTTTTTAACCACTAACCATCACATGGCTTCTACCTTTAAAAACACAGTTTCCTTCAGTTCCAATCAAAAAAGAGTGAGTGTTAATATTGTTTTATATTTTCTGAACACTTATTTATATTTCTATACAGGGGTACCTCTACTTGGGGGCAGCAGTGGCTCAGGAGGTAGAGCGCTCGTCTTGGGATCAAGAGATTGCAGTTTGAATCCCAGCTCCTCCGTGTTACATGTCGAAGTGTCCTTGGGTAAGACACTGAACCCCTAATACCCCCAATAAGCAGGTTAGCGCCTTACATGGCTGCACGGCCGCTATTGGGAAATGTGAAGCAGAATGTAAAGCGCTTTGGGAAGTCTTGACTTGAAAAGCGCTATATAAATGCAGATCATTTCATTTTCATTTTACTTAGGAACGTGTGTATTAACAAAATTTCCAGGTAGGAAAAGGCCTCTTCTGATAAGTTTTGCATCTATATAAAAAAAGAAATACCGGGTAATGAAGGCGAAAATCTTTGAAACACTGCGACTTGAATCTCCCGAAGATAAATAGGCTATACTTTTGGTCTTATTTTGAAGGTGCAGTCGTGTTTCATTGGCCCCTTTACTAGGTGTTACGCAGCATTTCAATGCTTTTATTTCTAGTCTAAGGAAATGTATGTCTGACTTTTGGGTACCTTGGAAACAATTAGCCATTTATAGAGTAAAATGTGCTTTTACTGACAAACTCTCCTATTTAAGAAATGTCTTACAGAACAAATTACGTAAGTAGGGCTACACCTGCATTTCAATTTCCGATTGGTGTGGCTCAAAATTGTTTAGCAGTTTAAGCTCCTTTATGAAAGGATGTGCACACTTTTGCAACCACATTGATTAAACTTATCATCTACATTTGCAACAGTATTTATTATGATTCCATTCTTATTTTACTCAACTAGTTCTGGCTGTGTCATACATATTCACTTGTTTCCAAAGTCTCTTTCCATCCATCCATTATCTGCATTATCCTTAGTAGGGTCGCAGGGGTGCTGCAGCCCATCCCAGCCATCTCCGGGCAGTGAGCAGGGACACCCTGAACTGGTTGCCAGTCAGTCGCAGGGCACACGGAGACAGAAAACTCACTCGTATTCACACCTAGGGACAATTAGAACCGGTCCCTTATCCTGAAATGCATGTTTTTGGAATGTGGGAGGGAACCGGAGTGCCCTACGCAAGTACAGGTAGAACATGCAAACTCCATGCAGGAAGGTTTGATCCCATGACCTCAGAACAGTGGCACGGCCGTGCTGCCCATGTCTCTTTCCTTACATTGTTAATCTGTGCCTTTCTAACAGAATTGTTTTGTTTGTATGTGTATATGATATTTGGAGAGATATTAAAAATGATTTTTACAGAATTGGAGGGGCGAGTTATTGAATGTAAAATGCTATAATAATAGAATTTTACTAGGTTAATTGTAGGATATAGAGTTCTAAAACAATGTTGTCATTGAAACTTCTGAATCTGGAACATTTCAGAGGACATTGCACAACATTAAAAGAAATAAGCAGGTAAAATCCACGTGTAATGATCTACACTACCCCACCACTTCAGCGCCCCTGAAATTCCCTCCCCAGCTGCAGTAAGGTTAGCTGAGCCTGTTTGCACGACTAAAAATAGTAGCATGCAAATCACTAGCTACCACATTGTCAGAAGGATGGAGAAAAGAATCCACAGAATGAAAATATAACATGTGGTTTAGTTTTCCTTGTTACCTCAGCCACCAAGATCCAAAAAATGTGCACACACGCACAGGAATGTTAGTGCATAAATAGCACCTTATCACACTTTCACCTGCATTCTAAAGCTTTGGGTCTCATATCGTCTGCACTTGTTCACTTTCTTATGTTCCGGGTATTTTGCGATTTGAAAGCTTAAGAGGAATTGAGGTAGACAAATGTGGATAGACAGCTTTGGTCTCCTCTTGAGCTCAGTGTTTTAAGGTGGACAGATGGACTAACTCATGCATGCACCTAAACGGGAAGATACGATCTCATCATGTGACTGGTTATGTTTATAGTCTCTTCATAGCAAAACTATTATACAGACAGAGGGGTTTTTATTTTATTATTTTCTTTGGTTACATTATTTTTCAAAGATCATCCCAGACAGGTCTCCCTTTCTCGTGGGCAGAATGCTTAAAGGATTCTTGATTTTAAATTGGAATAATTTGATTATGTTAAACCATTAAGTTATGAATTATTATCTAGGTTATGTTGCTATGACTTTTAGTTAAAAGCATACCAATCTGACTATAGTCTTGGACTAAATTGCTTAGAGTATCCTCAAAAGCCATGTTTTGGATGTTCTCTTGAACCGACTCACCTGGTTGAAATTATCAGGATGACCCCCAGGTTTCTCCTTAGCTTCATGATGATCTAATCAGAGGGGTCTCAATCCTTTTTTGTATCACGGACCAGTTTAATGTCTGTCAATGTGTTCACTGGCTGGCACAAGGGCGGCATTGAACATGTTGGTACTGTTTTTTAAAATGACAAAAACAGGAGAACATGTAAACTCTATACTGGAGGCCGGTAGCTAGAATGAAAACAGACCTTTTGAACTGTGAGGTGGACGTGCTAATAGCAACACATTCTGTTCGCTACCATAAAGTTTAACGCAAAACATTTCGTCGATCCATTTATTAAATAAGTGTTTTGCTGTCGTATACTTGAGATTGGAATCCATGCATACTCGTTGCCAAAAGTTTCCTGTGGCGACAAGTTTGTTTACTATTTTTGTAACAGGAGGTATTGGGCTGGAGTTGACCATTATTCACACTAGATGGCTATGAGCGCAAAGCTTTGGTTTGATTCATGTATTGCTGTATCTACCACCAGCAGAGATCCTAGTTTACAGCGTGACAGTTGCACTGCCTGAAAAAAGTAGAGTCAGTGAAATAATTTCATACAGGTTCTTGATTGTGCATAACATGTGAATGATTGGTTGCAGGTGTGGTAGTTATCCATTAGTCTGTTGGTGTTCTCTGGGTAATGGTGGCGTGCTGCAATTGACACACGACTCGGTACCTGAATGTGGCCCAATGTTTAGGGACCGCAGATCTAATCATCTGAATCCGGTGAGTCAGTTTAGGGCAACATCCACAAAAGTCAATCTAGTTGTCAACAAGTCAATTCATGTTTATTTGTATAACCCTTAATCACAAAAAGTATCAAAGAACTGCACAGACCACCATTACAACATCCTCCTGATCATAAACCTACACAATGGCAAGGAAAAACTCAAAAACCTCAGCATGAGAAAACTAAAGAAACCTTGCCATGGGCCACACATGAGGTAATCCCCCTTCCAGGATGACAATCCTTCAATAAATGTTGCAAGGGCATCAACATACAGTCATCATCAACATTAAATATAGGTATTCAGAAGGTCCAGTTGACAACTTCCTGCTCCAAAATCTGGACCGATGCAGCAGGTTCTAGATCAGTATTTTTCAACATTTTTTGAGCCGAGGCACATTTCTTCAATTGAACAAAATCCAGCGGAACACCACCAGTTGGTGCTATTGAATATCCGGTTAGAGTAAATCCAAACGAAAAACAGCTTTTGCTAGACCACACAGGCACAAAAATTGGATAATTTCCCTCGGCAAAGTACGGCCAGTGTGCCGCGGGAAAGTTATTTTAAATAATTGTTCTAAATGATGGCGTACATCAGGTCCAAGTGCTGGGTTGATGGATCGGACTGCATGCAACATGCAACATCCAGGCTTGTTCTTCTCCCTCAAGGACAAAAAGACAAGAGTATGAGGTCAACATCACTCATGAGGTGTGGAATATAATTGTATTTTAAGCCTTCGATTTAAACACTTTCACGGAGGTTGCAAATTGTATCTCAGAGGGCAGAGCATTTTATAGCCCTGGGGCCCAAACAGAGAACTCTCTCAAACCTGCAGACTTCTTCTTGGTTCTTATAATTTCTCGTTCACCAACATTTCCTGAGCGAAGCCTCCTACCAGGATCATAGGGGAGATTAAATCAGAATGAAAATTGGGGGCAAGTCCATAAAAAAGTTTGTATGTTACCATGAGAACCTCAAAATCACATTTTAAACTGACAGGGAGCCAGTTTAGTTCAGCTAAAATCAGGGTAAGATTTAGACGCAGAAGTGACACATGATAAAGAATGACTGGATTATGTTGCTGTGTCATGTCTTGAAATTTTGTATTTTATGATCAATAATGATAAAAGGATTGACAAAAAAATGATGGCAGTTTATGAACTGGTTAGCCCTTCCACATTGAACATAATGCAAATGGAATGACATGAGTCCCTTTTAAATGCGGAAAATAATATATGCAGCTGTTTAGCCTGTCCGGATGTCCATTTGTCTGGTCATCTAATTGTCTAAATATCCCTCACAGTCCTTTGTATTAGGCCACAACATTGATCACAAAGGAATGTGCTTTGGCTTGATACACAACATGGAGTTCTTAACGTGAACTTCATAAGGGTGTGGCACCAAAACACTTCCCCTCCTTTTGTCCACCATTTTCCTCTTGTGAACAGTTTCCTTGTTTACTACATGTCAAGGTGCCACTTTGTATCTCTTGTTTGTGACACTTTAAAATGCGACACATGCTTCAACATTGATCGCCCGAGAGACAAAAGCCATTAAGACTTTGACTTGCGACTTTGACCGCAGGCCGTCGTCTGTTTAGCTTCTGTCATGAGTACGGCTGCTGCCTTCCTCGCTCCCTCAAATGTCATGCTGTGCCAAGTGGAAGACATTCAGCTGACTCACAAACCGTGCACTTTGACAACTGCCGCCCTCACACTAACACACAGGCACACAGTCACACACAATCACAGTACCAAGGTGCGGTGGGGGGATAAGCATGACAATATAAAATGTCACCAAAACACAATTCAAATTCACTCAAAACCAGCGAAAGTATTTTATGAAAATATACAAAACAAGCACCTCCACCAAGTCTTTCATGTAGCCGGTTTTGAAATGAAGCAGCAGTGGGGCAGAAGTGGCAACAACAAATTAATAATGCGCTCTTTGGAGAGCACCACATTGAGTCACTTCTCCAATTACACACTGCACGAAGAAAGTGAATGCACGAGCTCTCGTAAAGCGGTGGAGGGTTCCCTAGGGGTAAAACAACCGGCCAGCCCCACCCCCTTGCATCCACGTGATAAGTGTTGCACAATAATATGCAGGCAGACAATCAGTTGTGTGGAAGACAGACCCAGTTAGGCTGCTGAAAAACAAGGTCACCTGTCACAAGTCATGACTGCCGTTAGCTCCCCGATACCCACAGGTATTACTATTTAATTTAAAACATAGTACATACTGTATGTGTAGTGACATTTTTTTAAAGCAACTGCAACGTTAGTGACTTGAATATTTAATAAATTCACTTTACTTGAAGATGTAGTCACATTTATTTTACATACCAATTACATCAGGCCTTTTGAGGCCAGCCATTAAGCTGATGTGACCCATCGTGAAAACGTGTTTGACACCTCTGTTTTTTTTACCTTTGTTGAGCCAAGGCACACTTTTTTCATTGAAAAAGACTTAAGAGTATTAACAGTGTCTGAAACTCTTGACAAAAAGTTACCGGACACCAGGGTAGACAAATTTGCCTGCACAGCCATAAAGTTGCCTGCCCCATTTTCACAACCTGAAACAGATCAGATCAGGAGATGTTGTATAGGTGGTCTTTGTAGCCCTTCGAGACTGTTTGACACATCTCTGCCCCTTGCACAGGCTGTGCAGCAATGGGTTTGTCACCATCTTCCAAAATATATTAAACACGGGTGATATGATGTCATTGTAATGTGGCAATAAGAACGTGAACTAGAAAACAAAGCAAAACTCAATCTCAACTCATAATGACACCACCTCTTGCGCAGCCATCTCTTTTGCACCCTGTGACAACTACGCTCTTGGCTGCATAATCAGAGTTGCAGAGCTAAGCAGAGTGAAAGCACAGGAAAGACAGTCCAGGGGCACAAGGGGGATGGCACCAGTGCTCTACCGCTGTGCGCTTCAATCGCTGGGCCTGCCCGGGCCCCTAGAAGCTCAGATTACATTGCACATAAAGAGAGGCCTCCCTCAGCAGGCTCACACATACAAACACACACATATAAACGCATAAATAGACACGTGTTCACAAGCATTATCGCTGAAGCCCAGTTCTGTTCTTCTGTCCCCGCAGATTATTTTTTTTTAACGTCAGTGTTGCATTCAAGTGGTGGAAGTAAAAAAAAAAAAAAGGCCTCCTTCTATTAACCCAAACCCCAAACCCAAGAAAGGTTAAAAAAAAGAAGAGTTCAATCGAGCATATCTAAGAAATGCATGTACTTACACGTGCATCATAAGCAAGCTTACTAAGGCTGCAATCAGGACTCTAACACCAGAGATGGCGGCAGAGAGCAACAAAGTTTCATATTCCGTACAGCTCTTTTAACTGATAAATTAAGTCTATTCACTGCTGTTTTTGAATGAAATTATCAATAGATAAGAAGCACTCTACTGTGAAAAAAGTCCATGCATTAAGGGAAAAAAATGCTGGAAGGCTTGACATGCTGTTACTTTTGTAATACTACCATTGAATCTTTTTTAAGGGGCTGGGGTGTGCGACAAATCAGAATCCTTGGTCTAACTATGGCCCTCTGCCATGAGGCAAGGAAATTGCGTGCATCACTGGGCATTTGCTCAACACAGTAATATGTTACATACTCATTATGTTTCTAATATTAATAAATTCAGTGATTTTAAAATGAAAATCCCCAAAATTGTGACCCTAAAGAGGGGTGGCGAACAAGTTTGACACAGAGCCGAAATTTTTAACTGTGAAAGTCAAAGAGCCCCACCACGCACTGACCTGCCATGACAGACAGACACACAAACACACACAATTAAAAACATATTATTTCCCATAACACACTCCTCTCCTTACAATAGAACAAGTATTGGTCTTGTGTTGATTTCAAGGAGGTCGATTTTGTAGAGGTTTATTGTTCTATATTCTTTATCAATTATCCATCATCCGTTATCGGTCTAATCATAATACAGTACAAAGCCAAGAGGCTGAGTCAAGGTCCTAGCCACAGGGCCAAGAATCGATCAAGGAAAGTGTCCACCCTCACTACACACACAAAAATACTAAACATGAAACAAGGCAAAGAGCTACAGTATGTAAAAAATATGAGGAGGCAAAGAGCCGCATTTGTATTTTATTTTATTTTTTATGTGTTCGCCACCCCTGCGCTAAATGACAAAGAACTTTAACACTGGTGGATACAACCATTAATTATATTTTAAATGTTTTATTTCCATGACGACAGGTGAGGCTGCCTATCCCTGACCCCACATCACTGTTGTAGATCTCATCTCATCTCATTAGCCGTACCGCTTATCCTCAGTAGGGTCGCGGGGGGGCTGGAGCCCATCCCAGCAATCATCGGGCAGTGGGCAGGGGACACCCTGAACTGGTTGCCAGCCAATCGCAGGGCACACAGGGACAGACAACTCGCTCGCTCATTCACACCTAGGGACAATTTGGACCAGCCAATCCACCTGAAATGCACGTCTTTGGAATGTGGGAGGAAACCGGAGTGCCCGGAGGAAACCCACGCAAGCACGGGGAGAACATACAAACTCCGCACAGGTAGTCCGGTAGCTGAATTTGAACCCACACAGGAGGTTCCCGAGACCTTAGAACTGTGCCGCACACGCACTAACCACTGCGCCGCCGTGCTGCACTGTTGTAGACATAAATGATTATTTATAAACAAATCTCTTTTGGTGACCGGTACAAATGTATCACCGTATGCCATAAACACCCTTGTCAGGTCAGGTTTTGTTTATTTTTGCAGACACAAGTAAGAATATTTGTGTGAGCATAGTTGACTCATTTGCCGCTAATCAAAGCCACTCAGCTTACACCCTCAGAATGTGACACATCTCACTTGGCAAAATCTTTGTGCTAAAAAGGATACAGCGATCCATGCGATGTATGATAAGTATTCTCACTGCTCTTTGTTAATTTGGTAAAGACAACATAAATGGTTATTTCCAATCAATATAGAAAAAGCTGGAGAGGACCAGTGGCAACCTAAAAAATTCTTAACTTTGACCGTCCTTGACATTTTAGTTGCTGCATGCATTGGAACCATTGGGCTGGACCGTAAAATTCACATTTACCTTTGAGGCTGTCAGTCAATGATGTCTGGAAGGGAGTGCATCAATGATTTTGTCTTTGTTTCGTCAATGTTAGGTTCTGAAACCCTTCGTAAGCCAAGGTTAGCATGCGAATGCCAGGCCCGTAAATTAGCTAAGCAGTAGCTAGCTGGTGTGACATGATACAAAAGGATTTTGGGATCAATACAAGAAAACAACACCGTGAAGTGTGCAATTGACCAATGCTCCTCTTGTGATTCTATAATGTAAGCTGTATTTGAGTAAAAACAAAAACATTTCCATCGGTAAAGGCTGTGCAATGATTTATAGCTAACCCATTAAATGTGGGAATTGTTGAGGCTTCGCAAAGCAAAATGATGAATAGATAAATAATAATAATATCTTTATCATTTTTCTTTATTCTGGGAAACATCTTACAAAAAAATAATAACTCATATTTTACTCAAAATGACATACACATTTTCAAAATATGTCACATTGAATCAAAGTCAGTGTTAATCAACGTTTAGACTAATGACATTATGTGTGTTTATGTGATCAAATGAGAAATTTCTGTCGTTGAAAATTAAACTGGTTCAAAAAAATAAAAAATAAAACGTGTAATCAGTGTTTTTATGCATTAATAGTTAAACATTAATTCATATTGAAAGAAAATTTGGGGGTGTGAGTCTAATCTGTATTAATCAGTAATACATTTTCACTCTGTCTGTTGGCCAGTACGTATTTACATTATATTTTGTTGTGTACTGTATTGCATTTTCTTTATTGCTCGCTGCTATCGCCATAAAAAAAGCAATCAGTGTTGGGACAGCCTGATATACAGCCTATTCACCTTGCCGGCAAGTAGCTTCAACATTCGTGACTAATTATGCAGCAGAACATTAGCGACTCAGTATCAATTTTGTTTTTTCCACAGGGACTATTACACTTGACCTTTCCCTTTCATGTGTGTGCTTTCCTGGTTCAAGTATAAAGGCAGTGAGTGAGGTCACAGACTTTTGTTGCAAAGGCTTTGAGCTGAAGGTTCGCAAGAGTACAGGCAGGCTTTGTCAGAGCTGTGTGTGCAGTGCTCTGTGCTGCATTACAATGGACTGGCGGCAGAGAGAGGCCCTAACACCCTCTATTGATTAAAAGCAAAAAGATTTTCACCTAATACCCTGTCCAGGGGCGGAAAATAATGACCAAACCCTGCCTTTATAACGGAACAGGAACTTGGCTCTAAGTTGTACTGAGGTTTCAGAGTATATTTCCAGTAGTGTTTATCTTATCTGATGGCAGGTTGGCATCCAATAATATTTTAGTAACCTCATATTTTGGTAATTTCAAGAGAGGGTACAATTTTTTGTAGCACAATTGAGCACTAGTTTAATGTATGACCACAACCGCAATGCCACTCGGCAACCGTTGTAGCACCCGCAGAGCTTGTCCATCTGTGTGTTAGCAGGACATTTCCTGGATCAAACCATTATGCGTGTTAGCCTGGAAGAGGAGTGTTTTTGTTGTTAAAGTAGAAATTCTACCGTATGCCACTTGCATAACATACCTTTTTGTTTGTATGGCACATGGGTGGGCAAACAATGGTCCACACGTGGCCTGTCAAGTTTTTTAAACCGGCCCAGCAAATGAAAATGCTAAACATAGATTAATATACAAAATTCTATCTCAAGTACTGGGTACTACTATTTAAAACTATTGTTTTGCTGCCACTATTGTCCCAAGTAGGCCTATACCTTAAAAATTTGTATTTTTCATGAATCATTAATGTTCACTATGCCAACATTCACACATTGGCTACCGTATTTTCCGCACTATAAGGCGCACCTAAAAGTCTTATTTTTTTCAAAAGCTGACCATGCGCCTTATAATCCAGTGCGCCTAATATATGGCTCAATGGTGTGTCGCAAAGTCTTGCAACTAATGCAACAGCCGCCGACTAGATTTTCCCCCGAACGTGAAGTAGTCCGCGGTGTATGATGGGATTTATATACCGGCGTTTCATTGGCTAACTAATGTGTCAATCATCATTTGAATCGATCACTATTGGCTAACGTTATTCGGAGGTAAAGGGGGCGGATCCTTTTTATCATTTACAGGCTCGGATAGGGTAAAGGGGCAAAACAAACCCTGCAATTGGCCGAAAAAGATGTGTCAATCATCAGTTGACTCGATCACTATTGGCTAAAGTTATTCGGAGTTTTTATCATTTACGGGCATTTACGGGCTTGCATAGGCTAAAGGGACAAAACAAAGCCTGCAATTGGCCGAAAAAGATGAATGTGAGTAGCAAGTTTGGTTGGTTGTCTACGGCATAGAGAAAGCATGCTTTACTATTCTGTATTTGTAAATAATCTATTCTCCTGGATTTACCACACTCACGGATATAAGAGGACCATGGTTGCACATTATTATTGAACACAACGACTTCGGTGAGCTACTCCGGCTATATATTTTCCCAGTATCTTGTTTCAGAGTGATATCGATGTTTCTGTGATGGGTCTTTTTTTAAATTAATCTCAATTCCAAGTGTTTATTGTCATATGCACAGTAAAGTTGCGAGCGAAAAAGAAAATAGAAACTAAGGAATGGTTGGCATTTCTTGAACCCCAAGACTTTAACCTTCCGAATGATATTTGGAACGATGCATTTGAGTGACATCGTACGGACACCGCATCCGCACGTGTCTACGACACGTATTTGCTTCTTTGCAAGCTTTCGGAATGTTAAGGGGGTAATAAGTTTGACTGAACTATGTGACTGTTTTGTTGACGTTCCCATTGTAGCGCCTTATAATCCGGTGCGCCTTATCTATGGAAGATATAGGACCAAAAACGATTTTTTTTGGGGGGTGCGCCCTATAACCTGGTGCGCCCTGTAGTGCGGAAAATACGGTACATTTTTCTGGACTATTGTTATCTTGTATTTACTTTACTTATCATATTTCCCACAATTAATAAATAAATTCTAATTTGACCTTATTGCATTTTGTTTCATAGTATAAAATGTTTAAAAGCATGGACCTAATGTATGATTTTTTTTTTTATCGTTTCAAATCCAATTTAATGAGATAAATCTACCTAGAAAGAAATATAACATGAAGTTAAAAATGTACATATAATTGCCTGCATGTATATTTATTCCTAACTAGAAATGAGAACAATTGGATAGGTCAAGATGATTTTTTTTCCGCTCATGTATTGTATCTGATTCTAGCATCATTATTGTCACACCGTGCTGCACATCAATTCAGAGGTCTGGTTAATCTCTGAAGAGCAGGATGACGCCTTGCACCGAAAAACAACGTCAACCTTATGATAAAGGTCCTGTATCTGAGTCAGATCAGGAGGTTTTTCCTGATTCTGGTAACCCTGGAAACTAGTACTATCTGTTTCATGTGGAAGGGAAAACCCCAACCCAAAAACACAGGACTGAAGAGGATGGGCGCTGCCAGGTTGCACTTGCCCAAGGCACACCACTGGTAACCCGACAACCCAGGCGTTTAAGGGACCCTTGAACCATGAACCATAATTCTCATACTGTAGATTTTGGATTCCAGACTATTGGGAGATACAAATAAATCAATCAAATTAACCCGGTTCAACCCCAAAATTTAAAACCCAATGGGGCCCACGACTTAAAAAGATTGCCCACTCTTGTTAAAGCAGGTGGTAATGTTCCTCATCAATGAGCATGTTTCTCAGCAGCATATGTGCAGTACTGTCTATGCTGTTGGTAGAGCTAGTAGGAGTATTTGCCTTAAGTGTGCATGTCAAGGAGAATGAAAAATAACCACTACGCGAGTGAGACATGCATGCACAATTTGTAGGAAGTAAAAATAGGTAAAGTAAAATTCTGGTAATACCTGTGGAGGGGACAGCAGTTCACACAATACAAGTTGGGAAATAGGATTGGAAATGGGACATTTACATGAATCTTTACAGTATCATTACGTAACATCACATGAATTCCTGGAACATAAACAGAGTGTGTGTAGCTAGCCAGCAAGCTAGATGCTTGATAAATGGACGGAATAACAGATGGGTAGGGATTGATCCTGAAATATAAGCAGTCAATTCATCAGTCACTCAACGTATTTGGAATATGTAATGAACGTATTAAGTCATCGGCCCAGAAAAGCACTACACCTGTCATTTTGAGCACCTCAAATGAACAGATGCAGTGGATATAAGTCCTATGATGAACTCATGGTGTGCTCTGTTATTAAACTCTGCACTATTTTGAGTAAGCCAACATGAGTACCTGATAGCGTAAAGTAATGGAAGACCATATCGAAATCTTCCAATATGATATCTCATGTCTCTAACTGGACCAGGAGTGTTAAAATTAAAAGATAAAAGATTTGCCAGGAGGGCTGGGCAAAGAGGGAAAAAAAGCGTGTGTTTTTTTCTCATATCTCATCTCAGTAGCTGCACCGCTTATCCTCAGTAGGGTCGCGGGGGTGCTGGAGCCCATCCCAGCAATCATCGGGCAGTGGGCAGGGGACACCCTGAATTGGTTGCCAGACAATCGCAGGGCACACAGAGACAGACAACTCACTCGCTCATTCACACCTAGGGACAATTTGGACCGGCCAATCCACGGGGAGAACATACAAACTCCGCACAGGAAGTCCGGTAGCTGGATTTGAACCCACACAGGAGGTTCCCAAGACCTTAAAACTGTGCCGCACACGCGCTAACCACTGCGCCGCCGTGCTGCCTTTTTCTCATATCGTCAGTGCTATTTTCAAAAAACATGAGTCTAATTCTTGGCCTTTTTTTGTAAACATCCATCATCTGCACGACTTATCCTCAATAGGGACAGACAACTCACTCGCTCATTCGCACCTAGGGAATATTTCGACCGGCCAATTAACCTGACTTGCATGTTTTTGAGAATGTGGAAGGAAACCGGAGTGCCCAGAGGAAACTCATGCAGGCATGGAGAGAACATGCATACTCCACACAGGGAGGCTGCAGTAGCTAGATTTGAACCCCTGCACCGTGGGGCCACGCTCTAACCACCCAACCGCCGTGCCGCTTTTTTTTGTAAACAATTACGCACAAAAAAAGAAATTACAAAACATGGGGGGTAGGTCTTTTTCAGAATAGCAGCAATAAAATGTTATTGCACTTCCTTTCATTGCGCTATTGTAATGATGCACCATTCTTTTTCATTCAAAAGCATTGCACTATTATTATAATTTAGGCCAGTCTCTAGGCACTACGTTGTACATATTTTTTCTGCCTTTTATCCTGACAGTCTGTTATATTTTTTCCTCCTTAGCCTTTATTACGTGTTCACTCTGGGGTACGATGTCTAATCTTGTTGCATACAATGTTTAGTATGTTGTTATCATTGAGGTAGTTGGATTCAGCTCAAATAGAAATGCAGATATCTACATATACATTTTATATATATATATATTTTTTAATCTAAATACAACAATTAATCAAAGTGGAAGATTCAAACTTAAAGTGGTAAATGAAGTCTCATTTTAAGCACAAAGTCTGTTAATATACATTGAAAAACTCCAACTGTATTAAAGTGTGCTTAGAGGACGCAAAAAAACAATAATAATAAATAGCAATTTAAATGATGTGGCACAAAACCAACTAACTTTTATCATTAGTAGTTTATTAGAACAAATTAATTTTGTGTTATTGTATTTTTAACATTTGGTGGGGGAGATTAAAAAGCCTCACAGGGCGCATGCAGCCCACAGGCTGTAGTTTACCCACCTCTGAACTAGACAATCTCTTGGCAAGCAATTTTTTTTAAGTGACTGTATTTCATCAACCTCTAAGAAAGGTAATTTTTACCATTTCAATTTTTCCACAGAGATATTCAAACCTTTCAAATTGTTTTCAAAGTGATAACAAAAAGTGTATTTGCAGTGTATTATTCAGATGAAGACTAAAAGGACTGTACAAATTACTATTAAACCATCCCCTGATCTAAAACCAAAAAAGGACAACAGATGGCAAGAGAAGAAAACAGATTTTTTTAAATGTATCTCTTTTCACACCGAGAATGCAAAAAAATTACATCAATCAACTGATTAGTAATGCCTAAAAGGTGAAGTGCTCGGATCCTGCATGTTGTAGTAATAGTGTTAATGCATAGTAAAAGGTGCCAGCTTTTGTTCAATTACTCCAAGTCAAGTCAAGTCATTTTTATTTTTATAGCCCTAACTCATGTGGAATGCTCTTTCCCCTGAGATCCGATCTGCAACCTCAGAGGTAATGTTTAAATCTAAGCTTAAAACTCACTTCTACTATATAGCATATGACTCTTCTCGTCGGCTCCAGAGCAGGGGAATTTATAATAATAGTCTGAAAAAAAGTCCGTGTAATATAGTGTAATAACCCGTGAAGCCCTTTGAAATGAAACCTCCAGTTTGACTGATATACGGTATGTCTTTTTATACCTCATCATCCATTTTTGGCCAAGTGTACCTGGTGTTTTGTATTGAACCATTGTTGGAAATTTGGATGCTATCTAGAAATCAGTAAGTTGACAAAAAAAAAGGATGTCATGGGGAATGGCAATTTGGGTAAAGCCTATGGGTTTTTTAAATATAGTTTTTATGGTTTTAATTCAATGTCAGAACAGTCTATTATCAATGTACTGGTCGTTCCATATTATCCCGAGGCAACATTCCTTTGCACAGCACTATAAAGTATAGATGGTTTAAATGTCAGTCATGGTTTTAATTCACAAATTAATTCATCAACTTTTTCACCCCTTGAGCTGTGGTTGTTATGGCAACAGATCGGGCGTAGTGATGCCCTCCAGCTAACTTCCGTCGTAACTCCCAATTGCAGTATTCAAGCGGCCTACTTAATGGTCACTTGGCAGGTGCGCCATGATTCCGGATCTCTTTAAGAACTGTCGGCTCGGATCGTCCCCTCGGAGCTTCAGAAGTATGCTTATTCATTTCCAACTTGCTGTATTATTATTTTTACAAGTTCTAATCCATTCAGTGCAGTTTTATTGGGTAAATGGGTACAAAGGTTGCCCAAAGGTCCAGAAAACAGTAGAGGTGAAAGGTCAAGTATCATGTGATTCTGCATAAGCTGCTCGGAAAGAATATGCACACACGTCCTCCTAAGGCATGAGCTGCACGTGAGGATTTCAGCCACAGTCAGCTTAGAGGCCTCGGTCTGCTGCTAGTGCCCATATACAGTATACTGTGTTGGAAGTGTTACTGTAATACACTATATTACATATATTGTTATTGTTGCTATTGTTATATCATAACTGTTATTAATAATATATTACTATTGTTGTTATTATCATTGGTGTATTTAATAGGGAAGATGAAGGGGTAGGGAAAATAAGCATCTGCTTCTTACTACCCCTTTTCAAAAGTTATGTAACATTATTTTGTTGTTGAGTTATTGTTTTTGTTCTGTTTTTGTTTTACTGTTCGAAATAAAGTTTTCATTCATTCATTCATAGTTACAGTTAATGGTTGCTTAATTTCAAAAGTTATTCAGTTCTCCCCAAGATTATTCACCCATCCATCCATTATTTGCAAAGCTTATCCTCAGTAGGGTCGTGGGGGTGCTGGAGCCCAGCTATCACCGGCCAGTGGGCAGGGGACACCCTGAACTGGTTGCTGGCCAGGTCACATAGAGGCAGACAACTCACTCGCTCATTCACACCTAGGGACAATTTTGACTGGCCAATTAACCTGACATGCATGTTTTTGAATGTGGAAGGAAACCGGAGTGCCCGGAGGAAAGCCACCCCAACACGAGGAAAACATGCAAACTCTGCACAGGAAGGCTGATAGCTGGATTTGAACCCATGACCACAGAACTGCGCCGCGGATGCGCTAACCACCCAGCTGCTGTGCCGCCAAGGCCCCAGATTACTGACACAAAAAATGTAGCTAGTTACAAATTACGTACACCCTTACATAGAAGTTGACCACCTTAAACTGCTTCAAAATCACCTTGATTGGAAGAAATAGAAGAAAATGAGTACGCAAGTGCACGAAAGCAGTTAACACTGTATGTGTCTCGGCTTGTTATAATTTTACAAAAGAAAATATTAAAATCAGCACGTTCACCGTAAATCATGTGTTCATGTTTGGCCCATTGATTTCCTGTTTTTTGGGGGATCCTGTACAAGCCATACCCCAGGTGTTGCCTACCCTTCACTAATGGTGACACAAACAACCCTATCTGTGTACATAAACTGACCCCCTGATTTCAGTTTTTTATGTTACAGTTGTAAATTCTGCCTAAATATGAGTATATATGGTGGAAAGAATATCTCCATGAGGAGAAATTCAGCGTTTTGTTTATTTATGCTTGAGACAGCGCCCCTATTATGGTATTTTATAGGGTTTCATAGGGTTTTTAGGTACATATAAACATGGCTACCCATCTGGCATGATTGCTGACTGATCGGGGACACTATAATTCGTTATCTGCAATTAATAGGTAGCGAAATAATGCAGTAACACACTAGTATCGATAGTAGAATAAATAGGACAGTATTTTATTAACTAGGTGCTACAGTACTCGTTACCGAGAAAAGTAATTGCTTTCAGGAACACCTTCCTTTGTAATGCATCAGTCCCAACACTGCATATACAGTATGTAATCACACATGTTGTATGTGGGCCCTTACATAGAGCCATATGCACACTTTTGTGGCTAATCTACGTTTTTACCTGTGGATCTCTCATTAACCATCGAAACATTACTAAACTAACCTGCAAACGTTTTCTGCGCAGCAATTCTATTTCTCCAAGAGGTACCAAAAAAAGGTCATCTTTCCCTCCAAACAAGGAGTTAGCGCATAGACAATGAACAATTAGCATACTCTCGCATGACGCACAAATCTAATAGCAGTCCAAAAATAGACCTGAATGACTTTGCAATGTGTCTGCGGGGTACAGGCATTCCCTTCCATTTCAAGTAATGAACCGTTGCGCAATACTCTGTCTGGATAAAGGGTCAGGCAATACACAAACCTGTTCCCACGTCATTGGATATTCTATTTAGGATGTAAACAAAGAATGCCGATATACCCAGAGGTCATCTGAGTCATGACCTGTGAGGACCAAAGCTCACACCGCACATCAGCAGCCTCCCCCTGACAGTCTAACGCTGCTGATAACGATTATACGAATGAGGAAACGACATTGAAATTCGACATGACCCCATGATGCGCTTCGGTTAGATAAGCATGTGGAAAAGAGGAGCTCCACTTGTGTTAAACTGGTTTAGCCAGACAACCATGAAATCATAACATCTTGTTTCAATTCAGGTTTATTCTGAAACTGAATATCATGGGTAGTGTGAGTCTGCATGCATGTCTACTCTACATTATGAAACCCAATAATCATAAAGTTCTTCCTTTATTCATGTAAACAATGCATATCATTCCCAATTCCGTCACACCTATTTATACAGCTTTCACATAACAGTATGTAACAGTTCACAGTGTTCCTTTCTGCCCGTTTCAATGATAACTGATCTTGGAGGAGACGCACTGGATGCAGAATTCCCTACTCTTTCATTCAACATTTGAGTAAGGACTCCCTCAAGCGTTTGTACGACTTCATCGCAATCCACGCAAAGGGGCATGGGGGGTTGGGAATTCCGTTCAGTGCTGCTGCTGCCACGGCAACAGGACATGTGAAGTCATTATGGCTGGAAGCAGAAAGAATTCTATTTAGAGGTCCTGCATGCTTTGGTTGAATGAGGAAAGGCCTGGTTTAGACCAGATGCTCTTTTGAAACTGCAGACTGGCCAAATTAGGGATGACATTTTCTGGAAACATTTGAACTTCCCTAAACAGTGACGCTGCCTCTTTTGCAAAGCAATTTATCAACTCATTTTGATTTGTTTCTCCAACCATAAACTACTTTATCTGTCTTCACGATGTGTCCTTTGTACTTCAGAAAGGCAGATTTACTTAGGTCTTGTCAACCTAACGCAGGGGTCCCCAAACCTTTTCCTGTGAGGGCCACATAACTTTTTCCTTCTCTGCTAATGGGACAGGGTCTGTTTGTCACAAAAAAAATTGTTGATTGCATGGAACGCCTGCATGGTTTTACAGAGAGCCACAATCAAATAACCCTTCTGGATTCTTCACAGAACAAAAGTCGGAAAATAAATCATAACACCATTTATAAAATAAATAATAACACAATATTACTTTCTGGTTCTTCACAGAAACTACGGTAAGTCCATGGAACACAAACCTTCTGTTGTGTGGGCCACAGTATTGACAGGTTGAAGTTCAGCTTAGCTGTTGGAGCACTGGACCACCAGTAGTCGAGATCTCATCAGCTGCACCGCTTATCCTCAGTAGGGTCGCGGGGGTGCTGGATCATCGGGCATTGGGCAGGGGACACCCTGAACTGGTTGCCAGCCAGTCGCAGGGCACACGGGGACAGACAACTCACTCGCTCATTCACACCTAGAGACAATTCGGACAGGCCAATTCACCTGAACTTGGAATGTGGGAGGAAACCGGAGTGCCCGGAGGAAACCCACGCAAGCATGGGGAGAACATACAAACTCCGCACAGTAAGGCCGGGAGCTGGATTTGAACCCACGCAGGAGGTTCCCATGACCTCAGAACTGTGCCGCACACAGGCTAACCACTGCGCCGCCGTGCTGTCCCAGTAGTCGAGATGACTTTCGAAAAGGCAGTACATTTTATCTCTATCATCTATTTTTAGTCATGGTACTAAAGATAAAGGTTGCATTTGTCGACAGGCTCAGATAGAAAAAAAAAGCTACACACATATAGTGGCATCATTAAAGGACATTGTGTATTATATAGTGCCCCCTAGTACTGCAGTGAACAAATAATTTATTAAAATGTATATTCATTTGAAAAATAAGCAAAAATATATGAACTATCACATAAACGTGCATTTACTAACCCCGGAGAAGAAGACAGTATTTTTTATCTCAATTATCTGTTTTCAGTGATCGGACCAGAGATGAATGTTGATTGTGTTGTACGTTTCTCATATTAAAATGGCAATTCTATTTTATTTCAAGACATTTAAGTCATTGTCATTGTAACATGCGAAATGCACGACAAAATTAACATTCGTCTCCGGTACCATAACTAAAGATTGTGTGGTAGAGAGATAAAAACAATGCCTCTTCTTATGTCATCTATGCCACTGGTAGTTCAGTAGAAAGAGCTCTCTCAACCAAAAATGTACACCCAGTTTTTGAGTTGTTTATATAGTTATACACAAATAAATACGGTATGTGGAAAAAAAAAACCCTCCCTGCTATTCTTGAGAGGGCCGGACCATATGTGGAGGTAGGCAGTAGTATGGGGATAATTGACCTAAAGGAAAACAAAGCACGATATTTTTTATTTTAGATTGACCCTCCAGCTCCTCATATGAGCTCACATGACATAAAATTCCAAATGCTGTGTCGATCGCTTTCATGCTAACATTGGTTGAAGTGATCAAGAACAGGAAACTTAGTGGAACTGTTCGCTATTTTCAGACACTGGGTGACAAAAAGTGGCGGAACAAAGCAGTATACAATATTCCCATGCAACAATGCATTCCATGACGTTGATAGTCTGAGATAGAAAAAACAAGCAGGCTACACCCATAAAGTGGCATCATTAAATGGACATTGTGCATTATTTAGTGTCCCCTCGTAGTATAGCATTATTTAGTGTCCCCTCGTAGTATAAAAAAAAAAATTTATGAAAAAAGCAAAAATACGTGAACTGTCATATAAACGTGCATTTTTTTAACCCCAGAGAACCAGAGAACCCAAGAACCTGTGGTTTCTCCAGGGTCAAAATACTTATAGGTCGAAAAATTTGTATTTTTTTCATAACATGAGGCTTACCTAGAGAAGGCTGACATGAATGTCCACCCAAAGGGTACCCTTAAAAAACAATAACTATTTGAAAGGCCTCTGCAAAAATGTGAAGCAAATTGCTGCAGTTTGGTCTCTTTGAGTCTCTGCAGTTTGTAATCCTTCTTGCACCCTGCAGCACTCATTTTTTGTTGCTCAACACAATACAGCAACATGAAATGGTCAGATATTACACGGTGTCACTTTAAAGTGTGTAAATTGTTTATTATAAAAGGCACACTCAAATGCTACTGAGGATTTAAGGCGGCATCACATGGTACTGACATAATTTTGACGTACAGTACTACAGTGGAACCTCGGTTTTCGAACGCCTCTCAGTTCGAACAAATCGGTTCTCGACCAAATATTTTGAGAAATTCTTGCTTCGCTTTTCGTTCAAAAAATCGGAGTTCGAACGCCGGTACGCTAGGGTGCGATGCTGAGCGGCGTATGGGTGTAGATTGCCCCCACCCCTCGTGAAGAACTGTTATGACGTGCGCGTGCACTTCTTTTTACTTTCGCTTTAGATATCGGTGAACGGAGTATTTTAGCCCCTAATTATGCCTCCGAAGAAGGTCGGTGCAAGCAGGACAGGTGAAAAAAGAAGGGTAGTGCGTACAACTATTGCATTTAAGAAAGAAATAATAGCAAAATATGAAGAAGGTGTGCGAGTTTCCGATCTTGCTATACATACAGCATGGCTTCTGCTGAGCACCACAAAGGTAAGAAATCCTATTCATAATTCTTTTCTTTATCCTTTAACCGCTCACCACTTTTTGTGGGGACCCGGGTGCTAAATGACGTGTAAACGACCTGATTTTTTTAGTTGTACACGTTCATGTTAGCGTAATCTTTTGTACGGAAGATTACGCTAACGCGAACGTACGATTAGCCTGGGTTAGCTTCATGTTTACGTTCATGAAAAGCGTTCAGGGTGTTGGAACGGATTAAAATGATTTTACATTACTTTAAATGGCAAAAGCGATTTTCGGTGATCGACCAATTCGGTTTTCGAACAGGGTTTTGGAACGGATTATGGTCGAGAACCGAGGTTCCACTGTACTCTTTTACAGACGTTTCAATGTTCAGACCAATAAAGTAGTGCTGCAACGACGAATCGACAAAATCGATTAAGATCGATGATTAAAAGTGTTGGCAACTAATTAGATGATCGATTTGTTGTGTCACGTGATGTATGAGCCACCAAGAACGTTAAATCAATGCAAATTAGAGTCGGACGCTGGGAATTATAGTACCGCTTTGGTCCAGCAGAGAACGCAAAGACAGTTTTTTTTTATAAACTTTTGTATATACTATATTTTGAAAATTTCATTATTTACTAAAAAAATGATATAAAAGTTTCAACTTTGTTGTGTTAGACTGTTTCGTCATGAAACAAAATGTATAATTTTCAAGGGAACAGGCAGAGATACAGAGAAAAACCGTCAGAAAATGCGTTTAAAATAAATATAGTAAAAAGAAAACAATAATAATAACATGTTTAACTCTATTCAAGGGGAAATTCTTGCGCATATACCATTTTCATACTGGCAATGTTTATCATATTCCAAAATTTAACCCCTCCCCCAGAATAAATTTTGAAAAAAGTTTTTTTTTACATTTTTTATTATTTCATTATTTTGTGGATTTTAAAAAAAATCCACACAAATTAAAATGTATTGCTTTTTCTTTTTTGTTTTGCATGAAAAGTCCAAATTGTATATGATCTGTGGATATGATGGTAAAAAGGAGTATCTTTCATATTTCTATGCATCTTTTTATTATCAAGTTAATTGACAAACACTCATATTTTTTCATTGTTTTAAATCAAAGAATATTTTGTTTTTTGCACTCTCTATCTGTGCAAAATTTCAATATTTGAATAGATAGGAGGGGAATTGGAAATGAGATTCGCCGATGAATCAAAAAAATAATTCATTGATTATGAAATTAGTCGTTAGTTGCAGCCCTACAATAAATTACTGTATTCTTCAAATACCCCTCACTCCCTTTTTGTAGTGATTTTTCTCACCCTGAATTGTTGTGGACCAAAGTGACCTATTTGGTGGGACTCTGGCCTAAGTCAGAAGAATGTGTGCCGTGGAAAGAAAAAAAACATTTTAAAGGTTCATTTTTCTGCCCCTGGTTAAAATCTATCATCAAAGTGGCATTCCCAGTGGAGACAAATGTGGACAACAGTGGATCGGGTGGAATAACAATTCTGCTCAAACCTTTATCAACAAATAGTATTTTGTGTTACAATTGATTTATTTCTCTTTAAATCTTTAGAAAAAAGATCGGAACATCATTTTATTTTATCCAGGGCAAAGGGCATGAGCTCACGCACCACCCGGTGGCTGATGTTGGGTCATGTCGGGTGATTAAAAAACAAACGGTGGAGCCCAATGTTTTTGATGCTTGTGGTGCATGTTATCTTTAGAATGGGAACTATGATTGCATGAAGTCAGATTTTATTTTAGAACCCTAAATCATGAAAGAGTGAGAGAGCTGCACGTGAATGCCCACAGTAACAACATTCCATTATCCAAAACCCAAAGAAAAACTCCCCCCACAAAACTAAACTTGACGAAATGTTAACAACCTTGCAAATTCCCCTGTGAAGCAAAAAAAAAAAAAAAAAAGACTAGAATCCTTGTGTTAGATACAACACAATAAGGGCTGTAATGCACGTAAACTTGGGCTCTTCCTTGGAAATAGTTTTCTCTATCCTTACATTCTTTAATCTTATTTCCTCTTTTGGGTCTTTATTACAGGTTTATCCTGGAGTTCCAAGTGCAATCTCGTTGTAAATTATCATAATTGAGTTGTGATTGATGACAGCAAATACAATTCTAATTTTAATAAATAAATCACATATACAGAACTGACTCGGAAAGTTAGAAATTTGTGAATTTGTTTATTTATTTTCTTGTATGCAATAAAAATGTAAAACATTTTGGATTACTTACGATTAAAATGTAATATTACAAGACTTATATTGTGACAAACTGTACATCTTAAGAAAACTCAAATATCCTATCTCACAATTTTAAAATATCCTCAAAAGTAAACTAAAGTTGTAGCTATTCAACTATTTAGGAATCTCAAATTAATAAGATGCCAACATTTTCACTGTATTTTTAACAAATCCAGAATGAATTAAATGTTTGTTTTTTAATTGATTTACAAGTAAAAAACGTTCTCAGTATATTTTTTTAGACAGATCATTCTATAATTTTTGTGTTTTGTTATTTTAAGTAATATATGCACAAAGTAGAGAGACGTTCAATTGGTTTAAAATGTAACTGACAGTAAAAGCACAGAGCAATTTTACATTTTACACGTTGACACTTACGCTTAAAGATTATAATTGGAAATAAGATAATTTTTAAAAAAAATGCTTTTTTTGTATCCACTCGAGAGACATTTTATTTTTCTCTGGTAGCAATATCTGTCAACCTCAGCCAATTATTCCCCTTAATTTATGAATAGAATTCCCGTAATAAAAAGTACAGACGCTCCCCTAATTACGACCATTTGACTTACAAAAAACGGTAAAAACGGAAAAAAACGGAAAAAAAATTTGCGATGTCGAACAATATCTTGACATTGCTGTAAGTTAGATTTTGTATTGTGTGCATATTTTTCCGAGTACAGGGACAGCGCTGTAGTGCTTCTTTTCTCTGCATGGTGCACCCAGCATCCAACCCGAAGAAGAAAATAAACCGGCTTACTCTTTGAAGTCCATGTGTAAATGTTCTATACTGTCTATGTCTATTCTATCTCCAGCGCCCTAAGAACTTTCATATTTTTATTGTTTAATATCTCGTGCATCCATTCAATATGATTGGTGTAAAGTGTAAAGAAGAGGCAAATCGTTTCTTTTAAAATTAAAGTGAAACAAGAAAGCTTGATGCGGTTGAAAATGGTTGGATCGCTTTTTTTCAGCCTCTCTGTAACACGGAGAAGGAACTCTTGAAGCTTATCTTCCAAAAGTAAGTTACAATTAACTTTATTTATCTGTATAGAGAATATTATTTTATGAAATGTTTATTTATTTTTTTAGTACAAAACAATACAGGTTACTTATACAAGCCTTAAACATACTTACATAAACCTTTAACATACATTCCATAAGAAATATAGCACTGGAGCAACTTATGAACAAATTCAACTTACGAACGATCGTCCGAAAAGTAGTCGTTCGTAAGTAGGGCAACATTTGTAAACCCAAATTCTAAAAAAAATACAAAATTTGAGAAAATGGTACTGATAGTATTTTTGCATAAAATCTATACATATTTCATCTGTATATTTCAATTATTTTACAAAGTAATACATTTTAAGGACACCCTGTCTCCTCTTTGACTTCCTGAGCTGTGAGATTATGTGAGTAACACCAGCACCCTAGCAAGCCAGTCACTATATTGGTCTGCGTGTTAATTAGTTGAAGAGGTTGTTTTTGAGGAGAATGCCTAGGCATTTCATCACAGGTGGATTCAATAATGGTACAACAAAGAACAAACAATAACAAAAAGCGGCTACCAGGGCTAACCGCGAGCATATAAAAACTGCAAGTCTTTGGCAGCCCCAATGCTAACGAGGAGACACGCAGCGAAAAACACATACGAAAAGCCACTATAGTGTCTCGTGGTAGAATTTGCGGAACACAATGCAGGATACGTTAATATCAATCACAATAAAGACAATTCAATTCAAAATCCGCAAAGCAGTGAACCAGCGATAACCAAAGCACAAAGTAGTGAGGGGTCTCTGTATTGATTGGAAAGCAAAAAGAATGTTTTCGTCATGTTTTTCCTCTTCCATAAACCATTATGAAACATTGTTGAAAAAGTAACGGGAAGTCACCAAGGAACGCCAAAGAGCTGCATGTGGCTCCAGAGTTGCCTGTACCTGACCCTTATACTACACAACACAGTGACACCTAGTGGTCAAATATTACATCGTTTCCTTTAAGGAATAAAACGTACATTGTATGCATTCGTATATATTATCAAATAATATAAAATTATGAGCACATGACTTGTTTCCCGGCAATGTGGTCGAGTTGATTGTATATCATGAATTAGCCTCAAAGTCCAAGTTCCTCCTCCATACGGTGTCATTGAGGGCGTTTTGTCTGCCCTGGTCACGCGCATTATTCTGCCGTGTCTGGTGGGCAGGTCGCCAAGCTGGTGGTCTCCATGTGAACTTGATGTTCAAGTCAGCTGTCGGCTGTGACACAAGAAGTTGAGCGTAGAGGGGTTTGTGTGGCGCTTAGCTCCTCGCTTGTCAGCAACTTCATTCAAATGGCTCTTTTTCTCGGCGGCCTCTTTTTCATTAGGTGGGTCAGGGGTCGCCGCCAAAGGCTGGGTTTCTGGCAGAATAAGTGGGTAGACGGGTGAGGAAGAAGGGTGAGAGTGGGGGACGCAAAGGCACCAGGGGGAGGGGGTAAACATTCAGTGACTAAAGAAGAGATGGAGATGATTCTTATTTCTTTTTGCAATGGTGTCAAAATACCAAATGATAATATCTTCCTCAACAAAATGTTGGCCTAAATTTAGTCGGGGTGGTCATAAAGCTAAACCCAGATGCAATGTTTGTCTTGACCTACGATGATGAACTTTTACTCCTATTATCATAGATGGGACCTCAAGAGAGTGAATCAAACAACATCCTTCTTTTTTCACCTCCTCCTCGTCTTTCCCTCCACCCTGGCCTCTTCTACATGAAAGGGGCCGCACAAGGGCAAAGGATGGCCAGTGGGGTGTGTAAAATGTGAGGGCCCCAAACCCAGACACAACACAACACACAGCTCCACAGGCCTCTGCAGCTGGGCTGGAATGTGACCCGCTTCAGATTGGAAGGCCAGACAAGGTCCGGTCTGTGTGCTCAAGTGTGTTCATCTCAGGCGGAACATCCACTGCTTTCACAGTCAAGTTTATGAAAAAAAAAACACTAGCGTTTTTAACACTTTATAAATCATCTTTATTCATTCAGCTTTTTCATTGTTAATGGACAAAATCACATTAAAGATTGACATTGAAGTATATAAATGTTCTCTGAGTACTTGATTAATACATTGAAAATACTGAATGCACTGTTCTATAAGAAGAGCAAACAAGAAACAAATAAATACATTGTAGTTGATGAACATGATTCCAAATAAATGGAACCAAAGAGCTTATTGTTTCTGGTAGACAAAATTCTGCCATCACATCCATTTTAGGCCATGGTCAATTCATTTCAAATAACTTCTAAGCGTTAAAACATTTCAACCTCTTTTATTTTTATTTTTTTGTTTTACTCAAACTCCTTGACGGCAACACTTTTTCCAAATTTCATGTCAACTGAAGGAAGAGGCTGGGAGCTACACAGCATTTACTTTTAATATTTTGGTAAAAAAAGAATGTAGCTTTTCTTGACCACTTCAAACAAGATGTGGGCAGGGTATCAATATTCATTGGATGTCCATCTGTGGACGCCTGTTTTGTCACTGATAATAATACTGCAGCTGGAGGGGTGACAACAGACCACGATGATGTTTTCTTCCTGTGTTGAATTCTGTGATATTACCAGTGTTGGGAGTAAAGCATTATAAAGGAACGCGTTTCTGCAATCCAATTACTTTTTTCATTAAGGGGTTATTAAGCATATTTTGGATCTCCACTGTCTTTATGAAATGGTGTGTTACTCTCCTACATTTTAAACCAAACCATGAATTGCAATGCCTTCAGATCTCTGACAGCTTCTCCTTAGCATACATTCTTCATTCCGCCAGCAATTCTATGCTAGACACACATGGTCACACGTGGACAAACATAAAGTTTGGCTTTGTTTATATTTACCTACAAAATTGAACTGAACAAAGTTATAGTGGTGCTGTTTTGGGGACAGAGTATGAAGCTGTGTAATTTCACCCTATTGATATTGTCATATTCTCCCTCCTGTATATACCCACATCCATGCTGAAATAAAATAAAATACTGGAAATAAGGGGTCAGTTAATTTACGCATATTTGGTTGGGTGTCACCAGTAGCAAATGGTAGGCAGCGAGTTGTAGGGGACATGGCTTATAAAGGTACAAAAACATCAATGGGGCAGATGCCAACACAAAATTCACGGTAAAAAAGTGCTGACATTTGGTCTTTTTATTTGTAAAATGCTTTTTGAAATACACCGTACCTGGCGAAAAAAAGAAAATGTCTTGGACATTAGCCAGAAAGAAAGAAGGAAATCTTCGAGTGGTTTGAAGACAAAAGACAAAATAGTTGTGTTTGGAAACTCCCAAGATTGCACAAGCCAAGAAATATCAAAGGTTTACCGCTTCAACCGATTGCTGTGCTCGTTTTTTTTCTATTTTTAATTTATTATTAGGCTATTTTTTAGCGGGTTGGCTTCAATGTGAGTACATACAGTAATTTCTTCAGAGCAACACTCTACTTTTGGGTGACAGTCATCTGAGGGCTAACATAATCAATTTTAGAATCAACTAGTAACTGTAAATACATTATTTCCCATAATGCTCCCAACACTGTTTTTTACTACATTTTTTGTAGGCTTTAGTGGGCTCCCTAACTTGTCCATTTTACAACAGGCAAGTTGTTGCACATCTGTATGCCCTTCTGTGCACAATGATGTGACAGGCAGATTTTGATTAGCCAATATAGAGTACATTGGTTTTGTACACTCTATTTGGTAACACAAGTAAAGAGAAGATTAAAATGACAGCAAAAGGTGACGGGATAAGACTAACTATGAAAGAAGTTGGTTAAGCTTAAATTTGTGGTTTGCAGCTTGATTCTGCTTGAAATATTAGTACGTACTTGTCTTTGCTGTTGATTTAGAATGTCGGTAAAAAGAGAATCAAAAATGATTGGCCTGCCCATCTCTACTTAAAACTCAGGAACCACAGGGTCAATCTTTACATAATAAATTATGCTGGAAAGGAATTTTACCAATGGAAATCTAAAATGCCAATCTGTAACTTCCAAAGAGAATTCATCGAGTGCGTAATTTTACATTAACTTTTAAGTATTATGAATGACAGCGTTCTTATTTATTGTATTGTGAAGTTATACGATGCAACTGTTTTGAACTACAAACATGATTTTGTGAGCCTATAATCAAATACTTGGACTCACAGGAGTAAATGCAAAGTACGAGTTGCAGTGGCTAGTGGGAGCTGCTAGAAAAAGCCAAGGTAGACAAGCTGTCAGAGCCTAAATCATAAGACTTAACGACAATCACCCCCGGGCCCCAACCTCAGTGGAAATGTTTAAATCTAAGCTTAAAACACACTTCCACTCTATAGCATATGAATAACCTATACTTTTCGTGGACAATATCTTTGTATTATTTTTGATTGCAACATCCTTTGCTGTCTGGTAATCCTGAAAGGGGGATGCCACATGTGCGGTCCCTTCTCAAGGTTTCTTCATTTTCCTCATGTTGAGGTTTTTTAGTTTTTCCTTGCCCTCATGTTGGTTCCAGATCAGGGGATGGTGTAATAATAGTCTGAAAAAATAGTCTGTGTAATAACCTGTGAAGCCCTTTGTGATTAAGGGCTATACAAATAAAAATGACTTGACTTGACTTATTAGTTAGTTTTTACAATTAAAGTTTTAGTTTTTCAATGGGTAAATTTACATGCAGGTAATATTCCTTGGTTTAGAATTCTTGGATAGATTTTTGGACCAATCTGAATGAATTGTTTACCTGACTAGTGAAAAACTAACAACCATCTAGGCGTTTAGGAGCAATCCTATCAGAAAGGACAAAGCAGGAGCGACATCATCACGCAAATAGAGGTGTTTGCAGCATTTGTCTTTTGAAATGAAATTAAAGATGATTTAATTTATTTCAATCACCACAATCATTGGAAGTACCGCACTTGTTTCTACGATGCTCCAAAATTGTGTTCCATTGCTGTGTTCCTTGTGTTTACAAGTTGTGCTCGTACGTTTCTTTCCAAAAACATGGAGTACATTGTAATATGTCTGCATACAAGTTGGGCATTTTTTCCTCTGAGACAGGAAATAAAATGGATATCATGTACAACATTTGCCAAACTGACCTGTCACAGGTTGGTTGAGGCTAGAGTGTTGTGTATAAATTGCCATGAAAAAAAATCATGTGTATCTCTATCTTTATTTATATTTAGCCATATTTCTAAAAATGTTTAAATAATTTACCTATAAAAATATGATCGCATACAAAAAATCACATTGAAATAACCATCAATTTAAATAAAAAGTAAAGTCATACAGGTATTAAACATTTAGTGATACTGTATTCTTAATAGTTGCCGATTTTGTTTGTGTTTGTGCCCTGTTCCTGAGATGTGATAGTCAATGCAGCCGGGCCCCCTTTTGCTCAAAATGTCCATATTTGGCAGGCCATAGCTCCCAAACCTCTGTTCCGATTGATGGAAAATAATAGATTTATTGTAACTTCCTCACTATCAACAAGTACAAGTAAGTTCCAAATCAAAATCTACTTGATCAAACCCAGTGACTGAAAATGCTCTGGCTGGCACTAATAAAAAACCATGCAATTATGAGACTATTATTAAAGAGGGTGGCTAGTAGCAATTTAGTGCAATCTAAGCAACACTCAAATTACCTTTGAACACTGTGTGGGATTTTATCCTCTTTACAGTATTCAATTTTACGATTAGATTCCGCAAGACAAGTCACTGCAACTCTATTGGGCGCCAGGCAACTCTTTAAATAAATTGCAGCTCCTCTTGCTGGCAATCTCACGGAGCTTCCGGACCTTGCGGGCACTGGAGGAGCTCACAAAGCTGTCAGGTTGCAACACAGCCATCCCGTTATGAACCTCGCCCATGATGATGAGCTGACTCTCAGCGACAGTAATGTTTGGGCAGGGGCAGTTCCAGTCCACATTCATGAGTGTCACTTCCAATGGTTCCTTGCCAAAGAACTTGAGCCCCATCTTATCATCCTTCAAGATATCCTCCACCGTCATGAGCGCGTGACCCGACTCCTGCTCCTCTGTCAGCTCGGTGACCCGTGCCAGAATAACAAAATCGCTCCTGCAAAAACTGGCCGCCATCTTACCACGGGGCTTGCATGCCTTGCAGTTGTGGTTTTTGGGGAAAGGGCACATCTCCTCGCAGGCCTCTTTGGATTCAAAGTTGTTCTCGTTGCCACCGCAGCCCCCGTAGATGAAAGACAAGCACTTCTTGAGGGCGCTGCTGTAGACCCAGCGAGGTTCGTAAGCTTTGCACGGGCCCTGGAGGCTGGGCAAGCTGCAAGGAGCTGCCAGTTCACCGCCGCATGAAAGCATGCAGGTGTCGTAACTTTCAAAATGGTTCCAATTTTTGTTGCACTGACTGTAGGTGAAGGTGAAACAGTTGTTCCGGCTGGATTCATAGTACCAGCTTATGCTTTCCTCTCCACAGTCGTCTGTGTCTGGACTTTTGAGGCACTCTGCAGCTGGAAATGGTAGATGAGTATTGTTTCCTTCAGCTTCCATCCCCCGAGCATCTCTCTTGATCACCGCCAAAGGAAAGTGGGCAGATGTGCTTCCCGCCGCGTTTCTGGCCGTGCAGGTATAAATTCCGGCGTCTTGAAGCTGCACGTTGTAGATGACCAGCTGGCCTATGTTGGTGACCACAACGTTCCCTCGAACATGATTGGGTCGCATGACAATGTTGTCTTTGCCCTTCAGTTGCTTCTCCCAAGTGATTTGCGGTTGTGGTTTGCCAGTCACCTCGCACAGGAAACTGGCCGTCTCACCTGAAAACACGGCCTGCTGAGTGGGGCCGCTGTGTATGGTGGGGGGCTTGGTGTCTGCAGGCAGGGTGGTCTGAAGTGCGGTGGTTGGGTGGAGGGTCGTTTCAGCTGGGATTGGACTGGTGTTTGGCCATGTCAGGTGGTACCTGTAGACAGATCACAATCAAATAAATACTGGAGTTCTTTGGCTATTAGTTGGCAACATTAATTTAAAAAAAGAAAGAAAAAATTTTGTTGTCTCAGTTGTTTATTTATAATGAATGTTGTGCTCCTGACTAAAAAAATACTAACTACTTGAGAATAACTAATGACTTAATTGTTAAAGAAACTCAATACCTCTGACAATAACCCAAACCAAAATGAGATGCATTTCTGATAAGTGTATAGTTTATTAGACTCTCTAAATAAGGAGAAAATACACTATGAATTTTGAACTACCAAGGAGAACAGTAAAAACTATATGAACAACCATTGGATAACACAAATTCCAATCTGTTTTGGAGGTAATCCGCTGAGCCCTTTCTTATTTTTTCCCTCTTTTATCTCGTAAGTTCCAAAAAGCAGATCAACCCTAAAGGGTGTGGAAATCAAAGAATAGCAACATTATTGGCCAGTAGGGACAATTATGTCAATAGTGTACAAAAGTAAAAATAACAAACAACTGAGAGGAATAATTGTGAAAATAATGAACAACCCTGGCATCCTATGCAATCTCCTTTACAGGCGTCCAATACTAAAGGCGAGCATAATGAGCTCCTCTTACTTTTAAAAGTATCTTTCTACGTTTAAAATATGCACTTTTTGAGCGTATTTCCCCTTCAAAAACTCACCTCGCTCTTTCTTTATTCTCAAAGAACACCCCTATTATGTGTCTGTCTAAACAGGAAGCAGCATAGTTACTTCCAAACACTGTTTGATACAATGATTGCATCCATGAACCAATACACTTCTCCCACCATTTTGAGTGCAAACCAAACCAATTTTTAAATGGTTGCCAATCGATAGAAATGGCCAAGTACTGATGGTAGTACTAAGTACTACTAAGTGTAGAGCAGGTATTAGTATCAGTGCCGATAACAGCTGTATTTTAAATTGGAAGTCAACTCACATAGTTTTTTAAGATAATAATAAACCTTATGCCTGCCCGTGAGGCTTAATGTGGTACTATGTGGCATATACTGTAAATTAAGCAACAAAACAACCGTTTAAGCCCTCTTCGTGGGCGCACAATTTGCCATAGGCTGTCACAGTTTCTCAGTTCTAGGGCTAATGAACTGTAATTGCTTCAGAAAAAAGAAACCACAATTAGTCTTTACCTGAGCAAATTTGATGTCATTTTCATTTGACAGTAAGCAACAAAATAGTTACCTCCTATCATGGATAAAACAGTAGGATATTGCTGTAACTCATATTTCATTAATCAGAATGCAGTGTTTGGACTAGTAGAACAATCAATACGTAGGGGTTAGAATGTACAGTACGATAACTCCCTGTTTCAATTATTGGCCCTGCTGGTGATAGTTTCTGGTATTAGCATTAGCTCTTTTACCCTCAGGAACAAGAACTTGGATATTAGAATACTGTTTTTTGCTATTTTCATGCAATTTTAAGAGAAAAGATGTCTGAGGATTTTTAAAAAAATATGATCGGTCATTTGAGGTGAGGAGATTAAAACAAATAGGTACCCATCAATCTATTTTTCGTACCGCTTTTTCTTGCTGGAGTCACGGAAGTGCTGTAGCCCATCTCAGCCATCTTCAGGCAGTGGGCAGGGGACAGCCTGAACTGGTTGCCAGCCACTCGCAGTGCACACAATGACAGACAACTCACTCACTCATTCACACCTAGGGACATTTGAACCGACCAATTAACCTGGCATGCATGTTTTTGGAATGTAGAAAGAAACCGAACGACTGGTAGGAAACCTATGTAGGCGCAGGGAGAACATGCAAACTCCACATGGGAGGCTGCGGTAGCAGAAATTCAACCCTGGACCTCCGCACTGTGGGGTTGCGCGCTTACCACGCATCCGCCGTGCCACAAGGTATCATACCAGTATATCTCCATTTGCCGATAAGTTTGCAAGTATTACATTTTGTAAAAAAGAGCAATACAATGTATTGCTACTGCCAATGTTTTGGGATTTTTAAACGTTATCATATATCTGTTGGTTAACTATTACTACTATTAACAACCTTAATTGTGTATTACTTAATTCATCTTAGTGGTAGATAGATCTATCTATCTACCCTGGTCATATCCCTTGAGAGGGAAGACCGACAGCAAGACAAGACAAACACATACAAAAACAAAGAAAATTTAAAAAGGGAAAAAAATGGCAAAAAACGCACACAAACATTTTATGTAATTTTATTATATAAAAAACAATATTTGTTTGAATAAAAGGGAAAACTATGTATACAAACATGCATTTTTTAACATACTTGTTAGCCGAGAAATTTGCATTAGTTTTCATGGTATTAGTCTAACCTGTATGGTATCTTGCAGCTACAGGTATTGGTCACTTTGAGTCTCCGTAGTTTGTATTCTTCCTTGCGCTTTGTAATCCTCGTTTTCGGTTGCACTACAGACTACGCAATAAGGCAATGCTTAGTGGTCAAATATAACACACCGTAGAGGAAATATTGGGACTAAAAAAATCTAGCCAGACCTAGGCCCACGAGTATTAAAGCCTGACCTAGCCTCAACCCAACCACTTAAATTGATTTGAATAAAAAATGTCATATTCTATTTGTGAGGACTCTGTGGAGGAAAGCTGATAAATGATAAAAAAATATATATAAAGTTAAACAAGGGTGTATAAACTTTTAGATATTTTTATATTTTTATGTCTGCAGAAGTTACATTAATTAACCATTTTTCATCATTGATGGAAAGAGTTGACGGGAAAATTTTAGGGCCGTCCATCATTTTGATGGGTGAAAATTGAGCCACTAACCACAGCAGCAGTTTGTTCCTATTTCAAATAAAGCCTGAATGCGGACCCAACTCCCCAAAAAGATGAAATAAGAACAGTTTATTCAAGTGTGTCAAATATATGCATAAACTTGGACACACCACATAAGGAGCTTGACGGAGGCTGCAATGATGACTTAAGCGAGGAGATGGGTGAGTACAAAAGTTCCAAATTCCCGGGCAACACCATTGTTGTTGTATACCTTTTATAAACATTTATTTATTTTTTAAAGAGTCAAAGAGAGAGAAAATAGGCCCGACCCGAACGTAATGATTGACTTTTTAGGCCTGACCCGGGCTGAAATTCAGGTTGGGTCGGGCTAGGACTAAGGTCTGTGCTTATGATCTTACCTCTAACACGCTGTCTTTACAAAACAGACATGTCCTCAGTAAAGCCAAAGTAATTGGAAAAGATTGAAAATACTTAACATGTTACCTGCAGGTGACCTCAGAGATAGAGGTACCCTTGGAGCAGGCCTCGGCGTCCATGTAACACTTGTTATAGTAGGTCATTCCGTCGGAGGCGCAAGTGAAGTGGGGCTCCCGCTCGCAGCGGTCGCGGCATTTGCATACAGGCTGCCCGTCCCAGATGTCGCATTCAGAGCCTTGCTGCGAGCACATGAACTTGTCGCAGGTGGCCCCTTTGGGCATTCCGATGGGCCCCTTGCTGCCCTTGATGTCAATGTAGCGTGCTGCCACACAACTCTTGTTTCCGCATACATTTAAGCAGCACTTCTCAAATGTCTCGCAGTCCTAAAACAGGAGAATAACATTTCAAATTTTCAGACCTGCAGCCTGGGGCAAAATGTGGCCCCCAGGAGAATAGTTTGTAACATAAAAGATGAAAGGGACAGTGTGTATTATTGGCCGCCTCAAAGTGGTAGAAAAAAAATCATTCATTAGAAAAAATATTTGTGTCTCCATATGTCACAGCTCAAGTTCCTAAAGGTTTGAACAGGATAATTTGTGCACAGCATTTCTCAGATCGTGACAGGATTGAGGTCTTTACTTTAGCTTGGCCATTCTAACACCTTTATATTCAGTTGTAGATTTTTCTGTATTTTTAGGCTCATTGTCCTGTTGGAAAATGAACCTGTGCCCAATTCTCAGGTCTTTTGCGGACTTCACCAGATTTTCTGCCAGAATTGCCCTGTATTTGGCTCCATTCTTCTTACCATCAACTCTAATGATCTTCCTAGTCCTTGCTGAAGAAAAGCAACCTCAGAGCATTATACTGCCACCATCATGTTTGACAGTGGGGGTGGTGTTGTCAGGGTGATGTGCAATGTTACCCTTACAGCAAACATATTTTTATCAGCTCAAAAAGTTCCATTTTGATTTCATCTTACCAGAGTACTTTGTTCTACATGTTATTTGTGTCTCGCATGTAGCTTCTTGCAAACGCCAAACAAGCCTTTTTATGGTATTCTTCCAGAAAGTGCTTTCTTCTTAACACTCCTCCATAAATTGCAGATTTATGCATAGAATGACAAGTAGTTGTCTTATGCACCTCAGCTGTGTATGCCTCCAAGTCATCCAATGTGGACATGAATCTCTTGGTTGCTTCTCTAATAGGTGTTTTCCTTGTTCGGGCCGAAAGTTTAGAGTGGCGGCCAGGTCTGGGTAGGTTAGCAGTGGTTGTATCCTCTCATCACACTGAGTTAAATGACACACAGTTGCACTCTGTTGTAATTAGTCATTTAGGTCAACATTGGATCAGTCACAAGTCATCTGGGGACTTCTGGAGTCAGTTGATTGAGCTGAGAGAGAAGGGGGCACTATTTTTGCAACAGATACTGTTCAGTTTTTTGATGTAAATACAATATAAAATTATGAAATAATATGGTTCCACTTTCTGATTGTGTCTCACATGTTGTTGATGTATCGAAAATATGTTTAATGATAAAAAAAATGAATAAAAAGTTCCTGGTGGCGCAATATTTTGGCTAGGCACTGTAGCAGTCAGTTAGCAATCTAAACATGAAACTTGATCAGGGGTGGTCAAACGGTTAAAAAAATGGCAGAGAGGTCGGATGAGGAGGGGAAAAAAATGATTGATTTCATACGGAGCCTGGAATCCGATCCCGTAGCAATACATAAGGGGATAAAGACCTTTCCAATTGTTCTCAAAGAATATATATATATATATATATATATATATATATATATATATATATATATATATATATATATATATATATATATATATATATATATATATATATATATATATATATATATATTCTTTGATAACATTCATTAAAATAACCAACATAAAAAATGACTGGCTGATAAGTTCGATAAATAATATAAATGATTAAAAAATAGCAAGTATAGACAAATATGTTGTGTGTTTTTTTTCTTCTAACGAAGTGGTCACATACATGAAGACACAAGAGCTGAACCAAAACAAAACAAAACAAAACAAAAAACCAAACCAAAAAAAAAATTATATATATATATATATATATATATATATATATATATATATATATATATATATGTATATACATATATATATATATATATATATATATATATATATATATATATATATATATATATATATATATATATATATATATATATACATATATATATATATATATATATATATATATACACACATATATATATATATATATATATATATATATATATATATATATATATATATATATATATATATATATATATATATATATATATATATATATATATATATATATATATATATATATATATATATATATATATATATATATACATAAATACACACATGCAAACGTGTTCATCAAATTGGTTGAGAAATGCTCAGAATTGATGTATTTTGTCCCAAATTAAAGGTGTAGTGTGTCGTTTCAGGTTTCTCTAAAAAGTTGAAAGTAGAACATTTTCTCTATTGTGTGTTAATAATGCCCAACTGGGTTCAAAGAACCTCTAGATTCCTGTTACCACCGCTCTTATCTGCTTCTATTTTACTTTTAACCCCGCTCTTGCCAGACTGGCTACACATTAAGAAGCAGGAAAGGGGTCTGGAGGGGAGGGTTCCAGGCTTGGAGAGTGATTTCATGCTTGTTCCTGGAATTTTTTTGTTTGTGTAGCCTGAAAATGGTAAAAACAAGAAAATGCTTATTTCAAATACAGACCAAAGGCCATCACAAACCCCCCGAAAGATGAAAAAAAGAACAGTTTTTTAGTAATTGAGGAATGATCTGACTGAATGATTAAAAAATAGCAAGTATAGACAAATATGTTGTGTTTTTTTCTTCTAACGAAGAGGTCACATACATGAAGACACAAGAGCTGAACCAAAACAACAATTATTATGATTATTTTTTGTTTTTTACCATATCTTTAAATTACTAGCATAATTGCAAAAATGACAAGGTGAGGATCATCAGTTAGGCAGGTGTTCTGTTTGCTCTGTTATATGTCATGTCAATGAACGTATCAATTCGGCCTAAAAAGTGAATTATGCACCTATGTTATTAGTGCGACAACATATTATCATTATAGTTGCACTTTTTCGTTTGGAGGGCAAATTGTTAGCCCATGTGAATGTTAAATACAAGATTTCTTTCTTTTATATTCAGTTTGTTACATTTATCTGACAATACCAGACACCAACAACTTAACCTATAATCTAAGAGTGTTTTATGTGGTAGCTGATCCTCATGAGAAGCAATCAAGGTGACCCTATCTTCATACAGCCATCTTGAATTTGCACTCACACGTCAAAGCTAAATCTAAACATTTAACACGCATTCACGACACACAACCAAAGTCAGGTTAGATTTTTGTGACACTGCATTGTGCAAGGCAACACTAAGTGCCATTGAACAGTATCTCTGCTTCACACACTGCATACAGTTATCTTACAAAGTTAAAGGGACAATGTATAATACTTGACCAACAGATTCAGTTGTATTGTTTAGTGCAAGAGGATAAAGAGTACTAAAAAGCATAAACAATAATACAAACTACGGACACTTGAGGGGGCCAAACCGCACCATTTTACTTCTCATTTTTGGACCAGCCTAACGATGTAGCAGCAAGATGGCAGAGAATTAAATCATCTCCCTGTAAAATAAATTCTAATTTCTTGACCTAAGAGCATTTGAAAAAGGCATGTTTATATGAAATTTTGTGTATTTTTTCTTATTATTTGAATCCATATTGTTTTTTTGTTTGTTTTATATTCTAATAAATAATGTTTTTTTATTACCAGGAGGAGCTATATATTTCACACTGTCCCACTAATTATTTTTTGGAGTATAAAAAAAACCACAGGCAGGGTGTTTATCCATTTCTTTAAATATTTTTTGATAAGAAAAGCAAATTAGAAGTGTAAACAAACAAGATTAATAATTCTTAAAGGAGATGAAAGAAATGTTGAACTTTTTCATTCTCTAACTCGTGGGTTAAAGGTGCTGTCTGGAATTTGAAATTGTGTTACTCTCTGCCACCATCTCCTGGCTTAAAATCTAGATCGCAGCCTCAGACATCTCATTACTGAAGAACATTCATATTTTCGATGCGCTTGAACAAAATATTCTTATTTCATCTTTTTTCAGAAACCAGCTGGCATTTAGACTGTATTTAAAAATGGCCTTTTCTCAAAATTCTCCATTTTCATGCTCTCAAACGAAAAAAAATGCTGTGGCGAGCATAAACTCACTTTTCTAACCGGCCTCTCTCCTCTCTGCTATAGGTAAGATCAAAGCAGAAAAGTGTGGTGGAAAAAAATCATGAAGGCTTCTTGAACTCAGTTGGACTTTGTTCACACATACTGTACTTCTACTTTTAAATTTTCAAGGACACCACAAACAACACACTGTACCCTTAAAGTCATAACTGAAGCCTCACTGAAGTTATTTATGATGCTCGTGCAAGTACGTGCATTTCTTAGAGCACTCCAATTAATTCTTGTTTTTTAACCTTGCTCGAGGTTTTGGGTGGGTGTTTGAACTTTCCCTGAAATAGGCCTCTTCTTACTTTCACCACTTGTATTATATGTTAACAAACAGAAAGAAAAATAACCATGGGGATGAGCACGGAGTTAATGTCCACCCCAATCCCCTCCCTATATTTCTTCTACATAATGTGGTCTGCCCTGAGCAGCTTTGATAGAAGTAAGATAAAAGCAGATAGGCACAGTGGGGAAAAACCTATTAGGGATATTTGAACTTAGTTGGGCATTGTCATTACATACTCAAGAGTGTAAATATTCTTTTTTCAACTTTCTAAGAACCCATCAAATGGCACATCCCATCTTAAACATGGGTCGAACAATATTTTCTTTTTCAGTGCAGTTCTGGGAAACAATCTGACTACTTTTTATCTTCTTGATTCTCCGTAAAGACAATGACAGCACACATTTACAGAACTTTTACTGAACTACTGTATATTTCTGCTAATATAACAAACACGTACAGACGAGCACCCACCTGGTCCGATTCGCACTCGCGGGTACAGGTGCTCATGGCATCCACCCACAAATTGGGGTTCAGCTCGTTGGGGCACAGACCCGCGTGAGAGTACACCAATTTCGCCACGGACATTGGCATCGCCCTCACACTGTCCAGAAAGAGAAAGAGGGGGTACAAATGCCCCAAGACAAACCAAATCCATCGCGGGAACAGCATCCGCCACATCGCGTGCGTAACAGGGCGGCAAATTCAACTTGAAAACACGAAGAAAAAAACAAACAAACAAAAAAAGATTCCAGGAGAGGAATAAATATTATTAAAAGTTAAAAAAAAAAACAGTGGGAAAACAAACACACTGTTAAAGCGTACGGAGTGCAGGCACACTGTAGTACAGGTTCGATATCGCATGCAGAGAGAATGACGCCTCTGCGAGCAAAGCACTCAAAAATCGAAGTCCCATCAATGAGTGCATGTGCCTCGTCCACTGGAGCACCAGCAGCGTACTGACTTACAGTTGCGATCAACTTCATTCAGCATGTTGGCAAACCTATTTTGCTGCTCCAAGCACGCTCACAATGGCTGCACAAGACACCTGCGCGTATACGTTGCAGGCATTAACCCTTAGCGTGCAAACCAAGGATGTAGATTCATTTATGGGATGTTCTCACACAATGAGGCAAAAAAGCAAACGATTTCACTTACTGACTTAAGAGGTTAGATTTTAACAATGCAGCTCTCTCTCTCTCTGTTCTCCTCTCAGACATCTGTTTTCTTATTTTTGACAGTGTTTTTCAGTGAATTATTTGAAATAAGAAATCAATTAATTCATTAAAAGGAGTAAAATGAAGCCCACAATTGTTGATACCTTCCTTTAACTGGTGTCTTATAATAATGTCACTGTACAAATACTCGACTCCTTTGTTTATGTCCTCTCCAGAAGATGGCGCTAAACACTCTTTTTGCAGGCTGTCAGACTCTCAAGTAGGTAAATCTGCATTTATTTTTCATAAAATGAGGCTCACCTAGAAGGAACTGACATCATTTTCCGTCATCATTTAGCTAAGTATTCCCTCAAAAAAAAAGCCTGGGTCAAAAGATGAAAAAGAAAAATGTTGCAGTCTGGTCACTTTGAATCTTTGTAGTTATTATTTCTCCCTGTGCTTTGTAGCACTTCTTTTGGTTTTCATTCAGCTGTTTTCTTTTTTTAAAAAGAAGACAACATTCAGAGAAAATTTCAGTCTGGTTTTAGGATCAACCACAGTGCAGAAAGTGCCCTTTTAAATGCAGTATTTGTAATGATATCAGGTACAATATGATTTTTGAACGGTATGGTGTAGTTGGCTGGCTTAAAATATTTCCTGCACTCATCTGCTGCCATCTTTTAGTAGTGTGGATGAGCCTTTCAGTCCCTTTCCTCACATGGCTAGTACGTGTCTTGCCATAATTTTACGTATTTACGTATCTGTATGTATGTATTCTTGACTATTTTGCTTTTATTTCATCTTAACCATTGTGTCTGTCCGTATATGTTGTTCTGCGTTGTTGAGTTGTTACTGTACATTGATTTTTTTATACAACACTTTGAGCTGCAATTCTTTGCCTGAAAAGTGGTCTCTAAATATGTTTTGTCAATGAATTATTAGCTGCTATACCAGGTGCAAAAACATGCAAATTTATAATTTATATAATAATAAGCTTGATAAAATGTATTTACGATAAAAGAAACTCAACATGCTTTGCCGCCATTCGCACCATTAAGAAAATATCAACATTGAAAAAAATATCCCATAAAATTATCCACAGGGCCCAGTTAGTCCAAACGTTGGGATTTCCGATGGGGCCCTGTGTGGGGTGCTCCAGATGTATGGGGTATTGCACAGTGTGATTCAAAATGTTCTCTCCCTGTATGACCGGTGCCAGAGTTTGTTTTCAGTGTCGTTTAGACTGCTGCCCTTTGTCAAAGATTCTGCACATAACCTTTATGAACACGATTTCTAGGTACAGCCATAGCGTAAAAATGATTCGGCTTAGGGGCGTCAGTATTGTATTTCTGTTTTTTTTTTTTTTTTTTTTTGCAGATGATGTGATGCTGTTGGTTTCCTCAAGCAATGATCTTCGATTTTTGTTCAATATTGAGAGTAAGATTCAACGGTAGATTGACAGGCAGATTGGTGCAGTGTCTGTAGTCAGACCTCATACCGGTCAGTCATGGTGAAGGAGCAAATTCAAAAGGAAAAGTTCTAGATTTACCAAAATTCAGAATTTGGTCTATTTAACTGAACAGGCATATTTGATTGTCATTGTTTTGCAATGGCAGATTTTAAATATGAATCCTGCTCACAGTATCACACGTGCATGCATTTTTAATTGATAAAAAAGAAAAAGGATATCTAAAAAGTAACACAACAGAAGTATACAGTACTTTATCGGGATTAAATATTAAAATGCTTTATCAGACAGAACGCAAAAAGAAAACACCCCAAAATGAATTCACTTCTGAAAAACTGCTTTGTTCCCGTCAAAGAACTGATATGAAGAACTGTTTTTTTTTTCTTTTTTTAAATCGACAGTCCATTAGTTGTCTTTGAACATCCCTCCTCTAAATCATGTTTGCTGACCTCAAAAACCCCTTTGCCTTCAGGGGAACATAAAAAGTCAACCTTGTGTTGTGAGCATATGAATAGAGTATGGCTTCCCAAGATGGGTCCCTGCTGAGCCCAAAGTACTCCAAGCTGGACTTGTCTGGTCTATGAACTTTTTGCTTCCCTAATGCGTAACTTCAAGACACCAAATTGAAACTTTACACGTGGACATTTCTCCTAAAGCTCCAGTGATGGATAAGGTTTCCCTATCCAGTACTACTGTTTTTATGGCATCTTCAGAAATTGTGGACAAAGCACAGCTCTACTGTGAAAATATCAGTAAATTGAAATCAGGGTACAACTCAGATTTCATTTTAAAACCAAACAACAAAGCAATTTGGGCACCAACAGCTGGTAAAGCGAGAACACCCCGAAGCCAAAATCCGGTCCAATTACCCATTTCCATAGACCAACCCACCCATCTGTCTGGCAAATAACCATCCAACCATTTATTCATTCATCTATCTGTCAATCGGTACTTCTATCCATCAATCAGTGTTCACCTTCTCAAATACAATGGCATCAATAAGAATTTCCCCATGTGATATTGTTTGCTATTGGGTACGTTTACATGCAGGTCTTATTGAAATTGGACTATTGCCGGTCTTCCGGTTATGTAAATGCACTGTCTGATCCAACAATGATCTTTAGTCTGCCTGCAAACAGTTCAATTTAAAGGGTTGGATTAGACTTTTCCTTTTTGAAATACTTGTGTTACGTAAATACTTGTCTCCTTACCTACATAGTTTAATTCCATGCTATTGTTAAGGAACCTCTGAGGTACGGGTGGGCGGATTGTTCCAAATAGCGATATTATCAATACTGAAGTACTTAGATCAGATCTGTTATGCTGGGATGTAGTTGTCTACCCATTTTATCCAACAAGATAATAATTTTGTTAGTGCATTCCAAGATCATGCAAACATTCTCACTTTTAAAATGGATTGAATTGTGTTTACACTGTATTTGCACTGCTGACTTTATTTTCCGAATTTTGTGCAATGGAAGATATTTTACTTCTGTTGATGTTATTGTTATACAGTATTTTCGTTACAGTACTTTTTTTTTGAGTCTACTAACTTTTGTTCTTAAACAGTTGTATTAGAAGCATTTCATGTCTTATATCTTAAAACGTTTTTATATTGTATTGTTTACACTATTTACATTGTCTGTCTTTATTTTCACAATATTTTGCAAGAGAAAATAAAGCTGACATAGTAAATTTGTATTTTTGTTACCTTACTGCTTTAAGTTTGACTCTCTTGACTATTGTTATTAAACAGTTGTAACAGAAATATTTGTATTTGTTTTTATACTGTTAAAGTTTGCATTGTAGTTATTTAAAAAAAGTGACTAAAATCCTTGTATTGCGTTTATTGTAAATCTAAAGCAACTCGAGGGGAAGCGTTGAATTATTAAACAACTATAACATTTTCGAGCAAAAAGGACCAGTATCAATTTATTCTACTTTGTAATTACCTGGATTGGATCAATACCAAAAGTCCCAGTATCACTCATTCCTTGTATGAGCTCAATTACACGAGACAAAGCTATGGAGCATGGAAGAAGCAAGGGTGTTATTTCGTTGAATGTGGTAAAACATGTAAACAACTCACTTTGGATTAGTCTAAAAATCTGAATTTTGATCCCAGGTTCTGATGTCCTTCTACCAGGCCACAGTGCAGACCATTCTGCTATTCAGCGTCACGGTGTGGTATGCTGGGAGCAAGGCAGCAGATAGGAAAACCATAGAGTGCCTTGTAAAAGCATTTGCCACCCAAGAACATTTCGAAAATTGCCATATTTCAAGCTTCAGACTTATCGATAAAAAAACCCTCAAACATATTCCAAGAATCAACAATGTGTGACACAATCATGAAAAGTGTCTTGAAACAGAAATCTTTACTAATTCTTGTTTACAAAACAGCTCAAGTCAAGTCAAGTCAAGTCATCTTTATTTGTATAGCCCTAAATCACGAAGAGTCTCAAAGGGCTTCACAGATTATTACACTATATTACACAGACTATTTTTCAGCCGACGAGAAGAGTAGGTTATTCATGTGCTATGGAGTAGAAGTGAGTTTTAAGTTTAGATTTAAACATTTCCACTGAGGTTGCAGATCGGATCTCAGGGGGAAGAGCATTCCACAGCACCGGTGCCCGGATGGAGAACGCTCTCGAACCAGCAGAACACTTCTTTGCTCTTGGGATCACCAGAAGACCGGCACTCTCAGATCGTAGGCTTCGGACCGGGATATAGGGGCAAATCAGATCTGAAAGATAAGAGGGGGCAAGTCCATGTATGATTTTGTACAATACTAAGAGAACCTTGAAGTCACATCTATGGCTAACTGGGAGCCAATGCAGGTTAGCCAAAATCGGTGGTATGTGATCGTACTTTTTTGTCCTAGTTAAAAGCCTCGCTGCGGCATTTTGTACCAGCTGAAGAGACTTGATTCTAGACTTCGGGAGACCAGAGAGTAGTGCATTACAGTAATCGAGACGGGAGGTAACAAATGCATGAATTATAATTTCCGCATCAGACTGAGACAGTATTGAACGGATTTTAGCAATGTTACGAAGATGGAAGAAAGCGGTTCTAGTAATTTTCTTTACATGCATTTCAAAGGATAGCTCACGTTCCCTCAAAGTTTGACGGTGATCATTTGTGCACGTTTTTCAGATCTTTAAAAAAATGCTCTATAGGATTGAGGTCTGGACATTGTCTTGGCCATTCTAACATCTTTATATTGTTAGTTTCAAACCATTCCTTTGTAAACTTTGTTTTGTGTTTAGGGTCCTTGACCTGTTGGAAGGTGAACTTGCGCCACATTCTCGGGTCTCTTGCAGACACCAACAGATTTTCTGTATTTGGCCTCATCTATCCATCAACTAACAATCTTCCCAGTCCTTGCTGAAGAAAAGCAACCCCGTATGAGGATGCTGCCACCACCATGTTTGACAGTGGGGTTAGTGTTTTAAGAGTGATTTGAAGTGGTTTGCTCTTACACCAAACACTCCGTATTCAGCCCAGAAAGTTCAATTTTGGTTTCATCTGACCAGAACACATTGTTTCACATGTAATTTGTGTCTTGTATTTAGCTTCTTACAAATGCCAAACAGGCCTTTTATGACATTCTTTCAGAAAGAGCTTTCTTTTTGCCACTTTTCCATAAAAGGCAGATTTTATGCAGAGTAAAACAAATAGGTTTCTTATGTATGGTATGGATTGTCCCACCTCAGCTGTGTATGCCTGCAGGTCATCCAAAGTGATAATGTTCTTTCACAAACCTCCGAGCCCATCACAAGCAGGCACATTTAGACTTAATGTACATAGTTTGTCATTGTTAGACATTTAGGTTGACATTAGATCATGTAGAAGTCATCAGGGAAGTTTTCTAGCCAGTGGTCTGAGCTGAGAGAACAGTGGGATAATGTTTTTGCAACAACTTCTTTTCAGTTTCTTCTTATAAATACAGCATGAAATGTTGAAACTATTTGTTTCCACTTCACGATTGTGCATCACATGTTGTTGATTCTTAGAAAATATTTTGGGTTTTTTTAGCTTTAAGTTTAAAACCTGATATATGGGAAAATGACAAAAAGTTCTTGGGTGGGCAAACACTTTTGTTCGGCAGGGACTAATCAACATGGACCAGAAAACCATTGGCTGCTCACTGCCCAATCAGAACGACACTGCCGGCTTGCTTTACCGCAGCAGAGGCGTCAACATTAGAAGGAATTCTTCACCCCGGCAACCACCTCTTTGACCTTTTGCCCTCTGGTAGGCACTTCAGTTTCTTCCCAAGGGCCATCATCACCCCAATCAGGCGCGCAAAAAGGACATAGTCCAAGCGCACCAAGTAAACCAAATACAGTACCAACGAGTGATGTCGCGTTGTTTTTCCATTTTTTAAATACTCTTAGAACACAACACAAGCAAAGTTTTGCCGGGACCCTCTGTGAAGGCTTTTGAGACTGGTACAGCTAATTTGAAACAATAAAGGTCTGTTCATGTTAAGCGCCTTTGAGTGTCCCATTTGAGAACAAAGGTGTCAAGCCACCAGAGGGACCTTAAGCTGGTTCTTCAAAACGGGTCTAGACACAAAATACCACACAGCAAACGTGCAGACAACCATTAGCAATTGTAGTTTTCCCCACACTTTGTAGACTACTAAAAAGCTAAATTTAGACTCAACAAAATATTTTACTTTTGTGTAATTTATCTGTGCTGTCATGTAAAAAGCTGGATCGCCATTTTCTGGGTCGTTTTGAAAACTAAAAAAATACTTTTTTAACATGGTTTTCGTTGTTAACACTGTAAAACACATATGTGAAAACTATGTACAGTATACTACTGTTCAAATGTTTAGGGTCACTTGGAAATTTCCATTCTCTGACAAAAGCAAATTTTGAATGACACATTTTTTTTTTAATAAAAAAAGCATTTCCAACCTTCTAAATGTTGCTGCTATACTTTCTAATGATATTGCAACCAATTTAATAACTTTAATAAAGTGACTTTTCACGGAAAAGACAGAATTGTCTGTGTGACCTCAAACTTTTGAACGGTATCGTAGCAACATTTTTTACATTGTAAACATTGCAAGAATGCAAAAAAGATAAACAATTGACATGCGTATTTTTATATTACGTAATTGCTTCTTCCATGGAAGGTTTGTCTTTATTTTGTAGTATCCCGGTAGTTAAAAAATATTTTGTCTCTGTCCTTTTAAAAATATGAGTAATTCCATTAATAATCACTAAATGGTAGTTAGTTGAAGATAGTGTAATTTTGAGAATCAGGGCAGGTAGTTTCACACAAACTGATTTTCCTGTAATTGAGTGAACTAATAGCAGACTGTAGTGTTTATTCGATTTTAGTCTTTTCTCTTGATACTGGCAAACCACAGCCTGCAACGTTTTAGAAATCGGCATCCGTTTGCAGACATGGGGACTTGAGACTTAGTGACTTGGACTCGAGTCGACTCGAGTCGCTGTTTTTATGACTTGTGACTTGACTTGGACTTGGCAATCTAAGACTCGGGACTTGACTTGTGACTTGACTTGCCCAAGAAAAAAATACTTGGGACTTACTTGGGACTTGAAGGTGAAGACTTGAGACTTACTTGAGACTTGCACATGTGTGACTTGGTCCCATGTCTGTCCGTTTGTGAAATCAGCTTAATGTTCTTGGATCTTTAGAAAAGAAAATTAAAATCTTGTATGAGTCAGTTTTGTTGACCCAACCAACAACCATACCGTTCATGAAAACGATCATGTAATTTACACTAAGCTGTGCCAAACAAACAATAGCACTGAATATTGTCACTGAGTATGTCGTCACTATTAGTTTTATTACCTAATCACTAAATTAAGAATATTACTAGAACAGCTTTCTTCCATCTTCGCAACATTGCTAAAATTCGCCCTATGCTGTCTCAGTCGGATGCGGAGATTATAGTTCATGCGTTTGTTACCTCCCGTCTCGATTACTGTAATGCACTACTCTCCGGTCTCCCAAAGTCAAAAATCAAGAGCCTTCAGCTGGTACAAAATGCTGCGGCAAGGCTTTTAACTAAGACAAGAAAGTTTGATCACATTACCCCCATTTAAGCCAACCGGCATTGGCTCCCAGTTAGCTTAAGATGTGATTTCAAAATCATGCTCCCTCATATCTTTCAGATTTAATTTTGCCCTATGTTCCGGTCCGGAGCCTTCGCTTTGAAAATGCTGGTCTACCAAGACCCAAGAGGATATCCACAGGTTCGATAGCATTCTCCATTCGGGCCACAGTGCTGTGGAATGATTCGATCTGCAACCTCAGTGGAACTATTTAAATCTGGGCTTAAAAACATTTCTATTCTATAGCATATGAATAACCTATATTTCATGTTGACAATATCTGTGTATTATTTCTTATTGCAACATCCATTACAGCCTGGTCAGCCTGGAAGGGGTATTACCTCATGTGCGGTCCCTTCTCAAAGTTTCTTCATTTCCCTCATGTTGAGGTTTTTGAGTTTTTCCTTGCCCTCATGTAGGTTTTAGATCAGGGGATTGTGTAATAATAATCTGCGGTTTGCAGCCCTTTGAGACTCTTTGTGATTAAGGGCTATACAAATAAACATGACTTGACATTATTGCTTTGATAATCATGTAATGTATTTAGTTGTTATACTGTAAATGCACATGATATTTATCCACATAGTATAGTGAAGTATTTACTTGCTGATTGTATTCTTTCATGTAAGTGTACTTTCACAGCAATGGTCTTATCATACAACCTAATCTCTTGGACTTGAACTTCTTCTTTTTGCCTTGTAATCCGAGTTCGGAGTGTCTGTTTGTCCTGCATGTTAGATAGATAGATAGATAGATAGATAGATAGATAGATAGATAGATAGATAGATAGATAGATAGATAGATAGATAGATAGATAGATAGATAGATAGATAGATAGATAGATAGATAGATAGATAGATAGATAGATAGATAGATAGATAGATAGATAGATAGATAGATAGATAGATAGATACTTTGTTCATCCCCGAAGGGAAATTCACATTTCCAGCAGCATCCCTGAGCTGAGAACAATCGAGAACAATCGAAAATAACACGGGAGCTGCTGGAGTGGCTGCCATTCGTGACGGCGCCGGAAGAAAAGATTCAATTTGAATCATGTACAAACAAACAATTGAATCATGTACAAACAAACAAACAAACAAAATATTCATGTTTCAATAAGTGGAGTGTTAATAAAATGGGGGGAAAATAATTTCTGATACTGATATAACCAGGTAAAACTAATTTTAAGTTACCTGTCCAAATGAATGTTGTGCCATCTCACCTTTCCCACTCTCTCTCCTGCAGTTGACTTGCTGCTGCTCGCTCCTGAAACTAATACTTACCTCTTTGTGTATTGTGCAGTCCCTTCTCAAGTTTCTTCATCTTAAATGCAGGGTTGGGTAGGGTTACTTCAACTGGACCACTCTCAATGACCCAAAAGCTAGCTATGAACTTTACATTAAAATATTATCATCATTGATGTAATCATATTTTCATCCATCCATCCATTATGTGCACCGCTTATCCACAGTAGGGTTGCAGGGGTGCTGGAGCCCATTCCAGCCATCTTCCGGCAGCAGGCTGGGGACACCCTCAACTGGTTGCCTGACAGTCGCAGGGCACACAGAGACCGAACTCACTTGCTCATTCACACCTAAGGACAATTTGGAACGGCCAATTAACCTGACATGCATATTTTTGGAATGTGGGAAGAAACCGGAATGACCGGAGGAAACCCATGCTGGCACAGTGCGAACATGCAAACTCCACACATGTGTAGGCTGCAGTAGCTGGACTTGAACCCTGAACCTCTGAACCGTGGGGCTGCGCGCTAACCACCCACCCGCCCTGCCGACTCTGCATGTTACATTTTTTGCAAATATTCTTCAATACAAAAGAGGGCCAGAAACATTCTTGCCTGCCTTTTGGTGGGAGGAAGCATCTCCATCAACTGGTCCAAGTGCACTCTGACTTCATATTTGTTTTAAAACTTTGTAATAAATGTCATCAATCGCTTCTCTCCAGGTCTGCATCTTTTTTTCAAACTCCGAATACTCTGTCTGTTCCCGGAAAAGAACACGCTGCGAGACATCCTAATGCCATTAGCCTTCAATACAATAACATCATATGGAAATAAAGTATGTTTTGTTGTGAATGTGTATCAAAAGTGAGCTTAAAAACCTTCAAAAGAGTGATGCAAATACAACAAAAACATGCCTGGAAGTTTTTTTTTTCGTTACTGGAGAGATATTTTTGATTGTAAACGCCGCCATTTTGAAGATACTTCAACATTCTACAACTTAACTCCTGGTTCAGCTTCACCATCAAAAGGGAGAGGAAAATTGTTGATATACAAAACCTGTCTGGCTTTTTAGGTTGCAAAAATCTTTAAAGGTACATTGTGTAATATTTGACCACTAGATGACACTGTATCGTCTTATGTGAACGTAAACCCGTGACAAATGAGCACAGCGTAGTAGCAAAATGACAGACAAATATGGGGGCCACTACTAGCTATGGATTCTGCTATGAAAAAGAAATAAGAAATTCCCGACTTATGAATATTTTTGAAAAATAAAAGTTGTATGATAGTTAATCTTTTTTGCCCATTATTCTGAAAAAATCTCACTAGTGATTGTTCATTGTTATTTTCTAGGAAACAAGATTTCTAATTGGCATCAGCAATAATTGGTGCACAAATGTCTTAAGATACACTATCAATTCCTCCCAAATTATTTTTAAATTAATCTATAATATATATGCATCCGTGCCCTCACATAGGGCAGATGTCTTAGTTGTTGACTGAGCCTATTTTAACCATACTTTTAGTTATAGTAATCTGGTAAAAACACAAAAATCATATAATAACGCCATAAGAAATGTTCCCTGAAAGCTTCCATGGGTCTGAGCAATCACACAAAGTCTGTGAGCGGCAATTGAAAAAACGGTAAGCAACATCAAGTGTGGCAACCAAAATCATTATCAAACAATTGCAAAATCTAAGATCATATCAAGTTACATTCTGCTGCCTTTCTGGCATTGCCAAATTATACACACAAACATGTATACATATATACACACATACACAAATATATATTCAGATTTTTTTTTTAAAGCAAACTCCATCTTACGCCCAGAACAGGTCTGCGAGCCCCTCAGCTAACTTCAGGGGCACCCTGGTGTCTGTGGGCACCACGTTCAAGACCCCTGGTTTAGACTAAATATACATGGAATGGTTCATCAAAACAAAATGTGCAGGTTAATCTTGTCAAAAGTAGAATGGATAGCTAATTTTAACAAACCATTTTAAATTTTAGAATGTACAAAGTTGACACAACTCTTAGATATCCTAGAGTGCATTTATCTCTACACTGCCCACTGAGATGATGCAATATTTTTACTCCTTGGTTTGCTTTTCCTGAACATCTGCTCACCACATGGGACTGTTGAATTCATTCATTCAAGAAGCGTCAGATATACAAGGCATACTACGACTACGACTTGTGGTTGTTTATGTACTTTATATCAAACAGGGAACATAACAAATGGTCTTGATTATTGGGGAAAAACAAAATGTACTACAGCCAGTGGCTTGTGCAAACCCTGGGTCAGATAACAACGTACAGCTGCATGGTGAAGTCCAAAAACTTTTCTAGTGGGTAGTTTTAAGACTTAAAATACAATTTTTGATTGTTTCCCGATTTCAGGATAGAATACATATTCCTAATCTGTTGTGTTTTGATATTAAGATAATATATTGTGCTGTAAATAGCAGATTTGTCACCTTCCTTTATTCCTATATATTTCTTAAGATCTTCAAGAATGATGATTCAAAAATATAGTGATTTACGAAATTTAATGACGTGTTAGCCAGTATGACAAAAAAGTTGTTCCATTCATTGAAAAGGAACGTTTTGCTAGGAATTTTTGTCATTCTAAAATAGCTGTTTGAAGATACGTATACCGAATGAACATGGAAAAGTGAGCTTACTCCACCGCCCCCTGGTGTTTTTAAAGTTGAATTACAATATGATTAGAAGCTGCTTTCATACCCACACGGATCAAACATTGACAAGAGAACAGTAGGCTAAAAGAAAACGAGGCAGGTATTTGATGAAGTGATTCATCATGCTTTATCAAAGAACATATGAATGTCTCCAGAAACAATAACAGTGCCTACGATTATGTTTGCAAGTATTTAGAACACATCTTTTTATAAAAATATCAGACTCTGGATGCATAGGTTAAGTCAAACTGCGTCCTTCTTTAACTCTAAAACAATTAACAAACCCACACATATGTATTAGTAATTTTGATTTCAGACTCAAACATGACGCATAAATTTTCTCACCCTGTCTCGACACAGCCTTCTTTTTAGTCTTTATAAAGCCGTAACACTTCTGTTACTACACATTGCACTTTCTTCCAACAACGACCAGGCCATACTTAAAATTTCTGTTTACGACTTTAACGTTTTGACAAACACATCACAGGCCAAACTGTTTCCCAAAATAAAAGAGTGCGAGGGGGGGGGGGTCGCTGGATGCAGATTAATAAGAATACATCTCAGAATTCAAGCGCTTTGTCTATTGCATCTCTCAAATATGGAATCAGCTTGACCGTCAACTGAACACAATGGTAAGAGCAGCATTAATATTCACATTTGGCATAAGGCTCTTGACTTACCCATAGCCACATAACAATGTCTTAACGAGTTATTTTAAATTTTCAGTGCAATTTGAGCCTAGGCCACACAGACTAGTGTTATGCAACAGACCTACTGTTAGAACCTAAACGTTGTTTCAACCAGGTGCCTTTTTCTCTCCCCTCCACCTTGTAAAACAAAAACTAGCTGCATTCTTTTATAATGCATAAATATTCTTACTGGCACATCAGCCTCGCTTGATGAGGACATTTCCTTGTATCAGACGAGGCAATATTCAACCTGCGACCATAGAAGCGACAATTTCACGAGGCTTTACTGTGTAAGTCTCATCAGTTGGAAACCATATTGCATGGTCAAGGCTTAAAATAAGTGTGTGGGTACAACTTAAAAAACAAAATTATACATGCGTAAGCGAAGGTGAGGTATTTTGAAGTTACAAGGTATTTAAGAATTCTGATTGGTACATATTTAACGATTAAAAAAATAACTCACTTTCCTCACCACAGGTTACTTAATCTCCTTCCGTGTTGGGACGTGTTCAAGCAGCAGCTAAGATGATCAGTCTTAAAAGACCAACAAATAAATCAACTAATACAGCAACTTTTTGCAGCATAAGACTCGAAGGCTGAATGACGCAACACCATGGAGAAAATGGAAGCGTGTGAGCAAGCTGGAGCAGGTTCTACAATGTCCGGTCTATTGTAGACATCGATTTTGTGGCAATCACATCTAAGCGAAGCAAAAAGCAATTGATACTTAGCTCCACAGTTTAAGGATAGACTTGTCCAAATAAGGCTATTGCAGAAACTCCAGGAAGACAAGCTCGTATTCGCGGAGCCACGCCTTGTCCTTCCTATAGTCTTGGCACAAAGTGCGCTGAGTGGTGTGGAGAGGGGCCCAGATACTTGTTTTCTCTCATAATCCAAGACACCATGCATTACTATTCTCTCAGATAAAGTGGAGAACACTTGAGCAGCAAAAGGGCTTGGATGAGGGCGAGAGCTGAAGAACTTTAGCTAAAGACCGAATCCCAGGAATAAAATCGATGCATTGCCCAAGCTCAAAAAAGCTTAACAAAGAATCCGACGGGCAATGAGGAAACAACTGCTGGATGCAGAGCAGGTGCTCTAGTAGGTGAGACGCGAGGCCTTCATGTTGTAGCACGGTCTGTCAGTCAAGCCCCCTGTCGCCGAGAACAACGACAAGCCCTCAGATTTCTCCAGCACAACTTCCAGCTCCTGAAAGTCCTGCAGCCGGGCCACATCTTTGTCCTGGGCAAAAGAAGGAAGTCGGGTCCGCAAAATCACATGTACAGTACACTTAAAAAACAACAACAACAGGTTTTCATTCTCAAAGCTGATCTCACCTTTCTCAACATTGTGTTTGGTAGTTTGCGGATCTTCTCCACATGCTCTGTGCTGATTTCCAATTCCCTGCAGCACACCCTCAGCAGTGAGCGATATGTGAGCTCCTGGCGGTCCAGCTCCACCTCAATGAAGTCGTTCTCACGGGCGTTGGGGTTCTGGATGCGCACCTTCAGCACCAATTCTGCATTGGAGTTCCAGCCACAGATTCTTTTACTTTGGATATGCATTCATTGAGGATTTCAATTCAACATGCGCTCATACAATGTTATAAATATTCAAGACCTGTTTGACTGAGAGCTGAATTAACCAATCATGTCAGTCCATCCATATTTTGTGGACATAGAAAATTCATCTACATCTTATGTTGTATTATACATATTACTTTTCCTTCAGTGTATTGCTGTTAGCAATGGTGATGTGCAATGTTGCTGTGTTTTCGGATCTGTGTTTGTTATTAATCAGCACCAACAAAGATTCAACGTTTTCTTTTATTGAGTTTTTAGGGATCCTTAATACAAGTGATATGGATTTTTTTAAAGTATGTTATCTTGCTCTTTATTTCTAAAATGAAATTTTAAGGGAACGTGTAAACCTCTTATGTCTTATGGACATCTTAAACAGATCATCTATCAAAACATGAATGTTGCCAGTAGTGTCCAATCTAAAGCCAGGGGCCAATTACTGCTCATCCACAATTTATGATCAGTAATTTTAGCACAAAATTGCAATTTTAAAATGCCTATGGGCGGCAGTAGCTCAGGAGGTAGAACCCCTAATGCCCCCGATAAGTAAATAGGCACCTTGCATGGCAGACTCCGCTATCTGCGTGTGTGTGTTTGAACGGGTAAATGTGGAGTACATTGTAAAGCACCTTGGGAAGTCTTCAGTGAATTGAAAAACGCTATATAAATACAGACCATTTACCATCAATAGCACGTGTATTGAAAAAAACAAAAACAAGGGGTATCGTAGTCAGTAATAATACAATTAGCAAACTTTAATCGTCACCAAGACTAAAAAAAACTGAAAACCAAAAATACCATTAGACATTTTTTAATCAAAATTCAATATAATCTTTTTACCAAAATCTTTAATTAAGATCAATTTACCATGAATTTTGTTATTTTCAGTCAGTGGAGAATGGGAATCATTTGCTTCTGAGAAGCTCTACAATGCAAGGCATCACAATACATAATGTGCCATATGTGTTAAGAACTGTAAGACTGAAGCATGACCTTTGGTTTCTGGTTTCTTTGTTGGACACCAAAAGCAAAGTCACAATTATTTTTGACAAAATCTAAACAAATCTGAGATACAATCCATTGGTACCAGCACGACACATTTTTTTGAATTTTTGAGTTTTCCCTCACCTTGCACATTGACAGGGAACGTGCTTGTGAAGAAAAATGGCTGAAAGGCTGGCAAAGGTCCACCTGGTTGACTGTAGCCTATCTGTTGTGGGACAGTTTTCTGTCTGCTGATCGATGGAGTTGAGTTTGTTGCTGTTGTTGGAGCTTGAACTGGACTCCCATTGCTGCAAGCCAAACCTGCGCTGGGCGAGGCCAAGGGAGGAGAGCTAATGGTTCCGTTGTACGGCATTGCGTGATTGACGAGGTGCGGCTCGACGGACAGATCCACAGGCACTGGGCAATTTATGACTGTATGGTTGTTAGATGCACACAAGGAAGGAGATCCACCATTTTGCTCAACCGCTGAAACCAATTCCCTCGTTTGAACTTGGCTGTTAGTGATAGAGCTTGATAGTGAAAGAGGGTCATCGGAGGTCAGGCTCTGCGACATCTGAAAAGGCTGGCTTGGAGAAAGCGGAGCAGGACTGCAGTCTGTAGACTCCGTCTGCTCTACGGACCCATTTTGTGCAATGTGCTGGGAAAGTATAAGTTCCATCTTGTTATCCATTTTAGCGTATAAGAAAGGAGGGTTGGACAAATAGTTGGGGATGATCGGCAACTCAGGCTCCTGGACTTCAGGCACGTCCTCAACTTCAACTGCGGAAGCAAAATAAATCAATAAACAAAAACCTTGAAACCTAGACGAAAATAGCTTTTCTAATTCAAAGTCAGATGCTTATCTTACATTTGCTTCAAAATTCTCTACATTGAATTTTAATAAGTGCAAAAAAAAAAAGAGATTAACAAACTTAAAATTATAAAAAGACAAATACAGCCAGCGGGGTGTGTTGAAAAAGTTCAGTGGAGTTGGAGCTCATGTCTAACGGGAATATTTTGAACTATGTCAAGATAAACATAGAATCAGAAGTTACAAAGCAAAATACATTAGCTCAAACAGTTTACCTCCTAAAAGTCGTTTGATCTCCGGTTTCGACGTGAGTTGAGAAGCCAGCTCTTCCTTAGCGGTGAGGATGTCTTTGTCTGCACCACAACTAAGTAAGTAGGACACTATCTGTTTATGGTTCCGCTTGCATGCCCAATGCAGGCAAGTCCTGGTGAGATTACACACATGTTAAACAAATGCCTGCCTAGTATATTTTAAACGAAGTTTGTTTGAATCTAATGTTATAGCAATTAAGTACTTACAGACATCAGTTCAAACAGAATCCATGTTATTAATGGTTTATTGCTCGGTAAGAAAAAAAACATTTTTATAACAAAGCACAAATAAACATCCTAAAGGGATTTCCGACAGGCAGGATTAAGCCATTATTTGCCTAATAGGATGACACACACGCAAACAGAACATGCAACTCATCAAATAACTTGACTAAGTTGCTAAAAAAGATTTAACGAACCATTTATATTTTTTCGCGTTGGGCATTTCACTTGTTATACGTTAATCCCCAAACTTACCATCCATTTATTTCGTTTTGGGAATTGAGGTTCACACCACTCTCTACCAATGTGCGCACTTCATCAATGTCCCCGATTGCAGAAGCCTCTCTCAGTCGCTCCTGGAGTTCTTTATCCAACGAAATGGTGGACATTTTTGAACAAACTACAAGATTTCTAAGTTCATATGATAAACTGAATCCTCACGGTCTAGTCAGATAACAATAATGGTCAACACATTTAGCCATTGAGCAAAAATGAACTCCTGTGCTTGTTGCTAGCTTACGTAGCAGTAGCAGAGAAAGAGCAGTCTACGGTGCTGATCATTGAGGTTAATAAACTACTTCCGCAAAAGGATCAAACAGTTTCTTGAATGCTAACAAAGAGGCCACTTCTTTTTCTTTTTGTTCAATTTGGAGTGCAAGTTAACGCCCGGTTTCCAGTCAAGCTCATCGGCAGCGCTTACGTTCCTTCGGTTGGTTGCCAAAAGATATACCACGTCGGGACTGAACACTTTCGGACGGTAGAACAACTCTAACCGCTTCTTCCGATTGGTTCAGCTGATTGAGTACGTCAGCGCGTCCGCCATATTAAATGTGGCAAATTAAAATGTAGAATTTTTGTGTTTGTGTTTGGGAGGGGACTTGTCCACTTAGTATTCGTGGAGTCATTCGAAAACCCTTACATACACAGGTCAAAAGAATTATTGTTGCACAGTAATAATGACATTCAATACCAGTTCACACATCGGGAGTCATTTTTGCATACCTGCCAACCTCAGCCTATTGCTCACCTGATTAATGATTGCGATTCCCCTTATTAAGCGATAATAAACGTAACAAACACAACGCAACACCTATTTACTCATATTGAGAAAGAGAGTAAGACGATAAAACGGGTTGCTAATAAAAATTTCCGAAGAAATACGTTTTCACAAAGTGATTTAGTTTCAGTATTGTAACACAACGCTGCCTGTCAATGTAGAGGTCCGGCTCATCTTTGAAAAGTTGGATGAAGCTTTACACCGAAAAACAATAGTGACCAGATGAAAAGGTTCTGTATATTTGTTATAGCAGGAGGATTTTCTCGCTAGTTGTAACCAATGGCACCAGTACTATTGGTTTCATGTGGGAGAGCAAACCCACACCTTAAAAACGCCCTGGAAAGTGATAGGCACCACTAGGCTGTACTTGCCCAAGACACACTACAGGAATTGCCGGCCCGACAACCCTGTTAAGGAATTTGTGAACCATGGACCGTGTAGACAGACTATGAAGAAAATGTCAACAATCTTAGCAATCTACAATGACGTTATCGTCTGCTAACAGTGACTGAGGAGATATGATGTTCTGAAATTCCTTCCTACTCCTCGAGCTGTCCTTCCATTGCACAGTGCACATGCCCACGCACAACACTGATAGTGGTTTGTGCCTGTGAAAGCATTAAGTACCGATGGTTTTCGTTTTTGTTCGGTCTTATTTGTCTCATTCATTGCTTCAAAATAGTGTTTCCTGATGTAGCTTTAAATCCCGGGGTGGTTCTTTATGGTAGTTTTCTTGCAGATTGTTTGTTGACTACAATAATCACGCAGTGTATGAATGCATGCCATACCTCGTTTTATATCATCAGTAAAAGAATGTTTTGGAGAACCTTCACTGGCTCCTTGTCAGTTCAAGATGGGATTTTAAGGTTCTGTTGGCATTGTACAAATGTATGCATGGTCTTGTCCCCTCATATCTTTCAGATTCAATTTCCCCCTCTGTTCCTGCTTTGGAGCCTTTGTTTGGAAAATGCTGGTCTACTAGTGATCCCAAAAGTCAAGAAGAAATCCACAGGTTTGAGAGCATTCCCCATTTTGGCCACGGTGCTGTGGAGGTTCGATCTTCAACCTCAGTGGAAGTGTTTAAATGTAGGCTTAAAACAGATTGATATGCAATAGCTCGTGAATGATGTTCACATCAGGAAGCTGTCAAACGGACATTTTGTTATTACCTATATTATATGTGTATTGTCTGTTGATGCCCTTGCAACATCCATTGCAGCCTGGTCATCCTGTAATGGGGATTACCTCATTTGCAGCCGCTTCTGAAGAAAAAAAATAATATTGATAAACCAATGGTAATGTCTGTTCATTACATTGTATAATGTGGCTGGACAATTCCAACCCCATTGTCACAAGCCAGGGACGGAGACAGGACCCAATAGCGTTCGTTTAACTCAGTTTTATTAAAAAAAGAGAGCAGTGCTTGCTTCCACGATCCAATGATCGTCGGACACGGGTAGCTGATGGCAGGAACACGGAAGTGGCACTTCCGTGTCGAGCAGGGATAGTCTTGGGTGGGAGGAAAGTTGGTCGATAGCCGGGACAGGGGAGCAAGGGCGGTAATCGAGTCCAGAAAAAAGGTCGGCAACAAGTATCAGGCAGGAAACAGGGCAAAACAGGTCGATGGCCGGGACGGAAGAGCAGGGCAGAAACGGGTCTGGAAACAGGTCGGCAACAGGTAACAGGCAGGAGAAAACAGAGCAGGAGATTGTCGGAGGGTACGGTGCTTGCCTAGCAGAAGCGTAGGTTCGCAGGAGAGTCTGACAGTTTCCTCTTGGAAGCCGGGGGTTTAAAAAGAGTCCATGAACCAATCAGTACTCAGGGCTGTTGATGCCAACGGGGCATTCGCAGGTGCCCCGAATCAGTAATCATGACACTCATAGAATGTGCTTGTGGCACAAGTGTCAAACATTTATCCATCTATCTATCTCCCCTCGTTATATCCCTCGAGAGGGGTGACCGACAGCAAGACAAACAAGTAGAAAAACAAAGAAAATAAAAAAGGGAAAAAGTAGCAAAAAACACACACAAACTTTTTTGGACCATGGCCAACCGAAAAGCCCAAACACCCAAACAAGTTAAGCCCCGCAGCACCCAAGTTGGTCATGCTTTCGTCCTTCCAGATGAAACGGGACAAAAGAAAGCGCCCATGTCACTCGGGTAAGGGTGACACAACTGATAAACGTACAAGAGATGCAATTAGACTGATTATTGAAACGTTACTTCATGTGTGTGTGTGTGTGTGTGTGTGTGTGTGTGAAAAATTGTTTTTATATTTAAGAATATAAAAACAAGTTATATTCACACAGTGAATTCTGAGAAATGTTACAACCAAAACGACCAACCTATCAACCTCTTTCCTGCAGAGCACTCATAGCACCATCCATCCAGGTCAATCGCAGCCTTCCTCTTGTTCTCCTTCCATTTACTTCTGCTCTGTAGATCCTCTTCAACATTCGGTCCTCGTCCATCCTCTCCATGTGTCCAAACCAACTGATTACTCTCTTATCCACACACTTGCTCAGTTCCACTACTACTCCAGTTCTAGCTCTTACAATTTCATTTCTCAATCTATCCAATCTTGCCACTCCTAACATACTCCTCAAACACTTTATCTCAAAAATTTTTAATTTCCTTCTCAAATCTGCGTTCAGGCTCCAAGTCTCTGCACCATACAACACAGTCGGCACAATCACACTCTCATACAGTCACCTCTTAACATCCATACTCATACTTTTGTTGCTCATCACTCTCCTCACAGCACCCAGAACCTTGCTTCCTTGATTCACTCTGTCAATACCTCGCACTCCATTCCACCAACTGCTACCACATCACAACCCAAGTACCTAAAGCTTTCAACTTCTTCCAGCACCTGTCCATGCAACCTTACTTCTATCACACACTCTTCCAAACTCGATTACCAACTTTCTCAATGTTTCCTCAGAATCAGCCACAAGCGCTGTGTCATCTGCAAACAACAACTGACTTACCTGCCACACCGTTCCACTGTTATTCATCAATAATGTATATTTCCACAGTGTATATGTGTTCTAATTGCGTGTGTGTATTTTAAGATAAAATTCCAGTTTTATTTTTATTTTCGGTGTTCAAAAGTGGGATTCCCTTTCGCAGTTGGCGACCTGAAAGCATTCCTTAATTTAATTCAAAAAGTAAGCAGGAAATTTTAAATCCAGTTCTTAACACTGTCACAAGAATACATAGGAAGAGGAGGCAGGTCCCATTTTGTTGGGTGCCAGCCAGCACATTTGGGGGTTCAGGGGAATGAGAGAGTGATCAAGTTGGCGAAAAGGTCACATAAGGTTGAAATGCATTTAAGCGTTAGTCGAGCACAAGCTAAATGTATAATTAATTACGTCAAAAATGGCCGAGTATGTTGGATGGAGAGATCAGAAGCCCAAACATGTATAAAATTCAACGCAATGTCAGGACAGCAAGAGTTGAAGGCAATAACAGAAGAGTAGAGACTGTGTTGATATGATTAAGGATCGGACACACTGCCTTAAACAAGAACATGAGAATGATGGAGAAGCATGCCAATGGATTATGTGAGTGTCAGAGGGAAGAGTCAGTGGAGCATGTCAGAATGGACTGCATGGAGTACAACATTTAAAAAGAGGACAGAAGAAATGGTCAGTGGAAGAAGGAGTAAGAATGTTCAATGATAGGATTGCTGGACTCGGACAATGGGCCTCAACGGAGGACTTTTTTTTACATTTGTTGTGGAGTAAGGGACTTTTAAACAGATTTTGAGAAGTGGAACGATGACGAAGATCTGATGATCGGGACCGGTAATGAGCCAAAAAGATGGATGCCTTTATACCCAAATATGAAGAAGAAGCACTTGGCAGGAGACACGTGTATGGGATTCAAGGCGTTGTTAGGACGGCAAGGGTTGTTGGTGAATGCAGGAGGGCAGAGCCAGTGTTGTCATGTTTGAGGATTGGACACATTGCCTTAAACAAAATATTGAAATTGATGGTGAAACATGGCACCGGAGGCGTGTTCAGGAGAGTGAGTGATTGCTATCGCGAGCTATCGCTAGCTTCTGAACGGCCAGTGATTATTGAGCGCTCGCGTGCCCGAGTAATCACGGGAGAAAGACCGCTTACTTTGATTTCCAACATGGCGTCGACAGTGCAGAAGATGGAGGATTTCACCCTGACGAGTGCTGTTGGCGATGTAATATATCGTCTTACATTGCCTGGTAATGTTTGTGAACAATGCAAGACAGGTATGACCCTTCCACTGCGTTTAGGATAACCTTAACTGTGTCAATATGCGAACTGTCGCTCATATCAGCCAACTTGCTCAAAGCAAGCTGTAGAACGAAATCCATTGTACTGTCGTCGGCCATTTTGGATCAGTAAGGCAATCACAGTGAGCGATTACAAAACGTTCAGCAGTGCGCGGCAAGCGATTATCAAGAGACTACATGTCTGATCACTCTCCTGAACACGCCTCGGGTTGTGTGAGGGATGTCAAAGAGGAAATCTGTGGAGAATGTAATAATGAACTGCCATTTGTACAGTGCTAAAAGAAATGAAAAGAGATCTGCTGGAATTAGAGGTGATGGAGTTTTCAATAAAAAGTTTGCTGAGGATAATTTTCCATTTTTTTAGAAGCACGCGCTTTTGAGAAGATTTGCAGGATGGAAGAGGTGGCGGGTGATGGGGAGCGGAAATGCACCATTGCGATGGATGCCAACCGCCGTTAAACCTGAAGAAGAAAAAGAAGGCGAAGAAGAAGAAGCAGTTGGCGGCCGTCTGACGTAATCACCGCTGCCATTTTATTTCAATGTACTTCGAGCGCTTTTGGGATGGTGTGAATAAATGCTCGGTGGCCTATTGTTGCATTTAGAAGTTGCACTTCAAATTTAAGCAAACATGATTTCCGCTGCTCAGCTTCTCGACGAGTTAATGGGCCGTGACAGGAATCTGGCCCCCGACGAGAAGAGATGTAACGTCAAATGGGACGACGAGAGCGTAAGTTAGCATATTTTGCTAACTGGAGCCTCGTGGTGTTGCTAGCTAAAGAAAACAACGGCTTTTATTTTTAGGAAATATATTGTGATGACGCTTTTTGGAATCGTTCTTTGCAACTATTATTTTTTTCAATAATCCAATAACACCGCTATTACGTATAGGTGATTGGACAATACATGTACTGTATACAAATTGACACACGTTAAATAATTTGTCACTCTGCTAATGCTATTGGGGATTCCACTAATATATTGCATTGCGATCAGATTTCAACCCGCAGACACGAGTAATTTATTGGAATTAATACATTTATCAACAGGCATGTTTTTCTCTCATTCTAGGTATGTCGATATTATTTGTGTGGCTTTTGTCCAGCGGAATTATTTACTAATACCCGCTCTGATTTGGGTAAGTGATCAACTACGATTTGCTTAGTCTGCTAACCAAAATGTTTGTTGACACTATATGACGTGTTCATGTGTTCGTACTTACATGTGTCATTTTCTCTTGAAAGGGCCCTGTGAAAAAATCCACGATGAAAATCTTCGGAAATTGTAAGGAATGCAATGTCAGATTTTTTTGGGTGTATTTAAAGGCGGGAGTTGTCATTCAAAAGTAAAAAATTGAATATTTTTTTCCCATCAAGTGTGTTTTAACAAAACCCAACTGAGTTCATAGATAGATAGATAGATACTTTATTCATCCTGGAAGGGAAATTCACATTTCCAGCAGCATCCCTGAGGCGAGAACAATACAATAATAAAGCAAAAATAATATAATATACAAACACCCAGTGTGATGTGCAAATGCCCACTGTAGCGTGTTATATAGAATATCTAAATAGTGCTACACAGAATACATATTGCAATAAAATTCGGTAATATGCAATGTAGGTGGTGTGGTTTAATGTGGGCTTTTACCCTGCCGGGTAGAGTTAAAGAGCCTCATGGCATGAGGAAGAAAAGATCTCTTCTGTCTGTCCGTAGTACAAGACAGTGACAGCAGTCAGTCGCTGAAACTGCTCTTCTGTCTGGAGATAAGAAAGAGCCCTTGTACTTTATTTTCCACTTTGCTGTTTGCAATTATATTACTTTTAGCAAAGCCTTTTAGAGCAGATCACATTCGGTTGGAGGAATGTGGGTGGGGAGAGCGCTGGAAAGTGACGCTGTCCTGATATATTTTCCCCTGCGTTATTGTTTGTATTTGTCAGCATGAAATTAGTTAAGGTAAGAAAAGGCCTCTTTCAAGTACAGTCCAAACGCCGACCCCAGGAATGTCGATAAAAGTAAAAGTTTATACAAGGGGTTCTAGAAAGCTTTCACGCTCATCATAAGGAGCTCGTCAGATGCTGCAATGGTAATACAAGCCAGTAGGTGGCAGCAGCCAGTAAAAAAGGTGCGAATTCCGTACAGTTCATTAAAAAATTAATTTACTCATAATAGCATTGTGTGAAGTGTTTTGTTGTGCTTTACACACTTGAATTTACATTTTTATTACTATATATTAAATTGAAAACATTTGAAAATTCGACCCTGTCCTCAAATCATATTCAATGTCTTATTTAAATTTTACCTATTAATGATTTTTTTTTTTGTTTCTACATTTTTCCGTGCAGATATGAAAAGAGCTCACGATTTATGAAAGAGGGATATGAGCGTGATTTTCTGCGCTATCTGCAGTCACTCCTAGCTGAAGTGGAGCGGCGAATCCGTCGAGGTCATGCTCGACTTGCTCTTTCCCAAGCTCAACAGAATGCAGGGGTTTGTGGTTTACATTTGACATAGACACTGGTGTTTGTCTTAATTGCCACTAAGAGCCCAGTGTTTTCCTTTATCCAGCAAGCTCCTGCTCCTGCAGGCAAGAATGATGAGAAGGCCCAAGTTCTGACAGAAAAGATCGAAGACTTGGTTGTGCAGGTTTGTAGAAAGTTATTCACCGTGACATTTTATCATCTTCTTAACAGTACAGTTCAACCTTTTTTTTTCTTCAGATAGAGGAGCTGGGTTCTGAGGGCCGTGTGGAGGAGGCTCAAGGAATGATGAAGTTGGTTGAGCAGCTGAAGGAGGAGCGGGAATTGCTTAGCTCCAACCCATCAGTGAGCCGCATAACTCATCTGAATTTGCTGTCGCTTATGTATAAATGTAATCTTGTCATAACACTAGTGTGTAAATAAACGGAGTAAAACTACCTACTTCCCGTAACAGTATTAAGTATACAAACAGTAGTCTACATTTAACACCTCAAATTTAAATACGATACAATTCAATTTTATGTAGACTTTGAATTAATATTATTGAGAGTACTTTCCTCACTAGAAGTGTTATGCATTATTGAAGTCAAGGAAATGATAATGTCCTCGTTTTACATTCAGACAATTGAGAGTTTTGCCGCCCAGGAGAAACAAATGGAAGTTTGTGAAGTGTGCGGAGCCTTTCTTATTGTTGGTGATGCTCAGTCTCGGGTGGATGATCACTTGATGGGAAAGCAACACATGGGGTATGCCAAGATCAAATCCACTGTGGAGGAACTCAAGGTAATAGTCCCATCATTTTCATGGTGCAGTTGTTGAAGGGGAAAAACTGTCCATAGAGCCGACAGAGAGCGCTAAGCCACTGCCACCATATTTACGGTATCCATGTATCTTGAACTGAGCAACACAGCTAGAGACTTTGTAGTCGATATTCCCGATATAGTCGCATCATTTATTTCGTTTTATTCAAACTTCTCAAAAGTCAGCAGAAAAGTGTCTCAATTATATTATGCAGTAGGGCTGGGCTGCATGATTAACCAAAATCTAATCAATATCGCGTTGTGACGTAGTGCGATAGTGTAACCGCTAAACGCTGCGTTTTTTTTCCTAGGATATATAGTTCCAGTTTGTCACTTTAGTGATTGAGTGTTTGGCCAACAAGAATTGTCAAATTTAATGGTTGAATAGTGCCGGCTCATCAGAAGCGGGTTTTTTTTTTTTTTGCACCAACCAATAAAGGCGAAGTTTGCAAGACGTGTGTGCATGACTTTGATAGTCTCTTGTAAGCTGCCAGTCAAACAGCTCTGCACAAATGGACACCAAAACAAATTCCACAGCTCGTAGCTTTAGTGTCTTGTCACATTGAAAACAAATTAATTAAATCAAATGCGCCTAGTCACGAATGCCAGATCCATTACCAAAGAAACTGACAACTTGGACGCCAGATCCATTACCAATGAAAGGGAGCACTTGGCCGCGAGATCCATTACCAATGAAACTTGGAGCGACTACTCATGGAAAACTGCTGCATTTGTGACTCTTGTATTTTAATCATCACAAAGACTTTGCAGAATTAACCGACGCTAGTGTGTAGCTAGCCAGGCTTTCTCAAAATCGTTTTACTACACTGAAAGGAGTAGCCCTCCGATTTCGTTTTATATTCGACTGCAATTCTGTTTTTATGTGTAGTTATGTAGTTATTTTTTTACAGTCGTATACTCTCGGTCTCTAAGGAAATCATCTCGAGGTAACTATGCATGTCACTGTTTAAGTTCTACCCCAAAACAAAACAAGCACAGAAATGCACTTTTCTTTTAAAATCGAATCGAAATTGCAATCCAGGTCTAAAAAATCGCATTTAGTTTTGTTTTCCCCAAAATCGTCCAAACCTGGAATCAAGGTGTCCCAAGACGCTAACCATGTAAGAGTGGATGCAAAATTTTGGCGATCTATGAGTATGTCAAAAGTCCCATACCATTTACACATAGAAATGGATTCAGATTTTTGAGAGACAATGCGGACAAAGACAAAGAGGATATGCAATGAGTGATCCAGTATATAAAATTATATAAACGAGCAAAAGTGGTTTAATTTCCATTTGTTCAGAGTCTCTGGTAAGGAACATGGAAACTGCATCACCAGTTTGATAAATTACGTATTCTATAACTTATTTATCCCATGATTGACTATTTTCACTTACAAAACACCTTTGGTTGTATTTATTTTTTATATGTACTAATGAGGGCGCAGTGATATACATTCTTGAGTTGCTCAACTGGCTCTCGACTCAGTAGATGACGAATTTCTTAAAGGGACTGTGAGTATTTTTTAGCCTCCTAATGGTAAAAAAAATCTTCAATTAAACAAGAAGTATTAATGTGAATAATAAGAAAAATACATGAACTATTATATAAAAATGCATTTTTTAAAGCATTCATAGGTGGAGGAATGTTTATTTATTTGACACAACATGAGAAAACAAAAATGTTTCTGTAGTTTTTATTCTTCCTTGTGCTTCTTAAAAGCACTCGATTTCTGTTGTACGACACAACACAGTGCATCTAGTGGTCAAATATTACACACCGTCCATTTTAACTTATACACGGGGTAGGATATCGAGACCATACTAATATTTTACTCCTGCAGTCCAAATTATTAAAATTGGATGATTTAGTAAAATGTTTCACTGCACAACTGCTATTTAAGGTCCACAAAAACATCATGCCAGAAAACAACTGTAAATTATTCATTCGGAAAGAGGGAAATTATAACTTTAGGGGCTGTAGTGAATTCATAATCCCAAAGGTGAGAACCACCAGGAAAAGTATGTGTGTGTCTGTGTGCGGAGTCAAACTTTGGAACAATTTACAAGACGAGATCAAACAGTGTCCAACTATTCACTTGTTCAGGTTTAGATACAAAGGAACATTCCTGGAGGAATACAGAGATGAGGAGGGTGGTGCGGGAGATAGGGAATAGTGCCTCTAGTTAACTTTGTGTTATTGTTCCTATTCTTAAATCGAAATTGTTATTATTAATATCGTTATAATTGTTGTGATATCATTGGTGTATTGGTGGGAAAGATGAAGGGGTAGGGAATATAAGCATTTGCTTCTTACTCCCCCTTTTCGAACATATTTCGAACGTTATTTTGTTGTTGAGTCATTGTTTTTGTTCAGTTTTTATTTTGATGTTCGAAAAAAGTTTTCGTTCATTCAGTGCTGTTCTAAATAATAGCGGTGTAATGTGACCAACTAGACTATTCCTGGTTCTTAGTATATTTTTTATTGTTACATGCCAGACCAGTTACCAGTAAGTGCTGTGGATTTTCAGACAACAAACAAGGCCTAGCGTTCAGAATAGGCTTGTTCTGAAGGCTTGCAAATTGGGCAAATAGTTCAAAGGGGTGTGTTAAAAAAACAATGTGGCAACCAATCTCTTGAGTTCATCAATTTTGGGGAAGAGAAAAAATATAACGGGTGTGAAACAGGTGGGCCCTATTTAAGGATGATGAAACCAGCACCGGTTGATCATGCATTAAAGGAAAATGAGCCGTTCATGACACTGCCCCGAAGAACGGCGGTCTTTGAATAAAAAGTTGATTGGAAAGGGAAGCACCTATAAAGAAAAATCGTTGGCTATTCAGCTAAAATGATTTAAAATGCCTTGAAATGGGTAGAAAAAACAGTGGAAGAAAACGGAAGACAAGTGCACAATGGACCGGATAATAACCAGATTGGCAAAAGTTCAGCCATTGAGCAGCTCCAGGACAATCAAACAGTCTGCAGTTACCCGAAAGTGCTGTGACCGTTAAAATTATATACGTGCTCACAGTACCATATTCTTTCACTGACAACTAACCAACCCAAAAGCAGCAAAAACTTCAATAACATCAAAACACTCACTGTTGAACAAATAGCTTTGTTCCGGTTTCCATTGATTTTCTGCACGTTGTGTTGATCGAGAGGGCGCCGGCATGCCTTCATCCATCTCAAACTTTTTTCCGAATTAGATTTTGGCTGAGGAAAACAGACTAGCCTGTCCCCTACTAATCGTTCTGGACAGTTCTGATCAACATTACAAGTGCCCCAGACTCATCCATCAGCCAATTTGATACAAAACACTGCACAACACTACATCCTATGTGCATTCTCTGTAATACAAAGATGGTCGACCTTAACCGGCAGCCACGGGGTGTCGTCTGCCTCGCGTGCTCTCGGATCAATGAATTACATACTTCTTCCATATGTATTTGATTATTTGTCAATGAATACGTTTTTGGTCGCTTTTAACAGGAGAAATTACGACGTCGTTCAGAGGACCCGCAAGTGGAAACCCCTGCTGCTAAAAAAGAAAGAGAAGAGCGCGAAAAGGAGGAGCGTGAGAAGAAGCGTAAAGATGAGGAGGAGAAAAAGGAGAAGGAAAAGGAGAAGGAGCGCGAACGTGAGAGGGAGCGTGACAGAGAACGGGATAGGGACCGTGACCGACGGGCTAGAAGAAGCAATTCCAATAGTCGCCACTCAAACCGAGCATCAGAGCGAAAAAGGAGTCGGTCGCGTGATCGTCGGCGTTCCAGGAGCAGAGACAAAGACAGAGCCAGAGACCGTAGACGGAGCAGGTAACACAAATGACTTTGTAATGTCAGGTTTAAAGTAGGAACGAAAGTCAAAAAATGGCTGATTTTATTTTATTATTTAAAAAACTTTTTTTAAGGTGTTCACAAATCCTAAAACACGCAAAGTGAGGAAACAGTACATGCTTTTTGCTCAAAATCTATTCATATTTCATCGGTCTATTCAAATTATTTTCCCATAAAACAACCTGTCTTGTCCTTGATTTCCTGAGCTGCAACCTCATGTGCACTGGCACAAACTAAGCCAACCACCTTATTTGTTTTGTGTTAATTTATGAGTTTAGGTTAAGTTTTTTAAGCAAAGTTTTGTCGTTTTTCTGGAGAATGCCTAGGTGTTGTAAAAGGTGGATGCAGTAATGGTATTAACAAAGGCAAGCAGGGAAAAAGAAGGCTAACAGGCAGAAATAAAACACTGACGGCTAACAAGGTTAAACAAGAATAATCAACAAAGGCTGACGGACACTATCGCAAAAAACTCTAGGCTGGCCAGCCAAAAAACACGCAGCAAGGAGCCAGGCTAACCGAGAACCAACTATCAAAAACTGCTACGGCAACAAAAGCGAAGGGGGCCAGGAATATTCCAAAGGAACTGGCAACACTGACACTAACGGCGGGCTAGCCGGCCAAACAATGCCCTTTTGTGCAGCAGGCAAGCGCCAACCGGGAGCAGCAAAAACAGGACGCCCTCGGCAGCCACGATGTTAACGGGGAGCTAGCCCGACAATATTATACAACCTGTAACACACTGAAAAAACAAAAATGAAAAGCCCCAATTGTCTCTTTAAAGGGAGGTGAAAGCAAACAAGGAAGACATGTTGTAACAACAGCAAGTAATCTTACCCCTCGTATGTTGTTAATGTGGTTCATTTCGAAAGTGTTGTGCTCCTTCAATGAAGTCACAGCTCTAGAGAAAACAAGCCAGACAGGTCAACTTTGAGACTAAATCTTTCCAGTACTCTCTCTCGTGGAACATGTTCAACAAATTTGCTCAATTGCAGGGATGACCACTACATGTTCTGTGCTTAGTTGAAAAAAAAGTGTTTGACAATATCTTTTAACAGCTAATTTATTTTGCTTCTGGGTACATCTCAATCAAAGACCTTTGTCTTCTGCAGGAGCAGGGATAGAGATCGAGAGAGAGATAGAAGGCGCAGCCGTGATCACTCCGACCGGGACCGATCTGACCGGGACAGATCTGACCGGAAACGGCGCTCCCGCAGCCGCGACAGGAGAAGGTCGCGAAGCTCTGAGTGCAGATCTCACCGCCAACGCAGCCGCAGTAAGGGCCGGGAGAGGGAGAGAGAGAAAGACAGGGATAGGGATAGAGGAAGAGAACGCTCACCCAAAGTTAAAGGTGATGACCAGTTTCATTTGTTAAACGAAACAGGACATTTTGTGATGGCGCTAAACCTCCAGATGCATTTTTCTTTCTCAGAACGTAAGGCATCTGAGGAGAACAGCTCCGTGAAAGACAAGAACTCTGATGGCGAAGAAGTTGCCGTCAAGGCTTCAACAGAAGCGGAGCCCATGCTGACAGAGGCTGCTGCCTCGGCCTCTCCGCCTGTCCTTAACGGCCAGCAAGAGCTGCTCCTTTCTGAAGGTGACACTCAGTCCAATTAAAACTGATCTGATAGGACCTCAGATCAGACTCAGGTAAGTGTGTCCCCCTCCTCGCCCCCCGATTCCCCAAACCTTTCACACACCCCTCCCACGCTACCTTTTCCCTTGAAATTCCTGCCTTCTTTGCGTTCACTCAATTGCTGATATTTGTCTCATTTATCATATCCTGTTTTCGAATAGTGCATCATAATTATGCACTGAAGATGAAGAACTAGGCCCGATGAATGAGAAGAAAGTAGAAATCAATCACTCAAAGCCAAGAGGGAAAGGCCAGTGTAGCCCTGAGCAAACATGCCCAGAGGTACCCCTCGTTTCGTGTCGCATTTGATTCTTCAGAATGTTTTGGTCCTTGTTAAAAAGTAGCAGAAAAAAATAATCCAATTGGACTTGCAATACAAAATTTCTTTCTCAGAAAATTTCTAAACAAATTGTGAAATTTTTCTACATTCTAAACTCCAATAGTGTGTTTTTATGGACTAAAGCTGTGTAATATATTCAATCAATGCATTTATCAATCATAAAATCAAATTGTTGAAAATTAAAGCACAGAATATATATTTACATGTCTTTTTATTACATTTTTCTCATATGCACATGTCTTGGTGGATTTTATATTTATTTTCAAATGTTACCAACAATGGTTACTAATGATTTGTTAGATTAAAGTATGCCATATGTATCAGCCATATGAACAAAAAATTTAAGCATTACATATGAAATTAGAGAAGTAGTAGTACACATTTGCAAATTTTGGAACAATTGAAACTATGATTATTTTTTTTCCATTACTTGTATTTGTAAGTGACATCCGCATTGTGTACCCATAATGGTGACAAATATAAATACACTACAAATATGTAAACACACTAATAGTAGAACAGCAAATGCCATGCATTTCTTTACAATGCCTTATAATGCTCTGCAGTGTGTGTGTGTTTGGTGGTGGTGGGTTGGCGGTTGTGTAGTCATTAAAGCTGGACAGTGGGAATAATAACTAACTGGGGGGTAGGATTTATCGCATAATTTGCAGCTGGCTTCTACACCTCACAGCGTTGGTGTTGTGAGCAAGACCACATGTGAAAAGGGAAAATTAAAAATCAAGGATACTCTGACTGTCAAAGTATGCAGGTACTCACCCCAGGTACTCCTTTCTATACCCACATCCTTTTGTCAATGCTATTGCCTGTACTCTTCACAATGTCATCATGAAAGCTTGATTTTGAAATCTGTATCTTGTTTTGGCATTTATCATTCCAGTTCCGGAAAGGGCGCTCGCCTGAACAACCTGCCATAGCGTTTAATTATATTCGTCTCATAGTCATTTGTGTTCAAATTTCTTTATCAATAATAATTAAATAGTTTGACACTTGTAAAATGAGTTGATTTAAAAGTGGTGTCAAACTTTGTAGATAGTATTTCAGGCAAACACTGAGGAGGCGTATCAGAGAATCATTGGTGTTTTTACTGATTCAGTTTTTCTGTTTTCTTTCAGGAAAGTCATCTAGTTCTTACTAACATTTCATTTTATGAACATGTTTGTCTAACAGGGGGATCTACGATATCTGTTGGAGGAAGAACCGGAGGAGGTCACCGCAGCCTGACAATGACCCTGGCCCTTCGCTGCTTATAAAAAAAGGTGATCCACATATGTTTAGTGGCTTACATGAGGTCAAGACCATAAATATGGAGAAAGCAAAGGAGCTATTGAATTGTTTTTCATGTGTCTGTGGATCATTGGATGAGTCGTGGTTGTGTATTTTGAGGGATAAGACATAATTTCAAATACTATATAAAAAGGCAAACACACACTTTTAAAAACGGCATTTTTTTCTTATTGAATAGAGTAAAACTAGGCTTGTAGTTGATTTGGGTGTGTCAGGTCTTACTTCGTTTTCTGATATATTTTTAAATAATGTGATTTGTTTGTTCATTTTTTCCCCACATCAGAGCGCCTAATGATATGCTCATCTTGCTGTAAATTATATTGGTTTTCTTTGGATTCAATCTATTTGATTGAAGGATCAAGATGTAATTAGGTTTCGTCATCTTAAAATGTTCTTGTGGTCTTGACAAATAAAAGGTAAAAACTTGACTGTTGTCTTCTTTAGTTGCATATCTAACTTATTTAAAAATGAAATTTTCATAATGCTGAGACTCAAAAGGATTTCATCTTCATATAGGCTTTATATGAAGGTTGATTTGACATGAATAAAACTAGACACTGTTTGCTATTTAATTGCGAATGTGTTGAAGCAGTCATTTACGCCTTTGAAGAACAGTTTGAGGTAGACCAGCGGTGTCAAATCTTGTTTGGTAAGCTCATTGACCCTTGACCTACATACACAGTTGCAGCCAATCATGAGAAAGGGTATTTAAGACCGCCAGTTGCAAGTTGGTTTCCATTTTGCATCTTCTCTGAAGAGTGGCAACATGGGAGCCTCAGAACAACTGTCAAATGAACTAAAAACAAACAAAATGGTTTAAGGGAAGGATACAAAAAGCTAGCTAACAGATTTCAGCTGTCAGTTTCCACTGTGAGGAACATGGTGAGGAAATGGAAGGCCACAGGCACAGTTCTAGCTAAGGCCCGGAGTGGCAGGCCATAAAAAAAAATCATAGATTATCAGAGCAGAAGGACGGTGAGAACAGTCACACAACCCACAGACCAGCTCCAAAGACCTACAACATGATCTTGCTGCAGATGGTGTCACTGCGCATCGTTCAACTATTCAGCGCACTTTGCACAAGGAGATGCTGTATGGGAGAACAATGCGGCAGAACCCTTTTCTGCGCACATGCCACAAACAGTCGCTTGAGGTATGCTTAAGCACTTTTGGACAAGCCAGCTTCATTTTGGAATAAGGTGCTGTGGACTGATGAAACTAAAATTGAGTAATTTGGACATAACAAGGGGCGGTATGCTTGGCGGACGAAGAACACAGCATTCCAAGACACACTTGCTACCCACAGTAAAATTTGGTGGTGGTTCCATAATACTGTGGGGCTGTGTGGCCAGTGCAGGTACTGGCAATCTTATTAAAGTTGATGGTTGCATGGATTCCAGTCAGTATCAGCAGATTGCGCACAATGTTCTAGAATCCGTGACAAAGCTGAAGTTCGGGGCTGGATACTTTAACAACACAACGACCCCAAACACTTTTCAAATTCTACTAAGGCATTCATGCAGAGGAACAAGTACAATGTACTGGAATGGCCATTTTAGTTTTTAGACCTGAATATTATTATGAGTCTGGTGTGATTTAAAGCGGTCTGTCCATGCTCGGAAACCATCAAACATGACAAGAGGAGATGTTTAGTAAAGAGGAATAATCAAAAATACCTTCATCAAGAATCCAGACCCTCATTGGAAGCTATAGGAAGCGTTTAGAAGCTGTTATTTCTGCAAAAGTAGGATCTGACTAATATTGATGTAATTTTTCTGTTAGGGGTGCCCAAATGTATGCACCTGCCTACTGTTGTTTAAGCAATTATTGCACATTTTCAAACTATTGCATACGACTGCGATATGTTAAAATCATAGTAAAAGGAAGATTTTGGTTAATCGTGCTGCACTAGCTTTAATATCGTTTGATAACTAAATGGATATGCCCTTAACCCAAATTGAATTGTGAGGTACTTAGGATTCGTATCCCAATAAAACGCAGATGGCAGGAAGTGACTTGAGTTTCCAGGACTTGCAGGACGATGACTAAGACCGTCCCTGAAGGTGTGAATACACACCCTCTTACTATAAAAGAAACGGCATGGCTCTTGTCACCCACTCTTCCTACAAGCTGCATCGTGCAGCTCCTCTACCAAGGAGACTCCAAGAAGGGTGCTCAAAGAGGTGGAAGACAGGCCTTTGCTCTCCTTTAGACTTCATGCGGCCAGAAAACAAAGCTGGCTGATGCCTTACGGCCAAGGACTGGAAGAAGGAGGTTGGCGTCTTCTGCTCTCCTGTCCTCCGTTCTTCCATCAAAATGCCTTTTGTTCTTGTGAGGTAAACCAAGAAAGAACGCAGGAGATCGCTTTTTGGTGCATTGGGCAAATATTTCATTGCTGACATGCTTTGAAATCTTTCCCGGTCCTCTATACAAGTTGATTGATTTAACGCCACAAGATTATTTTTGTACGTATACATTTTTCATTTGGACTTCTTCATGGACTGCAAAATCGATACATTAATATGTTTTGGAGTAAATGCTTTGCATATTCATTTTGTTCTCTGTGTGGTATACAAGTGACTTCAGTAGATTGTTGGTAAACGAAAACTCCATAAATTTGAAAGTGTGTCTTGATTTAAGTATACTAAACTATCAAAAATTTGTAAAAGAAATTCACTTAAAATTGCAATGTAGCCAATCCTTCAAATTATGAAACTGAAAAGGTTAGAAAGTATCAGTAAAAAAATATGTCAACGCTAAGTATTTAGCTTTGTTCCACAGTACTATCATTTATTATTCAGCCTAAATTTGTAGTCTTGTCTAATAATTACAGTTGCAGATGATAAGCACAACTCATTTGTTAATTAACAATGGGACAAAATAATTTTCATGTTTGGCATTTAATGTGTTAACTATTGTAACAGTTGAGTGATAGCTGCTGTATATCCGAACCACATCACCACAAACTCCGGTAAGAGCTATGAATTAAAATATGCTTGCTTCAGTTGACACACTTGGAGATAAATAAATACGAAGTAAAACTAATAGCAGCGAACGAGCAATATCAGAAAACACGATTAGGCTGAGCCAAGCTAAGATGAGAAAGTAATACTGTACACAATATTGTTTTGAAACTGAACTGGACGTCAGCCCTTCTACATCTGAGTTGCTCTCTAGCGTCGGGAAAGAGCATTTGGTTTGTATTTACTAAATAATTCAATACTTTTGATAGAAATAAAGAAGAAACTTGCATTTTTCTAAATACTCGGAAATTTAGGTTTGCATGTGTACACTAGATTAATCCAACATTCCAACTCAACAAAAATGGCGTCAGCTCAAAGAGATTGTTATATTGGTCAAGCTCCGTTCCATTGCCAAATTTGATGATACATCTTATGAATAAAGAGGCCTGTTTAATGTAGAATTCAAAATACACAAAATGCTTTTATCGGAGAAATTAATGTCTTGAACTATTTGAATGGATGTATAAACTCCCCCACTTTTCTAAGGAATTCAGATTAGAAAGTTATATGTAATGTAGGAATTAACCCTATGGTAAAAAACAAGGGTTATTGTTCGTAAATGCTAACAAAAGAAATAGTGCTTTTTTGTTCTGTTAATTTATGAGAGAAAAGTCAATAGTGCTGCAAGAGTCTTGATTCAGCACTAGGGGACAGTACGTGCTCACGTTGACATTAATGCTTTGCGGAAATGGTATCATCTTTCAATCGTTTCTCTAAATCACGCCAAGTTCATGGTTCACGAAATGCACAAATTCATCCTTATACAATTTGCAAAAGTAGCACGGCATGTCACAGAAAACGGTAGGTAAAACATGCAGATGCTGCACTGGCAGTTCATCAATTCTGCTGTCACCATTCGGATTAATAAAGTTGACTCCCTGTGCACACAGTTTTAGTCAGATTGTCACTCATATTTTAGTGGATGAATTCATTTTCCCCTAAAGGCACTGTGCTACCGCTTTTGTTTGGCTGCTGCACAGCTGCACCACTAATATTCTATTGGCTTAACATTTAATTACTGTACAGAAGATGTTAGTATGCCTTGCAGCCTCCCAGGCATGGCACTGAGACTACAAATGGTCTCCAACAACGACATTGTTTCCTTCATTTGTCACAAATGCAAAATACATTTCCCTTTTAACACTCAAAAAAACCCAATGTTTTATAATGCAATCAAATCCACCCTGAATGAATGATCTAATACCCGACTCATCAATCATCCATCTAAAAGCGGTTTTAATTATGCACAATGGGTTAGCTCAACTAGTGACTCATCATACTAAAGCATAGGTGTATAACTCACGGGCCACAGGCCACATCCAGACTTGCATAGAATTATATCTGGCCCGTGAAATCATTTTATGTACATTTACTATAATGGCCTGGCTCTAAGAAACGGTGTTAACTCTGAAACTAAAGATCCCACAATGCAGCGCTTCTGCTGCCGCCACAAAACTTCCTGAAAATGTTCCCGCATCAATCGAGGTAACTGTAGCCACTCATAAAACTATCTACTGACAAACAACAAGTCGGACAGTTGAAAAACAAAACCGACAAGTGCGATAATAGTGATTCTTTGGCATCAGTAAGCAGAGATGTTAGGCCTAGGGACAAACTTCTATCACTATGTAACGGAAGGCTAAAAGCAGGGTGACGTTTCTGTTGCTGTGGATTAAGCGGATGCTAAACCCTCACACTGGCCGAGCAAAAAGTTACTTCGAAAAACAGCCTTTCACAACAGAGGAGAGGCTTGATAATTGTTAACTGACATGTCTTCTTTGTGGAGCTAATGTGGCCGTAATTGAGGGATTTAATGTAAAAGTCACGTCATGTTTATTTGTATTGCCCTAAAGAGTCTCAAAGGGCTGCACAGACCACATATTATTGCAAATCACAGACTATTGTTACACCATCCCCTGATCTAAAACTATGTGAGGGCAAGGAAAAACTAAAAACCTCGACATGAGGAAAATGAAGAAGCCTTGAGAAGGTACCAAAGAAAAATTCACTAAGTGAAAAGCATACATTTTATTTATGTTTCCATTTTTTTCACATTTTGAATTTTTATAGTTTTGACAGGATATATTTTTATGGAGAGCAAAGCTTTTTAAATGTTTTTAATGTTTAAGTCTGGTTATTCTGGAATAATATTCCTGCGTGTTTTAAATTCATATCTATGTTTTATTTTTTTTAAGTAAAGTTTTAGTGTATTCAATGAATATTTATCCAGTTCGGCCAGCGACCAAAGGTTGATTGAGTTTTAGCCCTCTGTGCAATTGAGTTTGACACCCCTGTACTCACTCACTCACTCACTCACTCACTCACTCACTCACTCACTCACTCACTCACTCACTCACTCACTCACTCACTCACTCACTCACTCACTCACTCACTCAGTCGGCTCAAATCAAATGGGGCTCAATCTCACTATGGGATGCTGTCCTGCCCCAATATGTAATATCACGTTGAGTCAAGCTGGTACCATATGCTCCAAAGGCAACTTTCTCCCTATTATCGCTCAGTCAAAGACTTTGAACAGATGGCGCCACCGCAGGAATGGGCTCCAAAATTTTGCTTCCCCAACAGACTTTCGGTATTGCTTTATGTGTTTTTTTTCACTCCTCTCCGATTACCGTGCACTTTTTTCCTTTCTGTTCTGGCACCCAAAAGTCACCAGGTGCCAGAAATCTTTGGAAGAGCCTCAGGAAGGGTTTTGAGTCTTCCCACCTTTGCGTTAAACTCCTTTTGAGGGCCATAGTAAGGGAAAGTTTGTTCTCGATTACCTGCGGGTGCTCAAGAAGCGAGAGTTGGATAGCTGATAAGAGGTTGAATATAAGCAGAATACTGGAGAATTTGGCTATCGGGCATAAGGAACAGTAAGAATGAAATTTTGGGGTTGGCAGTAGTGCGGACGCAATCAAGATAACATAAGTCTCCCGTGAAATCGAAGAAAGGAACTGCCAATACATTGGTTGCTTGCACCAGTGTTTCAGCAGAGAACCTAATACAACCTGTTCAATCTTTTTGTCTAAAGTGATCACATGATATAGGCAGGGACAAAGTCAATGACTGGAAGGGACACATCATCCACGCCCTTGAAGAACAGTTTGAGTTAACCCAAATATACAGCCCACTATCAAAGGATTTATTCTGGTCCGCTGAGAGAAGCAAATGATAAAATTGAGCAGCATCATGTCAAACAATGACCTGCAGTTCTAAATATGTCCACTGGATGTCATCAAAGTCAGGTGCCACTCCTAAAGCAGACCACACACTGTAGTAGTATTTTCTAACTTCCGTTTATCAACTACAGAACATTTGAGGAAACATGTATTTTACTTAAACTAGAAGACACACACGCGCTTTTAAAGGAACAATTGCACTCACGTGTGAGAGCGTGGATGTCTCTCTTCAATGCAATTTTGCTACTAAACTACGCTTTTTATCCTCTGTCATTAGAAATTATTCGTTAGCGCCTGGATTATGAAATACAAATATAAAAAATCTATAGAAGTTTTAGCTCTTTTTTATAATACAACCCCCAGCAAATGTATGGAATCACTTGTCTAGGGCAAGCCCTCTCACTGATATTTTATTCTGTAGAAAAAACTCAGATCACAAACATGAAACAATTGTAAGGTCATTCCCAAGTGCAACTTAGTGGTGTTCAGAAACACTAAAAGAAATCAAGAAAACACATTGCAATGGTCAGAACATGTTACTTTTATAGATCAAGTGCAGGGAAATGAATATGGAATCACTAAATTCTGAGGAAAAATATATGGAATCAGTGCATTTTGAATAGAAAATAAGGAGACACCCAGTAAATTTTCTTTCCTTAACAGGGCGCCTTGCCTGGATTAGTCCGCTCTTTAAACAGCAGTTAAAAACAGTGCAGTTATCAAACCTTGGAGGGCTCCTGGGAGAGCTGTCTCTTGAGACCAAAGACAGGATTATCAAACTTCCAACTCTACTCATATGGTTGCCAAAGTTGTGGGTTGTTCAGGCCGCTGTATCTAAGACATGGACCAAGTACAAACAGCATCGGAAAGTTGTTAAAGTCAAGCGTACTGGTAGGCCAAGGAAGACATGTAGGCGTCAAGACAAACAACTAATGGCCATATGTCTTTAAAACAGAAAATGCACAGATGAAGAGGAAATGGGAGGAAGTTTGGCCCAATCCCATTCCTCGCACTTGGCCCTGAGAATCCTCTTGTGAGGTCCCTCCATAGGGAAGTCCCCTCAGTGAGTGGAGTGCAAAGTGAAGCTTGTCCCCTGAGAAATTGGACGGGACTTGCAAGGTTCCACCCCAGTCCAGTAGATGGCCGTAATACGAATTGGCTTTAGACCTCAGTGACGTATTGGTTTACGTCACATGTAAACAACTCGAGTCTCAACCTGTGGTGTGGCAATTGGAGAGTCCGTGCAACGTTAAAAATGCCCGCTACAGCTGTGTTATTACCGATTGCCTGGAAGCTCATCACCTTTTCCGTGTCTCCAATCAATGGAGGAGAAATGCGCGATATTAAAGACGACTTCAGCTCTTTGTAGCACCGATTCATCTATACAAGGTACGTCCACTCATTAAAAAAAATGACCCGTTCGGTCAAATACAGTAGGGGTTAATGTACAATGCACGTTCACATAATACCCTATGTTTGTGTTGACATAAATGACAACCTACTTATTAGTATCATAATGCCATTTTATGACATATAGTAGGGGTCTTTTATGTGTGACACGATGAGAAGTAAACAAACACAAGAACAGTCCACCTTACCCTTAAGCGGACATGATCGCCACCAAACTTCCCTGTAGGACCCAAACACTTTAGTTTATAAGGAATTTAATTCAAAAGTGTTGTCATTGGATATAAAAAAAAGATCATTTCATTTTTTTCATGATGCATCCATCACAGTAAAAGCTGTCTTTATCTTTTCTATGCCCCCTTTCATGTCTAAATTGTTTATCTTATCTGTTGTGTTCCAGAGTGGCCGTCCCATAAGCATGGACAGGTTGGACAGGAATGTTCCCATCCTGTGCTTATGGTTCGATGTGGAGTCAGAACTCATCCAGGACTTAAGGTTGAGCAAGAAGGCCATGTGGGCCCTGCAGGGGCTGCTTAAGAGGAAACAGGACCATGGCTGGAGGCCCTGATCTACGTGTACTGGCTGGCCCACAGTCTGTCCTACCGTGCGGTGTCACGGGTCTTCAGTGTTCCCAGGTCCACCGTACACAGAATTGTCCACAGTTAATATGGAATAAATTGCTCAAAAGCCATGTTTCAGGCTCTGGAAGTCAGACCCACATTTGCATCCTGTGCTTTTCTGCATTACTATTCAATAAACGTCTTTATTTTGAGTAACACCTTGTTGGTCCATTTCATAATGATGTGAGATACTGTGTGTGAACTATGTGACTGTTGGACAGAAAACAACTACAAATCACTCTGGGTTAAATAATAGTTTACTTTCAGAAAAAAAACTCACATTGGGCCAAAATACCTAATAGTAAATAAATAATGTGTCACAAAATGTAACAAAAATATACCAATACTTCCATAAAACTGTAAAACACAAACTGGAATTTCATTGAGTTCTTAATAAAATAAAAGATTTACCTTTTATAAAACAAAGGGAAACTTGCAGGGATGTAACTGTTCTGGAAATTTGTTCACGAGCTTCCCAAAAAGGTTCAGGAACCGCTCAGTTTATTCAGTCCTTTTCTGCACACTGGGAGACTCCTCTTTCAAAATGTCAAGGAGTGTATCGTGCTTCCTTTTTTTTCTGGGTGATTTGGGGTTTGGCGCTGGATTGGAAGATGCCGACGACGTGCCCGGTGGTGTGGATGGTGTCGTAGCTGTGATGGTGGCCAGCTCTTCCACTGGACGTTCTACATTGGACTTTAGGTTGGGTGGAAAAAACAAGAATTGCTTAATGCTGGTGTATTGTACAAAAACAACTGTGTATAGGATGCTGAACAAGTTCATGTGAGACAGGAAATTATAGGATGTGTTCTGGATAATTATTTGATAGTGAATAGATACACAAACCTGACATGTCATTCTTATGGCTGTAAGAGCCTTCTATTGGCCAGCATCACATACAGGACTGTCTCAGAAAATTAGAATATTGTGATAAAGTTCTTTATTTTCTGTAATGCAATTAAAAAAACAAAAATGTCATACATTCTGGATCCATTACACATCAACTGAACTATTTCAAGCCTTTTATTATTTGAATATTGCTGATTTTGGCTTACAGCTGAAAAAAACTCAAAAATCCTATCTCAAAATATTAGAATACTTCCTCAGACCAAGTAAAAAAATAATTTTATAACAGCAAAACTAAATCAAACATTTGAAAATGTCCATTGATGCACTCAGTACTTGGTTGGGAATCCTTTTGCACGGATTACTGCATCAATCCGGCGTGGCATGGAGGCAATCAGCCTGTGGCATTGCTGAGGTGTTATTGATGCCCAGGATGCTTCGATAGCGGCCTTCAGCTCATTTGCATTTGTAGGTCTGGTGTCTTTCATCTTCTTCTTAACTATACCCCACAAATTCTCAATGGGGTTCAGGTCAGGGGAATTAGCAGGCCAATCAAGGACAGTGATGCCATGGTCAGTGCACCAGTTGCTGGTGGTTTTGGCACTGTGGACAGGTGCCAGATCATGCTGGAAAATGAAATCCTCATCTCCATAGAGCTTTTCAGCAGATGGAAGCATGTGGTGCTCTAAAATCTCTTGGTACACAGTTGCATTTACTCTGGACTTAATGAAACACAGTGGACCAACACCAGCAGCTGACATGGCTCCCCAAACCATTGCTGACTGTGGGAACTTCACACTGGATTTCAAGCAACTTGGATTTTGCTCCTCTCCAGCCTTTCTCCAGACTCTGGCGCCTTGACTTCCAAATGAAATGCAAAACTTGCTTTTGTCTGAAAAGAGGACTTTGGACCACTCTGCAACTGTCCAGTGCTTCTTCTCCATAGCCCAAGTCAGACGCTTCTTCCGTTGTCTTGAGTTCAGAAGTGGCTTGACCATGGGAATACGGCTCAAGCGCCCTCTTCTATGCGGCAGCGTGTTGGGGAGGCAGCGTCAAGAAGAAGGATGCCTCTCGTCTCAATAAACTGGCTAGGAAAGCGAGCTCTGTTGTGGGCAAAGAGCTGGACAGCCTAACAACAGTAGCTGAGAGACGAGCACTGAAAAAGCTGAGGTCAATCATGGACAATCCATCGCATCCACTACACAGCATTATCTCCAGACAGAAGAGCAGTTTCAGCGACAGACTGCTGTCACTGTCTTGTACTGTACTACGGACAGACTGAAGAGATCTTTTCTTCCTCATGCCATGAGGCTCTTTAACTCCACCCGGCAGAGTAAAGGCCCACATTAAACCACACCACCTACATTGGATATTACCGAATCTTACTGCAATATGTATTCTGTGTAGCACTATTTAGTTACTCTATATAACACGCTACAGTGTGCATTTGCACGTCACACTGGGTATTTGTATATTGTATTCTTTTGGCTTTATTATTGTACTGTTCTCAGCTCAGGGATGCTGCTGGAAATGTGAATTTCCCTTAGGGGATGAATAAAGTATCTATCTATCTATCTATCTATCTATCTATCTATCTATCTATCTATCTATCTATCTATCTATCTATCTATCTATCTATCTATCTATCTATCTATCTATCTATCTATCTATCTATCTATCTATCTATCTATCTATCTATCTATCTATCTATCTATCTATCTATCTATCTATCTATCTATCTATCTATCTATCTATCTATCTATCTATTGTAGCCCATTTCCCGGACACGTCTGTGAACTGTGGCTTTTGATACCTGTCTTTGAAGCTCCCCCAAATTCTGGAAGCGGCTCTTCTTCACAATTTTGTTAAGGCTGCGGTCATCTCTCTTGGTTGTGCAGCGTTTCCGGCCACATTTTTCCCTTCCAACAGACTTTTTGTGAATATGCTTTGAAACTGCACTCTGTGAACAGCCTGCTCTTTGAGAAATTTCTTTTTGTGTCTTACCCTCCTGATGGAGGGTATCAATGATGGTCCTCTGGACAGCAGTCAGATCTGCAGTCTTCCCCATACTTGTGATTTAGTTTACTGAACCAAGCTGAGTGTTTTTAAGGCTCAGGAAACCCTCGCAAGGTGTTTCGAGTTAATTAGATGATTCAGGTGATTAGTTGAATAGCCTACTTGTATACTTTTTCATGATATTCTAATATTTTGAGATAGGATTTTTGAGTTTTCTAAAGCTGTAAGCCAAATTCAGCAATATTAAAATAATAAAAGTCTTGAAAAAGTTCAGTTGATGTGTAATGAATCCAGAATGTATGACATTTTTGTTTTTTTAATTGCATTACAGAAAATAAAAAACTTTATCACAATATTCTAATTTTCTGAGACAGTCCTGTATGCTTTTGAATTGTCTCCACATTTGGACAACATTTTGAGGTAATTAGTTTATTAAATATGTGTTTACAGAGAAGGCAGTGGACTATGTGATTGTTATTTGTTTCAACTGTATTTCCGCGAGAAATTCTGAGACATTACTCATGATAAAAACTAATGCATTCTGATCTCACATGAAAGAATCATATTGTAAATATAACACGACACCCGAAATTGTGTGCAGTAAACAAGCGCATTTATCCAGAACGTTACCAGCCTAGATGGTAGTGTGCCCGCTTTGAGACTGGGAGGTCGCTGGTTCGCGCCTCGGCCGAGACATACCTAATTGGTATAATGGCGGCGCCCTCTGTTGGCTGCGGCTGCATCGACTCGCTACAACGGGTCAGGTGTATCGACATTTCGTTCTGTGTACACTGTTACAAAGAATGACAATACAAAGGAAATTATTATTATTATTGTGACTATGCTGGTTTAGCGCCTGGCCATGTAGATGTAAAAACACGACTCGTTTAAGATAAAAACAGGGATAGGCTGAACCGTCATTTTCTGCAGTTATTCAACTCTATGGTTTGGAGTGTGAAGAGTTTTTTTGCGGCTCCCTCGGTAGATTTGTGCACTGTATAAAGTAGCGATTTTGCAATGTTCATGTTTTAACGCGGAAATATGTTTTTCTATTGCATTTACTTCTAAGATATCTCAATATATTTTGTTGCAAATACATGCGTAGTTGTGGAAAACTAACATTTGTGCGGTTCCTTTCCAGCCATGTTTGTTGATATTGAGAATTCCCAAAGCCTTCTGGGTAGTCAGTTCGCTCCAAGTGAGGTACCGACCTCCCTCAATCTGAAGTGGTTATGTCGTGGGTTGAGGGCACTTCTCCCTCGGTCTTGAGAGTATTGGGACACATCCCATTTCACGTGAACGCGCAAAACCGAGTGACTAGAGCAAATAGCGTGTGAAAGTGCGAAGAATGGGACGCAGCCTTTGAGTCAACGTGTGAAAGAACTGTGCAAAATTTCCTGAACAAAATGGGAGTTTCATATAGGGAAGCTAAAAGGAAATCATCCTTAAAGATGAATGTCATATTCAGTGATGATCGAATCTGTGTTGGACAGGGGTGATGGTGTTCCGGTGATGTTTATAAAGTGGACTTCCCAAAGAGGACATCAAAATTCCCAGTTCTTAATGATATGGGGCTGCATGTCAAGTAAAGGCACTGGGGAAGTGGCTGTGGTCAAATCTGCAATGAATGCACAACTTTACATTTAGATTTTGGACAGCTTTCTTATTTCTTCAATGAAAAACTGTTTGGGGATGATGGACTCGTTTTCCAAGATGACAATGCATCATGCCACAGAGCAAAAACTGAAAACATTCTTTGGAGAAAGACGCATCCAGTCAATGTCATAGCGTGCAAATAGCCCAGATCTAAACCCAATTCAAAACCTGTGGTGGAAATGTAAAGAAATGGTCCACAGCACGGCTCTGACCTGCAAAGTTGATCTGGCAACTGTAATCAAAGAGAGTTGGCACCAGATTGATGAAGAATACTGTTTGTCACTCATCAGGTTCATGCCTCGGAGACTGCAAGGTGGTGCAACTGAATACCAGTGATATGTTTTGATTGTTATTTCTTTGTCTGTTTTTCATAATTCCATATTTTTCCTCAGAATGGAGTGATTCCATATTTTTTTCCCTGTGCTTGGTCTATAAAAGTAGCTTTTACAGACAAAGATTTTTGGTTACTTTCTTTTAGTGTTTCTGAATGCCAAGAAGTTGACCATTTGATACATTTTATTATTTTTTTATGCTTTTTATCTGATTTTTTTTCTATAGAATAAAAGGTCTGAGTGTGCACTTGTCCAAGAGTGATGATTCCATACTTTTTACTCGAGGTTGTAGATATGAAACTTGGTCCCCTTTTTTTTAGCCTTTATATACTTCTGTTTGGTGTCATTACTCGCAAGTATAATATCAGTTTCCATTGCTATGCAGATGACACTCAACTCTATCTTCCAATGGAGAAATATGTCCTACTCATATAAAAAGATGGATTTCACTTAACTTCTGGCACTTAAACCCTGAAATCTTAATTGTTGGTCCATCTTAATGCCATAACTTGTTGCCAAACACTGCTCTGAAAATTGAAAAATGTAACATCACCCAGAGTGCCTCGTTAAAAAATGTATGTGTCACATTAGACCCTAATCTGTCTTTTCAGTTAAATGCTAGGAATATTACTAGAACAGCTTTTTTCCATCTTCACAACATTGCAAAATGTTGCCCCATGGGGTCCCAGTCTGATCCTGAGATTTTAATTCATGTGTTTGTTGCCTCCTGTCTCGATGACTGTAATGTACTACTCTCTGGTCTCCCAATATCTAGCATCAAGAGCCTGCAGCTGGTACAAAATGCTGCAGTGAGGCATTAAACTCAGAAAAGAATCTTTGATCACATTATTCCAATTTTAGCTAACCAGCATTGGCTCCCTGTCAGTTTAAAACGTGATTTTAAGCTTCTGTTGGTATTATACAAAATAGTGCATGCACTTGCCCTCTCATATATTTCAGATTTAATGTTCCCCTATGCTCCTGCTCGGAGCCTTCGCTCGGAAAATGCTGGTCTGCTAGTGATCCCCGGAGCCGAGAAGAGATCCGCTGCTTCAAGAGTGTTTTTCATTTGGGATCCCGGTGCTGCGTATGGCGCTGCCATCTGAGATTCGATCTGCAACCTTAGTGGAACCGTTTAAACCTAGGCTTAAAACACAATTATATTCTATAGCTTATGAATGACCTCCTGTATATTTCATGTTGACTATGTCTGTGTATTGTTTGTTGATGCCATTGCAACATCCATTGCAGCCCGGTCATCCTGGAAGGGGGACTACCTCCTATGCGGACCCTTTTCAAGGTTTTCTTCATTTTTCTCATGCTAAGGTTTTACATTTTTCCTTGCCCTCATGTAGGTTTTAAATCAGTGGACTGTGTAATGATACTCTGTAGTCTGTAATAGTATGTTTTATAATAGATTATTCTGTAATAGTCCTTTGGTACTTCTTTTAATAGCAAGAAGTCCCAATGGGCTATGCAAATAATCATGACTCGACACATGAAATTTAACGACGAAGTTCCTGAATTTAGGTAAACTCTTTCATGAAAAAAAGACTTAAATCATTTGCACTAAAATTAGTGTGCTATTGTTGTCACTTTCCAGTTTGTGTCAGTTTCCCTGACTCAAATACATTCTAGTGGAAATTAATTTAGGTGTTTTGCTTTTTTAAACAAATGCACAATTGATAAACAGTAAAAAAACATTACATTTTAGGAAAGGAAAAAAATATGGAGGAAAAAAACTCTCAATAATAATTTTATAATTGAATATTGCACCTCTGAATCCTAATTGTAATTTGACTGTGACAGATCCCCAGTCCTACGGCTGAGGTACACTTTTTATTCCATTAATATACTAGCCCGGCCCCCATTAGTGTTTTTCTTCTACTATGTGGCCACTGATCTAAAATGAATTTAACACCCCTGAGGCAGACAATCAGTAGATACAGTAGTGTTCTTATCAAATAATTGGGAAGCCCAATCGAATAACCCCCAAAACTAAGTGCAGAGCTAAAAAAAATGTAGAACAACCACAATAATCACTTCATGCTGATGCTTAGCACCGTGGTTCAGTCCTGCATCATCAGTCGTTCATTTACATACTTTTATTTCACTATTGATCAAAGGCATTTATACTCAAAGGCTTTTCATTACATGTTGAGGCCACCGTTCTGAGGGTTTAATCTTAGCCTGTCACAATCGATTCTCATTCTCTTGGGTTCATCGTCACGGACCCGTACATTGTCTGCTGATTACCAAAAGATCAATACATTCATTCATCATTATATTTTTTCGAATCAGTACATGCCATGTTTTAAGCCCATCATGTCCAATAGATTACCGACCTTATTTTAGCCACAGACCTTAATTTCATTTCTGTATGATTTGATATATTGGGAATAATAATACTGTCTCCGCCCCCTGAGATTTGATATGCAACCTCAGTGGAACTGTCTAAATCTAGGCTGAAAACACACGTATATTATATAGCTTACGAATTAAATATAATTCATGTTGACAATATCTGTGTATTATTGGTTATTGCTACATCTGTTGCAGCCTAGTCATCGAGGAAGGGGGATTAACTCATGTGCGGTCCCTTCTCAAGGTTTCTTCATTTTCCTCATTCGAGGTTTTTGAGTTTTTCCTTGCCCTCATGTAGGTTTCAGATCAGGGGATGGTGTAATAATAGTCTGTGGTTTGCAATAATCTGTGGTCTATACAAATAAACGTGACTTGACTTGACTTTTTAATTGCGTGCCTTGCCTGTAGGGTGATGGAATATGAGTCACTTTTTTATTTAATTCATTTTACGTCACCCTCCAGCACTATCCGTCTGTTTTCCTTTTCAAGAAAGTGCTGATAATGCTGTCTTGCGTATGTTTGCCCTTTCATGGCATGTGTTTCCACCCTATGAATTATGTATCTGATTAATTAGGCCCTTAATGATAGTGTACGGTCAATTGGTAATTTCTCTCTGTTCTAGTTCAAACAAAAACAAACCCCCCTTTTTGCGATCCCCCTCCTCCCTCCTCTGCACATTGCCATTATTGTCGGCAGTGTTATGGATGAGAGGGATGGTATTTGTTGCACCCCCCGGGATGTTGCCGGGCATTGCGCTTGGGAATACAATGAAATAACAAGATAAAAGCGCTGTGTCGGGCTTCAAAGCATAACGATAGCTGTGGTAGAAGAAGAGTTGCTGCTATGGAACACGCCCGCATTCATTGAATGCGGCAGCTAGAACCAAACATGCTTTCATGAGATTATGCATGTATCCTACGTACACTAATGAATATGAAGGGTTCAATATACTGACAATAATTTTCATCTGAATTTAAACACAAATCCGCTCCATGATGAGCTTCAGGGCATTCGATGGCCAAGTTTATGAAGATGAGTCTCATGAAAATACAAGACTTCAAGGGTTAATATTAGGCCGTGGAATCCAACTTTATCTGTGTCAAGTACAAAGTTGAAGTTATCTTTGTAAAGTTGATAAGTTGAGTCTTTTTAATTTTGGACACCTGCAAAGTAGATTGCATAGGATGCCAGTTCACTATTTTGGCTGTTACATCTAACTGTTGTGTGTTTATTTTACTATTATGCGCTGTCTACATTATTGTCCCTATTTTGTATTGATTCTAATTGATTGAAGATAAGCTTTTGGGAAATGATTGCCTCACTTACACTTTGGTTTGATAATACATTGTCTGCCACCATCCTACTTGACAGGGAAATAGTATGGTAGTCTGACTCATCTAGCCTTCAATGGCACTGAATGTGTTAATCACAAGTCGATGGCATTATGTATTGCTATAGTGTTATTGCACAAGTCCGCCTAATATTACTTTATCTAACATGATTAATTATCCCAGCATTACCATTAATTCAGTATTCTATATCACTATCAGCTTGTGGCTGCTGCCAAACCCAAGGACAAGTGTCATCTTGTAACTGTAATATTATTTACTCTGCAGAGAAGGGGATGGGCTTCCATCTGTCTTTTCAACAGGACCAGTAATGACCTACAGATGTGTAGTATGGATCTCGACCGCCCTCTCATCGCGTTTATGCCAGTCACAACCTGTGACATGGTCTTTTGTATAGCAGCAAGCTCAAGTACAGTTTTTCCTCCTAACAATTTGACCACCACCAACGCCCTAGCCAAATGTTACTTCAAACATCCATCCATCCATCCATCCATCCATCCATCCATCCATCCATCCATCCATCCATCCATCCATCCATCCATCCATCCATCCATCCATCCATCCATCCATTGTCTGCACCGATTATCCTCATTAGGGTCACAGGGGTGCTGGAGCCCATCCCAGCTATCTTCGGGCAATGGGCAGGGGACACCCTGAACTGGTTACTAGCCAATCGCAGGGCACACAGGGACAGACAATTCACTCGCTCATTTACACCTAGGGACAATTTGGATCGGACAATTAACCTGCCATGCATGTTTTTGGAATATGGGAGGACACCCAAGTGCCTAGAGGAAACACACGCAAGCACGAGGAGAACATGCGAACTCCATACAGGAGATTCGATCTCAAGACCTTAGAACCGTGCCGCACACGCGCTAACCGCTGCGCCGCAGTGCTGCCCTACTTTAAACATTTTAGCCAAAATGTTTAGTTAAGTCTCTTCAACCACCCATTAATTAACTTGATGTATGTTGATTGACAAGGAAGACAAAAGGTCACATACAGTGCATTATATATCAAACTGAATCATTCATTATAACAGACAAAACCCAAAAAGTATACTCATCTTGGGTTTTAGGCAGTTTTGTGTCTGTTTAAAACCGTTTACTCAGCTAGTTCACACTTTGTACATCCTCGATGTCATCCAATGTCACATTTGCATGCCTGTCTATTCAACTTAAATGATTTTTTTCATACTTTTGACAACTTTTTCATCAAACACTTCAATAGTCAAGTCAAGTCATTTTTATTTCTATAGCCCTTAATCACAAAGAGTCTCAAAGGGCTGCACAGGTTATTGCACAGACTATAATTTCAGACTATTATTACAGCATCCCCTGACCTGAAACCAACATGTGGGCAAGGAAAACCTCAACATGAGGAAAATGAAGAAACCTTGAGAAGGGACCGCACATGTGGTAATCCCCCTTTCAGGATGACCAGGCTGCAATGGATGTTGCAATTACAAATAGTACAGAGATATTGTCAACACAAATATAGGTTATTCATATGCTATAGAGTAGAAGTGTGTTTTACGCCTAGATTTAAACATTTCCACTCAGGTTGCAGATCGGATCTCAGGGGGAAGAGCATTCCACAGCACCGGTGACCGGATGGAGAGCGCTCTCGAACTTGCGGAACACTTCTTGGGTCTTGGGATCACCAGTAGACCAGCGCTTTCAGAACGAAGGCTTCGGACAGGAACATAGAGGGAAATCAAATCTGAAAGATACGAGGGAGCAAGTCCATGTATGATTTTGTATAATACCAAGAGAGTCCTATCTGAGAGGTAGGATCTGAACCATGAGAGGACGGTTCCCGAGAGATCAATCCATTTTTCCAACCGTTCTAGTAAGATATTATGGTCCACTGTGTCAAAAGCAGCACTAAGGTCCAGCAGCAGCAAAAGTGATGACGCGCCAGAGTCCATTGCCAGTAGAAGATCATTGGTTACCTTAATCATAGCTGTCTCAGTAGAGTGGTTAGGCCTGAATCCTGATTGCATTGATTCAAAAAGATTGTTCTCGGATATAAAATCATTCAGCTGCTGTGCCACTACTTTTTCAAGTACCGTATTTTCCGCACTATAAGGCGCACCGGGTTATAGGGCGCACCCCGAAAAAATAGTTTTTGGTCCTATTTTTGACATACATAAGACGCACCGGATTATAAGGCGCTACAATGGGAACGTGGACAAAACAGTCAGATAGTTCAGTCAAACTCATTACCCCCTTAACATTCCGAAAGCTTGCAAAGACGCAAATACGTGTCGAGAACACGTGCGGATGCGGTGTCCGTAAGATGTCACTCAAATGCATCGTTCCATCATTCGGAAGGTTAAAGTCTTGGGATTCAAGAAATTATAACCATTCCTTAGTATCTATTTTCTTTTTCGCTCGCAACTTTACTGTGCACATGACAATAAACACTTGGAATTGAGTTTATTTTAAAAATAGACACTCCATTCCATCCATTATCTGCACCGCTTATCACAGAAACATCGAGTTCAGTCTGAAACAAGATACAGGGACAATATAAAACCCGGAATAGCTCACCGAAGTCGTTGTGTTCATAATAATGTGCAGCCAATGTCCTCTTATATCCGTGAGGGTAGTAAATCCAGGAGAATACAATATTTACAAATACAGAATAGAAAAAAATGCTTTCTCTATGCCGTCAGCCACATGCTATACGCATTCATCTTTTTCGGCCAATTGCAGGCTTTGTTTCGCCGTCTAAGCCAATGGCAGCCTGTATATGATAAAAAGGATCCGCCCCTTGACCTCCGAATAACTTTAGCCAATAGTGATCGATTCAACTGATGATTGACACATCTTTTTCGGCCAATTGCAGGCTTTGTTTGCCGTTTAAGCCAATGGCAGCCTGTAAATGATAAAAAGGATCCGCCTCTTGACCTCCGAATAACTTTAGCCAATAGCGATCGATTCAAATGATGATTGACACATTGGTTAGCCAATGAAACGCCGGTAAATAAATCCCAGCATCCACTGCGTACTACTTGGCGTTCGGGGGAAAATCTAGTCGGCGGCTGAAAGTTAGTTGGAAAACTTTGCAACTTTAAAATTGATCCATAAATAAGGCGCACTGTATTATAAGGCGCATGGTCAGCTTTTGAAAGAAATAAAGGCTTTTAGGTGCGCCTTATAGTGCGGAAAATACGGTACTTTAGAAAGAAACGGTAGGTTTGACATAGGTCTATAATTACATAAGCTTTCTGGATCAAGGTTGGGTCGTTTCAGTGTCGGTTCAATAACGGCGGACTTAAAAGCTGCTGGAACTACACCAGAGGAGAGTGATATGTTTAGAATATTTAGAACTGAAGGTCGAGGGATCCCAAAAAGACCTTCAATAAGCGAACCCGGAAGCGGGTCGAACAGGCAAGTCGTCGGTTTGGCCGTATTCACCACCTGTTTAAGATTATTGAGTGACAGATCATTAAATCGGGACAAATTTCATGGACAGCCACCATGTCATGCATCTATAGATTTCAGCCCTTTAATATGTGATGTATTAACACTGTCTTTAGAAATTTCTTCCTCTATGCATTGAATCTTCTTATTAAAGAAGACCACAAAGTCATGGGCTGCATGGGTAGAACTATCTGGGATAATCTGTGGCCTTGTAAGCGATGCTACAGTGTCGAAAAGGATTTTGGGGTTGTTCTTTTGTGACGCAATCAACTTCGAAAGGTAGGCTGATTTTGCAGAGGCAAGGGCTGCTTTATACTTTAACGAGCTGTCACCCCAGGTTTGACGGAAAACCTCAAGCTTGGCAGCGCGCCATTTTCTTTTAGATTTCCTGCATTCTTGTTTAAGGGATCTAGTTTCATCAGTAAACCAAGACGTGCGTCTTTTAGGTCGTGATTTAAGCCGTAGGGACGTTACTGAATCCAGGACACTAGCCAGGGTAGCATTGAACTCATTCATGAGTGAGTCAATAGAGCCTTTGTAAAAAGGAAAGGACGCAACTGCTCCTGAAAGAAGATCAGAGAGCTCAGAAACTGTGCCAGTGCTTATATTGCGTCCGCTAAATCCTTCAGCTTTTTTAATTCTACATTTAGCTAGCACCTCAAATGTAACTAAATAATGATAGAACACGGTCATGTTTGAGGTTGAAACTCCTCGAGTCAGAACCAAGTCTAGTGTGTTTCCATCTTTATGAGTTGGCAAATCAACCAGTTGATTAATAATAATATTAATAATAATGCATTTTATTTAAAAGCGCCTTTCAGGCCACCCAAGGACACTGTGCAGACAATGAAAAAAAATACAATGTAAAAAATTGTAAGCGAAATATTAAATAAAAACAAGACATAAAATCATAAAAACATAGGAAATGGAGAATCTATGTGTTGTAGGCAGTCCTGAACAGGTGTGTTTTTAGACGGGACTTAAAAGTGGAGAGAGGTGTGCAGTTTTGGAGGTCCGGAGGTAGATTGTTCCAAAGCTTTGGAGCAGCGCGACTGAAGGCTCTGGCTCCCATGGTGCTCAGGTGGGCAGGGGGCACTGACAGTCGGAGGGAGGACGAGGATCTGAGGGAGCGAGTGGGGACGTGCACCTGGAGAAGGTCGGACAGGTAAGGAGGGGCCAGGTTGTGAATGGCCATATATGTATATAGGATCAGTTTGTATCTGATGCGATGTTGAACAGGAAGCCAGTGTAGCTTTTGGAGAACGGGGGTGATGTGCTGCTGGGAAGATGTTTTTGTGATGATGCAAGCAGAGGCGTTTTGAACCAGCTGAATTTTATGGAGGGACTTTTGAGGAAGGCCGAAGAGGAGAGCATTGCAGTAGTCAAGGCGGGATGTGACAAGACTGTGGACGAGAATAGCAGTGGTGTGGGGGGTGAGGGAAGGGCGGAGTCTGGTAATATTGCGGAGGTGGAAATAAGCAGTGCGGGTGATTAATACCAAAATGTATCAGAGACCGAAACGCAACAGTAAGTGTACTGAATGGGGAGTTCATATGAATGTCAAAGTCCCCCATAATTATTATTTTGTCTGCATAGGAGGATAAGCGGTGCAGCTAATAAGATGAGATGAGGTTACTAGGTCAGACAACAGTTCAGATAATTCATCTAAGAAAACTTTGTATGGTCCTGGTGCACGATAAATAGTTACTACATAAATCGACACTAGGCAGGACTGCATACGAGGAGTAAGTTTGAGTATTTTTTCAGAAATTAGCGCGACACCGCCACCCTTCTTCAAAGAGCGTGCTACATGACTGCTCACGTAGTCTTGAGGAGAAGCCTCATTTAACGGTAAAAACTCATCCGGTCTCAACCAAGTTTCACATATACCAATCAAGTTAAGTTTGTAATCACGAATAATATTATCAACAAGTAAAGCTTTAGGAGCAAGCGATCTAATATTTAAAAGAACAAATTTTAGCTTTGCTGAATCGTTTAACTTAGCTGAAGTCTTTGTAGAGAAACAAGATGTGGCTGTTCGTGCGTGTTTAGTCTCAGGCGTCGGTTGACCGGCAATATTGATGAAGAAATAATGGTGGAATTAGGCACATCTTCGTGTCCTTCTCTGCCTTTTCGCCGATGTAGCTCCTTTAGTTTCACACACTTCGCAGCGCGACTACCCCGCTTCTGTTTTCGGTCTCTACGCCGTCTCCGTCGCTTCGTAAGTGGGGTTGCCGACCATGGAGATCCCGGATCCCTTTGTAGTACGGGATATCAAGGTGGTATAAAAAGTGCCCGAGAAGTCAAAATTTAGACGCCCACCCAATTGAATAAGTTCCTCCCGACTAGTATTATTGGCCACGCATGTGTCCAGAAAAGAAAGCAAAAAAGACAAGCGAACGGCAATAAATAGAAGACTAGCTGAAGAGCAACTTGCCGCAGCATCCATGCACACCGCCATGTTGGAAGAAGTTAATATGGTCATCACTTTATATATAAATATTTGCCTTCTCTTCAGATTTCCTTGCTCTTAAACATGCTGTCCTTCTAATACACAACTTAAATATGTCACTGCTGTTCCATTATGCATGTCATGAACCAGAATGGAATCCAGGACCCGATTGCGTTCGTTTTAAAGGAATCTTCTTTGGATTGAGCTGATAGAGCTTGCTTAGGAAGCCGAGGATTGTCGATCGCTAGCAGCGTTGGACGGAATGGCAGTTCCGTGACAGGTAGGCAGAATCGATACGTCTTAGCGGGCAGGTCGATCGCCAGGGCAGGAGAGCAGGTCATAAACGTGGGGCAGAAACAGGTCGACACCGAAGGCAGACAGGAATCAAGCAGGAGAAGTCTTTGGTACTGGTAATCTGGCGAAACACACAGAGAGACACAAGTACGGTCTGACACTTCTCCTTTGGCGCTGACAGCTTAAGAGGAGAGTGCCAGCCAATCAGAGAGCGCGCTGTTGCGCGCCAAACGATTGCCACTGGTGTCTTCATTTTGGCAATCATGACAATGCATTTGCATTGTGTCATTGTGAGTTTTGCAGGAGAAGTGGCACAGCATGTTTCAGATTCTGCACTTTGAGTCTTTTGTTGTGTGTAAGTGACTCTATGGGTTTGGTAGTTCTTCATCTCGTAGATCTGCGTAAATTATGATTATTTTAATCATTAAGGAATTTCTGCCTTTGCTATGTTTACTACCTTACTTTGGATATGTTAGTATTTTGCTCCTCTTTGGGAATTGCTTGTAAAAGGTCCTTACTGATGTAAATCGGCCAGTTGATATAAAAATTAGACCTTAATTTGAATTCATTCAAAACGACCAACAAGTTGTTAAACTATTTTGGACTTGATTTAAAAATTATATCTTTTTGCTTTAAAAGGGTTCATGTTGAAGGTAGGGTGTGTTGTTTGTGGTCTCCTCAAAAAGTTAAAAGTAGAATATATATTAAGTTTGTGGTAACAGTGCCGACCTGAGTCCAAAGACCCCTTATGTTATTTGTCACCTCACTTACCTGCTTTTATCTCAGTTTAAGCTAAGCTGTTCGGGGCAGAACACAGAAAAAAGGATGAAAAAGTGAAGGGCAGGAGTGGTGGAGAGTGACTACTTGGCCGACCCTGCATTTTTTTATTCTATTTGTTAGTGGAGCATAAAAATGGTGAAAAGTGAGAAAAGACCTGCTCAATTACAGTCCAGACGCCAAACCAAACCCCAAGAAAGATGAACAAAGACTCTATACCTGAAACACGTCTAAAAAATGCACGGACTTGCATCATGAACCAGCTGACTGAGGCTACATTAATGACTCTAGCCAGGAGAGTAAAGTTCCAAATTCTGTACAGCTCCTTTAACAAATGTATGGACCAAATGTACAAACAATTTTAGTCACGCGGGGTTAACAGGTATAAACTTGTAAATCTCAGACATACTGTTATTCCTGATGAAAATAATATCCTCACCCAAGGTGCTACCGGTGCAATAAATCATGAATTATTAATCTGTTGCCATCAATCAATGCTCTACCCCATTGACCCGGGATGTGATACATAATCCGGGCAGCAGAACACACATGACTCAGCATCATGACTGCAGAGAAGGGATCTTTTGACACTGAGCTTTGATGTTGTGGAACATCTACACAATATCCTTTTACATTACACTCATTTTGATTACACAAAGATGCACAGGGAGCTTGCAGGGAGGGGCTTGACTTCTAATTGATTACAGGATTCAATAGTTTCTTATTGATTGTCCATCTTTGCTTGCACAGTCATGCATCTTGGTACTGATGCATTGTGCTTTGTTTTCTGTTTGTTTTGTTTGCCATTGAAGCAGATTACAAATTAGTCACTAGTCTTCCCTATTAAAAGCATTGCGTTTGCAATGTGAAAAACAAGCTTTTGAAGCGGCCATTTATCCATACAGCCAGCATCATTGCAGCATCATGTGGTGAGGGTGTAGCATACAGTCTGGGTTGTAGTTCCCATTTTCTCAGAATTGCACTGTGCAGCTGTGTGGAATTGTTTGTATCTTTTGGGCGTTTTTTAGGAAAATCATGCAAATCTACTTATTGGACACCATGTTGCTTTTTGAGGAACTTGGGTCAAATTTCTTGGAAGAATGCACAGTCTAAAAACTACATACAATTATTGTTGAGAAATTGTGACTGAGTGTTTGGACAACACCTGCATATCAATTGATAACTAAATAGATATTGGTTCTCAAATTGAAATCTGGTTATATAGTTATTTAGGCAATGTTAACAAGATTCAACAAAATTCTGGTAAGCCCCCCTCGACCTGTGTTTGAATGGTCTAAACTTTTGTGCACAAAAATGGCAATTTCTATCAGTGTTTACATACAAATACAAAACAACTAGAATTGTGTCCCTCATAGATTAAAACATTGGCCGTTTCTATGTCTAAAGTTCTAAAAAACTCAATTATGATCAGCTTGAACTATTTTTCGGATTATATGGCACATCTAATAACTCCAAATTGGCCTGAAATTTGAAAGTGGGTCTTATGACCCGGTGCGCTATTGCACATACGAGACCATAACTACGTGACAGAAGGGGCCAATGCCGTCACGGACGACAGTTAACCGAAGTAAACAGTACTCCCGTGGTTGAGGCCAGTAAAAAGTAGACAACAGTTCGGACTTCCGGTGGCGCAATGAGGTAGACGGCAGCAAGGAAAGTAGCTCTGACAAAAATCACTAAAGAGTAATGTAATACTTACTTGGAGAAAGACAGAAAAGGTATAAATTGTGACTCATATTAAAGACAAATTATTCAACAAAACATGGTCAAGAAGGGGAAACTTGTCGAGGAAAAGGGCGCTAAGGAGAAAAAGATCGAGGGAGCAGAAGGAATGGCATCGGTCGACGAGGGACGTGACTCGGCCATCCTCCACGAAATCCGTAAATTACGGCAAGAACACACAGAAGCAGCAAGGGAAAGCAAGACTGCGATGATAAGACTGGAAAAGAGCATCGAAGAACTTCTGGAGCGCACTGTGTTGCTGGAGCGGAGGGTGGAAAGCATGGAGGAGCTACATGCTAACACGGAAGAGCGAACGTCAAAACTAGAGCAATTAACAGTCTCCTTGCTCCAACAAACCACCAAACTAGCAACAAAGTGTGAGGACTTGGAGTCGAGATCACGACGGAACAACATTAGGATACATGGGATTCCCGAGGGTGCCGAGAGAAAAGACACAATCGGCTTCATAACAAACTTTATTAAATCGAACATTCCGACAACCGAACATATGGATGTGCGCATTGAGAGGGCACACCGCTCACTGGGGAACAAGTTTCAAGGTAAAGCACTGCCACGGGCAATTATCGTACGTTTCACCGACTACATAGTGAAAGAATCCGTAATGAAAGAAGCATGGAAGCAGAAGACAACGTACGAAGGCAAGACCGTTTACTTCAACCAAGATTACACCACAGAAATCCAAAAAAAGAGGAAACAAGTAAGGGACGTTATCAAAAAGTTAAAGGAAAAGAACGTAAAGGCACAATCACCATATCCCGCCCAGCTGAAGATGTTTTTGGACTCAGGAATAAGAACATTCTCTACACTGATGGAGGCAGCAACATTGCTAAAAGAAATGGGGATCGAAGTGGAAGAGGACAACACGGAGACACTGCAAAAGATGTTGTCAAAGAACATTTGGACCACAGTGACCGGAATCGAGAGGAAGACAAGGGAACACCCCCATCATAGGTGACTTACAAGCTCCTATGGAGCAAAACAAAGCCATATTCGGATTTGGGGAGAAAGAGTAAGGACCATATATGCCCTTTCTATTATAAATTCAATAAGTTAGAAGTAAGTAAAATACCAAGTAAAATTGTTATCTTTAAATTAAAACAATGTATGTATATATATTGGCATAGAGCTACTTTAAAATATTTAGTTAGTTATAACTATGGACGACGGTACAAAAGTTGTTCACGCACTGAGTGCATATTTCCAGGAGGGTAGCCACAACTCTCCAATTGGACTCTTGGAAGACATGGGTTTTTGTTTTTTGGGTGTGTTTTTTTTCTTTTTGGTGGGAAATTATGTGTGCTTGTCAATATGTTTGTTAGTAATTTGGTTTGTTTGGTCAATGGAGGTGTTAGTAATTAATGTAGTGTTTCTGTATGCTTCAAAAATCAGTGAGACTCAATACAAAGCATGAGCAATCTAAATATTGTTTCATATAATGTACATGGGCTAAACCACCCCATCAAGAGAAAAAAAATATTGAATCAACTCAAGACATTGCAGAGCTCAATAGCCTTATTACAAGAGACACATTTGACCGAGATTGAACATAAGAAGCTAAAAAGAGAATGGGTGAACCAGGTGTTCTACGCATCCTATGGTAAAAGGAGGGGAGTAGCAATTTTACTTGGAAAAGGGGTGGCGTTTAAAGTCGAAAAAGAAGTGAAGGACAATCTGGGGCGATATATAATGATTATAGGGTCAATGGCCGGTTGGGAAATATCAATAATGAATGTTTATGCACCAGTTGAGGAAAAGGGGACTTTTTTTCAAGTATTAGCTAAAGTAATAACCAACTGTGCGAAGGGAATGTTACTTATAGGAGGTGACTTTAACACTGTACAGAATTGCAAAGTGGACAAGTATCCTTCAGTACATGGAACAAATACAAAGACGTCAAGGATGTTAAATAACATAACTAAAGAATTGGGATTGATAGATCCATGGAGAGAGAAGAATCCCCAAACTAAAGACTATACTTTCTATTCAAACCCGCATGGCAGCTACTCGAGAATTGATTACTTTTACATTTCAAGACAACATATGCATACAGTAGTAGAGTGTGGTATAGAGAATATTACTATAAGTGACCATTCTCCAATTACTTTGAAATTAAGTTTAGACAATGAACCCCATTTTAGGTATTGGAGGATGAATGTATCTCTCCTCTCAGATAAAAACGTAGTACAGGAAATAAAACGGTGTATAAAAGAATATTTCCAAATCAATGACAACAATGAGGTTTCTCCAACAATATTATGGGAAGGAGGGAAAGCTGTAATAAGGGGGAAATTAATAGAAATATCGTCCCGGCTGAAACGAATACGCTTAAAGAATCAGAAGGAATTGGAGGATAAGATTAAGGAACTAGAAGAAGAACATAAAAAAACACCAAATGAATCCAGATTACAGGTATTAAAAACAACCAGAAGCAAATTAGATGAACTTTTGACAAATAAAGCAGAAGGGGCTCTGCGCTTTGTGAACCAGAGATACTATGAAATGGGCAATAGAGCCAGTCGACTGCTAGCCTTCCAACTTAAAAAGGCCCAAACAGATAGAATTATATCACAAATAAAACATCCTATCTCTAAACAATGTTTAGTAAAACCCAAAGGTATAGCAGAAGCATTTGCAGATTATTATAAAGAATTATACAAGGACTCAGAAAATGACTTAGATAACTACACGGCACAAAACTTTTTAGGAAAACAACATTTACCAACACTAACAGGGGGGGATACATTGGAAATTATTCGCCCCATTACAAAACAGGAAATACAAGATACAATAAATAACTTAAAAATAAATAAATCACCAGGAACGGATGGATTCCCGGGGGTGTTCTACAAAAGCTTTAAGGAAGAATTAACACCAGTACTGCAGAAAGTATTTAACTATGCTCTAACAAAAGGAGATCCCCCCAAATCATGGTCGGAAGCCATCATAACAGTCCTGCACAAAGAAGGAAAAGACCCAATATTGTGTGAAAGCTATAGACCAGTTAGTTTACTTTGTAATGATCTAAAAATTCTTACAAGCATACTGGCAAAAAGAATGCAGAAATTTATAGCGAAATTAATTAGAAATGATCAAACAGGGTTTATTCCGGGAAGGCAGGGTGCAAACAATATTAGGAGGATACTAAACATAATTACGAGCACAAAATCTAAGACCCAACCCTCGATGTTACTGAGCTTGGATGCACAAAAAGCTTTCGATAGGGTGAAATGGAGCTTCTTACATCAATCACTTATAGCTTTTGGCTTCCCTCCAATATTTGTTGAATGGGTGAAAATAATCTATAAAAATCCGAAATCTCGTTTTAGAGTAAATGGTCACTGTTCAGATTTCTTTGAAATCAAAAGAGGAGTCCGGCAAGGGGATTGCTTAAGCCCACTCTTGTTTGCAATAAGCATAGAACCACTCGCAGAATCAATTAGACAAAATGAGCAAATAAGGGGGATATTGGATGAAGGAGGAACAGAACATAAAATATCATTGTTTGCAGACGACCTGTTGGTAATGCTGAAGGAACCTTCGTTATCAATACCACCACTGTTGGAGAGCCTTAAAATATATGGAGAAGTAGCTGGGTATTCAAATAATGAGAGCAAATCAATAGCAATGATGATATCAGGAAAATGTCCAACAGATGTGATTGAAAGGTTTGATTTTAAATGGACAAATAAAGGGTTTAAATATTTGGGGGTGACCATTACACCACATTCCACACAGCTGTTTGATGCAAATTATGGAATGTTGATAAAAGAAATAAGGAAAGATTTGGAAAAATGGGAAATTTTGCCCTTAAGTCTTATCGGCAGGATAGAAACAATCAGAATGAACATATTACCAAGACTATTATTTCTGTTTCAATCCCTTCCAATTCTGATCCCGGCATCCACATTTAAAATGTTAAATAAGTTAATAGCAAAATTCCTTTGGCAAAACAAGAAACCTAGAATAAAATACAAAACCCTGTTAGCTCCTAAAGAAAAGGGGGGCCTAGACCTACCCAATATTAAATATTACTATTGGGCAGCTCAAATTAAAGCACTCATCTTGTGGATTACTACAGACAAAGATGCGATATGGGTGGACATGGAGCAACGATCTTGTCCAAATATGCTGGTGGAATCGTTACCATACATATCAGTCACGAGGTGGAAGAAATTAAAAATCCAGAATGAATGGATTAAGGGAACTATTAAAACTTGGTCAACAATACAAAAAAAATTAAAAATATCAAGATCTGTGAATAGGGCTACCAAAATAGCGAAAAATCCAGACTTTAAACCTGGGGGTATGGAGGTAGGGTTTCAAAAATGGGCCCAAAAAGGACTGATGTTGATTACCCAAGTATTGGAAGCACAGGCAATGAAATCATTCGAACAACTCCAACAAGAGTTTGACCTACCCAGAAATGATTTTTACAAATATTTGCAACTAAGGCATTACCTCCAGAAACACGAGGAATGGGGGAAAATATGTAAGGAGCCAACTAAGGTAGAGGAATTATTAATATCGTATACAAAAGGACAATCAATAAAGGGGGTTATATCAAAACTATATAAAGCCCTGAGAATGGATCTCAGTAATGAGGACATGGCAGTTAAGGAAAAATGGGAACAAGAAACTAATGTAGCGATAAAAGACAACGAATGGGAAAAAACATTGAAAGAGGGACACAAAATAACCAACAGCCCGACATGGAGGGAGTTTGAATGGAAAGTAAAAATGCGATTCTTCTATACACCCTCTATCACTTCAAAATATAAAAATACTTCAAATCTATGCTGGCGTAACTGTGGGGGGGTCGGTGACTTTACGCATATTTTCTGGAATTGCCCTGTAATATTAAATTTTTGGAGAAGTATCCAGAGAGAAATAAAATTAATCACGGGCTGGGAGTTGCGGTTGGACCCAAAGGCTTACGTAATAGGAATTTTGCCAGAAGAATTACTATCTGGTCAACAGAAATATATACTAAGGGTAATGCTTCTGGTAGCAAAGAAAATGATCACAGTGTCCTGGCTGAAACCACAACCTCCTGACATAAAACAATGGAGAGACAAATTAAAGCAAATGTACATTATGGAAAAAAATCACTGCAAGACTTCAACTGAAACTTGACCAATTTGAGAAAAGATGGAAGCCTATCACACAAATTTTACTTGATGTCTAAACACCTCCCCCTATTTATTATGTGCGTTGTTTTTTTTTTTTTTTTGGGTGTATATTTTGATTTATTATTTTATATATATGTATTATATATATATATATATATATATATATATATATATATATATTTCTTTTTGTATGGATGTATTGTATGAACGTTTATTCTTCCTTTCTATTAATAGTATTTTTTTTCTTCTTTGTTGTTTCTTCTGTTATTTATGAGTGTGTCAAGTGTATATATTATGTGTTGATGTATGATGGAGGAATCAAACCTCTGTCAAAATTGCTGTGAGAAATAAAAAGTTAAAAAAAAAAAAAAAAGTAGACAACAAATGCAAAAACGCTATATTATAACACTATTGGCAATGACAAGTGAAACAAATATTGTGCAGTTGTCAAATGAGGTAGGCGGGACACCTTGTCGGAAAACACACAGAGCGGTATTTAGAAAAAACAAGGTTAGCAGGACTAGCACTGACCCATACCTTCTCCCTCCTGACATATTCACAGATCTAGCCAAATTGCCCAGTCTGCCTGACTTCAGTCCACTCGATCTCTAACACTATATTGTAAATGAAGTATCACCATACACTGGTGCTGACATAAAAGCTAATAAAGGTCTGGATGCTTACTAGTTCCTCATAGCTGGTTGGGGTACCGATACGTGTTGCTGCACTAAAGGGGAAGGTACCTCCTAATAGTAAAGGTAAGACACTAAAGTTATCAGTGTATGATAATATGTTTTATCCAGGGTGCCATCAAATCTCAAATCGACTGTCAGTTGGAAATATAGGATGGTGGTGTTCCTGCCGGGCATTTCTACCTGCCGCACTTCTTCTGGCGCCTTTGGAATGCTAACGTACCCTGAACACTTGGACCTGACTGGGCCATGAGCTCGGGACAGCCGTTCATTGATGTTTCGTTCCTTTAACCCCAGGACATCTCCCGGTGGCGGAGCGATGGCTGGCAAGTCTCCCTCCAAACCCATCTGATATCATAGATGTTGCTTGGAGGCCCCCAGCTCCTATCTTTCTTCCGCTGCCACAGCCAAAAGCTACCTCTCTATTCCTCTTCTTGAGCATAAAAAAAGGGTGTAATTGTTTAACATTTTTTTTTGTAGATTTAAACTATTTTGATTTGGTTCTTGTTTTTTTTTTCAATGTTAATGTGTTTATATAAATACGTAAAGTTTATTCTCTTTTCTTTTTTCGTCTCTTTTTCCTTTTGGTATTATATTTTTCTTTTGTTCCTTCTTTTTTTCATTTATGTCTTTTTTAATTTATTTACCCCTCTTTTTTAAGTCATTCTTTGCATAATGTTACATAATTATTGGTAATTTAGGGATAAAGCAGCAAAAAAACCTGTTTCGGACCTCTTTTTAGTGACCAAGCTGAAAAAAAGGGTTAAAAAAAATAATCAGGATTCCCATGCCTTTAAGTAGACTTCGGTAAAGACGTCATTGCGGTGTTTCGTATTTGCTCCGAAATTGCAAATTCTTTGACATACAATTTCTTTTAAAGTAACGGAAATGGTTACTTTTCCTGGTAACTATTTACTTTTACTATAGAGTAATTCAGTTAATGATTCAGTTACTTTTTGGGAAAATAAGCGAGGACCTATAACGAATTACTTTTTTAAAGTAACGTGCCGAACACTGGTCACATTGTATAGGCTACGGCGTTTATCCACAGCAGACGTCAGACACATTCAGCTACAGTAGCACTCGCTAACTTATTTGTAGCTATATTGAGCGTCTTTGACTTGACTTGTACCCATCCATAGATCCATCCATCCATCCATCATCTGCGGTCGCGTATCATCAGTAATGTCATGGGGTTGTTGGAGCCCATCCCAGCTATCTTCAGGCAGTGGGCAGGGGACACCCTGAACTGATTTCCAGCCAGTTGCAGGGCACACGTAGACATACAACTCACTCGCTTACCCACACCTAGGGACGGTTTACACTGGCCAATTAACCTGACATGCATGTTTCCTTTGGAATGTGGGAGGAAACCGCAGTGCCCAGAGGAAACTCACGCAAGCACAGGGAGAACATGCTAATATTTGCACAGGAAGGCTGGTATCTGGATTTGAACCCATGACCTTAGAACTGTGCCACGGACGCACTAACCAGTCAGCCGCCGTACTGCCTGACTTGTACCTAGTTAACATAAAATGGGCGTCAAATACAAAAAAATATACCTTGTAAAGAATGCAAATCCTGGTGTACTGTGAGGGCATCCATTCCCTCCGACTGATGCTGACTGATGCAGATATCTATCGCCGTCCTCTGTCTTCATGAAACGGGATACAATAAAATTGGGCTTAATACTTTGCCTGTTCTCCCATCCCACAGCAAGAAATCAACATTTTGGAAAGTCTTGCTTATTGATATTTTTTTCAACTCCTTTTCAACTGCTTGTTCAACTGACATTTTCTTGGTTGTTTTAGCCGTCCGTCACTTATACTTCTAGGGAATGCAACGTGACATCACGTGCAAAGGGTCTATACTGCAGGATACGGTGGTTAAGATTGAAACTGCATTCAGTATTTCTAGGTATGTGTTGCTACACTATGTTTTACAAAATACTACTGTACTTCAGCAATGATTGATCAGCTGACCCAAATCGCAATACATTGTAAGCAAAGGGATACATCACTGCACCCACTTCACGACATAAGACATAGGAAAAGGCATTTTATTTCATTATCACCCACTTTTTACTCACAGTCCCAGAAACACTGATTTAGTGCATTTTGTTCAGCATTCTCAAAGGTTAAATAGTCTCTCCACTTTTTCACTTGTGCATCAATAACGTTGCGAAAAGACAGAGCCAGAAAACATAGTCTTTCAACAAAATACCATACTAGCTCTTTTACATACGTATACATATTATACCGCAACTTGTTGGCCGTCCCCGCCGCGACCCGGGTTTGATTCCTGTTGCTAACAATATTTCGCGATGATGAATATCCCCAGTGTACATCACAAACGGCATCAACTCACATGCAAATACATGAAGTTAATTGTGTGTCGATTATTTTAGAGTTCCTTGGACAAACACAATTTTTTTGCAAGTCTGTTAAGGTCTTTATTTGTGAGAAATACAAAATATTCAAAAGATACAAAGACAATAAGTACAAGTGGTTGATCTCGTTAGACAGAGATGACTAAATCGCATCTTGGCAAAAAAAATGAACTCGGTCGACCTTTTGGACTGTTCGACAAAGTTGATTGATGTGACATTTTTGGCAGGAAGGTTTTTCACTTTGATTGCATGGCAAATAAATCCGCGCTCGAGTGAATGAGCGCCTTTAATGCCCAATAACATCCAGCCATTGTATTTTGAGTAAATCATAAATGGGATTTTTATTAGCTGGCCTTTTACCAGCTATGGACAATCGAGAAAAAAAAGAAACAATTTTCTCCAGCGATTGACCACATGCAGTTCTTGGTGTGCTGAGGCCAAGAGGGCTTTGGGCTAAAGTGAAGTATTTCAACTACCTGTAATTGTGGTTTGTAGTTTGACAAATCCAACATACCCTGGTGTGACATCATCAATTATGTTGAATGCAACAAAATCTTATTGGTAAAGAATGAAACTGTTCGTTCAAAGAGCCCCACCCCTAATTTTCAAGTAATACATAAAGAATTGGGATGTTTTTTTACTCAAGGTCCAATGTATCGGATTTCAACTTGTACTTAAAGGTGGTGTATGTAACTTCAAAAATATTCTACTCGCTGGCACCATCTTCTGGCGAAATCATCATTTCTTTTTTGACCATAGCCAACCCAAATGCCCAAACACCTAAACAAGTTAAGCACCTCGGCCCCCAAATTGGTCATGCTTTCGTCCCTCCAGATGAAACGGGACACAAGAAAGCGGCCATGTTACTCGGGTCTTGGTGACACAACACAATCTTCTGTTCAACAGCAGGGCCCGACAGCTTTAACTGGTTTACCCCAGCCGCATCATACAGGTGCCCTGTCCATCCCTTAGAACGCGTCCAAACATCCCACTATCCTTCCACAACACCTCTCCACTCATTCCTATCACCAACAAGAGCTCTAGCTTCCACTATATTTAGACCTCTTTCAAAATGTACTCAAGAACAAAATACTGAAATCAGTGGGTCAGGAGGTGGCGTGGGACCACAATGGGAGATGAGCAGGGACTGGTTTGCTTGCTATGTAAAAAATGTAGAAAGCGGACAGCACGAAGCCAAACAAATTAACCTGTCATTGACAGACATTAGAACCCTATCACGCTGATAAGACGACAGAGGTTTTTCTCGGTGAAAATGTGCCAAAAAGGGTAGATTTGAAAATGGATGGAGATGACGTGTTACCACCAATATCAAACAAAGATGTGGGAGCGGGATATGCTTTCTTCTTCCGGAGGGTAGGGTGGGGGTGTGGGGGTTGACAGAAGTCTAGTGGGATTCTTCTGTTAAAGGTACACAGCAACCCTCAGCCACAAAGTAGAAAACGCACACATGTGGCGCCAAGCGGTTCTCGAGCTGCTCGCCCAGTGTGGGCCGACAGTACACGCTCAGCAGAGCGCCTAATTGCCCTGATAAATTTGAGAGGGGAAACAAAAAGGTCCCAGGGAGCAAGTACCTCGCGTGAACCTGCAGATGGAGGCAAGTGTTTAATAGGTGCGCCTTAACAGCACACTCTTAAGACCGAAGTGAGTTTACCAGGACCAAAATAAACAACAGTTTACCAGATCTCACCACAGTAGGAGTTTACCTTTTCAAACTTTACGGCAGGTGTTTAAGTCAAACGGCCAAGTCAAAAAATTAAGCTACAAGCCGAGGGTCGAATGTTGAAACAAACCTAGGTGTTAAGGGATTCGTGAACGGTGTGATAGTCTAGTGCAGTGTTTCTCAACTAGTGGGTCACAGACCCAATTTCAGTGGGTGGCAGGCAAGCTAAGAAAAAAACGGAGGTCAATGGCATTTTTGAGAAAGGATGGCGATAATATCCTGTAAATGTGTGTTAAGACCCGCCATCGTTTTTACCACAGAAAAAGATCGGTGAATATATATGGAATATACTGTGGGAGAGAAATCTAAGAAAAGGAAAAAAAAGAAAGAGAATGAAAAAAATAATGACAAAAAAAAACAGAAAAAGAAAGACAAAAAGAAAAGAGAAAAAAGGAAAAGGAAGAAAAGAGAAAGTAAAAAGGGGAAAAAAGAAAGGTTTTTGTGTGCCCTTAGCAGCACGATTACTGGTCATTATGTCAGCTTTTCAATCAATACATTTGAAAAAAAACAACATCTTAATTTGAGTAAGTAATTAGTGAGTCTTCAAATAAGACCAGTAGCGAACCGATGGTCTTGTGGACTCAATTGAACCCACTAAAAAGCAAACACATTTATTTCAGTGTTGGTTGGTTGTTTGGATCCCTTAAGCACTAGGGTTGTAGGGGGCACCATTTCCTGTGGTGTGTCCCCGGCAAATACAGCCTGATAGGGGCCCATCCCTCTCCAGGCCAATATATATGAGCAGATAAATAAAGCAATATTTTCTTATGGCTATGCCAGTAATCTTTCATATTCAACAGGGACAAAAAAACAAACAAGTCATTAATTGAGCACTAAATGAAAGAAGCCAATGTTATTCGGGCAACATTTCCCGTCAGAAGCCTCTAGTTAATATTTGAGTAAAATTGGGCTAAAATCACTTTGACATTTTCTATCATTCACTAAACTACAATAAAGCAAACTGCTTGGCTAAGTAATATACAGTGAAAACAAATACACAATTACTCCTGGTGTATGCTACAATAATACATCATGCTCATCTCAGGGCTTTGACATATATGCTTTACAAGGACTTTGAGTATTACTTAGCGCCTCCTAGTGGTAGAAAACTATATTCAGTAAAAAACGATATTGATTTTAATAATAAGAAAAAATAGATGAACTATTATATAAACGTACATTAAAAAAAAATGGTAGGCTGAGAAGCCATGTCTCAGTTTAGTCCCCCCTCGATAATTGTGATCGGCCGCCCTTGGAACCTAAACCCAGTTGCAACACCTTGAGCGTGAGGTGAGGTTTTGAAGTCCGCGCCATATTTTTTTAGACGGACACATCCCGTTCCAAATGTAAATGAGAAAAAAACGTTCTGAAAGTCGATTTACGTATGCAGGATGTCAGCTGTTTGACACATGTACTGCCCTCTAGCGGCCGGAAACACCGGGGCATATGAAATTATCTAACTGGTTGGGTCCCAATTGCGGCCTATATGTTTGACATGCACGGTGTATCCTCTCAAATTCCTGAATGTCTTAACTTTTCGACCTTGGTCTCAACTGGGTCTCGGTCATGAAGTGTTGTTGAGTGGAAGGAGATCTGTCTCTTATTTGGCCTACTTATCAGAAGGGTTGCGTGCTTGAGAGACTGCAGCGTGAACCTCTTAACAACTTTGCACATCTCCAAAACACTCCTCCCCTTAAAAAGGATGCAAGGGAAGTATCCAAATCCCTCAAGTCTACTGACTACTGTACCATAATGCGTTAGTTGCTGGGGCAACCTCTCCTAAACCCTCCCCACCCAAAAAATGGTCCAAAAATGGTCACATTCTGCCAAACCCGGTAAGGCGACATTCATTTAAATGGAAATGTTCTTTGAAGTGCAGCAAGATGATTAAAAGTGCAAGCAAACATCACTTTAATTGTGTACAGACTGAAAATGCTGTCATTGTTGCTCTGTCGGAATATGAAGGTAAACTCGATTTTATGCCCTCCTCGTTCGCAACAGAACAAAGTTTCTTGCAAGCGGAGCATTTTGAAAATGTTACTTTTTGCTTTATAAGAAATTATTCATATTTTTTCTGCTCTGAAAACAAGGCTTTTTATGTACAAAAAGACTTCTCATTTCTATTTATTTTGGTGGATTATTCATTTGTTATAGCGGGTTTCTCAACTGGTGGATCATGACCCAAAAGTGGGTCGCAGGCTCCTTTTCAGTGGGTTGCAGGCCTTTTATAGCAAAATAATGTTGAAAAAAAAAAAAAAAGAAGTGTCGATTATACTCCTTAACAGTCAATAATGCCATGCTCAATTTATTTTACCGGTTCAGTCAATAGTTGCGTTTGAGAGGGGCCACATTTTATCTTATTGTTATTTTGTTGGTTTTACTGCTCAGAATAATGGGTCCCTGGAAAATTAGTGATAACCGGAAGGAAAAGTAGAAAACAGTGAAAACAATTGAGTCGAAGAATGAAACGATTGCGCAATGCAAAATTGTTGTAAGCGAGTCTGAAACGCTGCTGGGTGGTACCGTCAATGGTTTAAAAATGTCATATATTTAGTTTTTTTACAAGTATATTAATCTTCATTAACTACATAAATAAATGATGGTTGATGTTGGGGTACACACTTTATTGATATTTTGAATTGAATTATATTGGTATGTGGCTATCTTAAAGCCGTTTTAGGGGATTGCTTATGTGCATTGTAGGCTTATTTGCGAGCATGTACAGTACTTGAAGTGGTTTGCTAGTCATTTTGTTTTTTTGTTTTTTAAAAAAGGGGGGGGGATATATTGTACATACATAATTAATTTACACGATATAGTCAATATTGACTAAAACGGTTTTAAAATTATTATTTGGTTTCAGTTTGGACCAGGAAAAATCACAATGGCTGCCATGCTTGCATGCATGTCTTTGGATGTTATTTTTTTTTTCCAATCAGATATCAGCCCCATGTATTGGCAGTTTAATCTGTTCAGTGCCTTTTAATGTGACATTTTCTTAAAGCAATATAATTAAAACTATGTCCACACAGGACAGCCCAGATGGCTCTCCACGGCATCATTTTCTTTTTTTCGTCCTCTGGTTAACAAAATTAGTTAGACATATCAATTTTTCAACAAATGTATAAATAGCCACACCAAAAAAGTGATTTTATCCATTGCATTTCCAATTTAACTTTTTTTGTCACTTTTGTTCATTTTATAATATATGTATCTTGTCGTGAAGCAGAACAGGATCAGAACCCAAATGCCTGACGTCTCACGCAAGCCTTTTTTTTTTACGGGAAAAGGGGAGTCATGTACGTTAGACAACAGTCTGGCGTGAAATGATAGGAAGCCAGAGGCCGGCGAGATGATATCGGACAGATGTGGTCGATACCGGACAGGACGGGACAGACACGATTGATAATGAAACGGGATATCGAAAATGAACAGGACAAACTAGACGGGAACGAAAACTGGAGAGAATAATAAACAGGACAAAAAAAGATGGGAACAAAACTGGAAACCGATATTAAACAGGACAAAAATAAACGGGAACAATACCGGACAAGAAATACCAACAGGAAACAGGACCGGGTCAAAACCCATGTGTTGCGGGGCAGAGGTTCGTTGACAGACTGATCAAGGAAAAATGAGAGCACTGAACTTAAATAGACGGAAAGCCGATCTGTCAATGAGCCACAGCTGGTGGCACACGGGCGGGGCCAATTGGGCGCCATGGCAACATGGTGACATATGTTCCATCCGTCATATATTTTTGTAGCCTGTTTCTCAGGTAAAATAAAATAATTTATTTGTTAAGTTGTGGTAGTGCATTTAACTAAATGAATGTACACAATACATTGGTTTGTATCTATCTATGAATAAAATTTATATTATTATATTTCTCAAAACTCTATTGCACTGTATAAAGTGTACATTTTCAAATAGTTTCTGTAACTGTAATGTGAACAGGGTTATAGTAAATGGGGGATCATATTTGCAGTTAAGTTTCTTATGAAGGAAAGAAAGAATGATGGATTTTGTGCACAAAAATAAAAATGATTTTTTTTGAGTTAAATGTAACTATATTCCTAAATCAAATTGCAATTTCACGACAATGTTGACATTTATTTTGAGTGTTGCAGCCGTAGCTGCAGTAAAAAATCTTTGCAGCCATAAACCATTTTTGGAGGTTTAGATTGAGTCAGACTTTGCACTACTGAAGGCTTAGGTGTGAAATGCACGCACAGCCGTCGTCTTACAGGAAACTGTACAAAAGAAATTCCAAGGAAAAAGCCGCAATTTCAATACTTGAAATCTGCTTGTTGCAGAGGCAGCCCATAAAACGAGTTAACCGCCGCAGTCCTTCACTAAATGACTATTTTAGCGCAAAAACAGTTCCTGCAACCGTTAGTTTGTAAGTGGAGCCATTATCTCAGCAGCCAGCGGGCCAGGTGTTGAGGAAAGCTGTCAGCAATCCATCATGATGAAAGCACAATGGCGCAGGAAACAGCAGTGTCAGCACTGTTCCCAAGCTCAAGGTTCCTGCTTGTCAAACCTCCCTCCCCACTCCCTTACTGCACGCGGCAAAAGGTATGGAAGGAGCACGAGGAGTATGTGGTGATGACGGCACACTTGGAAACAAGTGCTGAAGTGCTAAGCGCAGAAACATGGGGCCCGGTTACGCCATTAGCGCTGATCCATTGACAAGCTTTGTAGACTCACACTGGGAGCGACAAGGGTACATGCAGTGGTGTGCACAGAGCCTTACATGGAAGATGAGGACAGCCCAGTGATGCCTGTCAGAAAAATGCAATGCACCATACATGCAATAACGATGGCTTTTTAAAAAGGGGCCTCAAACTCATTTTAGGACGGAACCTACATGGTAGAAAAAACAATCTCACTGGGGCCAAGATATCCTACCAATGCCCATTGCACACTTTTGTCCTACTTATCATTAGTGTTGGGCACGTTACCTTAAAAAAGTAATGAGTTACAGTTACCGTAAATCCCTGACTATAAGCCGCTATTTTTTTCCCAAATTTTCAACCCTGCGGCTTATTCAGAGATGCGGCCAATTTTATGCAATTTTCTAACGGGCGGCCAGCGGCGCTGGAGTATGAGAGGTAAGATTTAGACCGGTGCAATATATGTTGCCGAGGAAGATCACAACTTATGAGCGTTAACGTACCCTACAAGACTCATGACGCAGCCACTATGTTACAAGCAAACGGGCATATTATTGGGGTGTATTGAAGTGAGGGAGCGTGGAACGACGTCATCATGATTAATTTTCTTTCCGACACTGAGAGTGACGACCTAGACGTCTTTACCAAGACGGAAGAAGCGGATGGTGTGCCGTGATTCATATGATTATGGCTTTTATTTTCTTAACAGACTATTGGCAGGTATGCGAGCGTCTTTTTAGTAGCGTGAGGCTACCTCCCAAAGGCACGGTTTAGGATAAAAGTTATATTATTATTATTAAAGCTTTGAAAACTCTCTCGATGTACCGTCTTTCTTTGTAAATATGTGTAATATGTATTTGCAACTGTATATTTTTGTAATGTATTTATTTGTACTTATTTGAGACACTTATTCTGAACGAGCAAATTAAAAAAGAGGGGCGGAGAAAACGCCAACGCTGATGGGAAAGTGGGGACCGGTAAAGGTGAGTCTTTGTGGACACGGCGGACAATAATGGATATATATTTTTCCCACCCTTACCTTTGGAAATATACACTGTTTTTCCTTGGAACGGGCACCCGGAATTTGCAGGTCTGCAACAAATTTTAAGTACCTATATCATTTTGAGTTCATTTTGCCGGCTGAAATTTTTAGACTGTGTGCTTCAATGAAGGACATTTAGTTACAATCGCGGGACTAGAAGTTTGGCTTGGATTAATCTTGAGTTTGTTTGATATGGGTGCATGCGGCTTAATTTCAGGTGCGGCTTGTGTATGGACAAAATTGGTTTTCCCCCTAAAATGTGATTGGTGCGGCTTATAATCAGGTGCGCTCTATAGTCCAGAATTTACGGTACTACTTCTTCCAAAAAGTTAGTAGAGTTAGTAATTGAGTTACTCTATAGTAAAAGTAACCGTTTTAGTTTCTTTAAAAAGAAGTTGTTGTTTGTCAAATAATTTGAAATATTCTGAGCAGTATTCAACTCAGTCGAATATAGAACATACAGGTAGTTGTGGTATAGAACCTTGCACATCAGCAGCAAAAAAATTATCCCACACTTGAAGTTCAACTAAAATAAACAATATCATTAAGTTACAATCAGCAGTAAACAATATAAAGTCCGTTTAATCCATAACTCTAACTCAACTGGTTTGTTGTAGGGATGGGAATTTCGACTATTTTTAGAGAACCAGCTTTTTTGGCTTGGCTCACTAAAATCACCCAAACAGCTCTTCAGGTTTTTTGGCTGTTTAATCATTGTATTAATTCATTATGTATTATTATGAATGATCGAAAGGGGTAAAACAAACCAAAATCAACACTTAAACGTTAACACTGAAAATCACATGAAACATAAATTAAAATATTTATAAATTTACAAAGAAAAATGTGAAAAACAATTTTACCTTTATTATAATCAACACATGTAATGTCAACAGCATCTGAAAAAATGCATTTTGACCAATCACAAGTGAAATAGAGCGCCTTGAAGGGAACCGGCTTTTGGTGGCTTGCCGGATCCCACTCCCAATAAAGACGTTTCGTTCACAAACACTAGTCAGGGTGCTTAAGTTTTTCTAGAATCAGCCCTCATTCGCTTTTATTTGGTCATATTTGACTTTTTCACTGCTTCAACATACTGTTTTCTGATGTAGCTTTTAAAGCTGGTTGCAAAGAATATCCAAGTCACAACTGCACAATTATATGACTTGAGGTTTATTGCTTAATCCAAACAGCTCTCAGAGTGATATATTGAAAATAAATACAATAATGACTAATGGATTAATTGCAATGCAGGCCAAAATGAAAACATATTTTGTGCAAAGGTAAATTTGAGAACATTTCTCCCCTTCCCTCCAACCCTTTTTTTAAAAGTCCGAATACTCGGTCAGGTCCCGGAAAAAAACACGCAGCGGGACATCTGAATATCGTCCGCCTTCAGGACCCTTAAGTGTTTTTCTCAACTATGCATGTGACAGGCACACCATTCGTGACCATCAATCGAAACTCATGAAAAACTTAATTTTATCGAAGAAAACACAGCGGACCAGCACAGTTTTTTGGGGGGGGAATATTTAACGGTTCGGCCTGCATATCTGATTTTTAAGCGCCATTTTTCTTGTGCGAAACACCACTGTTCCTTTTCCTTGGGAGGGACAGTTTTTTTTGTCAAAAAGATGTCCTACATCCTTGTGATAACAGCACCAAAATTATATCACATCACCAAAAGGCAGGTAATACTGTAAATATTTAATGCCTATAGTTTATTTTAAAATGGCTGGAAACCAGAGGATATTACTTAAAGGTAGTGATTTATTGCAAGCAGCTGATTCTGGTGACGTCGAATAAATCGTTTTTGTGTGGCATTCACGTGCTACCTTTTTCTCAACAGACACCGTCACACCATCAATTCTTCAGGGCGGTCTCCCACTGTGTTTTAATAGATCACTGGAAGCTGTTTTTGTTAAAGACAATGATATATGTTATGTGCAGTGTGCATGAGGTTGGTCCTTAAATATAGAAATCATTTCCAAAATGAATATTGGTGTGAGACCATGAGAAAACACATCATGAGAAGCTTCAGATGGGTCGGACATATTTAAAGAATGCCCAGAGGCCAATTTGGCCCAGTAATGCAAGCAATCAGAGCTGTGTTTTTGAAATGAATTGTCCTTAAAAGTGCATTCGAAATATGGGTTCAAAAGACTCACATAGAGTCTAAAACATCAGAAAAACCATATGGGTCACATTTGTGTGGTGAACTGTATTTTAATTTTCATTTTATTATAATTATATTTCATTTATCACTTAGTAAGATCCAACTCAGTTTCAGATGTTATTTATGCTGGGCCCAGCATTAGAGTGAAAAATATGGTGATTGCATATGTAACATGAAAGTGACGGCGGTCTGTCTCATCTGCCGCCCAAACCCTGAGCCAATGATGAAAAAGCAGCTGGCTTCCATGAGGGTAGTGGCGAGTCAGTTCCGCAATCAGGAATACGGTCAAGCGAGCCTAGTGGTTGAGGAGGTTTTCTTGTTTTTGGAGCGGGCCAAAATCTCCACAAAGGTTGATGAGCCAGACCTCCGTCGCTTTTCTCATAGGATTTGCAGTTGGTCGCAAAAAGCTTTCGAATGCTTGACCACCTTTTAAATATGTCTGATCCACCTGTAACTTCCCAATATGTGTTTTGAAATGGGTTCGCATCATACTCAGCCCTTTGCTTGTAGAATTGTTTATTTTGGAAATTCTCCTCATATACATATAAGCAGAGGTGGGTAGAGTAGCCAAAACTTTTACTCAAGTAAAAGTACTGTTACGTCGGAATAATATCACTCAAGTAGAAGACAAAGTTGGTCCTACGAATAATCACTTGTAAAAGTAAAAAAAACTACTCGAATACTGACTCACTGTAGGAACGTCTTATTTTTCATTATTCCGAAACAACTATTCAGTCAGAAAAAAAAATCCAGCTATTAAAATAATCAAGGTAAATTCAAGTGCTTTAATAACAAATACAATTATAATAGTACAAACCAAAGAAACAGATTAAGCACATGTGGCACATTTAAAGTTCTAGTACTTTTTTACAGGCTCTGCAGGCATACCAACAACAAGCTAGCCCAAGGGTGGCACCCCAAAATGTTGAAAGAGCCATATTGGACCCATAAAACAATTTTTTTGAGTTACAAACGTTAGAAGCCTTCTGTAAGTCTTGTGATGAAGGCAACACACGCTATCAATATCGGCCTACTATCAAAATGACTAGGTTGGCTGCAGCACATCCTGTGGAGACTGATATGACTATTCTGTTGTATCATACTGCCTCAAGTCTATTTATGAATTATGGAATGTTTTACTGTTTTGAAAAAATTAAACAAATGTAATTAATAAATCCAATTTTTGATGTCAATTTTATTTTGAGGATTGGAAAAAACAACAACAAAGGTGCACACTGTGCCCCTTATCTGACCAAGAAAAAGAGTGCAATGAAACCTAAAAAAGCAACCATTTGAAAAGGTAAAGTACATAAAATCACATTAATACGATTTAAGTTGGATTTCTCTGGAGATATTATTCTCTTTTTACCTTTGGGCTCCATGACCGATCACCCGCCGGTTTACTTTAAAAAAAAAAGCCACCAGCTTGGGATGTAATGCTGCCCCTTTCAAAGGGGCAGGGCATGGGCCGCACAGTGGCTCTCACCAGAGATTAAAAAAAAGCAATTGAAGGACTTGGAGAAATGCGCGTACTTATATGGAGGGGATTTAAATTACCCAGCAACGGCTTCATTGTAGCTTAATGTCGCGGAGTAAGAGTACCGTTTCTTCGTCACAAATCTACTCAAGTAAAATTAAAAGTAGAATTAAAAATACCCCCAGAGGTACAAAATGCCCCAAAACTTACTTAAGTTAATGTAAAGGATTAAATGTAACTGGTTACGACCCTCCTTTGCATAAAAGGACCACCCTATTAGACCACTGTACCAAAATGGCTTTGGAGCACATGTTAAATATGTCTGATAATCAGACTTTTTTTTTTTCAAACGTGTTCATTTATGTAGTTTAACATGTTATATTGTACATGTCATGTGTTTCGTTATATCATATATATGTTAACATACTGTGGAACCTCGGTTCTCGACCATAATCCGTAATTCGAAAACCAATTTGTTCGATCACCGAAATCATTTTTCCCATTAAAAATAATGTAAATCGTTTTAATCCGTTCCAACACCCGGAATGTTTACCTTGAATGTTTAACGTAAACATAAACCTAACCCAGGCTAATCGTATGTCTGCGTTATCGTAATCTTCCCTACGAAAGATTACGCTAACATGAACGTGTAAAAATAACAAAATCAGGTCGTTTACAAGTCATTTAGCACCCGGGTCTCCACAACAAGTGGTGAGCGGTTCATTGAAAAGGGGGCTCCGTTCCAACACCCTGAAAGTTGGGCTCCGTTCCAACACCCTGAATGTTTACCTGAATGTTCAACGTAAACATAATGCTAACCCAGGCTAATCGTACGTTCGCGTTTTCGTAATCTTCCGTACAAAAGATTATGCTAACATGAACGTGTAAAAATAAAAAAAGGATAAAGAAAATAATAATGAATAGGATTTCTTACCTTTGTGGTGGTCAGCAGAAGGCGCAGGTGGACGGTGGTGCTATTATTTCTTTCTTAAATGCAATAGTTGTACGCACTACTTTTCTTTTTTCACCTGTAGCAAATTTGCTGCTTGCACTGACTTTCTTCGGAGGCATAATTAGGGGCTAAAACACTTCGTACACCTATATTAAAAGCGAAACTAAACGAAGCACGTCCGCACGCGCTAACAGTTGGTCAACCCGAAAAGAGCCATCTACACCCGTACGCAGCTCAGCATCGCACCCTAGTGTACGCACTCACGCATTACCGGCGTTCGAACTCTGATTTTTTGACCGAACAGCGAAGCAAGAATTTCTCTAAATTTTTGGTCGGACTCCGATTTGTTCGAACTGAGAGGAGTTCGAAAACCGAGGTTCCACTGTGTATGTATATATATATATATGAAATGAAATGAAATGAAATGGGGCGGCAGTGGCTCAGGAGGTAGAGTGCTCGTCTTGGGATCAAGAGATCTCAGTTCGAATCCTGGCTCCTCCGTGTTACATGTCGAAGTGTCCTTGGGTAAGACACTGAACCCCTAATACCCCCAATATGCAGGTTAGCGCCTTACATGGCTGCACGGCCGCTATTGGGAAATGTGAAGCACACTGTAAAGCGCTTTGGGAAGTCTTGACTTGAAAAGCGCTATATAAATGCAGATCATATATATATATATATATATATATATATATATATATATATATATATATATATATATATATATATATATATATATATATATATATATATATAAAACATTTTGTTGTGAGACACTGAGTTGCTCGACATGAATGCGGTTTATTATAAAAAAAGTTCAAAAATTAAGTAGCTTGGACTTTCACTGTAGAAGGAAAACATACATGCAAATATAATTAAGTAGAATAATACATTTTCTTATTCAAATTTTTAATTCATTTTCTGCATTAAATTATTGTTGGTAATATACTGATTAAAGGGATCACCACAAACCCGTCTTTTTTCATTTTCTCCTTTTATACTTCCTTTTTTCATAACTCCTTTATACAACATAATAATTCATAACATAATGCATCAAAGCAAGTGAGCCGTTTGAGAGCCGGCTCTCTTTAATGAGTTGAGCTGAAAATAGAGACGGACTTCCTTTCACTACACAACTACCACATGAAATCCGAGGCGGCAGACGCATGCGCACAGTAGCATCAAACCGCTGGCTTCGTTTGCAACGAAAAAAAACGATAGAGCGATAGAGGCTACCGCGACGAACTCCTTTGACTTGATTGATTTGCCGTTTTGTGATAGTCGGTGTATACCGGATGGTACCCATCATTGACAAATTTGCGTTTTTCCGTACAGATATTCTTGTACGTCCTACACGTCTTAAAATGCATAATAAACCTACTTTGTACGGCAAAAATGTACAGCTTGACAGGTATGCAGATTGAAGTGAAACTTCATGGTTCCACACCATTTTCAGGCCTTCGCTGACGAAAAATCAAATGTTAAAAAATAAGGACCACCCTAATGTGCATGTTTGTGCAGCTCATGAGGCTGAATGAGGAATCAAAAATGTAAATATTGAAAATAATAATAACATGCGCTGCAACCTTTATCCATTATAACCCATTGGACAAAGAAAATATCGGAGACATTTCCAAATTTAATATTATAAACTATAACCTTTAAAGTCATGAATTTAAAAGTGAGAGGTTATAGAAGTCTGCCATGTGTATCCAAAACTTAACGTCAATTTCAAAATACCAAATTGTGCATCAAAAGGAGCATTACAGACTTGCATCGTAACTAAACAAAAAAACTCACATTGAGATGAATTATGAGGGCATACACATAGAACATTTATTGCTGTGTAGTCAGGCTTTAACCTTTGTTTCCATATTCAAGAGAAATTGTCTCAGAAAAAACTTGAGGATCAACTTTTCAAGCCAAAACAGCCCTTGCTTGGTCTGCATTTACTCTCAGGCATCCTCATCATCAGTATTACAGTTCACTGACAAACATAAGGAAAATGCAGTAGCCTCACCTGAAGCTGTGTGACAAACACATGCACGCTGTCACGCACATACATGATTATTGTGTTGGAGGGAAAAACATTATTCACACCAACTTGTTTTTTGGATCAATTCAAAATCAATCTTTAAAAACTCAATGCATCAAATTAAAGTACAAAATCTGCCTTAGGATTCATCATGGCATTTCCAGTTTGGAGAAATTAAGCATGTGGCAAAGCACCCTAAAAGTCATTTAGCATTGAAAGACACTTGTGCTCAGTGTTTTACTGCATTGCTACAACAGCAGATGGGTAGCAAAGGAGATATTCGTTAATCTGGGTGACACTTCAATAATAAACACGGAATTGCAAACCCATTACAAAACAATATGTCAATGAGCATTTATTCTTGGGCGAATATGGCTGCTCCCATCTGCTATGACTCATAATATGTCAAATAAAAGGAGGACTCAGTGTTTTGAAAAGAAAAAATATGAAAAGAGCTATTTCAAACAAATTGAACTTTTTTGCTTCATTGCATTGTACACAAAAAAGATAGTATTGAACCGGATGCCACTGGCGGACAAAATGACGTAACTCATCAGAGTGGGAGCAAAGGAAAACCCTCAGTTTGCATGTGCCTATTCTCTTTTTTTCAAAAATAGTAGAATAGAAATCACATGGTATTCGTCACCCAACACGGACACCTTGACACACTTTTTATACGTAAAAATCGCGATTCAAATAAATGCATTTCCATCATGCAAGTCAAGGTCCCTTGCAACCTTTGTTTTGTCATCGCATCTTAAACTCTTGAAAACGGACGAGAGGATGTCCGGTCAAAACGAGTGTGCTTTAAAGCTCACTGGGTTTAAGGTCCACAAGATCCAGTGGGCTTAAGGTATCCACATGATAAAAAAATCCAAATCACAACAAGTTAATGTCATGCCACAGCATTCTATTTGTATTAAACTGAGCTCGCTTTTTGCTGCAGTAGATGCAAATTACTTTATTCAATCTCTCGTAGACCTGAGGCAGCACTGTCAGACATTCATGACCTCTCCTCCACCCCACTCTTTCCTGTGATGTCAGCAGAAGGTCCGGAGCCAAAAAGAGCAGGACCCGTTGGTTCCGTCTGCTGGAACAGATGGACATTAGATCCGCTTTCTGCTTCCTCTGCCAAACAAATGACCTGACATTGTGGTCCTGTTAGTCTTACTGTTGTACATCACCTCATTTGGGAGCTTCCTTCTAACTTGACTTTTTGCGCTGCCTCACATAACTTTATCTCTTGGCATTGTTAGCTGTTTCGGATTGGTTATCTCCATTTTCTTGCATTATCCACATCTGTGGATATGACCTAGCTCCAATATTCTAATGTCAGTTTGAGATTTAACTTTAGTTTAAGCTCTTGACATTTTACCAACCTACCTGAATCCCCTTGTAGAGCCCTCAACTTGTGGATCACAATATGCCTTCAACCTCCAACTCAACTGGTGCACTGCAGCCTTTGTAAGACCAGCTCCCCAGGGTTGCACAATTGCGTAAAAAAGGGTTCACCGCAAATGTATAGAGAATTGTCCTTGGTGGAAAGGTGAGGTTTGGAAATACAGGCAAGTCTCTCTTTTATTCATTGGAATAGAGAGTGCAAGGGACAACTAAGAGTTCATATCCACGGAACATCAACAAAATGAGTTTGCATTAAGTTTCATCTGTTTTTGCGAAAAAGCCCTATTGTCGTTTGGCTTGAGCTTTTCTCTCTGAACATTTTCGATTCTTCTTCAATTTCATCCCCATCTCTTCTTTGTGCATCGGCTAATACCCCTTTCCAGGGGTTAGCCAAGAAACCCTGTGGGTCAGTTAGCTCTAGACCCAGAATTCCCCTGCGGGTCTCTCTTTCTCTGGATGACAGAAGCATACCCCCTTGGTCCAGGCTTCCCGTACTGTTACATTTTTTCACAGATCCACCAGGATACCCTAAGGACCCCGGTGATAACAGCGATGTAAGTGACAAGCTGCTCATGGTCTCTGACAAGTGTTCACTGTTGCCTGCTTGACTGGACCCACAACAACCAATGGAGGACCCGATAACTATGCCCAGGTCCTCATCAGAAGGGTCGATGGAGTCGTCTCGTGTGAATCCTGGGCTGGTGCTTCCTCGCCCACTGCTTTGGCTTCGCTGCTGGCCGATTGTGGCCTGGAGGGTAAGTGCCGATGCAGGGTTCGGCCTCAGTCTTAGCGCCTGGCGCGGAAAAGAAATGTTCGTGCTGTCTTCACATAGTGGGCATTCTTGTAGTAAGGGGCCTGCTGGAAGCTCCTTGTTTTGCGGTGGCGAGACGCTGAAACTAAGTCCTTCCTCGAGGGTGGTCTGGAGGCTGCCTTCGGAGCTGCCAGTTGCCAGTGATGAATCACTGTGGGAGGGATACTGCGGGAGTAGGGAAATCAATTACACTGTGAATTCAATGATAATTTCTTTGCATGATCAATGTTAGTTTCGATACTCAGCACTTCATACTCCTGCTCCCTCCCATCCTTACCTGAGTAGTCATCTTGCTATGGCCCCCAGGGGAACAGAATGCAGCCCATGAAGCAGGGGAGGTCAGCCTAAGCCCTCTTGACAACCTGAGGCCCCTTCTGCGGGGGGTCGCTTGGAAGGCTGCCCCCGTCGAGTGGAAGAACTCAGCAGGCAAGGGGAGCAGCGGCGAATGAGAGGCATTTGGGGCTTGTTCTTTCTTGCTGTCGCTGGAAACACCACCTTGGGGATAAAAACATTTCATTTATTGAAGACGAAGCTTTTTGTTGTTGATTCATTTATTTAGGTCCCTCTGGCTCTTGATGATGCCTGTGAGGCAATCATTTAATTTTGTAAGTAGTTTTTCTTTGTTGAAAATATGTGTCGGATTTACTCACTGGGGTTGTGAAAAGGAGAGTTTATATTGGGTGATTCTACAATCTGCTGCACAGGTTCCATCTCAATTTTGCAGACGGTCTTCGATAAATGGCCGAGCCCTTGGACCTGGGTCTGGACAACCGACTGATGGATAAGCTGCCTTTCTCTCCTTGCTCCCTCTTCAGAGCTGGAGGACCCACTGCTGAAATTTCCCTGGAAGAAAGCAGATTATACATGGAACTGAGGAGTATTTTAGAAGACATCATTGTAAGAATGTACTCGATAGCAACTTAAACTAACCTGAAGAATGTGCAATGACCTCAAATGGACTACTAAAGATGATTATTTTACCCCACTGGACACAGGAGAGGCTGCAAAATTGCCACCAACACTGTTTTTACAGACTACAATGGACTGACCCCATGTATCCAGAATCCATTTGCACCTGTCATTGATCCCCCCCCAAGATAAAAAAATATTTAAAAAAAATACACTTCTGCTCTGAGATACCTTTATATAGTTTTCCTTGTTTTGTTCACTTGTGCACTTCATTTAATGAGCTGCTCTTTCATAAGAATGTTTGCTGATTGCAAGGCTTATCATGTAATCCAGAAACATGCGGTATTACCCAATTAAGGAAGAGTAAGGATGTTAAGGGAGAGATATGAGTGCGTCTCTAGGGAAGTAGGTGGCAAATGGGGACACATAAGATAACTCTAAATGCTGCATGAGAACCTCTGGGGATCAAAGGGATTCATTTTCGAGGCGTTAAAATGGTTTACAGACATGATGGTTATTTCAGGGCACATTCACCCTAAGCCATTTGAACATTGCTGGTCAAGCCCGAGATTCCCCTGTCCTTTCCTGTCCCTGCTGGCCTACACCCAAAGACTTTTGTCAAGATTTTGCTACATTATTTGAGATTTGCAAGGTGGCTGTTAACATTAAGGTACAAATAGAGTGATCACATTACGGTGTTTGTGCTTCCATGGCCCATCTCTTTTAAGTAAACTGACACTTTGTCAAATGGAAAGACGGCATGTGTTGCTTAGTGTGAGTGTGCCCTGAAGGACAAATTTGTTCTGTGGACCATAAAAATAAAGACCAACACTCTTAAAGCTGAGGTTTACAGTTCACAAGAGAGAAAAGCTTCGCCACTAAAAGACAGATAATGGTCATTTGTTATTGCCTTCTAAAATGAATACAGAAATGAACCAGTGGACCCTAGTGTATTACTAGTGCTTAGAGTCATGGGAAAATTAGTCAGATGTGGCAAATACAAATTCAAGCTCACAAGAATTACACCAGCATGGCAATGCATTAGTTGGAACACTCATTGTACTGTATACATTGTAATTGAGGCCACAGTCTCAAGCCACATTTGAACTATAGTTAAAGAGATGATGTCACATCTGCTGGATTTCTCAGCAATATTTGTGAAACCTTTGTCTTCGGGAAACACTTTTTAGGACCTGAAATATATTCTGGCTTTACTCTGTTGTAGTACATTCTTCCACAGCAATCCTGCTTATCCACAACACCAATATAATTGATCTAAATGACCCTGGAAAATAAGTCATAGGATGACTCTTAAATGACGACTTTGAACCTTTGATGAGTTATAAATGAATTTATTACTGTTGCTTTTGGCAAATGCCATGCATTACTTTGTAAGATTTTAAATTAATGAGATAAATTCACTGCACACAAGTTAAGTGAGTAGACCACAAAACCAAAAACGACCCTTTCAATTAGCATGTTATAAACATAATGCATTTTGGAATTCGGAAGTCGATTATCGAGTTTTAAATGTTCGTAGGAATGAGTGAGTGAGTGAGCGAGTTTCTGTCACTGTGTGCCCTGCAATTGATTGGCTACCAGTTCAGCTTTGACGGGTTTAAGAATCGCATCAACCTATGTAGGGGTAAGAAAAAACAAAATAAAAAACGAACATTTCTATCCACATTTGTTCTTTGATTTAAATGGTGTTGACTGTGAATGCACCCCACTTAATATTTCATCTTAATAAGAATGGTTTGCTATTATACGTAAGTGTTTACTGCAGATTAAAGCTTATATCAGGGAGCCAGCCTTAATTCCAAAAAGATATTTGAGACTTCTCTAATAATAACGAACATTCTATATGTGTGTTGGATGTTTGGTTTGCATAATTCAAAGCTCATTGAAGAAAGTTGTTCATATCTCCTAAGCGCTGATTCCGCTCTCACTTAGATCATTTTTATCACCAACCTTGCCTTCTCGCGCAAGCATTTGGTATGCTGTGCGCTCATCCAAGCTGAGGTCATCTGGCAGGGCGGGGGAAGAGGACTTGTCCGAGAGTTGCTCTGACTTGAGTGAAGTCCGCTCAATCTCTGCCATTCTGATCTGGTGTGAGGGAGTCACCTCAGTTATTGATGTCCCAGGATGAAACTCAATCATACTGATGCAAACTTAATGGCTCCAGCCACTATTAAGAGACGCACAAAGCTTGGATGTGAGTGTGTTTAATCCAAGCAGAAGATCTATGCTTATGGTTGCTAATACTCACACATTCCTATTGAAGATGCTCCTTACGCTATTACTGGCTTTTCTTTTTATTTCCCTTTCCTTAATGTTGTCATTTGTTAAGCATGATCAACCTTTCTGCAACTAATGGCTCTTTTCTTGCGCAAATAACACCCGACGTCATGTTGTGACATGCGTGTGGGTGTGCGGCATAGAGAGAACAAATTAAATCAACCACCTTCACCTGGGGATGGTCCTACATCCTCATTATGCAGTATTCAGATGCATATCGTCCCCACCCCCGTACCCCCCCACACATTTCCCCACAAAAAAGATGCACAACACCCACGCAATGACGGCTGCTGTAGACGGAACACCCACCTTCTCACACACAGACACACCGATACAGGTTAATACATCGCCGATAGATGGACCAAAAGAAATATGGGGAAGAAGAGTAACGGATTGATGGTTTGACAGCATCTGCAGACAGGTGGAAAACAGCACTGACAGGTGAGGAGGTGTTGAGGGCAGTTTTTACTTCTTCATTTCTGGCCCGCTGCCGCTGTCACAGAGATGGATAACATGGGCACAGCGTGGCAAGTTTATCTTGTATGTGAGAACTGCTGTCGGCAAAACAACCCACAAGGAGTAATAGAGAGTCGCACACATGCATGTTAGGGGAGCTCACATGCTTAGGGAATCATTCATTTCCATGTCAGCTCTTGTGGATAGTTGGCAGAATGTTGAATAAACTTGACATGCTTTCTATTCATTAAACTTTATTAGACCAATGCAGCCCAAAGTGCGCACACAGTGAGTGTGTGTGTGTCTAAGCGAGACCATTTTACCAAGTGGTCACACATAAAATCTTAAATATAAGTTTGTGTATGGTGTACAGTAATCTCTCGTGATGGGCAAAACTCGTGAAGTAGAAACTTTTTTACAACCATTATACAATTAAATACTCTATTTTAGACTAAAACCAGGTCGGTGGCCTTGGGGTTAGGGTGGCCGCCCCGAGACTGGGAGGTTGCTGGTTCAAGCCTTGGCCGGGTCATACCTAAGACTTACAACATTGGTACTCATTGCCTCCCTGCTTGGCGCTCGGCATTAGGGGTTGGAATTGGGGGGTTTGGTCCCCTAATGACTCCCAACACATCAGTTGGGTTGAGCGAGGGGGTTGTCAATCCCCTGTATCAATCTCCCAGAAAGAGTCAAAAGATATGGCTAACTAAAACCAAAGGGAAATCACTTTTACAGGCTCAAGAATTCGTTGATCAAAAATATATATACAGTTTCAACTTTCTTATGTATTTATTTTTTTACAAATAATTCCTATTCCATCAAACATTAATAAGCGGTACACAGCTCAGCCAATCAGAATGCAGAACACAATGCACTGTGCAAATCCGTGAAGTTGCGAAACCTTGAAAAGAAAACCGCTTTACAGCAAGGGATCACTGTACATATAGATGTTCAGTCAAGAGCTGAAAAGCATAACCTGCATCAATAAAAGTAAAAAAACACACACACACACACATATATACATATATATATATATATATATATACACACATATATATATATATATATATATATATATATATATATATATATATATATATATATATAGTGTGTTCAGGAGCAAATATAAGAGATACATCTGCGCAACACACATGACGTGTTTCTTAAAAATTGCATTCGTGAGTTTTATTTTCAGTAAAATAACATCGGAATGGTGTTTCCCCAAATTTTTCTCTGGTCGATTAATGGTAGTCAGCAAATACAGCAACATTGTGCTATTTGCGTTGTGATTGCCGCCTTGTTATGGCGACATCAAGTGCACATAACTAAAACAGCTTGTCACTGAATTAAGGAGCAATTAAGTGCATTTGTTAAATGCTCATGAATGTGTTCTTCTTTATCCTTATAGGGGTTTGGAGTCTACTAGCACTAATGCTCTTTGAACTCAGTTGGGTATTATTAACCCATACTTGATAGAGAAAATATTCAATTTACACATTTATTTAAGACACCTCAAATGACACACCCCACCTTTAACTTTATGCGGCTGATTTTCTCTCATGCTACGCTCAGCGTCGTTTGGCGGGCTGGATGAAATCTGAAGGGGGGCCTGATCAACCCCTGGGCGATATGCTCAACACTCCTGTTTTACATTGTTCATCAGTTTAAAAAATATGGTTGCCCACTGCAATTGCATATGTTTTAATTCAAAACAGGGGCCAGTGGTTGTACTCCTGTGCATGTGCTGCATCTGTGCGCATGGTAAGGAGACCCAATTGTGGTACCTCTTGTGGGTGGCCCCTGTAGTCTTTACAGACGCGGAGAGGGGAGGAGTAATGGTGGAAGACAGAACCAGAGAGATTGTCGATCATCAGCATCTCCCCTTCTAAAGTATCCTTGATCAGGAGAGAGACGCTGTCCAACCACTGGCTCTCCTGGAACACACACACACACACACACGTACACACGCACGTATACACGCCCACACGTGCATGCATACACGCACATAGACAGGCACACACAACACACGGGCCAGCAGACCACAATTGCACGCAAGTACAAAGGTGTGCACATGCCAAGGACATGCAAAGACAAAGAACACATAGGGAAATGAAAAGACGGGTGTCAATGTCCCCAAAAGATGCAATTTTGTGCATGTCAAAATAAAACTCACTGTCTCTGTGCATCCTCCTAGAGAACCCTCACACAAGCATTATACTTGAACAAACTTTAATATGATTATATTGGACTACTTTTCTCTTCAGATGAAACACAGTTTTAAAATGCAGCACTTAAAAGGCCATTAGACAGGTAACATCTTTTTCGTCTTTCAGCCCGCAATTACACCTGATAGATCACCTCAATTACTTTTTGAGCCAGTACATTGACTTAACAGTTCAAGCGAATGTTGGTGCTCTGGGAATTATTAGGTTAAGAGCACTTAAGACCCAGTCAGTCTGGATATTGCTGCCAGAAATGAGACCTGTTCCAACAGGGAATAGAAAATAAATGACTCAATAAAACCTCATAATGTCCTAAATTCCTGGACCCACTTGCAATAACTTGTGTTTGCATGAGACACCAAAACATATGGATATTTGACGTGTTTTCAATGGAGAATTGTTTTCCAAGTCTGAAAATGTGCACACAGATTTTTTTCTAAGACATCTGAGCAAAATTCCAAATAGGACTCTAATTAACCAGGTCTTATATAATGTAACCATGTAATTAATGTTCTAATAAAACCATGATATTAAATTAGCAAATTAATTTGAAGATTTGTATTGCAATGGAATTATGAAACCTTGTGTGCTTCTTGGTTTTGATGGCATAACACTGAATGCCTCATGAGAATTCATATGTTGCCCATAAGGCAATTGTTTTTCTCTAATAAATACTTTCATATGTTTAAAATATGGAAGCTGGCTGAAACCGGTTGTAATTTCGTTAAGAAGTGTTAAAAAAATCAGGCAAAATAATACTATTTGCGATTTTCTCCAGCTACTTCTGGTTCTGAGCCTTTCACAATAAAAGAGACGCATGCTATGGCTGGCTCAAATGCCTCTTCTTCCATCTTAAAGTATTAACAAGCAAATGTGGGAAGTTGTTAAAAGCAGCTATAAGTAAATGGTTATGTATTAGTTTCGAAAGATGCAGTTCATGCACGATATTTTCACGAACTTATTGGCCCATTTTCTCAATGCGCTGTATTGTATTGTTGCAGTTTTCACCATCTAAAGAAAGTTATCAATGCCTCAATAACATGTCCTCTGTTGTCCTAGGCCCACTTGGGTGGTGCCATATCAATGGCACAACAATTGATAGGATCCATACACGTGCTATTTTATTCAAACCATTTCTGAAACATTTTTCTACAGAACGTGAGAGATTATATTTCAGGAAAAATGTAGCCATGTGTTTCACAAGTTTTGTTCCATGCCAATCTGCTTTTTCAAATCTAGGAGATTTAGTAAAAAGAAAGGACTCGATTTGGGACCTTTTAGAACGGGGTTTGATACAGTCCTTTCTTGTTCTTAATGGAATTTTAAAGTCCATTCATGTCTTCTCTCTATTTCAATTGCCAAGTAATCTATAAACTTATTAGTCTCCAGGCCCCTTTTTTGACATGAATTGTAAGACACATACCAAATCTCCGGTCTGATTGACCTAAAATAAAGATTCAGCAACCTGATTTTTATCATGTGTTTTAAAGTAAAATTCGGCAAACGAGGCCACTTCTTCCATTGTTTTTTTCTATTGTGTCGCACATGCCCTCACACATATGGAATTTGCTAGAGTGTCTTTTCTTTGTAGGTGGCAAGATAGAAGACAATGATTGATTGACTGTGGTGGCCAATGTTCTGGCCACTATCAATTACTGTATTACCGGACAACAAAAGGGCCTGTTGGCTTGATGTTCAAGTTGAGAAATGGAAAGAAAGAAAGAAATAGTGAGGGAGCCTGAAATAAATACAACTTCTATAAGACTGTCACAGGCTGAGATTTTATCTCTGCTCTCCTTATTCTTTTGCCCTTAGTAACTCTTTGGGTGAGTGTGTGCGTGTGTTACTCCTCAGTATTCTTTTACTTGCTATCCATTAATGGGTTTCATTACAGCCAAAAAATTACTGTACAAGATCACCTCTCAAACTCAATACCTCAATCAATGAAAGATTGGCCGGATGACGCATATAACAAAAAATATCAGTCGCATTTAGCAGTTTACAATGTGCTCCACATTTCCCAATAGCGGACTTGTATTGCGGTTTTATATATATATATATATATATATATATATATATATATATATATATATATATATATATATATATATATATATATATGGATACACAAGGAACTGCGATGTGCTACAAAGAGCTTATGTGGAGCTTCTCTTATGGTTCCCGCCGCTAAAAGTCCAATTAGGGACCCGTTTAAGACAATGTATGTTAGACTTGTTTGACCTGAGAAGCCATCATTAATTTACCAATCTCGATTAATCATATTTCTGAGATTTTGTTCTCACAGACATGCAAGTTCATATCCTTAAAGTTTTATTTTCTCGCAAATTTGCCCGTTTTCAAGCTATTTCTTGTAAATTTGTGAATATGTTTTACAATAATTAAAATGTATCAATAAAGCCCCCACTATTCACATCCTCTGTATTTTCTCTTTCAGCACTTACTATCTTTTTTTTAGTTGTTTTAGTCTGGATCTGAAAGTCCTACAGGATCTACACCAGTTTACTCTTTTATCTTTAGGGTGTCTGGACCCTGGACCCAGTCCATATTCAGTACAGATGATTCCGTACACCGGGGATGGCCAAATCTCTAACCTCTAGAGCCAAATGTCCTGCATGTTTTGAAGATTCTCTGCTCCAATGCAGGCCGATCATCTGGATCATTATTAAGCTCCCACACTCCTTCCTAACAAACTGAAAATTTGAATCACCTGAGTTGGAGAAAAGAAACCTCCCAAACATGCAAAACTTGCGGGTCTCAAAAACTGGGGTTGGCCAACACTGCTGTACACTAGGGTGGTCCTTAATGGGGGTCGAAATTTTTTTTTGAAATATTGAGCTCTGACCCCCCGCATATGTTCTTATATCGATAAAAACACACTGTGTGCAATTTTGAACAATTTGGATAATATTTAGAGGTAGCTCAACGACTTTGAAATTTCCCAAAATGGTAAAATTTTGGCAATTTTCGAGAAAAAACGGAAATCTTAACCCTATGTGTACGGCGTTTTAGAACATCCAATTTCAGTCCATTGCTTATAATTGTAACACAAGAAAAGTTACAAGTAACTTTGTACACTAGGTCTGATATAATGTGCGAAAAATCCTTATTTTTCATACCAAAATTTCAGAGGCCTTGAGCGACCTCTAAATATCCTTTGATTTTGATGAAACTTTGCCTAATTACGTTTTGTATATATTGGAACATATTCAAGGGGTCAGAGCATGAAATTTTAAAAGTCGAAAAATAAGGACCACCCTACTGTACACTTTGCCCGCTACCTGGTTATTCTGTTCCATATACTCTGTGCCAGGGGTCTCTAACCCTTTTCAAGCTGAGAGCTACATTTTGTTACTAATTAGCGCAGAGGGCACCAAGTTAATATGCATTTCTAAGATAACAACTTGTGATTTTATTAGTTTGTTTTTGCTATGTTATTATCAGATGAATTATTAGAAGTAAGGTTAAATACACTTTGGCAACCACTAACAAAGTAATTTGACTAAAAACTCACAATGACCTAGCACTGGTAAGCTGTTTTCAGAACAGGTCTGTGGGTACGTTAGGATAGATGGAAAGATAGATAGATAGATAGATAGATAGATAGATAGATAGATAGATAGATAGATAGATAGATAGATAGATAGATAGATAGATAGATAGATAGATAGATAGATAGATAGATAGATAGCAATATGTCTGCCATCCATAAATCAACAAATATCCTCTCTACCGATCATGAAAGGTTCAGTAAAATACACTTTAGACATAATAAAAATAGTGACTAGTACAAATAGGCCACAGTCTTAAAAGCTGGTTATTGATTTATTGGAAGGAAAGGTAAAAGTCTCTTTTAGACGTTAATACAATTTTAGATTCCCTATCTAGTTTTATTTAATCCATTTCACCTGATTGGCTGATACATTAGACCAGATCTGCAGAGAATACAGGAGCTTTCAGGTATTAATTTTATTTTGCTTGTAGACGATATTGCTTTCTTTTTATTTCCACAAAACAACGTAACAGGTCCAAGTTACAGAGCAAACCATGTGATTAAAGATATTGTTAAAAAAATAAGGATATCGTTGTGGATTTTAAAAAGAAAGGCTGACTATAAAGGAAATGATATTAAATTTTAGCCAACGGGCAGAGACACACATATTCACACACATACACAAAATGTCTCACCTCATGTGCTGGCGAGTACAAAGGCCGGTTGACGTCAGCAGCATTGTAGAGCATCCTTCCGCCTGTCGTTTTTTCGCCACGCTTTCCTCCATCCATCGTACGGGAGTCAGTACCGGGGGTGGACTCAGCTGCAGGCACGCCTTTCTCCAAGCCTCCGCCTCCGCAACCGGGGGCGCCCATGCAACAGAGGGTGCCCTGGGCCAGCTCCAGCTCAATTTCTGCATCCATCTCCGCCTCCTCTTGGGCCTCCTTGTTGGAGTCGTCCAGGTGCTTCATCAGCACGGCCACCACCACATTGATGAGCACGAACTGGGCGGTGAGCACGAAGGAGACAAAGTACATGGGCGAGATAAACTGAAGGCTCGGGTTGCAGGCGTAGTCCAAGTCAGTGGCATGATCTGGTGGACATTCCCGCAACGTGTCCTGAACACAAACAATAAAAACCACGAATAGGACATATTTCAGACCATCTGCAAATTCACTTTTGGTCGATGGATATTTTGATGGTTATTTTAAACCACATGTGCCAAACTCATGGCCCACGGGCCAAATGTGGCCTGCCACATCGTTTTACGTGGCCTACGAGAGCTTAAAATGTCTGAGCATCTAAGAATAAACAGAGCGGTATCTCACAGGCTCTTGTGATTTTGTCTTTAATGCTATTATTAAAACGGTGAAAGTAGAAAAGTACATTCTCAAATACAGTCCAAATGTCAACCGGAACCCACAAAAAGATAAAAAAAGGAAAAATTTGTTCAAGTGATTATAAGAACTTCACATACTTGCACACGCAACAAAATGAGCTGCAATGATGATTTTTGACAGAAAATGGAGCCAGCAAGTAGAATATTTTGAAAGTTACATACACCACTTTTTAATATATTTTTGAAAATACCCTTGAAATGTTAGTCTATTTTTTAATTAGAAAAATGCATTGGACTTAACAACACACACTAAATTTGACAAATTAAGTTTGAGAGAGCACAACGGATTGGGGCATTTTGTTCAAAACAAGCCAGAAAGTATAATCGGAAGAAACATTTGAGCAAAGCACTGTACTTAACAGGACCAAAATGTGGCAGGGAGCACATCATTTGTAAAAATATTCTCACAGTAATCACTTAAGTGACTTGTTGTGGTGAGCTTTCGAGAGACATATATCAAGAATTGTTTTGTTTGTCTGATGAAAAAGGCTGTAAATGGTCTGAATTTATAAAGCGCTTTTCTAGTCACTGACCTCCCAAAGTGCTTTACAATTTGCATCACATTTACCCGTTCACACACAGATAGCAGTGTCAGCAATGCAAGGTAACCACCTGCTTATCGAAACATTAATGATTCAGTGTCTTGCCCAAGGACGCTTTGACATATAACACGGAGAAACCAGATATTGAACCTGCGACCTCTTTATCCCAAAACAAGTGCTTTACCTCCTGAGCTACTCCCGCCCCTAGTAAATTATTTAACGTTTGTTATTTTGTTATCCCGACAATAAAAACTGCCGATAATTTATTTGTTTCTGTTACGTAAAAATGGAAGAATGATAAGTAAAAATGTGTTATTGAGTTCTTACTGGTGAACACCTGCAAATAGGTTTGCTGATTATGGGTTGTTCGTTATCTTGACTATTATTGTGCACAGTCCTTCATTATGTTGGCTCACTGTTGTTCATTGCTTTGGCCGTTGTTTTGTGCTGTTGTTTTTTTTTAACTATTATGCGCTATTTACATCATTGTCAGTATCGGCCAATAATTTTTCCGTTGTTTGATTTCCACACGCCTTAGGGCTGGTATGTTTTTATAATTTAGGAGATACAATAAAAGACAGGACCTTTTGGAAAAGGTTGGAATTTTCTCATCTAAGGGTTTTGTACAGACCTATCCAGATCTCCTTGCAAGCTCAAAATCCATTGATGTCTTCTCTCCTTATTTTAAGTGTCTACTGAACTATAAACTTGTCACAAGAAAGATAAACTTCCAGATATCACATTAATCCCTCAGATTTGCTCGTTACATTAAAGAGAAACAATTGTTGTCATTTTCTCCAGAAACTAATGTGACTGTTATGTAATTTCGCTATTATTTTTAATTAATGGTAGGTTTTGTTGACAATGGAATCACGATGCGATAAAAAAGTGAAAATGGGATGCAAACAAGCTTGATTTTTTATGTTTCTCTAAAACTTTGACATCAACACTTGTGCTAGGTAAAATAAAGAGTTAAAGGCTAACACTTCACTGTTTGTGTGATATATGTGTTGGTGGGACAGAGGAACTGATGATATACAAATTTAGTTTGCGGACATCTATTATTGTTATTTCAAATATAACAATCATTTAACCTTTACTGAAGAAACCCTGCCATACTTTTTTTTGCCTCTCATTTCTCCGCAGCCCACTACAGAAGTTGTCTTGCTCCACGTGGCTGATGAGTGCAGGAAGGGAGGATAGCTTCAGGAGGTGTGTGCGTTCAAAGCTAATTAGTGTACTGTGTGCGTACACAATGAGCTACATTCACTTCCCTTCCCATCAGAGCGGAAATTTGTGTCGCCGTTCGCTGAGCCGGCACATTTTTTTCCAGCGGACGTCACGATTAAGGCACAGGATAGTTTGTCTTTTGTCTCTCTTGGGGCATCTTGTCGCTACTTGCTTGGATGACTTAGATTCAGTCTTTTAGGACGCAGTGTAATCTGTCCATCTGCAACGGAAGGGGTGAACGTGCAGAAACGAAACGCACCTTCATGATGCCGTTCCAGTTGTCGCCCGTAGAGACTTGAAACAAAGTTAGGAAGGCCATGCCAAAGTTCTCAAAGGTAGCGTGACGACTCATGCCTTCGCAGGGGTAGTCTTGATTGCAAACTGCAGATGAGAGAAGAGCACACAGCAGAAGAGATGATGTAACTAAGGGGGTTGAATACAGTGTGATGTCACAAGAGATAATTTGAGGAGATTCGGCCTGCTGCTCTTCATAAGAATTGGCTCCCCTTGAAAAGGACTTCACAGTTTCTAACTTGCCTTGAAGTCTGTTTTGTGATTAATAGCGACGAATCCTGTTGTCCTGCTCGCCCTTGAGCTTGAAACCCAAAATAATCTTAAACATGACCTCAAGAGAGACACCGTTTGGCAGCGCTGCACGACAGGAGTTTCACAAGATGAAGAGTACGGTATATGTTCCGGTAGAAATGTGGCATTTAAGGACACCACTTGTTTCAGTGTACCGGGGAGTGGGTTGATTCCCACTTGGCCAACCGCGAGAGAACTAATGAAAAGACTTGAAGCAAGAAGAGGAAATATGTTGCCTGAAATGAGATTCAATCAGGTTTTCACCGTACCGGCTGGATTTGCTTTACCGCCTGCGTGAAAAACACACAAGCTGCACTTTATCTGGAGCAATTAGACTTAAGGGATGACAGCCTTCATTTTTATGTGGTAGTGTAGAGAATAGTTCATTTCTGGTGAAGCTCAGAAGAAATTTGAAATGTCCCCTTCTGTGACATTGTATTAAATTCAACTCAGGCTACAAAGTTACTAATTGAATTTTTGAATATTCAACTGTAAAATGTAACCCCTGAGAAAACAGTTAGAAAAAGTAAAATAAAAAAATAAAATATTTTGCGGTTAAATTTGCTCAGAAACACCTTGTAAGAAAAAAAATGATCATATAACAAACGAAAATCTTTTGTCAACTGTCCACAGACAAAAACTGCAGCGCTATGGTCACGTCGCAAGATCATCCCGACTGGCCAAGATTATTCTCTAGGGCACAGTTCAAGGGGGCAGGACAAGAGCAAGACCGAAAAATAACTAGGCCTACATTATCAAGGAATAGACTGGTGCAAACATTGCCACGGCCCAAAACAGGTCAGGAACCATCAAGAGTAAAGAAATTTGTCCAGGGTTGCGTCCTTAGTGGTGACCCCACAATCCAGGTGGTTAATGGATCCGTAAGCCATGTACTGTGGTAACTCAACTATCTAGTGAAGTAAACTTTTTTAAATAGCAAAGAGCGATTGATAAGCTTCCTGTTTCAATAAAGTTTTGATAAAAAAAAAAAACCCATCCCTCCGCTGCAAGCAGAGACAAACAGGAGACCACACATATGAGCAAACGCACGCTAGCATAGATAAACTACAGAACCTGCGGACATCATAGAAGGTTAGTTTTGACTCCACCCGGTGACAGTGGAAAGGACGAAGAAGATTCATTTTTGGGGTTTTGTTCCCTTTTTTTCTCCTCCCTTGTAGTTTTTTAGTAATATGAACTTGCTTATGGTCACACGGTGTATTGTAACATTTTAAACTAATGAGATTTCCTTTAGATATTTAACGTCTCTGTATCATTGTTTACCAGTTTAGCAGTTATTGTACCTGCCTTGGCGCGACAAGTAGCCGCCATTTGATGTTCCGTACTCTACACATAGCTGCAGTTGGCTCAACATTGTCTTGGTTCATCATTTAAAAGACTGAATATATTTCTTCTGCTCGTCTTTTCCAAATGTAATGCCATTTTTTTTTAAATATAAATTGTATTATTGTGTAATTTAAATTCTGCTTTGACTTATACGAACCTAGATTTAGGTTCATTCTGTACATGAAAGTAAATTTTGCAACTAATGCTAGGTATATTTACGGAAAGACTAGATGACCGGTCATTAAATTGAAGTAAAACAGGGTAATCAAATCAAAATGAACCAAACTTCAAAAAATGGAACTCACCAAGTTCTCCAAATAGCTCCACTCCTAAGGCGGCGTAGATGAAAAACAGTAGCATGAAGAGCAGACCCAGGTTACCCACCTGAAACACAAAAACATTATAGAACTTCAACAAAGCGCTTCGTCCCTAAAACTCATTCCCTGCATATTGGAACAGGACACACGCAATCAGCAGCTCTTTTAATATTAGTGTAAGACTTTTAAAACAACGAGAAGTAGATTTTTACATATAGATAGATAGATAGATAGATAGATAGATAGATAGATAGATAGATAGATAGATAGATAGATAGATAGATAGATAGATAGATAGATAGATAGATAGATAGATAGATAGATAGATAGATAGATAGATAGATAGATAGATAGATAGATAGATAGATAGATAGATAGATAGATAGATACTTTATTCATCCCCAAAGGGAAATTCTAGCAAAGTTAGTCTGTGGGGCTAATAACACATTCACTTAAGTCTTTGGGCCAAAAACAAATGGCTTCTTTCTGCCCAGTCTGGAGACCGCTGTAAATATTTTTGTGTATTTATCCTGATATTCTTTTTATCTCATTTTTTTTATGGTTTATCTCATTTACCCTGCAGTGCCGTGTCTATGTCACAACGTTGCTATAAATTAAAATTAAAATAATACTAATCTATTCTAAAAGTGGTTGTGGATTGAATGATGGAAGCATTCTGTGAGCTTTTAAGGGAGTTTGTGAGACACATTCTGGACTGTGCAGTCACTAAACCTGCGCCGGCTAAGGGAAAGCCCATGGTTTCTTAGACTGCAGTTCAACGCTATCACCTATTGTAACACTCTTCAACTGACCCTAAAAAATGCACATGAGCCTACCTATAAATAACAGAAAACGAGAAATACTCAGTAGAAGTGTTTAATTAGCCAGTTTTAATTAACTCCATGTGCACCCTTGGGACGAAGCAAAAGGTTCTCGTGTTAATGAGTAGAGATCAATTAAAAAAAGATATAAGGCAGCTGTAACCTCTTTTTATACTGATGCTGACCACTTAAAACAAATCTTGTGTTAGTTTTGTCTTACTCAGGATGATCTGCAGACCCAATTATGTTTGTTGTCCTCAAAAGAGTAGTGAGTTTTTGAAACTATTTGTGAACATCGACATTGTGAAAAACCCTTTAGATCAATCAATGCATATCATGCAGGGTTTCAAATTTAGTTTTTAGCAGACTGATATTCTGTTAAGGTTTGCGTTGTCATGCAACAACTTATTCAGTTGGCATGTACGGTATTTCAGCTTTCGTTGGCATATACATGACTCTTAACAATTTACCCCTCTGTTACAGGGACACAGTGTAAAATTTGAGCTCTAGATGTCACTGTATTGTGTAGTGCAACCAAAAATGAGTGCTACATAGCACAAAAAGGAAAATAAACTATGGAGACACAAAGTGACCAAACTGCACCATTTGTTCTTTTTGTCTGTCGATAGTATGCATAGCAGCAAGATGGCAGACAATCATATCAGTTCCCTCGTGGTGGGGCTCATGATATTCAAAATAAATAGACATTTTATGACAGCAATGCTTTCAAAAATGAAATTATATATAATAGTTCATATGGTTTTGCTTATTTTTCAGATCAATATTGTTTTATTTTAATCGAGTGAATTTTTTGGGGGTACCACTAGGATGTGCTGAATTATACAAAATGTCCCTTTAAATTTCATGACAAACTACAATAAACCTAGATGAGCTTTAGTGTAGCTAGTTCAACCTTTGACACTATGTTATTTCTGCCCGGCCGCTACTATTTATGATTATTGCACACCTTCAGTACTACCTGTGGCTGCCATTTTTTTTTCAATCGTTTAAAATACGTGTTGCAGATGTTGTAGATAGTGTGTTTACTGTCGATCTGATAGCGCGCATTTTTATTTTAAAGCATGGAAATATTCTGGTTCAACAATAGTAGTTCCTCTTGTTGTAGTAGCTGTCTTACAATTTATTTCATGCTGCTTTTTGAAAATACTCAAATACAGATTTGTCACTTCTGCCATGGATCTTCGTTTGTGTTTAAATGCAAAATATATTTGTGCATGTTTTGAGTTCAGACAGATTTTTATTAATCTTGTATTTGCCTTATTCTTAAATACTTTAGAAGAGTTGGTGTTTGTTTACATGGGTTTCTCTGTCAGTTTTACCACCGCAACTGTAAACAAAAAAAAGGAAAGTTGACTGTGAGGGCCGCCGTTTCAATGACAAGTAAAAAGTGAAGTGTTTTTTACTGAAATCTGAAACAACTGCGTCTGCCTGATTTGCCAAGAGACTCTGGTTGTTCTCAAAGAATATCATATCAAGAGGCACTGCCAGACGAAACATGCTGACTACAAAAAGCTAACTGTAAACGAACGCTGTGAAAGGAGGAAACAGCTGGAATCTGTTGAAACGGCAAAGCAGTGCATTTTCACGAGACCCCATGAGTCAAATGTATCTGCTACAAAGGTGAGCTATGGTATATTGACACTGATCGCCAAGCACTGCAAACTTTTCACGGCGGGTACATATATTAGAGACTGTGCAAAGAATGCCAGGCTAAATAGTCCGCCCTCACACATTTTCAGCTTACTAAATTTGGTCTACTTTCTGAAAGGTTTGGACACCCCTGCCTTTGTTGAAAAATTGATTTGGGTAAGAGTTTTCATCAATCACATTACTCTTTGTCTAAGATCAAGTTTGAATGTTTTTAACATGGTGGATTCTTTAAAGGGGTGCGTTAATGTCATTATTTTGCAAATAGTTGTATCTTTGTTATCTTTTTGGTGTTTTGTCACCTTCTAGGCTGGAGTTGTGTCCATACAATAATAAAAAAGAAGCAAATTTTGACAAAAGTTGCTACTTTGGTTTTGTGTCTTTTTGATATAGATGTTACTTCTGAAAATGTGTGTCGAAAAGGTATACCTTGAATATTTGAGGAAACCTTGATCAGGAGTCCGCCCGCAGGGTACAGAGGCCGAAGCTCTCATAAACATAACCCATGCCCCTGTTGAGCTCATTAGCAGCTGGTCACACTCTATGTAACTTTATGATCAGCTACAACAGAGAATGTAAATCAGGCCTTTTTAAATGTTTGCAAAAAAGAGCTTTTTAAAGATCCTGTACAGCAGGAATTTGATGACTTTTGCCTGTATACAACAAATAAGGGTGAATTGAGGTATGAATAAATACTTGTCGACTTATAGGATTTGGTCGTAAAGTGATACATCAGTATTCGAGCGACAATGCATTTGGACAATTTAGAGGAAATGTTGCGTCTGTATTTAGATAAAAAAAAAAAAAACAGAATTCTAACAAACCAGATCACAACCGAGTGAGAGCAGCCATTTTGGCCATTTATTATGAGATGTCTTTTTCCCCCCGCTTTTTCTTCCACAAAATAATTACTCAATATTTCAAAAAAAAAAAATCTCTACCATTTTTATCAAAAGTTATGATTTTTTAAAATATATCCAAACCAAATACTCGGTCGCGAGAGAGCAGTGTTGGGTTTGTAAAGTGTAATAAGTTGGTTCAGGTGTAAAACTGTATTTAGAATAAACCTTTCAACACATTAGGGTTAGCTATACCTCTTAGATATGTTGTTTCTTTCAAATCAATTTGATGATGAAACCGCTCTTTCCTTACATATGAGTATTGTTCAGGATTGCAGAATTTGTGAGTCGCGTGAAACAGAAGGTCTCAGACTGTTTGTTTTAACTCTTTTGTTGTGATTGGCTCGCTCTCTAAGTATTACAGTATTTCATCGAATAGTTTGGTGTGAATTATTTTCTTGAAAAAAAGTTCTTAATGCCTTTGTCACCTTGGATTTGTTATTATTAAGCGCACCATTGCGGACACTGTGTAAAAAGGTTATGCAAATATAGTTTGGCCAAGTGGATTTATTGAAAAAACTATAAAAAATCTATCCGACAAACAGGTACGTTTACTATGTGTGTAGTGTGTAGAGTATTGTATTTTTTGCAAATGGAATTCAAGCATTTGATACGTTTTAAGGTAAAACCTTTAAATCTCCCACCCCATCGACCACCCCGTGATAACATGACATTTTGGAGATATGAATATGATTTTTAGTAGGTTGAGTTTTGAACATTTTAGCAACTCAGGGTTGGCAGGTATGAATAGAGAACCTCATATGTATGAAACGATAATGCATTGCTTGGCCTAGAAAAGTGAGTAGAAAAGTCTCCCGGGAATGGTTAAGAGACTTAAGTCAAGGACACCAAGGATTTTGGCACACCAGACTTGGTTTAAGGCACCCTGAGGGATTTTTACACAAACACTGGAGTGACATTGTCAGATTGTGAGGCATGAGTGAGTCATCAATTAAAGTTGCTAGCTCACAGTCAGTAAAGTGAGTGTGGGATAACATGAAAGGGATTCTTTGAGAGCGTGCACATGTGTGAGTGCGCGTACCTGAGGCAGGGCTTGGACTACCGTATCCAACAATGCTCTCATCCCTGTTGCCATCTTCAGCAGCTTCAGGACTGCATGGTTGTATTGGAGGGAAATTCACTCATTAAAGGCGTTCACGTACAAACGATGTCTTTAATACTAGCTATAAAGGATCACGCCTGCTTTCAGATCGACGAACACTCGTACCTCGCGCGATCCTCAGTACTCTCATGATCCTGATAATTGTCGGGTTGATGGGCAAAGCAGCGCTGATCTCAATCTCCTCCAGTGTGATGCCCATCACAGACAGAAGCACAATGGCAAGGTCCAGCTGATTCCATCTGACATCAAGCACACACACAAGCTCATTTTTTACATGTATATGAGAAGTGTGCATACTGCCTGCGGTCAAACTTTCGTAGCATTTTTTATTGTTAAGAAAATACAAAACTTTACTTTATGTGTGTTAATTTGATCAACCCCTTCTACTCAGTTGTGATAAAATGTTTTATTCTGGTTAGCTAGTTATGGTGCATTTAAAGGTCATTATAGTGAGGTTTCAAGCTCGGTCAAAGTCAACTATTAGTACAGTACTATCTATCTTAGTTTTAATGTGATGGCAAAGCCTATCATATCAAATCCAAATTATTTTGGTAGAAACCAACCTCAGCAGGAAAAGCATGCCTTTCTTAAGCAAAGCATCTGGCATTCCGCACTGGATTTGAGGGGCATTCAAAACTCAGACTCATAATTGGAACATTTAAATAACACTTTCGTCTGAAGGTTTGGTTTTATATTTATTTGATATGCAAGTACTTTTTATAATCCTATGTTTCATATTAGCCTGATCCAATCTTAATAAAGTTTGTGACGACTATCCAAATATTTACTTGAATAAATCTCATCACGTGCGCACAATGGACAAATTCACATCACACCTGTCCTTGAAGAAGCGACGGAAGCCAAAGGCGATTAGCTTGAGAATGGATTCCAGCACAAAAGTGGAGGTGAAGAAATAATTGCAGTACTTCAGGGCCAGATCTAGAGACTGGGAAAATACAGCCAAAAGGCAAATGTTTGAATGAGTGTGAGTCTTTGCAGCTTCTGCTGAAGGACTATCAGCAGCGCTAAGCCGAGGGGGAGCTGTTATAGAATGGTCCCCCTTGTTTGCACAGTAAAATACATGCTGGCCTGAGGTGTGAACACAGCATCAACTACGCTTTCATAAAAAAATGCAAATATCCACATTAATCACTCATAAAAAAGAACGAGGTACTGTTATAATTATTATGCAACCACGTAGATATTCACATTTCTTTCCAAAACAATTGTTCAAGGTCACTTTGCTTCAAAATCACGTTATAAAACAACAATAAACCCCAAGATTGCCCATTTCTTTTCCTGGTCCAAACAATGTATCTTTTCTCAAAGTAAAAAAAAAAAAAAATAAGTTGGGAACTACAATGTCAAAGGAATATATTGCAAACATCTAATATATTATATTTAAATATTTTTTATGTATGATAAATATACCCATCTATCTCAGCCAATAGCTCCACTTAAAATGATTGCATTGGTTCTCATGAAACAATATAAAACCCAACATGGCACCTATTTACTCACAGCAAGACAGACGCTGTAGAATGAAAAGAAAGATAACTTGTGTAAACAAGTTTATTTATTTACAAAGGAAGCAAAACTATTATTCCAGCATCATTCTTAGTTCTTTCCCCACAGTAAATATAATGTTGCCTATCATACAAGGCAGAAAAGGAACTAGAGCCGAAATGGGCAAAACAAGATCAGTCTAACACAAAAAACGTGTTTTTTTCTTTCGCCCATACAAAATGTTTTATATGGCGTACGCAATTTGAAATAATTTAAAAAAGGGATAAAATACGGGAAAACATACAAATTTACAGGTATGAATAGAACATACATTCTTAATGGGACTACTGCAAATATGTAAATACGAGTTGAAAAAACAAACATTTTTGAGAAAGTCAGATACAAGACTGCTAATTATACTTTTCACCTGTGCTGGTTTATGGACTACTTGATTCAGCTGGGGGTCGAAAATACATGGAGATGGCCAAACTATTAGGCAGATTTATACTAAAGAGCAAAAATACACACACGCAAATGCACAAAAAAGGAGCAAGGATAAAATACTAAAACAGTTTGGGATCAGATAAACTGAGCTCCTAGAAAAAAAGGGAAATATTGTACGATCATATTCACTTCATGACTTACAACTACAACTGACAGACAAATACATTTGAGCTTTTAAATATAGAAAACACTGATCCCATTTTGTTGCGCAAGTGTGACTTACTTCTTTCACTGATTATATTCAAACTCATTTTCAACATTATACCTGCCTGATTAAAGTCAAAGAAACTCTTTCCTCTCCCTTTTTGTTTTTACTTCAAATCTACCAGTTATCTTCGGGAAGCTTTCACAGGGTTAGAGGAATCTCATTGTTGAAAACGATCCATCAGGAGAAGAGTATGCAACAGGACAGTAAATATCAAGTACTAAAGGAAAAGAAAGACTGCCAATGTATTCCCCTTTAAAAAGCGAGTTAAAAAGAAATAAAAGACATCATCGGCATCATTGTGAGTGCCGATAGTCAGTCTTTTGTCATAGCTCGCTGCTGGCAGAACATGCACATCAGCGGAGACGACAGACAGGACCTGAGATTATCAATAGCAATCGATAGCAAGACATTGCTTGGATTTGGGAAACCAAATGTCTCCTTTTCTTCGTTAGACTCCACCAGAGATGGTATGATTCACAAAGGATGAAAACCCGATGTAGACGAGTTCTGGCCAGGCTTTTTACTTCTCTTCTGGGAAAATTCCTTTATCCCTTGGACAATTGGAAATTTCAGTGATTCGAGTGGCGAGCTACCCAAAACCAACTCATTATAGAGCTCTACATCAAGGTCTGGTAGTGATTGGATTATTCATTTTATCTTGACTGTGATCCCTTGAACTTTGAGAAACCAGTGATACCCATGGATTAAATATTCTCTGAATTGGAATCATCAGAATTGTGTTTACTTTGCTTCTTTAATAAACCCTTTAGTCATTCATTTGAACTGAACGTTTTAAGTGTATTATTGTGTGACATTCAATTTCGACAAGAAAGAGACCAAGGTTGATTCCAAAACAGCATCAATGAACATAAGTATAAATTTTACAACGAAATTAGAGTAGACGACCTATCATTACACAGAAATGGAAACAAAACAGGGTAATTAAACAAAGATTAAACATACTCAGAACTTTGCACTCAACGCCTTTAATCAAGTACTACTACGGCCACTGTCATAAAAAAATTTTTAGCAATGTATTTGATTACGTGCATTAAAAAACTCAAAATGCAAGTTTTTTTTTTTTTGCAAGACATTTGATAAATATTATTAGTAGAATACATGACATAAATAGCAAATACAGAAAAAATCACATTAAAAAGGATGCTAATAATGACATTACAATTTTAGAAATGTTTTATGATTTATTTATTTTTTCCCAGAAGGGGACCAACAAAGGGACACCTCGAACAAGAGTGGCACCATTTTCTTTTTTACTTGTACTGCTTTTTTTTTTTTCAACATTTTGTTCAGCGAGCCGGATTAAAAAGCTTAATGAGCCGTTTTTGGGCTGTGCTGTAGATTTCCCACTTCTGCTCTATATGCAGGCTTGTGCGTGTGTGCATTGTTGGTGTCAGAAGGTCATAGTATAGAACACCATAATAGTAAAGGAGACCATAATAACATTAATGGGTGAAGGCACTTAGGGATCAAGTGTTGGTGCCTGGATTGTATTCAAAGTCCAGGTACTATCATCTCATGTGGTTTGTCCTGGGCAAGTACATCCTGGTGGCACCTATCCCTCTCCAGACCGTTTTTTTGGTTTGGTGATCACTCCAACATAACGTACAGTCAGTATTGGGGGACATAACGTCACTAACTTCCGTTTTTCTGATGATATTGCCGGACTGGCCGGAACTCACAGATCTGGTCAATCTGATCTGGTCAATCGCTGGACAAAACATCAACCCAGTATGGATTAGAAATCAGCACAAAAGACAAAACAAAAGTGATAACCAACAACCCCCAAGGTAAAGCCACACACATCACCATCAACCACCAAGAGCTTGAAACTGTCACCGAATTTCAATATCTTGAAACTGTCATTTCAGAAGTGGGGTCAGATCCAGAAATCATGGCAAGGATACCTCAAACCACAGCCGCACTTGCCAGACTTAAACTTATCTGGAGGGACAAGAACATAGAGAAAGTAAAGATCAGACTACTGCAAGTGCTGGTTACTTCCACCTTCCTCTACGCTTGCAGTATATGGACTCTCACAGCAAAGTTTGAAAGGAAAATCCACACCATGGAGATGCAATCTTACAGGAAATTTTTAGGCATCAGCTACATAGTCTTTGTCACAAACAAAACGGTGTACAACACCATCAGAGGGCACACTGGACCCCACCAGAACTGTTGGCAACTGTGCGCTGATGAAAGCTGCAGTGGTATGGTCACGTCGCAACATCTTAAGAAGTGGCCAAGAGCAGTCTCCAAGGCATATTACAAGGGGGCAGCAGGAGGGAAAGAAAAAAGAACTAGGCCAACAACATCAGGGATTGAACTAGTACCAACTTTGCCACAAAACAAAAACATGCCAGGAACCATCAACAGTGGAGAAAGCTTTCCTGAGTTACATCCTCAGTGGTGCCCTGACAACCCAGGTTAAGAGATCCGAGAACGTGAACCATAAACTATCATCTCGTGCGTGCCAAATATAAAAATTGTATACATGTTTGAGACCGTTTGGCCTTTTGGTGCAGAGAGCCTTTTGGTTGTGAAAAGATGGTACTCACTGAAGTTCAGAAAACAGACATTTGTAACACATCCTGAAGCATGTGACTGATTATGGCAGATTTCCCTGATACTTTTCACATTATGAAGAGGTAGAGAAAAGGAAATACCAAGCTGTGGCCCTGTTTTTACAGAAAAACAAAATCATTTATAACGAGAAACGGTAAGGTTTGGAATATTTCCAACCAATGTCAGCTGCCTGATTGTATTAACTTGGTGTCAAGTGACTAATTATCAGTCTTTTATTCTATGGGCTCGATAACTGTGATGTCATATTTGGCCATGATCAGTCGGCTAACTACCAGGCCAATATTTATCATGCATCCCTTATTAACAAGGAATTCAAAATAACACTGAAACATCCTCTTTATCAAGAAAACGCTTGTTAAATTGACACAATTTGGCTAAAACGAAAAAAAAAAAAGAACCAAAGGTGGAAGCAGTGCAATCCACAATGAGGACATCAACGGTAGACCACACTCTCCTATATAAATCATGTCTTACGTGCGGTTGATTGAAGTGCTCCAGGGACATCGTGATGACGTTGATGCAGATGATAAAGGTGATGATGAGGTCCAGGTAGTGGTTAGTGCAAAGAGTGTGGATCATCAGCCGCACGCTGCTGTAGCTGGCATAGTAGGGAAGCTTTTGAGCTTCTGCAAGTGTAGAGACACAATTAATTCAGATTGTACACAAGATAGCTGAGTCATTTGGGTTTGAGAGAAATTAAACACAATGATAATGATGCATATAAATTTTTAGCTGCATCATATATTTTGCTCAGAATTTACACCCGGTTGACAAGGTTGAAACTGTAGAGCTAATTTAGTGCCAGCTTAAAAGTTTTTTTTGGCACTCCACTGAATTATTTTCTATTTCTGCTTGCTCATGCCAATAAAGGACACAAAAAACATGCTTTCCTCACCAAAACGTTGTGATTTATACGCAGTATAACCTTCCTTTGAATTTCTATTAAATAATTTCAGTCTTACTTCTTCTCTTTTTTTCCATGCGGCGCTGACGTTTCTCCTCACGCCTTTTGGCCTCCTCCACCTCCTGGTGCTGGCGGCACTTGTGGAAGTTCTCCACCACAACACCCACAAACATGTTAAGGACGAAGAAGCTGACGATGAGGAGGAATGAGATGAAATAGAGCAGCATCCACGGGTTGTTGTTGGTCACCGGCTTCAGGGTGGACACGAAGAGGGTGGAGACTTGATTACTTGTATTAGATTTTAAATACAGATTGAAAAAAGTGAAACTAAAAGTACCGTAAATTCCGGACTATAAGCCGCTACTTTTTTCCCAAACTTTCAACCCTGCTGCTTATTCAGTGATCCTGCCAATTTGTGTAATTTTTCTTACGGCCGCCAGCGGCGCTCGAGTACAAAAGGTAAGATTTAGACCGGTGGAATATTTGCGCCAAGGGAGACTGCAACTTCTTGGCTTGATTGATTATTGCTCCAGCGAAGGTCGGGGGGGTCCCGTCCCTGTGCGTTGAGCCGACCAGATGGACCAGGTTTTTCCAATGCTGGCGGTCTTGTGCCAGCTGTTCTGCATCCTCTACAGCAACTCCGTGTTGTTGGAGGTCGCCCGCAACGACGTTGAGCCATCAAGTGCGGGGTTTCCCTCATGGTCGTCTCCAGCCTGTGGCCTTTGGGTCAAACTGGAGAATGGCTTGTGTCGGATGGTCTGGTGGTAGACGAAGGACATGGCCAAACCAGCGGGTGCGGCGTTGTGCGACCAAAGAAGATGCTCGGGGCTGGCACGTGCGGGCTCTGAGCTCTTTATTGGAGACTCGCTGGGGCCACCTGATGTTCTCGATGGTTCTGAGAGCCCTGCCATCCAAACCGTCGATTCTTGTGGCCAGGGTGTCGTTCAGGGGCCATGTTTCTGAGCCATATAGCAGGATAGAGAGTACGGCGAGGTTGTAAATGCGGAGCTTCGTCTTGCGTGCAATGGTCTGGTGCCGCCAGAGTGGTTTCCAGAGAGACTGCAGAGCAGATGCTGCCAGGGCTCTTCTGCGGAGAATCTCTGGTTTTAAGTCCCCATTGTCTTTCACCATGGACCCCAGATACACAAAGCTCTTGACAGGCTCTGCGATGTCGCTACCAATTTGGATGGGAGGTGGATCTGGTCCATCACCGACATACATGAACTTGGTTTTCGTCCAACTCACTTGGAGGCCAAGCCGCGCTGTCTCTTCGCTGTAAATGCCCAGAGCGTCTCTCAGCTGGCTGTAGGAAGTGCTGAGCATGATGGTGTCGTCAGCATACTCCAGGTCAGTCAGGTGGTAGTTGCCGAAAGACACTCCGGGGATGTGCTCACTAACCCTGAACATCAGATGGTCGATAATGCAATTAAAAAGGCCGGGAGCAGCCACGCAGCCTTGACGAACGCCGCTGGATATAGTAAAACAGTCGGAGTCAATGCCGTTGATACGGACACAGCTCTCTGCGTTGCTGTAGAGCAGCTTGAACAGGGCTATGATCTTGGGTGGTGCACCGAGAGCTTGGAGGATGTTCCACAGTGAAGAGTGGCAGACGGTGTCAAAGGCGGCCTTCAGATCAATGAATCCGATATACAGATGGCGATCTTTACGGAATTCACGGGTCTTGTCTATCAGCAAACGGACGGCAGAGATGTGGTCCGTTGTGGAGCGGTTGGGCATAAAGCCATCCTGCTGGGGACGGCGGCAGCTTCTGATTGCTGGAAGGGCACGGCTGAGCAAGATCCAGGTAAAGACCTTGCCCGGGATGGAGAGTAAGGTTATACCTCTGTGGTTTCCACAGACAAGCCGGTCACCCTTGCATTTCCAGAAGGGCATGATGACTCCTCTGGTCCAGTCGGTGGGCAGCTGCTCCGATTCCCACACCTGATGGAATAGGCAGGTTAGCCACTCCACCATGCCATCACCGCCGGCCTTGAGCATCTCGCCGGTAATGGCACAGATGCCGGGGGCTTTCTTGGTGTTCAGCTTCTTCAGAGCAGCTCTCACTTTCTCGGGTTTTACAGGGTCTGTGCAGCAGGCGTCGCTAGGAGGTGCCGTGTTTGCAGCCACTAGGTGGGTGGGATCAGACGGGATGGTGCTGTGCTGCAAGAGGAGGCTAAAGTGCTCCTTCCAGCACGCGAGGCTGTTGGCTTCTGTCATGATGAGGTTGCCGTCTGAGTCTTTTACCAGGGCTGTCTTCATGTGTGGGCCGCTACGGGCTTGGCGTAGTAGACTGAATACGCGGCTCATGTTGTTGTTGTTGGCCGCGGACTCAAGCTGTTGGGCTTCTGCCTGCCAAAACCTCTCCCTATCTTCAGCGATGGCCACATTGCGCAGGCGGTTCAGTCTCCGATACTCTGTGAGGTCGCCTCGGAGCCGGGCCTCACGCCGCTGGTCTATGATGTTGAGGGCTTTCTCGGGGAGGATCGCGGGCGTCCGAGGACATTGTGAGCAGACTGGAGGACACTTTCCTTGAAGGCCGCCCAGTCTGTCAGCTTTTCAGGAGCCAGGGCATCGAGAGTGCGGCGGATGGAGCAACTGAAGTCTCTGGCGATGTTGGGGTAGCTGAGTCGGGGCGAGGCAGAGTCTTGTGCTGGTTGGCTCGGAGCTTTAGCTTGAGCTGGGCCACCAGCAGACGATGGTCTGTGTTGCCAAGCTGTGCTCCTCTGAACACCCGGCAGTTGGTTACAAATGACTTCCAGCGTTGTGATATCAGGATGTGGTCCAATGCCTTCCTGGTTCTGCCATCTGGGCTGTACAATGTCCAGTGATGGATGCGTTTCCGGGGAAACCAGGTGTCAGCAACACAGAGGTTGTTTTGGTGGCAGAGGAGGAGGAGGCGGTTGCCATTGTCGTTTGTTGTGCTGTCAACGAAGGTGGTGCCGACAGGTGAGCCGGGGGACCGATCATTGCTGGATAGAGTGGCGTTGGCATCAGTGAGGATGATGGTGACGTCGTGTGGTGGGGCTTGGTCGACAGCCTGGTGGAGTTGGTCAAAGAACGCGTCCTTCGCATCCTCATCAGCGACATCGGTGGGGGCGTAGGCGACGATCATCTGTCATCTTGCCGTGATGGTGGAGTAAGCGAGCATACAGTAGTCTGTCGCTTATGGGTGTCCAGCTTATGAGGGACCTTCGGAGGGCTTTTGGAATGGCAAGAGCCACACCGTAAAGGCCGGTCCGACTCTCGGGGCCACTCCAGATGTAGCAATGGTTGCCAGCTGTTGTTTCACCATTGCCTTGCCATCGTACTTCACAGAGCCCTGCCAGGGTGATGTTATAGCGACAGAGCTCTCGGGACAGCACGGTGGCAGCTCCGGGGCGAAGGAGTGTCTGGACATTCCAGGTGGCGACACGGGTCTCACGACGAAGGTCGATCCGTACTCGTTGGTCGGGGGCAGGCTGGGGTCCGTTACCGTGTTGGTCAGTCCGGCTTCTTTCTCTGGTCAGTTTCATAACAAAGGGGGATTCTCCTGGGTGAGTTGTTAGCCCTCCGCAGCATAGTCGGTTGGTGGGGCTGCCACCTCACAGTGTACCGACACGCTGGGGTCTTTGTTTGTCTGGAACCTACCCCGGCGACCGGCCCGCCATGGGTGACCCTACCAGGAGCAAACTCCCGACGGTATCGCTCTCCAGGGTCACTGGAACACGCAAGCCCCCTCGCCGCATCAAGGCGAGACCCATCCGAGATGCATAGATTAAATTAGCGTAAACATACGCTCATCATGCAAAATGCAAAAAGAAAGGCACATGACGCAGCTTTCAAGCTAAAAGCAATCGAGTAGTCCGGACGGTTTACCGTGATTTTTACAAGTACGGTATGTTCTTTGTACCAGACCCGTTAACTGTGTTGTGAGCGCGTTGCTAGCGTGCTTTGGAATAAGGGAGCGTGGGACAACGTCTATATGACAAAGTTTCTCTCCGACACCGAGGAAGACGACTTTGATGGCTTCAGTTCTAAGGAGGAAGATGAGGACGGTTTACCGTGATTTTTACAAGTACGGTATGTTTTTTTTACCAGACCCGTTTACTGTGTTGCGAGCGTGTTGCTACCCTTAACTGCCTTGTCACAGGCACCGTTTGGGATGAAAGTTATATCATTATTATTAAAGCTTTGAAAACTCTCTCAGTGTACCGTCTTTCTGTGTAAATATATGTAACTCATGTATAATATGTATTTGCAACTGTATATTTTTGTAATGTATTTATTTGTATATATTTTAGACACTAATTCTGATATGTTTTGCACGGGCGAATGAAAAAGGAGGGGCGGAACAAACGGGGGGTGACGGGAAGTGGCGTAAAGGTGAGGAACAGACAGATCTGTTTTTGGACGTGGCGGACAATAGTGGATATATATTTTTCTCACCCTTACCTTTGGAAATATACACTTTTTTCCTTGGATTATTTTCAACGGTACCCGGACTCTGCAGGTCTGCATCAAACCTTAAGTACCGGTATCATTTTGCGTTCATTTTGCCGGCTGTGATTTTTGGACTGTGTAATTTAATGAAGGACATTTAGTTTCAATCGCGGGACTTAAAGTCGGGTTTGGGTTCGCATGCAGCGTATATACAGGTGCGGCTTGTGTAGGTACAAAATCGGTTTTCCTCTTAAAATGTGGTGGGTGCGGCTTATAATCAGGTGGGCTCTCTAGTCCGGAATTTACGGTAATGTCCTTTTTTTAACTTTTGAATGTTTACCTGTTCGTCAACACCGACGGCATCTAGACCATGGTACATGATGTTGACCCAACCGTCTTTAGAGGCCAGTACAAACAAGGACATTAGGGCCTAAGCAATAGTGGAAGAAAAACGTAACAATGAAATGAGTCATCTTCTCTATATTCTGTACACACAAAACAGCACTAACCTGCCCCAAGTTGTCAAAATTGTACTTATGATGAACCCACTTCAAGTTGGCTTCTAGGCAATCAGATTTGTTGGTGATGTTTTTAACATCAGGCCCTAAGCAGTAGAAGAACTTGCCTTTGAAAAGCTGTTGGAAAACAAACCAAAACAAATGGGACTTGGATAATTAAGATGGATCTCCATCCACAAATGATTAGCAACTAAATAAGTAAATAAGTTATTTTATTTCTAAATCAGTGGTAATTTGACAAAAGCCTAAACCAATGATCATGCTTAAATGTCTAAAAATGCAGCATACCTGGACACCAAGGATACCAAAGATGATGAAAAAAGCACAGCAGATGAGGACAATGTTGCCGATGGGTTTAAGTGAGGTAATGAGGGTCTCAACCACCAACTTTAGACCCGGAGCCCTGCTGATCACCCTGAGGAGTGGAACATGTATTTACATTGGGAGGAATACAATTGCATGGAATTTGTAAAAGAAAATTGTAGATCTACATTGAAATTTGCCTCTATGCTTTTTAAATGTCATCACGAAAATGGTCAAAAACCACCCTGCTTCATTGATTATGCTACATTACATCATCAAGCTATCTAATGAAAAACACACACTATCTTTGGCTGCACCTGAGCGGACGCAATGTCCTGAGCAGACGAAGGACTCTGAGCACACCCAGGATCTTCGCCCCACCCGCCATTGACACCACAATGTCAATTAAAGACACAAAAACCAGGAAGCCATCCAGAATGTTCCAGCTGCTCCGCAAATATGCCTGTTCCCCCATGTATAGTCCCATGGAAACCACCTGGAGACGAGACAAGAGAAGGAAGGTGAAACAGTTTCTTATAGGACACAAACAAAGCTCGGTCGTTGCTAACAAGTTGTTTTACTCTTTCGTCTTCACTCGTCAAACATCAAAACAGCACAAAGGCAAATAAAAACTTCAGAATGAAGGCGTCTGCAAAACGATCATCAAACAACTGCAGGCAGGCAGCAGTGTCGAATTTTCGCACATCCATCTTATAACTATACACCGGAAGACAGATTCTGTATTGAGCTTTGAAATAGAAGAAGTTAGGCACATACTCAGTAAAAATAGTGAGTGAGATGTCACAGGTATTGAGTAGTGAACCAGGGATTGGATTGAGTGTTAACCGTTTATCCCATCAAGAATGTTTGGGCATTTGTAAACACAGAACTTACTCATCAAACATTTGACAGAGCTGAACATATTTGGAGGTTTTTACAAGCATTCAATTTGTAATGCACATCCTCTCATCTGGGTAAGTTGAGGCCTACTTGAGAGAAAGTGTCTGCAATGTGTCACCGGCCACTCAAACGACATCTAACCAATCGTTCACACTCATATACAATGACAATCTATAGTCTTTAATTAAGCAATGAGCAATAAGGTATTTTTGGAGTCTGGTGCAACTCATGGTAGGATTAGCTCAGGGCAGCTTTGGACGATTGTCGCCTGAAGAAGAATCATGCTGCTCAGCAAAAAAAAAAAGAGGCGACCGTGTGGTGTGGTGCCATACTACAGACAGCTACAGTGTAAAGTAACCTGCAATAATGGAGAAAAACCTGGAGGGAGCATGGAAAATCTACACTGGAAAGATGGAACTGGAAGTCCCCTCAACCTCAGAAAAGGAGCAGAATTCTCTTGCATCTATTACCGTTAGAAGAAACTAAACCAGGGATAAGCAAACTATGACCTGCGGGCCATATTCGACCTTTTGAATTCGGGCTGCCAAATGTTACAAATACAAGGTGTTCCAAAATTCTAGGGCACATTTTGGCATTGAATATCTCAGAAACTATAAAGGATATAAAACACTTCTGGTAAATTTACAAAGCTTGTAATCTCAATTTTGACATGCCATGTTCAAATATGTTCAATGTGACTACCATGGGTCACATGACACACAACAAGTCAGTTTTTGAACATATAATCACACAAATCACTTTTTCCAGTTGAGTGAACGCCATTAATCGGTCTAAAAAGAAATAAAAAAAAAAACAAAAAAAAACAATAGCCTTACAAAAAAAAAAAAATTCGCTTGAGAATGGCAAAACATTTAGCATACTACCATTCATAGTTAAGGAGATATGGGGTACTTCAAATGTGCCCAAAACCTTTGGAACATCCTGCCTGGTGATAATGTAATGTAAGTGGTGTGATATAAAATGGTAAAAAAAGTACTACTGCTAAAAATGTCTTGGTTTTGTGTCACTCTCTTCCCCTGTGTTTCCAACATTCATATATCTGACTCTTTTACCTGCTATTTTTAAATTAAGTACATTTTTTATTTATCAAGACATTTTGGGCACAAAACAGCAACAACAACAAAACTTCTTAGTTACTTCTATTGCATTTTCAGTTTTCCAATGCATTTTATTTAATGAGAGGCATATATATTTCTCTGCATTTATTTCAAAGACATTTTGATGAAATGGTATATTTATAGACACAAAACGAAATATAAATTGTACATGTAGATTGTAGATGTCTGCATGTTTATTCATGAATGCATATTGTTACTGATATCCTAAACCAAAAATTCCCATATTTAAGTATTTTTTTCTAACTTTGCATGATTAGAAAGTTTACAATAAAAATAATATTTCCAACAATTATTTGAGGAATTATCATTTACCCTCATGTATTGCTGAGGTTTCAGAGTAAAGACTGTATCTGTATATACCAGAAATAAAATTAATCCTTTTTTCGCCCTGGCCTGGCCGTTTTGCATTTTTTTTTTGCCCACCCCTGAACTAAACCCTTGATAGACATTTTAAATGACAATTATGAAATCTAAATATACGGTACTCATTTTTCAACCAATGTCTTATCTGGTCGAATGAGAATGCTGTTGTAAGTCAACTTGCCATCGGGTCCACATCATGTGAAAATGTGAAATATGTCCACATCCTGTTCTAAATAGAGGTGGACGGATGCATTCAAATACCATTGTTATTGCATCGAGACTTCGTTCCTCCACCAATTAGCTCAAAGCACAGCTTCTATGTGTAAATAGCGCAGCCCTGCTCTCTTTCACCCAGCAGCCTTGACAAATCTCTATGATTATGTCTAGGTGTGTGACGTGTGTCACTGACACACATTTTTAGCAACTCTCCTTACTTGGCCTTTCGCTGCATCCTACCTGCAAGGCAGAAAGCGGGCCAAATATATGTGCACACGCCTACCATCTATCTATCTATCTACCTTGGTCATATCCCTCAAGAGAGGTGACCGACAGCAGAGACAAACACATACAATAACAAAGAAAATAAAAGGGAAAAAAAATAGCAAAAAAAACACACCAAATTTTTTGGACTATGGCCAACCCAATCGCCTAAACACCCAAACAAGTTATTCACCTAAGTTGGTCATGCTTTCGTCCCTCCAGATGAAATGGGACACCAGAAAGCGGCCATGTCACTCGGGTCAGGGTGACACAACACACTCTTTTGTTCAACAGCAGGGCCCGACAGCTTTCACTGGTTTACCCCTGCCACATCATACGGGTGCCCAGCCCGTCCTTACAAACGCGTCCACAATCCCACAATCGTTACACAACACCTCTCCACTCCTTTCTATCACCAACAAACATGCCTGCCAGAGGCAGAGGCTGGCAAGTGCAGCGTGTTGTGGACTTTTTCTTTTGTTCTAAAACAACTGTAATAGAAATATTTCTGTTATTGATTTTTGTATAGTTAAAGTTTGTAATGCAGTTATTTAATACAAAATGAAGTCATTTCAGTGCCTAAAATCTTGTATTTTACTTGGATCGGATCAATAAAAAAAAAAAATCCCAATATCGCCTACTCCTAGTTCCAGAATACCTGCAGATGACAATCAACACATCCCATAATGGCCCCTTTAAAGTCCTACCCCTCCTAAAAACAAAACAAACAACAAAAAAATGACCACGTATCTAAAAATTGAGCAACATGAGTACAACTTTATCAAGCCTACTGTGTTGTGCCTTTTACTTGGTTCCATCGTGTACACTGACACTAAGCACAACAGTGGCAACCTGCAGTGAGATGAATGCTACACGCGCACGCATTCAAACACATGACACGTGTTCTAGACACTCAAAGTTCAGAGACACAGAGTGATACATGTACAACTCGGCCGGGGGGCTGACAAGTCTGCGGTTGTTTGACGGCAAGTGATCGTTTAATAATTGATCGTGGGAGTGCATAATGGATGGCCCACTTGTGCCAAAGCATCACAGAGGAAAACAGAGACCATCAGTAGGAGGAAAAAGTCAAGAGGATGCAAGGAGGAAATTGGAAAAAAAGAAAAGGAACTTTAGAGGATGGATTAAATTAGGTGTGTATGACAGTTTAGATGAACTCTGTTGTTATGTGTGTATTTTTGCGCTCATTGCCTGTTATATAAATGCAGAGTAAAACGTTACCTTGAGTGTCATCTCGCCCACAAAGATAGCCGTAAAGATGTAGTTGGATATTGTGAGAAACACCCTTTCCTGAATTGAAAGAGACAGGCAGGCAATAAGAGAGGTTGACACTTAAAAAAATGATGCGACAATAAGGATTAGTAAAGCCTTCCCTGCGGCACCTTTTACTCCATAAAAGTTAATTTACCATGATCTATGACAGAAAGACTCTTGTCAGAAGCAATCAATTCAAAGACGCGCTCATCAACACATTGTTGTTATGCTTTTATGGGGTTTTCTACACTAAGCAAGGTACTAACATTTATTTGAAGGAAATTCTTCTTGTAATGGAAAAAAATGGCATAGCTGTAGCATGTCAATTTCTTTCTAAAGTGGACAGAAACTCTGGTTACACTTTTTATGAAGGTCTGGCTTATGACTAAATATTTTGAACCAATTGTTTCACATTAATTATAGACAGACAGACAGACAGACGGCAGAAACACAGACAGACAGAAAGACAAACAGACACTTTCAAACGTTTGGGGTAGCTTCAAAATTTCCTTATTTTTTAGGGAAAAAAAACCTTTTATAATGAAGATAACATAAAACTAATCAGAAATACACCCCATACATTGTTAACGTGGTAAATGACTCTTCAAGCTAATGTATGTTTTTTCGTGCGATACCTACATAGGTGTATACAGGCCCATTTCTAGCAACCAGCACTCCAGTGTTCGAATGATACATTATGTTTACTAAATGTGTTAGAAGGCTAATGGATGATTAGAAAACTCTTGTCCAAAACTGTTAGAAGAGCTGAAAAAGGTTGAGCTGGTAAGAGAGGCTATAAAACGGACCTTGCTTTGAACTAGTCGGGAATCTGGATAATCACATTTTTGGGTATGATTTATGTTTCAGAATGGCCAGAAAAAGACAACTTTCGTGTGAAACTAGAGTCTAGAGTCCTCAAGAGCCGCATGTCCAGCATGTTTTGGGAGTTTCTCTGCTCAATTACAGGTGAGTCAAATCACCTGGGTCATTATCAAGCTCCCACACAGTTTGCCAACAAGCTTTATATTTGCATGACCTGAGTTGGGGAAGCGAAACCTCCAAAACATGGAGGACATGCGACTCTTGAAGACCAGGTTGGCCACCCAGAACTAGACAGTCTATTCTTGTTCTAAGAGATGAAGGCTATTTAATGCGAGAACATGCCAAGAGACTGAAGATCTCCTCTCTAAAGAGAACAGCCCAAACAGGCTCTAACCATCATAGAAAGAGAAGTAGAAGGCACAACCAAGCAAGAGGACAAGTACATTAGACTCTTTGGTTTGAGAAATAACTGTCTGACCTGCTTCAACTAGCTTAGTTAAATAGTACCTGCAACACTTCAGAGTCAACTTCTACAATGAAGGTGTGACTCCAAGATGCTGCGCTTCAAGGCAGAGTGGCAAAGAAAAAGCCAGATCTGAGACTGGCCAACAAAAGGAATAGATTAATACATGCACAACCACATAGTCATTGGACAACTCATTTGGTAAATAAAAGTGTGATTTTTCCATGGAAATAGGGAAATTATGTGCGTGACCCCAAACTTTTGAACGGTAGTGTAGATATCATGTCCATACCAATATGCACTACTTTACTTGCATAAATAATCTAACAATTATTTGTCGTTTACAGATTCATTTTTCTCACTTTGGAGCTATATTTTTTCCAACTTATATTCTCCTTGGAAGTGTGAGTCACATGTGCATCTGATCGATTTACCAAGCTGCCCTGGAGGATCTTGGGTCTCTCAAGCGCCACTGTGATGCAATTGGAAAAGATGAAAGCCAGCACCACGTAATCGAACAGCTTATGGGCGATGATGGACTGGCAGACCTGGCGAAACCTAACGTGTTCAAAATGACAGAAGGGAAAACAATGAAGAGAAAAGGGTAATGTAATTGTCTTTTTGTAAATCCACCTGTTCCAAAAATTATTACAATGGTCTTTGGCAAATCACGACATGTGAGCAGAGCGTCAGCCTGCTATTGCAATGCGGAACAGGGTTGGAATTAAAAGGGCTACAACGGGATGATATACACCGAACATAGTTTCCACATTTTTGGTATGTGGGGCTGATTGCATTGCCCAATAGCAATTACATATCTTCACAGCACTGCACACATGAATGGAAGGGTGGGAATCTAACTAAATAAAAATAATAATCGGTTTTACAATGCATGTGGCAACATTCCAATGCATTTTATGAAAGAGCTGCATCGAGTGAAAGCGGACAAGATGATGTAGGATATTAAGAAAAGCCTCCTAAGTCTCTTTCTTGAAATGGCAATCAATACTCTAATGGAGTCTTTGTATGAGATAGGGAGGGGGCAATTTATTTTCGCAGCTGTGAAATATCCTGGGGCTAATTTGAAGCATCTCAAAGTAATGACATCACGAGAGGGTGAATGATGAGATGAGGTAGATGTTGGGGACTCACTTGTTCTGTGGAGAGAAGAGAAACACTGACCAGTCCTCTCTGGTCTCACACCAGTCTGGTTTGTGCGCCTCCATCATCTTTTGGACGCGGAAGCACAGGCTCTGCATCAGATAGCACCTATCAGTCCAGTCCATTCAACGTTTTGTGTGGTAAACATAAACATTCACTGAGCTGGCTTGATGCCTTCAAGGTTTAAATTACTTACAGAATTGAAACCCATACAGAAACAGCTTGGAGCATTTGCTAACTTTACCATCTGTATAGCGCCCTTCCCGCTGTCTGGATAGTCTTTTCTAATTAACCGCTATTCTTTCGTACACAACCGTGTTTACAATGGAAACAGTAGGGCTCTCACGGGGCCAGATAGATAAGAAGTGCGGAGTTTACACAAAGTGCTTGGAAACCCCACAGATGAGAGTAGATTTTTGCATGTGTAAACGCTTATACTAAAATACAAGACCTGTTAAGGGCACATTAACAGAAATCGTAGTCCTTTGTTCAGTTGAAACTTCATCTGTGAAATTAGACTGTTTAGTGTCGGATAAACATCCATCCTTTTTCCACCCTACTGATTCTATTCTATTAAAAACACATGCAAATTACACAAAACAACCACTGAACTGCTAGAAAAAAATAAGGCATTTTATGGTTAGCACATTTGCTTAACATGCGTAGATCAAGACCAGTTGGAAACATATTTTGGCCTGGAGAGGGATGAGAACCACCAGGCTGTACTTGCCCAAGACACACCACAGGAAATGGTGCCCCTACAACCCTAGTGATGAAGGGATCCAACCAACAACCACATTCTAGGATTACAACGGCAATGTATCAATGTTAATAAAAGTTATTGGACTGATGGCAAAAAGAACAAGTATATTCTACGTAAACCAACAAAATAAAAACAATTTTTGAGAGTCTACTAATACAGTACTCAATTGAACGCTGCACCCACTGTGTACCATATTTTAGGGAAAAAAATGACCAATGTCATCAAATCCAACATGTAGCTTGTTGATGCTTGTCCGTGACAGTTTTCTTAAATGAAGTGAGGAGAACATTTTTAATACTTTATCTCAAATTTTAATAAGATCTCACTCTCGTCAAAGTAAGAGGAGATAAAACAGTCCTGGGAGTAAGCAATAAAATAAATCCGTGAAAAAAAAAATATTTAGAATAACTATATTTAAGAAAACAATTCAGAATGATATACGCATTTACAATATATTAATATTTTTGGTTACAATTAAAAAAAGATGTCTGATTAAATTAGTCTGTGGAACTATAGCAGTTTAACATAAATAAACAATTGCTTATTGGAAGAGTGAATAAAATAACCGGACTGATGGTTGTCTACTCTCATATTTTAATTCATTTCGTTTACTGGATGCATGAAAACTCAAGCTAACATGGCTGATTTATTTGCTCTATGGATTACGTTTGGGTGACAAGCTGTCCTTGTTTTAAGCTTTGTTTCCATCTCCCAACAAACTCCTTAAGCCCCATCGTTACATCCAAATCTTGTGTCATCCTTGGAGACATAGTAGCAGTAGCTACTTTGTTGGTGGCAAGTTCCGGACACTCAAAGACACTTCACATTTGGTAACTTAGTCATGTGCTCACACCTAAAGAATAAAAAGGCAGGAAACTACATATTCAGCAAAAAAATCTCGGGGCACTGCTGGAGTCATGATTACATCTGTTTACCTACAGACCCTTCACCCATTGCCATTCAGACAGCAGTTTGAGTGACCCTTGAGGTAAGGTGTCTAAACAACACACGCTTAGGCGAGAACTCAATTTATATTGAGGACCATCCTGATGCTGGATAAATATTGAAAATACTACGGATAGGAACTATCAAGGACCAGAGTTTGTAGCCGTGTCCTCGACTCAACATTATCTGATGGCTGTTTGGTTGGTAGGCTGGTTGGTTGGTTGGTTGGATCCCTTAACCACTATGGTCGTAGAGACACTGTTTCCTGTGGTGTGGCTTGGGCAAGTATAGCCTGGTGACCTTCATCCCTCTCCAGGCCAACAAATGACTACATGTATATATATAGAAAAAACAAAAACAAAAACCAGAAACTTACATAGTCAAGCTCATCATCCATGTCTTCATGGACCTTGCTTCTTGTGTTCACTTGAGGGAAAACTTCTGAAATCAATCTTTGGTTTGTCCTACAAGCCTGCTCAGTCTGGTGTTTAGGAGATGTATGAAGAAGTTGCGTAAGAGGAGTCTTTCCGTTACAGTCTTGGTAAATCCCACCAATGACACTACGAGTCTCACATCCTCTGCTTTCACCAATGACTATTCCAGGGAAACTCTTCTGGCGAGCATGCAGCGCAGATGGGGACACAGGAAAAAGTGGTGGAAGATGAGGAGCTCTCGGGACCTCCAGCAATTGGGGAAGCTCTAAAGATAGAGCCCGACGGTCCCTACTAGGTGCAAAAGGCCCCTGGACAATGGGGTGGCGAACATAAAGCTTGTGGGATGCGACAGCAGGAGGTGAGAGAAGGCTTTCCTCTTCATCCGGGTGCAGGCTATGGAGTTGGCGCAGTGGCGATGAGGAAGCCCGGGGACCGCGGATACGAAGGCTTCCTCCAACCACCCCGCTGAGACCTCCCAGGCCGTAGCCATAGAAAGGCCTTGCTGAGGTAGAGTTGTAGGCCGGACTGGCCGAGGGAGAAGAGGAGGAGCAGGGGCGGCTTCCGATTAGGCTGTTCCAGCTAGAGCGACGTGCCCACGGGGCCTGATACTGGCGGGGCAGTGGGCGACCCCAATTGTGGTAAATGCCACCTGGATACTAAGAGACAAAGATAACTTCCTGAAACTTTGGATTTTGAAGAATGAGTATTTCGATGTTGCTTCGGCTTATAACTGATCATGTCTCTACTTCAGGAATAGAATAGAAAAGAATAGAATGAATGAAAACTTTTATTTCGAACATAAAAATAAAAACAGGACAAAAACAATGAGTCAACAAACTAAATATTGTCACATAACATGTTCGAAAAGGGGTAGTAAACAGTTTTTTTGAACGTATTTTTGGCTCAGAATATTATTACAACTCTCTCTCTCTTCTTACTTTGGACAGATAACTGTCGAGCAATTTATTACCAATATCCGCCAAAGGTTTAACATTTATATAATCATTGCTCGTTACTGTTAAGACCAATGTAGGCCAAATGTAAACCTTGTTTGCAGTTATAATTTTGAGTTAGTCTGTAGAAATGCTTGAAAGAGAATTTTCTTTCTCTCACTAACTTAAAATCAGGGGTAATTTTTTTAATTCTCCAGCACATTTTAAAATAATTAGTTGATAAGAACGCTCAGCAGGAGCTTGATAATGAACCGAGTCATTTGAATCCTCCGTTTTAGGATAAGAAAAATGTAAAAACAAATAAATAAATAAATAATTGCGGGACTGGAGCTCTTGAGGGCTAGTTTGTCAGTCCTGCTTTAAACCACGTAGAGGATTTTCAATCAACTAAAAGTCCTTTTTACTTGATCATATAGATCGTTTGCAAATCAAAACGCCACTATAAAACCAATGATTTGTTGCTGGGGAAAGTCTTTTATACAGTCACGGACACTCCAAGAATTTACAGAAATCCATAGTCAGCAAATATATAGAACAATAATAACTTAATATGCTTTATGTCCGATTAAAAGCACAAATCAATTTACTTTCACGAAACATGAATATGTTAATGGGTCACTTACTGCAGCACTCTGCTCCACATTGGCCCTCCCAAGGGAGATGACACTATTCTTCCTCGATCCAAGAGCAAAGCTAAACCTCTCCCCAGGAAATAAGCTGGCAGGCATTGGGCCCAAGTCCAAGTGTCCATTAGGGGTCAGTGTGCAGATTTTGGGGTCTGTGTCAAAAGGCAAAAAGCTATTATGTATGAAAGGGCCAGAGACCGCTTGGAGACATAGATCAGTTGTTATTCCTTTTCTTTTTACCTCCACATTACTACAGGTAGGTGAGTGGAATTTAAACACCATTACTTTCAAGAATATATTTCCCAATTGACATAATAGACCATTAATAGTCAAGGGAAGGTTTAATCCGTGTTAAAGCACCTCGAAAGTGCAAGCGATGAGCATAATGGTGATACCCTCCCAGTCTAATTCCCAAATAGATTACACTTGAATGTGTTTCTACATGTTAATTTATTGAGTGTGATGCATCACTCTTTTTTGAAGAAGAAATGTGTTGTGGACAGAAATATTAGTCGTTCTTTGTAGATGTTTAGTAGATACCAGTTTGCTGAGAAAAATGAGTCTGAACAAAAAAATCAGAGCAAAGCGGCTACCAGATTTATGACTATTGTATGGGGTGGACTAATATAAAGTCACTGACAAATGCGGGGGACATTCAATACCTGAGAGATGCAGAGAGTCCTTATGCTTCTCGTTGTCCTCAAAATTACAGGAAGACCTGTCGTCATCCGAGTAAGAGCGGTTTGCATCCCCCTGTGTAAGGACAATAGCAGTCACATTAAGATGTAACCACAAGAAAACCTTTAGATGTTCATTTTGTATCTGCCCTTTGCATACTTAATTTGCTGGGTCAGTTTTGCAAATGATCTTACTTCAAATAGACTGGAGGGAGTTATAACTGCAGTAAGTTTGCTTCTTCTAAAAATGTGCTTAATTAGAACATTTATCATGGGCATGAGATCTGTCCAAATACCTGTAAAAAAAACAATTTCAGTTCAAATGGGGATATCAGTCCCTTTTTATGTTATTTACAACATAAGTAAAAAACTCAATTCTTCCCCTATTTTTTTCAATAACAACATACGTTCAGTTGAGTAATTACAGAATGTCTTGTGGGTAATGATAACAAGATTTTTAATGTATGCAGATAACCTGGTCCTTGTTTACCGTTTTTTTATAGTACAGGTGTGTATCAGATGTTAAGGATTTGGACAATCATTAGATTTTATATAACTAAACAAAATGATTTGAATAATGAGCACAAATACATTAACTAGCATATAAACGACCATTTTTAAAATACTTGTAAGTCAAGAAATTATATTTATTTTACATAACATGAGACTCACGTAGAGGGAGATGACATAATTGTCAGCCATCTTGCTGCTTATGATACCCCAACACAACAAAAGACATGTGAAAGGCAGGGCAAAAAAAATTAGAAGAATTGGTCGATTTGGTCACTTTGAGTATCAGTAATTTGAAATGTTCCTTGTGGTTTGTAGGACTTGTTTTCGATTCGACTCCAAATTACAGGGAACACCCAAGGTAAAATTAAAACATGAACAAACTTTTTTTTAATATCTAACTGTCCTCTTGCCGTTGGTTTAAAAAAACCAAATATAATTTCCTTATCATCCCTGAGGACCCAGTAGATGATAAATTCATATTTTGAAAAAAATACATTATAACATAATTGAAGCGTTGCTCAGCAAAGTGAAAAGTTGCTATATATTTATTTTTAAGATTATACTGCAATGGAATAATACATTTCAAATTGCATTCGAGCAGCCTTTTTTAATGCCGTTATGGATCTGTCTATGGAATTTTAAAACATATAATTGAATGAGTGAATCCAATATTTAGAGAAACAGTTTCACAAATATTACAACTTTGATTTCATACCTGCACAATGAAATGCAAGGACATGGGTGAGCAAACAAAAGTTGCTGGCAAATTGGGTTAACATTTTTGGGTTGGATAAGGGAAGGGGGAAATATTGATTGATGATTTCATACAGAGTCTGGAATCTGATACAATGGCAATACAATAGGAAAGAAGACCAATTTTCTCAAAGAACATACTTACAGACACATGCATGTAATATTAATTTGATATTTGTTTAGCAATAGAACATTTCATCAAATTGGCTTTGAAAAGCTTATTATCAATGCATATGACTATGGTTTGTCCCTTCCTAAGCAATATATTTGTTAAAATGGATTCCAAAACCCAAAATTCATTGTGATAGCTCAGATTGTTTCATAAAACGCAATAAATATTGTCTTAATGTAAAATATATGACACCAAAAGTACACTATTTGTATTAGCAGAGTCTTTCTTGAACAAATCTTATCATTTATTTTTACCATTTCTCTTTGGCAGGCGAGATTGAAAAGAACCACTGTGCTAGGACTTACCTCAGCTTGAAAACCCTCCACCAAGATGGCCACAAGTAAATTGAAAAGTACGTAGTTTCCGAATGTCATTAAGGCTACAAAGTAGAGGGCAGCGCATGGAGAAGTAGAAGCCATGCCATTGTACAACACCATGTTCCAGTCCTCCTGTGTCAGAATCTACAAACCGGGACACACACTGTGAAGGATTTGTTTATTTTCCTATAACTATGATATATGAATACTGTTAAACATCTTCACCTGGAAGACGGTTACGATGGCCCAGAGGAGGGAATCAAAGTTTTTCCTGTCAGGAACAGTATCTCCTGCATCAGTCTTCAAACTGAATTTGCAACCAAAGATGTGCATTCCCAGGATACTGCGACACGAAAAAGACTTTAGAAAGCTAAACCGTGAAATCCTCTCCCACACTCCCGTTTATTTTTGAAAAAAGAAAAGGAAAAAAAAAATAGAAAAACACGGCACAAAACACATTTAACTTTCCCGGAACCATTTATTCTACGTTGGACTAACTGTTAGCTAAGAGGAGTCCGAAGATGCAAGCTTACTTATTTGGAACTAGCATAATGCCCTCGCTTTACAGGGCTTGGCGTTGCTGGGCATTCTACATGGGCGAGGTTGTTGGGGCCGTGGTTTGTAGGAAAAAGCGTCACGGAGCGCCAAAGAGCCCATGCAGCCCCAGAGCCGCTTGAACCCGAAATCAGATATGGATCAATTTTGTTGGTTTTTATTGGGGTTCATGACATGACACCTGACTAAAGACACCCACAAATGCCTAAAGTACAGCTGTACATTTTCATGAAAATGTGTTTCGGAACTTATAAGTCACATTAAAAACACACGTACACAAATCGGAATTTATAACTTAGTCTCTGAAATCACCCTTTGCAAAATATTCTAGACACCAAGCAGATAGATGAGTTTTTTTCTTCAATTTTGAAGTCGGTGATTGTTGATGGTTTGGTTTGTTTTTTCCTTCAATTCTTTAAAAAAATCAGGTAACAATTACTAATCATACCTAGGACATGGACTGAACTGATCTGGACTGGAGTTAAACATGACTAATTGACTATTATGTCTAATAGTAGAACATTACTAGCTATTTCTAAATTAAGAATTGCTCATCATGACCCGCTTTGCAAAATCAATGCAAAGGTTGGTAATAGTCATTTCTTTATCATGTATTAATCCATATTTTGCAAAAAAATGTACTCAACATTGCAAATAAAGGGTTCATATTGAGTTTAGAAGCAATCACTATTGCTTAATTTTTTGCTTTACTGTACAATATTCTTCAGTTTATGATATACTCTTTATGGGATCGATTCAAGTAAAAACTGAGTAGATAAGATCTGATGTTAAGTCTAATCAGAAAGTCTCATCAACATTGAGGTACAAGTATATATGAAAGATCAGCTTTTTTGGTGGTGAAACGGTATGCAAATGATTGTGCCGTGTGCATTTTGTTGTGATTTATCTTTGCTGCATTTCTCGAGTCATTGTTGTCGTTTAGTTTGAGCCAAAACTATTTAATTTTATAAAGCTGTTTAGTTCTATACACCCTGCAGTCAGTCGAATTTACAAAAACATAATCATATCCTTTTATGATCAAGCAAAACAAACAGAGCCAAAGAGGAAATTGCTTAGACATACAGGGCTTTGGGAAATGATGATCAGGGACTTTAATATCTAATACAACCTAATGTTCTGCACACATAATTTTCAAGCCTTTTGCTCACGATTACCTGGGCTTTTAACAGGACTTAAATCTGTTATCTTTTCAGATGAGGTTTTATTTTACAATTCAATTTATTGCTGGTTTGAAAGCCTATTGATCAAGACTCAATTTATAATGTGAAGATCTATGTGCAGTAGTAAACACCGAAGCACGCACGGATATCAGACACGGGCTGTTAATACCTGAAGATGAAGATAAAAAGCATGAGCAGCATGCAGAAGGTTGCCACATTGTCCATGGTCTTCATCAGAACCACCAACTGACGCCTCAGGGCAGGCATGAACCTGACCAGTTTAATGACCCGCAGAAGCCTGAAGGTCCTCAGCACTGACAGGCCACCGTCCGCCTGACCAATAATCTCACACACACTAAAGGATTGAATAAAAGAAGAGAAGAAGTAGAAAGGAGAAGTAGTAAAACAGTTAATCGTTTTGCTGCCACTGATCGTCAAATACACATTTTAAATGGGCAAGCAGTGAATGAGTTCCACCTTTTGCAGATTCAAATTGAAGGTCTAAAAGAAAGTGTTGCAGATTAACAGGTGACAGACATGTTTCATATATAGAATTAAAATTCTCATTGATAACGTAGTGAACATTGTTAACAAAGAGATTAGACATGGCACCTCAGGATAAACATGAAAAAGACAGAAAGGAGAAAAAATAGGTGACAAAAAATATCAGGATTGAAAGAAAATATTTACAAGGTAGGTACTATAGACTGGTGCATCAAAATAGTGCAACAAAAAAATTGCAGTGAAAAATAGTGCAATGACATTAGCATCAACATATTTACAATACAAGAGTAGGAACAAAATATGAATGAATATACATTTTGCTACATATAGGCAAAATAAATAGTTTAGTTTTTTTAACAGTCATGTGTGCTTTAGAGTGGTAATGGCCATGGGAAAGAAACTGTGTCTAAGCCTAATTGTTTTGGTTTTAAAGGATCTGTAGCCTAAAAGGTTGTTGGCTCAGCTGCGGTATGGAAATCCAGCAATTTCCCTCAGGGTGGGCAGAGAGCAGTAGATTTTTGGGCTATGTTAATGACACTTTGTAAGTTTTTATCTTGTCCTCATCCGTGTTCCATGCATACCACACAGTGATTCCGTATGCAAGAATGTACTATACAGAGCTTCTGTTCCAGGTTATCTTTCCTGACCACTTCGAAAGTGGAGCCGCTGATGGGCCATCCACACCACGGCTCCTGATGTCATGTGAGACTCAGCAGTTTGATAGAGTGGTGTCTCTCTACCATCTGCCGTCTTCTTAGAGGGCCATGAAGCTGCAAAAGTCACCGGTTTGTTGCCTCTGGAGTTTACAATTTGTTGAGGTCCCTGCCACATCCTTCTCAAGTCTTTTTTGGCTAAGTGGTCCTCCACCCTCCTCGTATAAGCTGTCTTGGCAATGTTAATACATCTCTTCAGGTCAGCCCTGGCTGTGCAGTAAAGGGCCTCGTGCCAATACCTGGATACATTATCTTTGTGTTTCAGGAGAGTATGAACTTTGCTAGTCATCCAAGGTTTCTGGTTTGGCAAATATCCTTATTCTTTTATTCGCCGTGTCATTGTTCATGCATTTTTATGTATGAAAGTTCAGTGTCAGTGAACACCTGTACGTCCAGCATGTCCATTAACAGCAGTCCTGAAGCTGAGAGAGTGATCCCTCAAGCCATGTTTGCATTTTCTTGTCACAGGCTTTTCTTTACTCTGGAGGGTTGTACAGTATAATTGGAGTCAGAGAAAGACAGAGGAGATCGAATCCATCCAGGTGGGAAAGCGGGAGGTTCTGTAATCTTTAATGTGGCTGTACACATTGTCAAGTGTTTTATTTCCCCTGGTTGCACAATCTGAGTGTCAATGGATTTAAAGAGTACAGTCCTTTGGCAGGCCTTATTGAAGTCACCAGTGATGTTTTTAGCAGCGAGCAGGAGATTTGGTATTATGCTAATATAAGCATCCCGTGAAATGTAAACAGCATTTACAATGACTGCAGTCAACTCCCTTGAGAGATAGAAGGGTCTACAGAAGGGTAAACAATGTGAGTCCATAATCCAATGTTATTACCCCACTCGTTATGCAAATAAGCATATCCACCTCGCCTCCCTGCTCTTGCTGGACTTTTTATCAAGGTCCGGCTGATGTAGCATGTGACCTGTCACTTGGACTTTAGTGTTAGAGATTCTCAGGTGGAGCCACGTTTTTGTGACAAAAGATACTTCTAGAGAATTCTAGACAAAACTGTTCTTAGTGATTCAGGAATCCAATTTATTAATTTTGTGTCCTACGGATCTGCCGTTGGTCAGGAGGGTACTTGGGTGTGCTAGATTCTCGGGTAGCTTTCTAAGTCTAGCATCCAGGCCTCTGCTCCCTCCGCCATCATTGTTGTTGTAATACAATCAAATGTAGACTACACTTACTTATAAACTGTCTTGTAAAAGTTTGCCCCAGGTGAGATTTAAAAAAAAAAGTAAGATTCTAAAGGCTGTTTATTAATTAATGAAAAAAGGATGCAAAGCCAAACCTGATGATGACGATGATTCCATCAAAAATGTTGTAGGGGTTCCTCAGGTAATCAAAGAAGCCAAAGGCAGTCAGCTTGAGGATCATTTCCAGGGTAAACATGCTGGTGAAAACAATGTTGCAGATCTCCAGCACATTGGTCAGCTCATCTGGCTGTGGGAAGGAAATGAAAAAAAAAAGTTTGAAATAAAAACCAGGCATAGACATGGGTCAGGGCTTAAAAAGGTAAGAAGAGTGTGAAGGAAATACTGTATTTATTTTATAGAATGCGCACCCCAATTTTTTTTATCAAAAATCGTTTACATTCTTGTCTGACTTTTTTATCTAAATCTGAGCACAGTGTTACCCCTACTTACGAATGTATGTAATTACGAAAGTGTCAGGTGACAAAGTACCTGAATGGGAAAGTATTGCTTCTAGTTACAAAGGCATTTAAGGATAAGAAGTCAATAATACAGTACAGTGTGCGCTGCTATTCACCACTCCCACTTATTCCTGAACATAAACAAACTGGCTATCGTTTCAAATCTGCCTTGCAACCAGTGTACATGCGTGCTCCCAGCATGCTCTTTGTGTCACTGTCATAGTTTAGAGTTCACTGACGGGGAGGGTTTCTGGGAGCAGCCATCGATCAATCAGCCCGAATCAAGGACATTTTAGCAGAATTACATGAAGTCGAGAAATTTGTAAAAAGGACACACCCGGAAAAAGTGTTGATAAATCAGGCTATAGCTACGTCTGCCTCGCACATTTCCGACAGATTTTTTTTTACATTATACTCCTGTCGTTTTCTGTTTTTTGTGTGGTTATCTAATTTTAACATGAACTTGTTTCGTGTTCTGAAGCTCTTATATGATTAAAAAAAAATCATGCTTTTGCAGGGCTTGGAATGAGTGGGTGCATTAACATAGAAAATGTGCCTTTCCTTACTAAATTTTCAGGGTTTCGAAGCTACTGCCAGAACAAATTGATTTCGTAAGTCGAGGTACCACTGTAGTGAAAGTGACAAACGTTGAATGCATGCAACCATAATTGAAATCATTTATTGACAACTCTGAACACAATACCGGCATCAAACTTACAATGTATTTATTTGATGTCCTTCAAATTCAGATTCATCATCAGATACATCAAAGAGTTGTTTCCCTCGTTGTGTCAGAACCAGAACAAATGGTAGACCCAAACGTGCAACGTTTCACAACAATCTTTATTGTGGAAGCTGAGAAGTCAGGTATGGGAAAGCAAGCGTCAGCAATCCGACGATCCCTGGGCAGGAGGAGCAGGGAGCTCACGAAATCGGAGCGTGGTCAGAAGGCGGGAACGAGTTGAGTAGCCAGGACGGGCAATCGGAACTTGGTCAATGGGCAGAAACGAATCGAGTAGCCGGGACGGGCGATCTTAGCGTGGTTAATGGGCAGAAACGAGTTGAGTAGTCGGGACGGGAGATAATAATAATAATAATAATAATAATAATTTCCTTTGTATTGTCATTCTTTGTAAGAACGAAATGTCGATACACCTGACCCGTTGTAGCGAGCCGATGCAGCCGCAGCCAACAGAGGGCGCCGCCATTTTACCAATGTTATAAGTCTTAGGTATGACTCGGCCGAGGCGCGAACCAGCGACCTCCCAGTCTCAAAGCGGGCGCCCTACCATCTAGGCTACTGAGATCAGAGCGTGGTCAGTGGGCAAACACTGGTCGAGTAGCTGAGGCAGGAGATCGGAGCGTGGTCGAAGGAAGGAAAAAGTCAGGGAGCCGGAGACGATCGGGGAGCCAGGGGCAGACGAGCAGGATACAGGTACGGATGGGACAGACGGGAGCCACAGTCAAATAGTGCTTGCCTTGCATGTGCGAAAGTTCGCTGACAGACAGACAAAGAGAGATAGGAAGTGTTGAGCTTAAATAGGAGGTTAACCAATCAGGCAACGAGCAGCAGCTGGCGCCAAGGGAGCGGGCACAGGTGAGGACAATGGGCAATCATGACAAGTTGTGCTTTTTTGTGTTTATTTATATCTGTCTGGACAACTTTCTGTTTTCTTCATTCCAACATTCGTTACAAAACATAGTATGTTAATAATATTTGATGTACTGTGTGTTACAAACGGATAAATACAGTACCGCCCGCGCAAAATACTGTCACAGACCAGGAACGAAGACGGGACCCAATTGCGTTCGTTTACTCAGAAAAGAGGACTTGCATCCACGATCCGATGATTGTCGGTCACAGGTAGCAGATAGCTGGAACGCGGAAGTGGCACTTCCGTGTCAAGCGAAGGTAGTCGTTGACAGCGAGAAAAACAGATCGATGGCCGGGGCGGAGGAGCAAAAACATAAACGGGTCCAGAAAAGAGGTCCGCAACGGGTAACAGACAGAAAAGAGGGCAGGATAGAGTCGGAGAGTCACAAAAGCTTGCCTAGCTGGGAGCATAGGTTCGCAGACGATCTGACGAGTTCTTTCAGGAAGACGGGAGTTTAAAAAGAGTCCAACAGCCAATCAGGGACCGTGACTGTTGGCGCCAACGAGGCAGCCTCAGGTGCCCCGCATTAGTAATCATGACAAATACACTTATTTTAATGCAAACGCACCAACCAAAATGTCAAATCAACCCAGGAAAATACCACAATAGCCACCTCCCCACTTCAAAACATTTTCTCTGGTCACTGTTTTTTACTTCAAAACGGTTAATTTCGGCTAAAGATGAGAGATTTTCATGGCTAAAAAGAGCCTGGCCTCGAGATACTTAAATATTGCAAACAGTTCATTATTACGTTGTATTAGACAAAGGGATTTGAAAGCATCAGTAGAAAAATTACGAATTGTATTTTGGAAAGCTGAAGAAGCACCAAACAATTGATCTTATTTTATTCAGTTTGTATAGAATGCTTACATAACCAATTTAGAAAGCGTGTATGTGCATTGAAATGGCACGATCGCTCTGATAGCACAGACTTGTTTTCTGTGTCAGCAGTCAAAACAGCCGACCTGCTGCGACAGAGTTGTCAGAGCATGTCAGGGGAAAAGCAAATTTGCACACCTCTACCCAGCCTTTTAATCCGCTTTTCCTCCCAATCTATCTTCATCCCCTGCAGTCTCCCAACTCCCCCTTTCCTTCCTTTTTTCCAAGTCTCATTATCAAGGAAACCCATCTCTTCTAAATCAATATCCTGCTGTCAATCACAAAGAGGAAAAGGTAAGTAAAAGTGATCAAGGTAAGATAAGAGGAAAGAGAAACTGCAACTTAGTTCAAATTTAACAAACTCAGGTGCAGCTCTTATGTTGGTAGGAGAAAAAAATGTCATCTGAGACAACTGAGCAATACAGAAGCTGATCCATTTATCTGAAAACTGTTTGATAACATCTGGAGTGTTCCAAGCTCCGTAAACATGCATTCTAGCCAAACAGGACTCGCTGCCAAAGTGGGGTCTCACGGTGGTTTGTGACTGCTGTGCTTTGGCTAATACTATGTTGGCACTTGCATCCAGAATGAAAAGCTACAAAACACTGTAGTGTTTTAAAAAACAAGCCAATGTTCTACAGCCCAGCACCTTTGATTTAAGCTGTTTTCCGCTCTCCTCTAAGTTGTTTACGTCTAGTCCTTTTGAATCATGTCACCATTCAAAGTAGCGAATACCAAACAGATGGAAAACAATTACGAATATGAATGTGCAAAAAGAAAAGGCGAGTTTGTGAATACGGTGGAAACCGACTTGTGTAGCCCGCAAACTAAACGGCTCTATCAGCGGGTTCTTGGAAGTGGCTACTCACCAATCAAGAGCTGGTTCCCTTCAACACGCGTTTTTTTCAGGGATTCTTTGCTGTCGACTTTACATCTGTTTTGTATTTTTTTGTATTTGTCTTTTTCTCTATGGAGTTATACATTCTTTAATTTGTTCCCTGTGTCTTCAGTGTTAACGTTTAAGTGTTAATTTTGCTTTATTTTCCCCCTTTTGAGCCATTCATAATAATATATAATAAATGGTAGTATATGTGTTAAACAACAAACCTGAAGAGCGATTTGGCAGTCGAAAGAGCCGGCTCTTTTTAGTGATATAAGCTGACAAAAGCCGGTTTTCTAAAAAGAGCTATTTTGGTTTTGACGAAGCGGACGTGGAAAAGAAAAAAAACCCTAGTTGCAGAATTTGTTTTGCGTAGTAGCTAGGTCCAGAGGAAACACAAGTAATTTGTACCAGCACCTTAAAAATGATCACATATTACAATACACGGCATGTCAAAAAGGATTACAAGTAAAAGACGAAGAAGGCGCATCTACAAAAGGAGTGAGAGGTAAACAAACCTCCATCAAAACAGCATTTGCGCCCTTCGCGCCGTACAAAAAAAGTTTGCAAAGGCACAAATAAATAACCAATGCTGTGACTGTAGCTAAAAATGTCCAATAGTGAAATGTTATAATAAGAGTAATAGATAGTTGTAGCAGTAGTGTTAACCCTAACCCTAACCCTAAGTTAGCAGGAATGGTGGGTTTGAATTAATACTTTTCTTGCACTAATGAACATGATGCAGTAGTACATGGTAAATTTTAGATTACACTAATTGCAGATATGTCATGTTTACAGCTTTAAGAGTATGTGGATTATTTCTAGTGTGCAATGTTTAGGTTTTTATAATGTGCACAATTTATTTTTGTTTGCGGATTCAACATGGCGGCGCGCATGGATGCTGCGGCGAGTCGCTCTCCAGCTAATCTTCTATTTATTTATTGCCGTTCTCTTGTCTTTTTTGCTTTCATTTTTGGACACATGTGTGGCCAAAAATACTTAGAGTAGGGACGAACTTATTCGGTCTGGTGGGCGTCTAAATTTCGACTTTTCGGGCACTTTTTACACCGCCTCTGATATACCGAGCGAACTTCAAAGAGATCCGGCATCCTTGTGGACAACTATTCCTCCTAATAAACGATGACAACGGCGCCGTAAAGACAGAAAACAGAAGTGTGGTTGCCGTGCGGGTAGATGTGTGAAGCGTACGAAGTCTAAGGAGCAAGAAGGACGCGAGGATGTGACTAATTCCACCATTCATTCCTCGCCGGACAACCGACGCTTTACACTCAACGCTCACGAATGGCCCCAACGGCGACATCTTTTGACGATCTCTACAAAGACTACAAAGACTTCAGCTAAGTCAAATGATTCAGCAAAGCTAAAATTTGGCCTTTTAAATATTAGATCGCTTGCTCCTAAAGCTTTACTTGTTGATAACATTATTCGTGATTATAAACTTAACTCTATGGGTCTTTGTGAAACTTGGTTACGCCCGGATGAGTATTTAGCGCTAAATTATGCTTCACCCCCTGACTACGCGAGTAGCCATGTAGCACACACGTTGAAAAAGGGTGGCGGTGTCACGCTCATTTCTGAAAAAACGCTCAAATTTAATCCTCGTACCTCTAATAATTACAAGGCGTTTGAGGCTCTTGTGATGCCGTCCTCTCTATTGTCAATTTATGTAATAACTATCTATCGCGCACCTGGGCCATACACAACTTTCTTAGACGAATTTGCTGAACTTTTGTCTGAACTAGTAACCTATGCAGACAAAATTATAATTATGGGGGACTTTAACATTCATATGAACTCCCCACTCAGTTCACTTACTATTGCGTTTAGGTCTCTAATTGATGCATTTGGTTTTAATCAACTGGTTGATTTGCCAACCCATAAAGGTGGAAACACGCTAGACTTGGTTCTGACTCGAGGAGTTTTAACCTCAAACATTATGGTGTTACCGCGTACTACCGTTATCTCGGATCATTATTTAGTTACGTTTGAGGTGCTAGCTAAATGTAGTGTTAAAAAAGCTGAAGGATTTAGCGGACGCAATATAAGCACTGGCACAGTTTCTGAGCTCTTTGAACTCCTTCCTGGAGCAGTTGCGTCCTTTACTTCATACAATGGCTCGATTGACTCACTCATGAATGAGTTCAATACTACCCTGACTAGTGTCCCATAAAGCTAAAATCACGTCCTAAAAGACGCACGCTTTGGTTTACTGATGAAACTAGAACCCTTAAACAAGAATGCAGGACATTGGAAAGAAAATGGCGCGCTACCAAGCTTGAGGTTTTCCATCAAACCTGGTGTGACAGCTTGTTAAAGTATAAAGCGGCCCTGCCTCTGCAAAATCGGCCTACCTTTCGAAGGTGATTGCGTCTCAAAAGAACAATCCAAAAGTCCTTTCTGACGCTGTAGCATCGCCTACAAGGCAACAGACTATCGCAGATAGTTCGACGCACTCTGCTCATGACTTAATGGTCTTCTTTACTAAGAAGATTCAATGCATACAGGAAGAAATTGCTAAAGACATTATTAATACCACACATATTAAAGGGCTGAAATCTACAGATGCACGACAGGGTGGCTGTCCAGGGAAATTGTCCCGTTTTAGTGAACTGTCACTTGATGATCTCAAACAGGTGGTGAATGCGGCCAAACCGACAACTTGCCAGTTCGACCCGCTCCCAGGTTCACTTATTAAAAGTCTTTTTGGCATCCTTGGACCTTCAGTTCTAAATATTATAAACATATCACTCTCCTCAGGTGTAGTTCCAGCAGCTTTTAAGTCCGCCGTTATTAAACCCACACTGAAACCACCCAACCTTGATCCAGAAATCATAAGTAATTATAGACCTGTGTCAAACCTACCTTTCCTTTCTAAAGTACTTGAAAAAGTAGTGGCACAGCAGCTGAATGATTTCATATCCGAGAATAACCTTTTTGAATCCATGCAATCAGGATTCAGGGCTAACCACTCTACTGAGACAGCTCTGATCAAGGTAACAAATGATCTCCTACTGGCAATGGATTCTGGCTGTTCATCACTTTTGCTGCTGCTGGATCTTAGTGCTGCTTTTGACACAGTGCACCACAATTTCCTACTAGGACAAAAAAGTAAGATCACATAACACCGATTTTGGCTAACCTGCATTGGCTCCCAGTTAGCCTTAGATGTGATTTCAAGGTTCTCTTAGTATTATACAAAGTCATACATGGACTTGCTCCCTCTTATCTTTCAGATCTGATTTGCCCCTATGTCCCGGTCCGAAGCCTACGATCTGAGAGTGTCGGTTTTCTGGTGATCCCAAGAGCAAAGAAGTGTTCTGCTGGTTCGAGAGCGTTCTCCATCCGGGCACCGGTGCTGTGGAATGCTCTTCCCCCTGAGATCCGATCTGCAACCTCAGTGGAAATGTTTAAATCTAAGCTTAAAACTCACTTCTACTCCATAGCATATGAATAACCTACTCTTCTCGTCGGCTGAAAAATAGTCTGTGTAATATAGTGTAATAATCTGTGAAGCCCTTTGAGACTCTTCGTGATCTAGGGCTATACAAATAAAAATGACTTGACTTGACTTGTTTACTTTGTTTGGTGTGGGCTATTTTAAGTGCGTACATTTTATCTTTTAGAGTGTGCAAATGTTCTTGATTTTTTTTAAGAGTTCATTATTTCCTTTTTTCACATGTTATTTATGTTAGATGTTGACTTTGTTTGGTTATGAAGACATGTCAAAAAAAATAAATGGAATGTTATTTTGTGATGTTTTATTTCTAAAATTCTCTGGACCACTATTTTAATGAGCTTCAAGTGGTAACAAGAAATTCACTGGGGAGCCAAGGGCCTGCAAAAGTTGGGGGAACCATTGTCTTAATGCTCGCAATTGTCTGACTAAAGATCATGAATTGTCCTATAGAGTGAAACTTTATACAGTTTTACTGTTGACTTTTGTTATGAACAAATTACAAGGCATTACAGTAGGCTATGTCTACTTGACCTGTTGTCTCAGTTTATGAGAGATAGATTTAATTTATTCAACTCACTTTTATTGTTTATTACTGATTGTTATTGTATTATATTGTTTGCTGTTTATTTGTATTGCGCTTCAAGTGCAGGATAAATCTGCTGGTGATGGGGTGCAATAAATATTACAAGGTTCTACTACACACCTCCCTGTGCTTCTCAATTCATATGACTCGAATACTGCTCAGAAAATGTTAAATTATTTTACATATAACATTTTCTTTTTAAAGTAACGGAAATAGTTACTTTCCTGGGTAACTAGTTATTTTTACTATAGAGTAACTCTGGTACCACCTTAGTTGTGTTTTGGAAAAGGTTGTGATTAACTTTAACTCATTTATTTTTCAAAGTAACATTCTCAACACTGATTAGCAATTTGATGCTAAACTTGTTAACAGTCCTGCCCAAAGTAAGGCAGCTATAAAAACCAATGCTGATCCCAACTCGTATGACTAGTGACTTATGTTGAATAATGTAAATGTGTCACTGAATATGTAGTCATAATTGCATGGGTTTTCCAGTTATACTAGTTGTATAATTTAATCATCTCATCGTTACTCTGATAATCACACGACCTATTAGGTATTTACTTACATATTAATTTGATGTTTGGATTATTCAGTACTTTCCCAGCAGTTTTTCTTTCTTTCTTTTTTCTTCCAGTGTTTCTAAGTGGTGTTCTGATAAGTCTGCCATTATCTTATCATACCACCTGCAAAATCCATTTAGATCAAGTTTTAACAAAGGTCTAGTTTGCAGATGTCACTCCCTTATTTCGATTGGAAAATCTCAGTTAAGTTTTATTTTTAAGCTAAGTTTTATTTTTTTCAAATCCACACCCCTTTCCTCTAAAAACAGTGGTCAGCCATTTTTTAATGCTTGTTTTAGGGATGACTTAGTCCTGTTCATAAGCCTCTAGACTATTCTTTTTTTTTCTATTTTGTTTCTTTGTAATTAAAGTTCTCAACTGAACTGTCCTTTTAAGCTCTTGATTCTTCATCCAAGTACTCAGCCAGAATCCTGGGAGTTTAATTGAACACGTGGCAGGACACGGATTGCTTTTGCCAACGTTTGCCAGGATTCACCACAAATGAAAAATGAAAAAGTCAAAATCCCATTTTGGAGAAAAAAAAACAGTTCAACAAGCTTAAAAGTTCATGACATGGCATTTAAAAAAATACATGAGTTATAGACTTGTGCCATTTTCCAAATGTTCTAATTGCAATGTGGTCGAATCCCAAAGCGGGCGTCACTGTGAGGACCTGTAGTCGTGGGTTTTAATAAAACTTGAAGGGAAAAGCATTAACTGATTTTTACTTAATTGACAAATGCTGATGCTAATTAATCATATGGACAGGTGTCTTTTGGACCCTTTACAAACAAATACTGCTTCCAAATTAAGCTAAAATCTATGTGAATTCACTCTTCCTGTTTGAAATACAATCCCCCCTATGTGTATTTACACCACAATAGTGAAGTGGATTAGTGAGAAGTTGGTCTTCATCGATTGAACATTCAGAAATAGTTTTTCATAGTAATTTCAGTACTAAGATGTTTTTCATTGTAAATACAGTTAAAAAAAGGTAATTTACAATATGTTTTTATTTTATTCCATTATTTAACAAACAGTATTGTAACTGTTAAGCTTGATACTGTAATGGTGTAAATTGTATATAAATTGCAGTCACAGAAACATAGCGAATTTGTGACACTTGTAAAACTTTTGACAAGCAAAGTGTGTAAAAACCTGGATTTTTTTTAAAGTTGACACTGACTAAAGACCGTACTCGTTACTTGAGAACAGAAATCTCAGTCCTTCAGTCTTGTCATTGATGGACACGAGTCAGAGCGTTAATGAATACATGCGTTTCTGAAAACTGTCAGCACACATTTGATTTCACCATGTTCAAGAGGAGGAGACTTCGCTTTCCCCAAACGCTTGATAAGGCTTTAAAGTAGCTAGTGGTTTAGTGATTTGAGTGAAAAGAGTATGAATGTGTTATGAATCATTAACCAAATCCCTGTTAGTGGGAAGTGTGTGCTATTTAAATATTGTCATTTATACATTGTGCATCTGGATAGCAGTCAATTGCAACTGTTCAGAGTGGGAAAAATATTACCTACACTAGAGTGGAAAATTGATATATCTGTTCCTTTTAAGATGCTTTTTGGTCAAACCGCTCATTTCAACATTATATAGCACTTTACAACAACAACAAGCCACAGTGGATAGTATTATGGCATACAGTGTGACAGTGGGGTATACTAGGAGCGGACAAAAAAATATACAGAGTAATCAACATAAAACACAGTAATTGGCTGCTCTCTGCCCAGTCCCAGAACCATTTCCAGGTTGTGATACCACAACAGAGCCAACAACATTTTAAAGGACTCCTCTCACACTGGCTACCCACTCTTTGACCTGTTGCCCTCTAGTAGGTTTAGAGTGTCGTGATTGCTAACTCGAGTCACCTGGAGCAATCACGTGGACGCCCTCTGATTGGCTAATTTTCCCTTCTTAAGCACGGGGCGGCAGTAGCTCAGGAGGTAGAGCGATCGTCTTAGGATTAAGGGATCCCAGTTCGAATCCCGGCTTGTCCGTGTTACATGTCGAAGTGTCCTTGGGTAAGACATTGAACCCCCAATTACCCCCAATAAGCAGGTTAGCACCTTACTTGGCTGCACAGATCACGGCCGCTATTGGGAAATGTGAAGCACAATGTAAAGCGCTTTGGGAAGTCATTGACTTGAAAAGCGCTATATAAATGCAGATCATTTCAGATCATTTCTACGCCCGGACCTCTTCGTCTGAGGATTACGTTTGTACCCTGTATGACTCTTCTGATTACCTGTTCCGTCTTGATCTGTTTACCTGATTCGGCCTGCCTCCGATCCGACCTGCTTCCGTCCCATGCTATGATCTTCTCTCCAGTCCCGGTAAACTTGACCTGCTAGACTTCCGCACTCCATTTGGCTACGTGTTCCGAAGCTACCTTCCCGGCTCTGCTGCTGACGTCCGACAGCCATCGTGTCTCCCGCTAGCCCTGTACGCTTCCCTAAATAAAGAACTGTAACGAACGCTCTGGTCTGTTCTGGTCCTTCTGACATAGAGAGTTTCTTTCCCAGGGTCATCACCACCCTAAGAAAGCGTGCAAGACTGTGACAAATGTATATCTTGCAAGTTGTATGGAAAAAATGGGTATTCATTCTTTATTTTTGTACTTATTTGGAAATGTTGTTGCTGTTAAATGTTATTGTACTATTTTTTTCATTGCACTATTATTACAATGCACTTACAACTCCGGCCCGTCGCCAAGCACTCTAATATACTTGTTTTTGTCTATTTGTCTTGACAGTATTTTATCTTATTTTTTCTTGTTTAAGTCTTTATTACATGTTCATCTTGGAGTGCCATTTCAAATCTCATTGTGAACAATGTTTACTACGTTGTTACAATGACAATAAAGACAATTATAAATTTTAAATAATATTAAACAAAATAACAAAGTGGGGCAAGTGAATTGTAAATATAAGTAGGACAGTAACATCATTAATGAATGACTCAGGGAACAAATGAAATAATACATTAATTAAATCACCATCAGTATAATCACTAGCAACCAATGCCAAATATATAACTGAAAAAGCTGCCTCCTCCAGTAGAATATTTTATATAATATCAAGCTGACTTAAAACACTAGCGACGGGTCTATATCCGTGGAAAAACTTAAGTAAGATTCGGTAAGAATGTGAGGAACGTGAACAAACTAGGCATTTGAAATTAACTGTAAATTGCATGGGCATTGAATGAAACAAGGCCAAAGTTGGGCTAATTTTCTCTATTCTACAAAATGAAGAGCAACATTTTTTGGGAGACATAAAGTTCGTTGCAGATGTGCTGGTACTTGGACCTGATCTACGCCATGATCTAGAACCTGCTGCATTGATCAATATTTTGGAACAGGGAGCTGTCAATATTCTGTTATTACTTAAAGCCTTCGTGAATTCGTGTTGTTAAGGGCTATACAAAAAAAAACATGACTTGACATGTCTAGATGTTACTTACACATTGATTACCATGGACAACTTTCAACTTTAATACGTTTTCCCGGTTTTTATACAATTCTGATCAGTACAAATTTCAAATTGGGGAAGACTTTTTTTAAAAAAAAACAGACCAATCTCTTGCCCATTATGGCTCAAATCCGGATCACCTTGGTAGCCGGTAGCAGACGACAACGTCATCATAGATGGTGTTTGTGAAATCCTGCACTGCCACGTATGAAAAGCATCACTAAATTTGCCGTCAGTAGGGAAAGAACTTGAATTTGGTTAAGCTTTTTCTTTGGTAAAGGAGATACGTGTTTGAACTAATTATCTTTATATTTATTTTACATCGTCTGCTTTGCTGTGAGTAAATGAATGCAGAGTTATATTTATAAGGTTTATTACTGCTTATTAAGGGGAATTACAATCATTAATAAGGGGAGCAATTGGCTAAGGTTAACAGGTATGGGATCGCTATTTCTAAATGCTGCCTCAAACTCCTGGTCTAAATGGGGTTGGTCCTCACCCATGAATAATAAACACACAACTTCTTGTATCTGAGACAATTCTCGCTGTAGAGGGTGCACAAACTCCCCCAAAATCGAGATGAAAAATGCTTTGTAACCGACGACTATTCCTACCGCCATCCCCCCTCTCCCCTCAGTCTTCGTTTATTTTTAGAGACGGGAGAAAGCAACTATTCGGTACGCTGTCAAAGCGCGGGGGTGGACGGGTAAGGGAAGCAGAAAAGGGGAGATGGCGAGAGTCAGAGAGAAGCCAAGACACTCGGGGTGAAACAGGAAGGAAGGACGGCGGCAAATAAAATTGCTTGGAAGGCAGGAAGCTAAGTTGGCAAAGCAGCATGCAAAGGGTTTCTTGAGGAAAATAATTAGGAAAAGTAGCAAGGGAGGGAGGATGCCAGAAATACCGAAAAAAGGGGGTAAGATCTGTTTACCCCCTCAAATTTCAAGCAAGTGTTCTCATTCGTCGGTGGATTTTGTAAAAGGCCGCCTATCTGCGGCCAGGCTAAATGCTTACACCTCGGTCAGGAAGTCTCCTTACAGGGACACCGTCATCCTCGTCTATCACCCAAAAACACAACCGTCAAAGCTTGATCAGCATAGTCATGCACAGACATTGAGGGGATTTGTAGGTGTTTAGGGGCAGTGTGTGTTATACAGCGCCTCCAAGTGGTTAAATATACTTCATTCATTAAATGAAAAAAACAAACAAACATAATTTTTTGAAAATACCTATAGGTCGAAATATTAGCATTTAAAGTGGGACCTCTATTTAGGATTTTTTTTTATTCTTGACGAAGCTTTGTAACCTAAAACTTTGTAAGTAGAGACGCATTTGCAATGTAAATGCGCTAAAACGTTCCAAGCCAAGCAAAAGTACAGTATAATATATTTTGTAATAAAGAGCAGCACATGAAACAAATACATGTTACAATTCGATTAGCATTCCATCCATCCATCCATTATCTTCCGCTTATCCGAGGTCGGGTCGCGAGAGCAGCAGCCTTAAAAGGGAAGCCCAGATGTCCCTATCCCCAGCCACCTCCTCCAGCTCATCCGACGGGATCCCGAGGCGTTCCGAAGCCAGCCGAGAGATATCGTCTCTCCAGCGTGTCCTGGGTCGCCCTCTGGGCCGCCTGCCGGTGAGACATGCCCGGAACACCTCCCGAGGGAGGCGTCCAGGAGGCATCCTTATCAGATGCCCGAGCCACCTCAACTGGCTCCTCTTAATGCGGAGGAGCAGTGGCTCTACACAGAGTTCCTCCCGGATGACTGAGCTTCTCACCTTATCTCTAAGGAAACACCCAGACACACTGCGGAGGAAACTCATTTCGGCCACTTGTATCCGGGATCGTGTTCTTTCGGTCATAACCCAAAGTTCATGACCATAGGTGAGGGTAGGAACGTAGATCGACAGGTAGATCGAGAGCTTTGCCTTTCGGCTCAGCTCCCTCTTCACCACGACGGACTGGTACAGGGTCCGAATGACGGCAGACGCTGCACCGACCCGTCTTTCGATCTACTGTTCCATCCTACCCTCACTCGTGAACAAGACCCCAAGATACTTGAACTCCTCCACTTGGGGCAAGATCTCATCCCCAACCCGGAGGGAGCATGCCACCCTTTTCCGGCTGAGTACCATGGTCTCGGAGGTGCTTATCCTCATCCCGGCCATTTCACACTCGGCATCTGCAAAAAGCAGTGACGCAATGCTGAGGCCCCCAAACCGGACTCCATCCCCACCAAGGCTGCGCCTAGAAATTCTGTCCATAAAGGTTATAAACAGAGTTGGTGACAAAGGGCAGGAGTCCAACCCTCACCGGGAACAAATCCGACTTACTGACGGCAATGCGGACCAGACTCTGGCACCGGGCATACAGGGATTGCACAGCCTGGATAAAACAGTGTGGTACCCCATACTCCCGAAGCACCCCCCGCAGGGCCTCCCGAGGAACACGGTCGAATGCCTTCTCCAAGTCCACAAAACACATGTAGACCGGACAGGCAAACTCCCATGCACCCTCAAGGACCCTGCAGAGTGTGTAAAGCTGGTCCAGTGTTCCAGGGCCAGGACAAAAACTACACTGTTCCTCCTGAATCCGAGATTCGACCTCCTGGCGGACCCTCCTCTCCAGTACCCCTGAATAGACCTTACCAGGGAGGCTGGGAAGTGTGATTCCTATATTACTACAGAATAAACATAAAACGAGAGACAAATAATGTAAAAAAAAAAACAAAGGATGAAGGAAATAACTAAAATATTAATGTACCTTTTTGCCTTACATTTCTTGAAAAACATTATCCAACAATGTCTACTTTTGCCGGCTTTTCACAAGTTGTAGGAAATGCGCAAACAGGCATCTTAATAAACTATAGCCCAACTTGTCAACACTTCCAGTTACAAGGGATACAAAGTCAGAAATATCCCACATGATGCGCTGCTATTAGCCGCTGCCAGAGTTTCCTGAACGTAAACAAACTGGCTATCGCTTAAAATCTGCCTAGTAACCTAGTGTGCATGCCTGTTATAGCATGCACTTTGTGCCACCGTCAGAGTTCAGAGATCAGGGACGATGAGGAGGAGGGGTTTCAGCAAGATTACGGGGGAGAGGACGCAGCCGTCATTCCATCAGCCCAAAATGAAAAAACGTTTAAGCAAAATTTCACAAAGTTTTGGATTTTGATGGCAAATTGAGGTTTTTGGTAATTTTGAGTCCCCGTAGTTGGCATTCTTCCTTGTACATAAAACAATGCCATCTACTAGTCAAATATTGCACAGTGTCCCTTTAATGAAAACAATTGATTTAAATATAAAGTATAAATACATGACTATCATATAAACATGCATTTTTAAAATACTCATGGGTCCAGAAATTAGCATGTTTTACGTAACATGAACCTCACCTAAAGGGAGCTAGCATAATCATCTTCCATTTTGCTGCCACAGGTACACAAAATTTGCAAAAAGGCTTGGCATAAAAAAGAGAAAGAAAATGGTGCATTTTCGACACCTTTAGTCTCCATGGTTTGTATTCTTCTTTGTGTATTTTAGCATTCCTGTTCGGTTGCACAACACCATTTACTGACATTTAGTGGTCAAATAAAACACACCTTCCTTTTAAGCGTTTGCCAAATTATCAAGGTAAACTCCTTTGAAAGAGCGGATTTTGAATAAAGTACTTCGACAACAAACACCTGTGACATAACTTTAAAAAAACACTCAGGACCAAAGGTTCTTTTAAATCTATCTTTTTAAAATATATCTGAATGTTCTGACTCTATTTGAACTCACCATGAGTCCAAAAGGCAATTCGTTGCCTTGACTGCAAGAAGTACTTCGTCCTCCAAAATAACTTGGATTTTATAAGTATAATCACCATTGCTTTAATGGCAAGATCCAAACATTTTAATGCATCTAGTCTAGTATTGAAGGGCTCAAGTCACATTCATTTTTATAGCCCTTAATCACAAAAGCAAGGGTGTTAAACTCATTAAGCATTCCGTGACTTTGAATTGAGTAAAATAAAACCAAGAAGGGTTTCCTCAATGTTCTTAGGTGGTCAGCAAATGCAGTTAACCTGGATGCTTTGCAAGTGGTACCTGGTTTTGGTGACATCTAGTGGACATATTTAAACTTACAAGTCCTTGTTTATTTTGCACTTCTCTCAGCATTATCTTGCAGGCCACGTTAAAGATGTGGCCGGCCACATTAGGCCCATTGGCAATGATTTTGACCAAGGTGAAAAAAAGGGTCCAAATAGTGCACAGACCACTATTCTGAAACCTTGATCAGAAACTTTGGTGAAGGCAAGGAAAATTACCCAAACCACAGCATGAGGACACAGAACATGAAAAAAAGACAACACAGAATATGCTGGAATACTGATTTTAACTGAAGATATGTGTATTTTAAATGGAGTATAAATGCAAACGATTTAAGATGGTACAAAATGCCTTACCTGATTGTGATGTTCAATTCCCATGCTTATGGTGTTGATGAGGATAGCAATCATGATGCCCCTGCTGAAGTACTTGCTCTCCACGATGCCCCAGAGTTTTCTCCTCATTTCATCCCACACATCCTTACAGTGTCCCAAACAACTCCTCTTCTTTCTCTTTCCTTTCTTGGATTTATTCCCATCACTCTTCTCCTTTAAGTGGTTCTCTTCCTTATCCGTCTCCTTCACAGTGTCCCCGTCGTCGTCATCTCCGCTGGCACTCTCTCCAACGGTCGCCGGGCCTTCTTCAAGGGCTGAAGCACACAAAGGGCAATCGTGTGGATTCTGCCGCACAGCCAAACTGAGAGAGTTCTCGGTACACTGGAACTCATGGTCTTGCTTGCCTTGGTGCGGGCAGTGTTGCACTGTAGAGATATAGACAAACGAATTAGGTCGATCACAGGAAATCCAGAATATAGTGCATGAAGAAAGTATTGCTCCCCAATAAACAGGTGGCATATTGCCACATTTCAGGCTTCAAACTTAAACCAAAAATGCAACAAAAAAGGAGAGAAGCAAAAATGCAACAAAAAAAGAGAGAACCTTTTCCAAGAGTCAAAATCATGTGAGACACCATCGTGAAGTGGAACCAAATTGTTTCAACATTTTACATAGTAGTTACAACGAAAAAGCAAAAAGTAGGTTGGCCCCTAATTTCTCGCTGGTTTATTGTATTTAATTGAGTGTGCATTCCTTGTTGATGAAAACTACATGACACAGTACTCTGTTTTTGGCAAGATGTGATACCATTTAAACTTCACAATACGCTAAATGGCCAAAACATGCCTGAATAAAACCGAATGCCTAATTAACAACTATTACAAAATAACGGAACAGCACAATAAGTGCTCCTAACAAATTCTCTGTTTTTGATATATTTAATATTGTTACAACGATCATGGTGGCAGTTTTAATGTTTAGATGATGCTGCTTAAATTTAGATAAACTTGGGGCCGCAGTTGCTAGGTTGAAAAAGTTCTGCCTCCTTGAAAATCACTCAAAGTTCACTGTGCTTGTAGGCAAATCAGAATCTGCCATTGTTGGTGACAATGGAAATAGCATCTTTATTGTGTTGATGTGTTCCTCTCAAATAGAAAATGAATACTGTCAAGTAATTGTCTCACACTCAAAATATACGAAGCCCCAGCTACCCAGACATTTTCCGAACACTATAAAAGGTAGCCCCTTTACACTCACGCGATTACACCTAGGGATGATAAATAACACACCTTAAGACCAACACACACATCTATATTCCACCTCCATTCTTATACCACATACTGATAATATCAGTACATAAAATTCCCTCTCCTCTAGAAAAAACGCACTTTTAAGAATTTTTGGGATTCTCTACATTTTTTTCAATGATGATTTTTAATTAATGGCAATATAATGGTGGGGGGCATCGTTTGAAGTGTTAAAATGTTGAAAGTTAAATAATGTTTTCTATTAGGTATGTGTTAACAATGCCCAACTGAGTTCAAGGAACCCTTTTACTTTATTTTCCACTGCGCCCATCTGCTTTTATCTTACTTTTATCAGAGCTGTCCAGAACGAAACACATTTGGTTTGAGGAATTGGGTGTAAGTGAAGTGCTGAAGACTTACAACATGCTCCTCCCATTGGGCTTTTATTTTAGTTTTAAGTGTAGCATAAAACGGTAAAAGTAACAAGATGTTTTCTTCAAGTACAGTCCAAATGCCAACCCAAACCCCAATAAAGATGAAACAAGAAGAGTTTATTCGAGCAAGTCTATGAAATGCGTGTACTTGTACGCACATCATAAATGAACGGACTAAAGATACAATCATGACTAAGCCAGGAGATGGTAGCAGAGAGCAACAATGTTCCAAATTCCGTACAGCCCCTTTAGGATTTCTTGTAATTTCAGATTCCTGTTAAATGACCACTACAAGGCAACCGGTATCAATCACCATCGCGAGCATGATGCCTTAACAAAGTCTTGTTCGTATCGGTACTTGCCCGTCACTAGTGACACTAATTTGAGTTCACAAATCTGCTGAAATCATACTCACGTTTTGGATGTTTTGAGTTATGCCTCTCTCTGTTTTGATTTGCCCCGCCTCGCCTGTTGCCCCTGCTGCCCCCAGCAGGTTGGGGCTTACCCCTCAGCGTGTAGTAAAGAGTCACCGATCTCCTCTTGGCCTTGCGGAGGACATGGCAGACCAGCTGGAAAATCTCCTCGTAGCAGTCACCCGGCTCAGCCATGCTGGCCAGGGTGGACGAGGAAAGGCACTGTGCCCTTTGCTCCTGCATCAGCTGGTGCTCCCGCTGTTTGGTCTCTGAGAATTGGGTGGCGATGACCACTAGGCAGAGGTTGATCATGAAAAAAGAGCCAATCTGCGAGGACAAGGAAATAAATCGTCGAGAAAAATAAAATCTTAATGACCTCAAACTGAGTGGAGTAAAGGCAATGCGACATTTGGGGAGTTTGACACACACTCTGGCTGAATAAAATGCTTGGTGCGGAAATAAAGACTGACTCGTGTTCAAACACTCACTGAGTTTTATGAAGTGCGTCAATCCGCCTGTAGAAATGTTAGCACTCATGCTAAAGGTCTTGGAAAGCAGACCTTCTACCAGAGCGAGGCTGATTAGAGCAGACAGACTGAGCCAACACATGCCCATAGCACAGTTCCAAGTTTTTTTACTTTCTACAACACACTCACCGTACACTTTCTTGAGGGTTTTTTTTAAACACTCTATTCGCTATTACTCCATAGTTCAGCCCTTTCTGTCAAAGGACACATTCTTGACCAAGAACTTTGACCATGAGTGGCTGTGGCGAAAAAAGAAAAGAAAAAGGTATGCAGAAGCCATCAGTTGTCATCTGATTTTGAAAATATTAATTGAGTAAATAATACATATCTATATATATCTATATATATATATCTATCTATCTATATATATCTATATATCTATATCTATCTATCTATCTATCTATCTATCTATCTATCTATATATATATATATATATCTATATATATATATATATATATATATATATATATATATATATATATATATATATATATATATATATATATATATATATATATATATATATATATATATATATATATATATATATATATATATATTATAATATAATAGTTAGGCTTAATATTCTGGATCTAGGTATATTTTGTGTGTGTCCATGACTAAATCTCCCCATTAAAAAAAACCCTATGTAATTTTCCATGGGCTTTGTTTATTTACACCAACTTTCTTACTTTTAAAGCAGCAAAAATTGAGGTTTGATTTTAGCCAGCTCTGTGTAAAATTACATTTCTCAATCTGTACAGATTGTTGATAGCAATTCAAGTCTTATGAACATTAGCTGTGGAGTCCCTCAAAGGTCTGTGTCAGGTCCTTTATTCTTCTTTATTTTGCTTTTAGCCTGCTCTGGGTCAAATAATATTCCTCTGTGTCAGGTCCTTAATTCCTCTTTTAGTATATACATAATGTATGTAATGTATCATCCAAATTAGAACATATTCTATTCGCTGTCAACACTACAATATTAGGCTCGGGTACAAATGTATAAAATTTGCAGTCATAGATGACCATGTAACTTAACAAAGTAAAATAATGGTTTGATGAGAACAAACTATCATAAGATGTACCATAAACAAAGATTATGGTATTTTGGAAATCCAAAAAAGACATTGAAATTAAAAAAGATAAGTAATGCTCAAATAGAAAATCTTAAAGCTTTTAAGTTTCTCAGAGTTTTTATGAACCATTGCAATATCTGGAGACCCCATATAAATAAGATACAATCCAAATGAGCAAAGAATGTTGTCGTCATGAGCCTCTCAGCCTTCTTCTACTTTATTCGTTATTATTATTTTGTTCATTCAAGATAATCTATGAACTTCATAGCTTCCCCCTTCTGTGTCCTTTAGTTTCAGTCATGTAAAACTCAGTTTGGCTCAAGGGCCAGACTTTCTGTTCTAAAGCGGGCTGGGTCAGTAAGTTACTCTGACTGTTTGTAATGCACTTATTTTTTCAGAGAGACATTGTGTGTTTTTTTAAGGGAAAATGTTTATTCATTAAAAAATAAATAAAAAATACACTAACTTTTATATGAATGTGATTTATTTAAATACTCATAGGTTGATAAGTTTGTAATTATTTTATTTAACATGAAGCTCACCGAGAGGCTGCTAAAGGGACCCCGAAAAACCAAAAACATTGCAAAAGGATGCGCAAAAGAATGAGAAGATAAACAGTACGGATCAAGCAACATTGTAACTTTATATCTGTAAATAAAAAAATGAAGGACAAACTAAAATAAAAACAGCTGGATGAATATGAAGCCAACACCTGAGGGGAGCGTTGTGTTTGAGTGTTGCATGGAAAGTAAAACACATATGTGTCCTGTGGGTCAAACAGTTCTGCAGGTGTGCGGGGGCTTTGATATCTCTCCAGCAATGTTTGTGTGATGTGCATTTGATCACATCATAGACAGCTTTCTGCATAATTAGAGAAGGTAATCTAGTATGAGCATTCAGAGGACCTCAGTATTATGCATGCTGGAGCCCACACAAACACAAAAACACACGTGCATGCACACTCGGACAAATTAAGATGACAGGCTTTGTTTGCAGCTGTACTTTGGTGTAGCTACTGTCACATACTGGACTGTCTCAGAAAATTAGAATATTGTGATAAAGTACTTTATTTTCTGTAATGCAATTAAAAAAACAAAAATGTCATACATTCTGGATTCATTACACATCAACTGAACTATTTCAAGCCTTTTATTATTTGAATATTGCTGAATTTGGCTTACAGCTTAAGAAAACTCAAAAATCCTATCTCAAAATATTAGAATATCATGAAAAAGTATACAAGTAGGCTATTCAACTAATCACCTGAATCATCTAACTCGAAACACCTTGCGAGGGTTTCCTGAGCCTTTAAAACACTCAGCTTGGTTCAGTAAACTAAATCACAAGTATGGGGAAGACTGCTGATCTGTCTGCTGTCCAGAGGACCATCATTGATACCCTCCATCAGGAGGGTAAAACACAAAAAGAAATTTCTCAAAGAGCAGGCTGTTCACAGAGTGCAGTTTCAAAGCATATCCACAAAAAGTCTGTTGGAAGGGAAAAATGTGGCCGGAAACGCTGCACAACCAAGAGAGATGACCGCAGCCTTAACAAAATTGTGAAGAAGAGCCGCTTCCAGAATTTGGGGGAGCTTCAAAGACAGTGGGCTGAAGCTGGAGTCCAGGTATCAAAAGCCACAGTTCACAGACATGTCCGGGAAATGGGCTACAATAGCCGTATTCCCATGGTCAAGCCACTTCTGAACTCAAGACAACGGAAGAAGCGTCTGACTTGGGCTATGGAGAAGAAGCACTGGACAGTTGCAGAGTGGTCCAAAGTCCTCTTTTCCGACGAAAGCAAGTTTTGCATTTCATTTGGAAGTCAAGGCGCCAGAGTCTGGAGAAAGGCTGGAGAGGAGAAAAATCCAAGTTGCTTGAAATCCAGTGTGAAGTTCCCACAGTCAGCAATGGTTTGGGGAGCCATGTCAGCTGCTGGTGTTGGTCCACTGTGTTTCATCAACTCCAGAGTAAATGCAACTGTGTACCAAGAGATTTTAGAGCACTACATGCTTCCATCTGCTGAAAAGCTCTATGGAGATGAGGATTTCATTTTCCAGCATGATCTGGCACCTGCCCACAGTGCCAAAACCACCAGTAACTGGTGCATTGACCATGGCATCACTGTCCTTGATTGGCCTGCTAATTCCCCTGACCTGAACCCCATTGAGAATTTGTGGGGTATAGTTAAGAAGAAGATGAAAGACACCAGACCTACAAATGCAAATGAGCTGAAGGCCGCTATCGAAGCATCCTGGGCATCAATAACACCTCAGCAATGCCACAGGCTGATTGCCTCCATGCCACGCCGGATTGATGCAGTAATCCGTGCAAAAGGATTCCCAACCAAGTACTGAGTGCATCAATTGACATTTTCAAATGTTTGATTTAGTTTTGCTGTTATAAAATTATTTTTTTACTTGGTCTGAGGAAGTATTCTAATATTTTGAGATAGGATTTTTGAGTTTTTTTCAGCTGTAAGCCAAAATCAGCAATATTCAAATAATAAAAGGCTTGAAATAGTTCAGTTGATGTGTAATGAATCCAGAATGTATGACATTTTTGTTTTTTTAATTGCATTACAGAAAATAAAGAACTTTATCACAATATTCTAATTTTCTGAGACAGTCCAGTATATTTATGTCTGTATTCTCCACACACATACTTCCTAATAATTGCCACCTTGTCAGCAGGCCTGGTCGTGTTAGAGCCATTTATTCTTTAAAACGATGCAAAGAGCTCGCACATAAAGTGTCAGGAATGATGACGCAAATACTACTTAGGTAAGTCACCCCTACTCTAAATGAACCAATTTACCTTTTTTTTTGCTGTAATGTGATAAGAGAGGCAAAAAGGCCACTCAATGTCTTAATTTGAATAGTTACAGCAATTTAAGAATAAAAAATGTTGACATTTTATATATTTTGCTATTGGGATTTCAAAGAAAAGCTGCCAGTGTTACAGTTCACTTAAAACATTTCATTCATCCCCACCGTAAGTGTGTTACATTAACACCTTTCCAAGTGACACTTGTTATTTTAAAACCAAAAAAATGTTGTTCTATACCAAGCTTTGGCTCTGGGGCCGGATCCAGAGTTTCTGTTCCAAGACGGGCCGGATCAATAAACAACTCAAAATTGTTAGCTCAAATATCAAAACCAAAGCCAAGTACTCAAAATAATTTAGTAGCTCAAAGGGACAGTAGGTATTGTTCAGCAACTACAAGTGGTAAAACAAACTTTATAAAAAAACAAACAAAAAAAAACAATATTCAATATTGAACATACATGATCTATCATATAAATGTGTGTTTTATTATAATACCCGAATGGTTAAACAATGTGTGTATTCATTTTACATAACATGAGCCTCACCTAAATGGAGCCATCATAATTGTGCACCATATTGTTGCTATGGGTACCCCAAACTCTCAAAAAAAGCTGTGTCGAAAAATGGTGTGTTATGTTCTCTTTGTGTATCCCTAGTCTGTATTTTTCTTTGTAGCTTTGTTTCTGATTGTATTACACCATGCAGCAAAATCCAGTTGTCAAATAATACAGACTGTCCCTTTAATGGTTAATGCATTTTAAAGGAAAACTACCGAACTAGGACAGAACTACACAAAACTTTCAGCCATCCTTATACATGCAAAAATAAAATGTATTACACATCAATGATCTTTGTAAAATTCTTAGTTGCTATTAAGCAGGAACCTGCATTGTCACTAATTATAGCCCATCTCAAATGTTGAAAATGCTCTCTGACTTAAATGGTAAGCGTGAGTTCACTTTGTCGATACGAGGTTTTAGCTGAACAGTGGGTAAAAATCACAATAGGAAAAAAAAGGTAGCCCGCTCCTGCGCACCAAAGTGGTGGCATCAGTTTGTTGAAAATACTTGAAACAAGTACTCACAATGATGAGTAAGATGAAGTAGATGAAGTTGTAGAAGGAGTGGGCATCCATTACATAATACATGATCTCAACCCAGCCTTCCAGAGTGATCACCTGTGAAACAAAATGACATATCAACAGTGTAATAAAAAAAAGGCCATAAGTCTATTCCAAATCCAGAAAAGATACCTGAAAAATGACAATCCATGCATAAACGATATTGTCGAAGTTGATGGCGCCTTTGTGGGGGTTGTTACTCCCGGTGTGGCAGCGAGTGTAATACTGGTGCCAGTTGACGCACAGGCCCATTGCGTCACTACTGCCGCTCCCGTTCAACATTGGCTCGGGATTGAGACCCAAAGATTGTCTGTGAAGCGCGTCTTCCTTGTCCAGACAGCATGTCTGTCCTCCCTGACGCCTTGCTGGGACGTCGGAACACGACATGATACCGTTGTCCGATGGCAGTGAGCAGATGAAAGGCCTTTCATCGTCTTCCTCAGGTCGGTAATACGGGGGAGGAGGGCTCATTCCTCCTGATCTGAGACAGACATAAGGTAAGGAATTTAATTTTATTTTATTCACGTACTTTGACCCTCAGCGCGTAGTATTTTGCCAGTAAGTCATGTAAATTTATGGGAATGTTTACATCAACAAAGCACTGTTAGCTGTATAATCTGATTTTGTCAGGATCTGGCAATCTGACATGCCACCCTCTCCAGAAGGGACCAAGTGGGTTTGGAACGGCGTATGCTGGGTGAAGACCAAAGGATCCAGCAGATATTCCTCACCCCGTCCCGTTGGCGAGGGAAGGGTCCCTTGCCCGCTTCTGTATCCTGTCCCAGTGGCAAGGCAAGGATACCTTGGCTGCTTCTGTGTCCTGTCCTGGCCGCAAGATAGCTCCTGTCCTGGTAAAAAGGTCACTCAGTTGCTTCTGGTCCCTGTTCCAGCCATGAAGGACAAATAACCTCAACTGCCCTTGTCCCCATGGCCAGGAGATCCATGTCCTGGCGGCTAGGAGATGAGTCCTCAATCGTTTCTGGCCACGTTTAGGCAGGGGCAGACAAGGGCCTTCAGTTGTCCCCTGCAGCCTCTTTTGTTTTTATTGTTTTGTTTTACCTGGCATCGGCCCTTGAGGGGGAAGTGATATGAAGATCTGGTACACAACCTTGCCCCATAGGGCACCAAACAGGCTTTACACTGGACCCAACTGATCCCAATCTCCACACACCTGTCCCTAATCATCCCAAGACTTCATATTCACTGCTTGGACAACACACTGCATCGAGTCATAGCTTTTGCCATTTCCATGCCACCAAGCAGGTTTAATTTTTGTTTCTGGTTTGGACACTTTGCTAGTTGTCTTAAAACCTTTTTATTTTTTGTTGGTTTCTGTTTTTGTTAATAAATACCATCCATTGTTGAGCATACCTGCCTACATTCCGGTTTTCCTGCATTTGGGTCCACCAGCGCAAACTTAACAGAGTTTGTGCGATAAGCAGAAAGAGTGAAATGTAGCAAACAGCGTGACCCATCAGTGAACTCGCAAACTGGGCCTGAAGCTAACGAAGCAAAGAAAAGGCACGCTGACAAGAGTGGAATACTTATGGGGATCATGTGTTGGGTCGCGACATCACATCAGGTTAGGCCCAATAAGAACTCAGTAAATGCTTGATTTCTAGTATTAATTTCCCCATAAGAGATTTTTTTATACAATAGACAGGAACAAATTTGACCTAAAACTTGATTGGCAGTTCTGGATACTAAAGAAGCCAGCCCTTGTGCTGATACTAATATCCTTTTCTCAAATGTGCCTGTATTGACAAATACCAATGGTCCTAAATGGAAAATCACATGATATTTTAATCTTAAACAGATGAGGGTTGAAATGAGACAAAATTAGGGATAAACTACCAGTTCTAAGTTAGGATATTTTTCCCTCCCTGATCATGTTCGCTCAAGTGTCTGAATAAGTCATTGTGCGCTTCACTGAATGTGATCCCCAAAGCATATATTTTGTATCTGCTTGCAACAACTCGTAATTCAGGGGTACTTCCACCACAACAGAATACCTCATTTGACCGGCGATGTAACAGAAGCTAATCCTACATACTCCATTTGAGATCAAGTGTGGCTTTATAATAAGCGACGAGAGATTACTTCCGAAATAAGCTTAGGAATGTGTGATGTCCCTGAACGGAATGCCCCCTAAACATCACATATTTTTGCACTCTTCTTGCATAACCCTCTTACTTTGTCAGATGTATTTAGAGATGTTCTGTTACCAAAATAGTCACACATTACAAGGGGAAAGAAAAAAAAGTAATTGCTAAGTTAGTAAATCCAATGCAAGCTCAAAAATCTTGTTGGGTTCCTTTAAGCAGCAGACAACAGATTGTTTCGGCATGTAAACTAAGTCAAGTGGAAAATAAATATGATACAGTCTAAGTGAGCGTGCCTGAGCATGAAATCAGCGGAAAATAGATTATACTCTCATCCGTTGAGTGTCTTTGTCTGCTTTTTGCAATATAACTCAAGAATATTAATGTGACTGATTGCAAAAACCTGAAGCAGCACACGATGTCCCAGGCTGTGTCCCACAAGTGTCATTTTAAATGCCCTGATATTAAAATATCCGTCGACCGCCTCAGGTTTATACCCTATAAAGCGATCATTTCAAAGAAGGAGGTCATATCCGAGAGACAATATATGACTATCGGTGTCCCTTAACCTTTTCCTGAAGAAGTTTGAGAGTGAAAATTATACATTTCGGATTTATGTTCAGGCCCTGAATCTATGTCTCCTCAGTTGAGTTCAAACACTTTTGTGCAAAACCAAAGTCGCAGATCGACACAAAGCAGATGCTTGTGTAACACAATAGAAACTGCTGTCTATGTTGTGCATCTGCTTATATAACGGTGCATAAGTCAACCATTTAAAAAGATGTTTTAGCAAATTTCCAATCATATATCATGATAAGTTTATTCCTTTTTAAATATTGGACACCTGCAGAGATCACATAGGACGCCAGTTTGTTATTTTGACTATGATACTTCACTGTTGTTTGTTGTTTTGACTATTATGCACTGTTTGCATCCTTGTCACTTTTGCCAATCATGTTGCTCTTTGATTTCCTCAATCCTTAGGGAATATCTGCTTTTGTAACCTAAACAATCTAATACAAAGTTATGGCTCAGGGGAAAGTTTTTCAAACAAGTTGGTACTTCTTCTCCTCTGTTCTCCTCACAAATTTAAAATTCATGAGTGAGTTTTTAGGAAACTCTAAACTTGACAATGACCAAATCGTATGTTTACTTTGGTTTGATCTCGAATCCGGTGTATCAAGAGACATTTTGGTGAAATATTTTATTCTGAAGAAAGACGTGATCCTGCATTACATTTTTAGTTTTACAGTTTTAGTTGCTCTTAACCTTCCACTATCTGCCTCCCTCTCGTTCTGTGTGTATTTGAAAAGAGGCAGGCTGGAGACAAACACACACTAGCAATTCTACGTGCTATGAATAGGCACCCATGGGTGTGCACGCCTACATGAGCTGCATTGCTTTGCTGCATTGGCAGCTCGCTGTGGGATGCACCGTTTTAAGGCTGTTCCCCTGTCAAAGGGCATGCGAACGAAATATCTGCCCCCCCCCCAATCGGCCAGACCGCATTGCGCAGGGTAGGCATGACAAAGGTCTGGCGTCACGCCGAGAACACACCTCCTGCTTGAGAGTGAGATGAGAGATGGATCAAGGGTTGCAGCTGTCAAACTAAATCAAACAGGAAAGAAGGATGCTCATTGAAAGTTGATTTGAGGACATACAGAGCACTCATTGAAGACATCGTTTGCTGTTCCTGCATGATCTAATACAATCAAATACAAGCGGTGATTTAATATTTGACTAAAATAATTAGGTAAGTGAATATGGATTAGATTATTTCGTATTTGATATTAGTGCCGTCCCAAAAGTTGTACTCCTACGACCTGTAGTCCCTAAGGTAGGACTATAATCGGCCTCTGGGTCAAAAGTGGCTGGGAACCAACCTACAAGTGGTCTGACACATTTTGACAGAAATCAACAGATGCAGAGGGCACCAGGGTTTGCAAGATTTCAGAAATTCCTACAGTGTTTGACACTGGCGAATGCAACATTCTCGTAGAGTAACTTTTCTGGTCTTCTCCCACAAAACATTGAGTACTACATTCACATGCGAGCAATGGTCCAGTTATTTTAATCAATTTAAATGCGCACAAAATTGTGCTAAAGGTATTACGCCCACAAGTAGTCCGATTGTAGGGGCTGGCTGGCTTTGTCCCTTATTTCTCTGATTACTTGTTCTAGGATACCCCTTCCATTAAATTGTTTGCATTACTGTGCACATGCAGTTTATCTCATCTGGGATACTTTTGGTCCCAGAAAGACCTCTGGAGTACAGAGATGAAAAATAGAGGCGTATTCGTTGATTTTTGCAGGACGTCACCACGTTGTTTTCTGCCCCCACAGTGAAAATGCTACACTTGTATACATACATATATCGTGTAAATCCATGCTTCTGTCAAATCAAGTACGAGCACACCTTGTAAGACACACGAGACGCAACAATGGAGCAGACTTTTAAAGTGAGGAGTGAAAGGAAGCACGGTACTTAGTTTATTATGGTGAATGATGTAAATCAAATAACATTTTTGGCAGCTTTGCCTTCGAAGCGGATTGATCGCAAACGCCAAATATCGAAATCCCTTGCAATATGGTGGTTTACCTTTAGCAGTTTAGCTGCTCCCCTGAAATTCAACGTGCATTCTGCTCTGCATTCTGATTGGCTAACAGTGAGTTACTCCTGCTGTTTACTCGCGCTTTTAGCCCCAAAACCCCGACAGGTTAAGCAGTTGGGGAGATCCGCGAGAGGTGCCACCAGCATTCAGAGTCGCCATAGACGCCCGCCACACCGACATCCTCACATCATCTCTAGCCGCAGCTGGGGAAATATGCAGGAAGGGCCATGTGTGTGCCCAGAGTCTCCCTTGCACCATCCACCTTCACTGGGGCCGTACAGTAATTGTAAAAAAAAGCAAAGGTGTCTGGCCCAGCTACATTGTCCGATTCTAGTTTCAACCCAACTGTAATTGAGTAGTCCAACCTCTCGGGTGTATTGTTCTCCATTTTGGGCTTTTGATTTTTTTCCAAATGTGTAAAGTAGAGACACTTTAACAGTCTGCTTTGGAAATTACATTTCAACTCGATTGTTAAAAGGAGAATATTCAAATGGCACTATCAAGTAATTTCCAATTGAATATCCAATGGGGTTGTGGTTTGGACTAAGTACAGTACATGCTAAAAATGACAATTTATGGCAGGTTGACTGACATTTCTTTTTTGACCGTGGATTAAAAAAAAATGATTTATATGTAATAAATTGTCTTGTTCGAATTAAAAATGTATTTAGAATGAACAATACACCCAACACCTAAAGCACAGAGGAGCTATTGATTTGCCCCCATGTCTACTTGGCACATTACATAATACAAAAAATAAAAGAATACTCCCAAGTTGAAAATGAAAAAATACTTATACTGTGATACATATGAATACAATGATGACTTCAACAAAACTCCATTTTTAGAGGTGAGGGATAAAAGACTGATAAGTGTTAGACATGAATACAAAGCGGTAGAAGGTGTCAGATGGCAAAGTGATTGCAGCACTTGACTGTGACACTCCATTGTAGCCTCTTGGGGAGGAAACATTAGCTCTTTATTTAGCATAATAGCACTCAAGTGCTAAGCCACTAGCAACTTGCTAATTAAGCACTCAAGTGTGCTCTCACTTGTAGGTTTCTATTACATGCCAAATTAACACTTATCATCTCTTAATACCACAATGAACAAAAATGAGATGTTCTCAATGGTCAGCGAAAGTGTATGACCATAAAAAATTCTTGCCGGGAGGGAAGAAAATCTAACTTCAAACTAACAAAACAACAAGCCTCTTGAACCAAATGAGGCGCAACAAAAATGCACTCGTTCAAGTGACCTCATTAAGTTACTGAAGAGGTTTCACTTCAGTGAATTTCAGCACTTATCTTGAAGGATACAAAACAGACGTTTCTTTTACTCAGCATTTAACCATTACAGTACAATTATCATTAGTTCTCGATGTACAGGAACAACCAGAGAAGAGACAAAATACTATTAACATCTTGAATGCTAAGCCTAGTGATTTTTTTTGTTTTGGTGTTGCCGTGAAAAAAGGATCAGAAAGGGCTGTAATCAAAGCCTCAGATGCACAAGGTGAATGTCAGTGTGACACAGACCGGCGGCAACCGTGTTGGCATGTCATGCATTTGGAGGCTTGCAGCTGCAAACTAATCCTATTCTTAGACAGCAAGGACAAGGCAACACTTTGAGACTGAGACAACATAAACAAACATTGCCTTGGGAATACCTTTAAATTGATGAAAGGTTTTTGGGTAGTTGAGTACAATTAGTTTTTCCCAAAGACCTTTTTTTCCCCAGTTAGGCACATGATGTGTGGTGTACCTCCCTAAAATTGTGCAAATATGTTATAAAATTTCATAATTTAGTTTCAGAGTTGACCCATCTGGCTTGTTCCTTTTAGAGCTGTGATGTCACTGAAAGAACAAAACACTTTCAAAATGATGAAACCTAATAACACAACAAGTGAGGCGGCTCCAAAACAGACAGCAGTTGTAGTGAACAGCGATTGCATATCTCTTGCTGCTTGGGGGAATTGCAACTTTGCTTACCGTGTTGCCAGATGCTTTGTGACTGTTTTAACAAAGTTGCGTGTTTCAACCTCCAAAAGTTTACCTGCTGCCGCTACAGCATGCATTCCTTGTATGCCTTCTCATCCTTTTAGGTAGGCCATTGTGGCTTTTCATCGGTGTTTTTCCGCTGTTGCTGTTGTTATAATATTGTCGAGCTAGCTCCCTGTTAGCGTGCCGAGGGCTTCCTGGTTTGTTTTGCTCTCTGTTGGCGCTCGTTGGCTGCACACAGTGTGTTGCTTGTCCAGCTTTGCTGTGTCCCCTCCTTGGTTTATTCATTGTTTCCGTTTGTCGCCTTAGCCTGTTTTTCGTTGTTGGTACCCAATTAGCCTGGCTGCTCACTGCAGGTTTTTGGTTGGCCAGCCTTACATTTCTCAGCTGTGGCCCCCTTATGCCGATCAGTCCTGGTTAACCCCATTTAACTTTCCATGTGTTATTTTTGCCAGTTACCCCTCTTTTCGCTGCTTGCCTTTTGTTGAACCATTACTGTACACACCTGCAACACCACAGCAAGGCTTTTCCACAAAAACTACCAACACTTTGTTTCAAACACCCGTAATCCCTTTGACTAATTAATACATAAACCAATATGGTGAATGGCTTGCTGGCGTGCTGGTGTTACTCATATGTCATTACAGCTCAGTAAGGCAACGACGAGACAGGCCGTCTTCAAAATGTATTATCTCAGAAAGTAATTGGAATGTCCCTATTAAATATGTAGAGAATTTATTCCCCCAAAAAAGTACTATATCATCACATTTTGTAGGTTTTACACTTTGGGAATACCATTAAAGGCAACAACATTAACTTTAATCTGTTGCTGCTTTTTACAAGTGGTGGTAAAAGTTCATCAATGTTAATTTTTTACACATGTTTTTTTTTTTCAAAAACAGAAAACAACTAGGTTGGTTAGTTAGGTTAGTGTTTGAAAAATCACTAGCTGAGAGGCTTTGTTGGGGAAGGAATACGCCATCAGACATAAAACTGAAAATATATACCTTGTGACCTATTTTGCGTTTTTTAATTGTTGCTGCTAAATTTTATTGCACTAAAATTGTACTATTGTTACAATGCACTATTCATGTTCGTTTCATTATTATTCTGGCTACATTGCAATTTTGGTTTGGCAAATTTATTCTGAGGATTATATATTTTTTCTCTTTTTTATTATGATACATGTTTTACCCTAGAGTGCCATGTCTAATCTCGTTGCCTGTAATGTTTTACAACGTTGACATTCATGAAAATAAAGACAATTCAATTCAATTCTATTCAATTTCATTCAATTTTGTTCAAAAGCTAAGTTTGCATGAAAAAGGCTTTCTGCCTATTACGCTCTTTGGCCAGCTTATCGTTTTCGTTCTTGCATCAATCATGGCACTTAAGAAGTGTGAAAAAGAGTTTGGGAAGATGATGCAACCACAGTTGGTAAGTTCAAGTAGGGAGCTCGGCATGAATGTGAATTTCAATTCCACAGTCAGAAGCAGCAATTGATATTAGTGTATCATGTCTTCATGATATTGTACACCTTTTCCAAAGCGTTTAACTCAATTTGCGGCGAGGGTTATCTTACAAGGTGAAGTTGTCCTCCAGGTAACAGCGGTTCCGAAGCAGCCCCGCCCACAGCTGCACACCGATGATGCCGAAGATGAAGAAGACAAAGAAGCAGAGCAGGAGAACGTTGCCCAGCATGGGGAGAGTATCCAGCAGCAGGTTAACCAAGATCCGCATACCTGCAGGAGAATTATAACACAAATAATTTCTAAACATCACTGAGATAAACCAAATAAATACTAAGATAAAAAATTCTCTACATGTTGACCTGTGATCAGAATCAGTCATGCTAGCTTGGTATCTCATTACCCGCTAAGCCTGTTAAATGCATGTTTGACTTTGACAACCGCCAATGACTTTGAATGAATTAAATATGAAATATCATATTAGAGGAGGCACAGCGGCTGGGATCCAGGGATTGATTCCAGCTGCTGTGACGTTCCAGTGCGTAGTTTTCATGTTGTCCCCGTGCCTGTGTGGGTTTCCTCTGTTTTCCTCCCACATTCCAAAAACATGCATGTCAGGCCGGTCCAAATTGTGCCTAGGTGTGATTAGGCGAAATAGATGTCTGTCATTGTGTATACTGTGACTGGCAGGCAACCAGTTCAGGGTGTCCCCTTCCCACTGCTTGAAGTTTGCTGGGATGGGCTCCAGCACTCCCGGGACCCTAGTGAGGATAAGCTGTGCAGATAATAGATAAATGGATATCATATTAGAAATGTGATTATTACTGAAACATGTTTTGCTCTCATGACTTGATTGTGGCAGTATGGTGAGATGGACTAAAATTTGAGGTTAACAGACTGTCTTCCACATGACATGATAAAAATGTTCTATTTGGATTCAACCAGATGATTGGTGCTGTACAACAGTGGTCTGCAACATTTTCTATATCATGGTCCAAAATTACTAATAATAATGATAATTATAACAACAATAACATTCATCATAATCATGACATTAATAGTAATAATAATAATCATCATAATCATGACATTGATAAGCTTAGATCCACTGTGTATTCACTAGCCCACCACAGATATAGGTAACATGTGGGAAAAGGCTTTACAATTTATCTCACACTATTTTTACCTACGGTACCATGTGGTTTTGGCGGAATACCTTCCCATAATGCTCCATTACAACATTGTAGAACCTGGCACTATGAGTAGAAATAGTGAAAATCTAATTTCGATTTCTTCTATCTTTCACGATTCCAGTTCCTAGTGGCAAGCACTCTCACTGTCGTGATTGTTAACATTGCACCCAATGCTGAGCATATGTAGTCAGCGGCAATTGATGACTGAACACTCATTACTCACATACCGTAATGCGCACTCAAACATTGAATTTCTTTCTAGATAAATACAAGGCCTTAATCAAAGAATAAATGTGTTAAAAACAAAAACATTGGTAATTGTTTTTCTTTCCGACAATGGCTCTGCAGATGCTGTACAGTGCTGAACGATAGAAATCAGCAAATGTTTACTCTTGAGAAACTAAAGTATACTCTGAGTGTCTTATCCAAAAGCTGTCTGAATGATTTATTGTTTATAAAAATTCTTCAGAAAAAATTGATTTGCTGTTACTTAATCAATTATTTGTTGCACTTCTCATCAAGTGCATTACATTGCACCAAAATGTGACAAAGTTCCATGACCCTAGACATAACTTTTAACAAAATGTTTACATTTTCTCAATCACAAACTTCAATCCAGATTATCCTCTGAATTGAGATTTCTACAAAGGGGTATCAATCGAGATGTACCAGCTATGTTAGTTCAGAATTTAAAGATAACGGCTTCTCCAAAGGAGGCGGAAAACAAAAGATCCAATGCTGAGAGTTGCAGATTTGACAGAAACGTTCTGGCATAGAAACAAAATCCACAAACACGGGTGGCAAGCCGACAAGGACTTTCTCCTGACAAGAGTTAGCTTAAATAGATACAATCTTTTTCCCTACCAAGATGATGACCTTATACACGGTGCATGAATCTTTTCACAGCATTAACATGGTGAAAGGTATCAGTGGCATTTGATGACCGCAGGGGGACGAAATGAAATCCACTGATAAGATCAAAGCCAACTCATGCAGCCACGTGGCGTGATTACATATTTGCTCAATGAGGGATACTTTTGCCAATGTTGTTCTCTTAACTGTTGATAACCTAAATCAGCGGTCTCCAACTTGCTGGGAGACCAAGGTGCCTCCTCAGGACAACTGTGGTGCCCATCGAAATATTCTGAAAACAGCTCACCAGTGCTTGGTCATTGTTATTTTCTAGTAAACATAATTTTTATTGGTTGATTGAGTCTATTCAACCCTACTTCCAATAATAAAACTGGTAACAATATAGTAATGACATGTAGAAAGACTCTGCAGCTTATTGTGAGAACAGTGGAGAAAGTCATTGGTGTCCCCCTCATGCCCTTTCTAGACATCTGCAACTCTCGCCTCCTGCGTGAATCCACCGATCTCACAGCTTCTACAACATGTTGCCATTAGGGAAAAGACTGCAGAGTCTCAGAGCCAAAACCAGCAGGCCAAAGAACAGCTTCTTCTGTCAGGCTATCAGGACTCAGAACTCTCTACCTTCCCTATCACCTCCCACTCCTCTGCCTTCTGCTAATTCAATGCAAAACTGCTCTATTTAAGTTCCGGCTGTACTTTTTTTTTTTCTTTTCTTATATGAATACTTTTTCTTTTTTTCCTTTTTTTTGTTTACCTTGCTGCTATTTTTTGTGTTGTGCATGTAGCATATTTAACAATAAAGTTGAAAGTATGTAAGTTGTTAGTTTAAGAAATGCACATCAGACTGGGTGTGTCACGGACCAGGAACTGAGATGGGACCCAATAGAACGAGAACAGGACTTGCATCCACAATCCGATGATCGTCGGTCACGGGTAGCAGATAGCAGGAACGCGGAAGTGGCCCTTCCGTGTCAAGCGAGGGTAGTCGTTGACAGCGAGAAAAACAGGTCGATGGCGGGGGCGGAGGAGCAAAACATAAACGAGTCCAGAAAAGAGGTCGGCAACAGATATCTGACAGGAAACAGGCCAGGATAGAGTCGTAGAGTACAAAAGCTTGCCTAGCTGTAAGCATAGGTTCGCAGACATTCTGACGAGTTCTTTCTGGAAGACGGAAGTTTAAACAGAGTCCAACAGCCAATCAGGGTCCGTGGCTGTTGGCGCCAACGGGGCAGCCACAGGTGCCCCGCATCAGTAATTATGGCAGAGTGCCCTTTGCTAAAATTTTTACCAAAAAGTTGTTCCCGGCTTAAAAAAGGTTGGAGACCCATGTTCTAAACGGACCATGTTCCTAATAGCCAGCACATTTAGTCTTAATCTTTATTTGTCACTGGCATTGACATTTTTTTTGGGTGCAAATTCTCTCAAAATAGCAAATTAATCTTTTGGAGAAACACAGAGTTAAAAAACACAAGGTAATTACATATAAACAAATAGAATCAATATCCCAAACTTTCTATGACAAGCGATTGAGAGAAGATTCGGCGTGTTTGCAGTCATTAGCATGGGCGTGACGGTTGTCTTTGATCAATGTGTGTTTGTGTTTTTCGGGGGCGTGCTGTGATTAGTGAGTAATAGCTCAACGGTGGGCTAATGTGGCAGTGCCACAACAGCGCGTTTCTTCTACAGAGGCCGTAAGTGACGGCTGAGAAGCTGAGAAATCAGATCATTCCGCCGATGACTCACAATGTGACAATGTTCAGTGCAGGAACCCATTGGTCTGGTACCAAACACATGCGTATAATGTCGAAACAATTAGAGAAGATCTCAATGTTAAAATCAGCTGAATCGACTATTTGGAGCTGCTGACATTTTAAAATGCCAATTACTCCTAACACAGTCAATTTGTCATTGTTTTTCTTGTCATTCAATTGTCATTTATCAAATGAAGCTTTTTGAAAAACGTAGTTAACGAGAAGTACTTAAAGGTAAAGTATCACCAACACGTTTTGTAAAAATCATTTAGACTCCAGAGCTTTCTTTGAATATTTGAAAGTTCTGACTACCAGTCTAGTCTGTGAACACACCACAATAAATTATGCTAGCTTATTACTCATTACCTGCCAACCTTGGCAGTATGATAAGATTAGGGAGTAAGACCCAACAGAGGAAAAATTATAGAGCTCTGATAAAGGAATGCTTTCAATAATAAATAAAAATAATCAAGCAACCTGACCTGACTGTTTATACCTGATTGGGCTAACATCAAATGCGTATAAATAATTTATGTATATATATATATATATATATATATATATTTCTTTTTTTTTTTCAATATCTTACATTTATCATATTTTCAAACAAGACAGATATTTTGCCTAGAATATTTGCCTAGCACAGAAGACAACTGGTCTTGTTGTGCCTTGGGAAGGAATAGGAATTTGGGTGAGAATTCTCTCCAACTAAAAAAACTTTTACTTTTATAATAAAATGCATACATGTAAGATATCATCCTTTGATGACTCAAGTTTATTGTGAAATGGCTTAAATTCATTTGATAAGGAATGTTTTACAGCATGAGGCATGATAATAATGTTTTCCTCTGACAATGTCTTTGCAAAATTTCTAGTCATATGCATAAATAACACAGTCCGTCAGTGTGTGTACGTGTATTGGTCTGATGGTGGCCAGAGGCTAATCTAAATGTGTTTGTTCCCAAAGGGGCTTGTCATTAGACCGTAGTTCCATTAGTCCTAATTGGGCAAGGAGCGGGTGCACACGAGAAACGGCACACTGGAATGAGGCACGGCCTGGAGGGCCGCTAAAAAGTGGCACGAGACAAAGAAATGAGGCAAAGGGAAACTGAAACACAATCTTTGGGAGAACAACATTAACAACAGCGTGAAAAACACAGCATTTTTTACGTTTATCCTTAATTTCTGAATCATATATTTGATTCTTTTTTACTGAAAGCTCCTATGGTTTTTCGCATGGCACCTATTTCACGATCAAACAAACCTGAAATCACTAGCTGTAGAGGGAGCACTACAAAGGGACTATTATGTGACATTTTGTCAAAGGGGGGTTACAAATTGAAGTGTGTGAGCCGTGAGGTTGAACAACGCACACCAGGGAAAGGAAAAAATCCAACAAAATACACAAAAAATAAACTCTGGAGCCCTCCCGTTTCCTTCTTTTTAATGGGATCACGACTGGAGGATGGAATCAGGTTAAACAAATTAATTACACACAGAGTCAGTTGGAACTAAGAGCAACTTTTTTGATTGCAATAAAAAATATTATTTCTGCATATAAGCTAATCATTGATAGATAGATAGATAGATAGATAGATAGATAGATAGATAGATAGATAGATAGATAGATAGATAGATAGATAGATAGATAGATAGATAGATAGATAGATAGATAGATAGATAGATAGATAGATAGATAGATAGATAGATAGATAGATAGATAGATAGATAGGATAGATACTTTATTCATCCCCGCAGGGAAATTCACACTACCAGCAGTATCCTTGTGTTGAAAATAAAACGATAATAAAGTAAAAGGAATATAATACATAAATACCCAATGTAACGTGTTGATATAGATTATTTAGATAGTGCTACATAAAATACACACTGTGATAAAAATGCGGTAATATGCAATGTGGGGGTGTGGTTTAATGTGGGCTTTTAGTCCCCCAGGTGGAGTTAAAGAGCCTCATGGCATGAGGAAGAAATGATCTCCTCAGTCTGTCCGTGGAACAAGACTGTGACAGCAGTCTCTCGCTAAAGCTGCTCTTCCGTTTGGAGATGATGCTGTGTAGTGGATGTGATGAATTGTCCATGATTGACTGCAGCTTTTTCAGTGCCCGTCTCTAAGCTACTGTTGTCAGGCTGTCCTGCTCTGTGCCCACAACAGATCTCGCTTTCCTCACCAGTTTATTAAGTTGAGAGGTATCCTTCTTCTTGCTGCTGCCTCCCCAACACGCTGCCGCATAGAATAGGGCGCTTGCCACAACAGTCTCATAAAACATTTGTAGGAGCTTTTTGTAGATGCAGAAGGACGACAGCCTTCTGAGGACGTAAAGTCGGCGTTGACCTTTCCTGTGTTGGCAGTCCAGTCCAGTTTATTGTCCAGCTGCACGCCCAGGTATTTATAGGTCTGGACCAATTCTACACATTCTCCTTTGATAGTTACAGGAACCGGGTGAGTTCTAGTTCTCCTGAAGTCCACCACCATCTCCCTGGTTTTGGTGGTGTTCAGGTGCAGGTGGTTAGCATCGCTCCATTGGACAAAGTCCTGAATCAATTTCCCGTACTCCTCCTCCTGCCCACTTCTGATACATCCCACAATAGCAGTGTCATCAGCAAACTTCTGCACGTGGCAGGACTCAGAGTTGTACTGAAAGTCCGACGTATACAGCGTGAATAGGAACGGAGAGAGCACGGTCCCCTGCGGCGATCCTGTGCTGCTAACCACAGTGTCCGATGTACAGCCCCCAGTGAAATTGGCAGAACTACATGCTTTTTTAATTTAATGGCATTGTAGAGTGTAGAACTTGCTCGATATCCAACTTTGGCTCTGGATGACAATTTACAGAGAACTATTTCAAATTCTATGGTTTATTGTCAGGGATAGACATTATTAAAACTATTTAGTGGCTTTATTTGCACGGATAAAATACATGTATATAGTTTAATTCGACATGATGGTAAGGGGAACAAAGAACTCACGCCCTTCTTGGCTGAGGTCCCGAACAGAGAGAGAGATTGTTTATTAACATCAGAGGAATCAGTACAGGCAAGAACACGATTTCAAAATAAAATAATACAAGATTGATAAAAGTACAAGAGATATAATTACACTCATTGTTGAAACGTTACTTTATGTGTGTGTTTGTATGAGAAACATTGTTTTTATATTTAGTAATATAAAAACAAGCTAATTACCTTGAGACAGAAAATCAAAAGTTTTACATTGAAAACCTGACATTTAGGTATTTTGTTTTTATGAGTAATGAATTTGTTACTATTGGTCAAGTGCAAGAAGATTTCATGGAATTTCTGAAAGTTGAAACCACAAAATTGAGTGATGTCTTCTTCCCTTATTTTGAGTGTCTACTAAAGTTTAAACTTAATACTGATTGAAGAAAAATCAACTTGATTTTTGACTACCTGAATGTTTATTTTTCCCAATTGTTTGTCTCAAAATTTACACTTTAGTTATAGATGGCCCAGTCGACCATTTAAACATCTACTCCACAATAAAATTATGATGGCTTCCAGATTTTATACAGAACACTTGCCATAGAAAAAAGGGGAATAAAGGCCAACCAGGGGAATCCAAACTATGGCCTGTTATGTAGCCCGTTTTTTTTTTAGCACACTGATTAGTTTATCGTTTATTATAAACTCAAAATAAGGAAAGAACACATCATGCATTTTTAAAATTCAAGGAGAACAGAAGATGACTGTACAAAAGTCCTCAAGATACAAAAGTTCTGATCTGTTGTAAAGGTTTTCCCCTCGGCCTTTTCTCTTTATTAACATTTCTAGATTAAAAAAAAGCAGATACAGTGTGTGGATATCAGAGATCAGCAACATCATTGGCAAATAATAACAATGATGTAAAACATTGCAAAATAGTCAAAATAATGAATGACCCGGGCACCCTATCCAATCTTATAGGCAGGTGTCCAATATTAGAAACAAAAACAAGCAGATTATATCTATTAAGACATGATAATTATTATACTTTGTCCGAAAAACTTAAGCCACCCTGAACAAGCAAACAAAACTGTTAAGAAAATATATCTTGCTAGTTGTACTGAAAAAGTGGAACTCATATATGTCGACTTATTTGATATTTTCTGTTGCACTCATTTTCACGATTAGTACAACTAAAACCCTTCTCCAATATAATTTTGCTTATTTATCCTGACTTTCTTTTATAGT